>NC_090923.1:1416849754-1417449754 GCF_040938575.1 Ambystoma mexicanum | reverse complement strand
GGCAGACGTAAGACTCAGGAATTTTTACACCGCTGGTGCTGGTGGCCATCTTTGCTTAAGGATGTGTCTAATTATGTATCCTCTTGTACGGTTTGTGCCCAATGTAAGGGTTCTATGGCTAAACCGATGGGGCTGTTACAACCTTTGCCCATTCCTGTTTGCCCCTGGTCAATGATATCCATGGACTTCATCATAGAACTACCCCTGGTACAGGGCTTTGATACTGTTTGGGTAGTTGTGGATTATTTTACCAAACTGGCCCGTTTTTCCCCTGTCAGGGGCTGTCTACTGCTCCGGTTCTGGCAGACCTGTTTTACATCAGGTTTTCTGGTTCTTTGGTCTTCCGGATATTATCGTGTCTGATAGGGGTGCACAATTTACCTCCAGATTTTGGAGAAATCTTACTAACTCTATGGATATCGATGACCACTTTTCTAGCGCTTACCATCCACAGACCGACGGTCAGACTGAAAGACTTAATTCCACTTTGGAGCAATATTTACGCTGTCTTACAATGCAATATCAAGAATCATGGTTTTCAGTTCTTGTCCATGCTGAGTTTGCTTATAATAACTCCATCCATACATCCACTGGTACTACTCCTTCCTACGCACTATTTGGTCAACACCCCCGGTCACTTCCACTAAGTATTGTCATGGACACAGCTAATCCGGCAGTACAAGGTTGTTTAAAGGATATCTAGACCGTACATAAGGCGGTACTCCTCCAATTGAACACAGCTAAAGACCACGGTAAGCAATATGCTGACTGTCATCGGGGTGCAGCCCCTCAGTATGTGCCTGGTAACAGCGTCTGGTTATCCACAAAGCATCTCTGTATTCCTGGTCGCAAGTGTCTCCTGCCTCGTTTTGTGGGTCCATTCACGGTTCGATCCTTGGTGAAATTGGAGCTTTCTTCATTCTGGAAGGTGCATTCGGTTTTTCACGTTTGCCTCCTTAAGCTTTGCCAACAGAAACCCCATTTGCTTCCTCGCCCCCGCCACTCCTGATCCAGGGTACTGAGGAATACGAGGTACAGGCTATCCTGGATGTTAAAACTGTCAGGGGTCAACAGTTGTTTTTGGTCGATTGGAAGGGGGATGGTCCTGAGGATCGGACCTGGGAGCCCGCTTCGAATATTCATGCTCCTGACCTAATGACACGCTTTCTGACCTCTCATAAGGGGAGTCTCCCATTGGGGGGAGGATACTGTCAGGAATCGTAGGGAACAGAGATATTCCGCTAAACACACTACGCAAACACCTACCTCTATTCTTCTGTCTTCCCCGTGATATCTAACTCCTGACATTTTGGGAAAGCAGAGGCCGATTAGATGTACTTTCAGTCATGTAGGATGTGGTGGTTCTTCCAGGAAACGCTGGGCATTACCTTGGAAACGCAGACGCTTCGTGTTTCTGGGGTCACGTGTTTTTGCACGTTGATCACTGTTGTGGTCAAGTGACACGCATACGTGTATTTAGTGCCCACCTTACAGCTTCACGCTGCTTCTGAATTTTTTTGCTTTGGCTATGTACTTTGTTTGACTTTTGATATTTACGACCTGGATTGCTTATTGGACTGTTGCCCCTATCTGCCTTGTTTGATGAATTGCTACGACTCTTGGAACTCTTCATGGACTGCTTGTGGATTACGGTTCCCCGGTTTTGGTATTTGTCAGCATCGTTAAAAACCCTCCGAATTGTTTAAAGGAGTGGCTTGCATTTCGTTTCTACTGCTACGTTGCCTTTTGGATGTTTCATCTGGTATTCTTCACGGTGTGTTTGGACTTGTACTTTTCTGTTGTTTCCTGACTGGAGACGCTCCATGTTCTAGACGTCCGCTTGCCGTCGGGTTAGGTGGACCCAAACTTCCTGGTTGGATTGTGTTTTTTTTTTTTTAGGTGTCTACGTGCCGGCGGTGGGAAGGTGGATCATTGCTTCAAGTTTTTCTTCAGTCTTCACGGATATCATTGCTTCAAGATCCTGCATTATTTCCTCCTGGACAATCATTATTTAAGTAACTTACAACAACTCACATGTGGTAAGACCGTTCTATTATTTACCTTTAAGTAGAGTTCTATTTTTTTGCTCTGGTCACTTATACAACTCATTTTAGTTGGTATTTAGATGCCATTTACCTATCCATTTGGGAATAGCCACATTACTGCATTTCAAGTTTTCCTTCAGGTACTTATTCTTAAGAATTGGATTTTGGTCGACTCTCTGTCTCCTCCTGTTGCTAACGTGTTGTTCCTTTGCAGGCTGGCTGGTTCCGGGAGCGTCCACTCCTCTTTAGGTCAATTGATCTTTCAGGGAGTTTTTTTTTAATTCCTCTGATGGGTACATTGACAAAAAGAACTCGTCATCTACACGACGAGTTCAAATCTCAAACCGGAGCTCTTCCAGTTGGAAAAGAAAAGGCCTTGTTGTCACAAAAGTGCAGGCTACAGATAAACACAACATCCATCAGACAACAGTCCCTTTGTCCACATTATGGGCAGGTGAAACACAAATTGGAGACCTATCTAGGGGCTTGTTCTGTCTAAATGGAACTTCAAAGTCACAGCCAGATCCAGGTTCTTCAGAAATGCATGTCCTACGTTAAAACACGTGTACAAAGATGTGCTACCTCAAATGGAATTCCGATAGGGATGAATAGAGAACTGTACTTAACACCACTTTGAGCATGAAGACATGTATAAGGTTCATTTAGGATAGAGCCTACCACTCCCTTACTCCACTGGTAGAATGGACTGTAACCACAAAGAGCGACTGCCAGGAGAGAGTCACATTTGCTAGAGCCAGTTTACTCTATAGATGTCCTCATAACCAAATCCACAACCAAATTCAAATCCTGCCTAGTAGGAGGATCTTTAACAGGGGGAATCTAACAGTGTTTACTTGCATGGAGGAAACGTTCTGAACCCTGGCCCTCCACTATGCAGCTATTGCACACAACTAATGCTTACTAGTGTAATTCCTTAAGCTGGCTAAGTGGGACATAAAGGATCTTTACTGCCCCTTCTCACAGGTGAACTTGGATAATACCGTCTTCACAAAGATCATTTACATGACTCCCCTACTCCTGGCTAAGGTTCCTCTGCTGGACTAATCTAGATTCATGACTGGAAGGACCACCCAGACGAAACTCGGGTGAGTATTCACAGTGCTGGCTAAACACGAATATCCTGGATGTAGGTTGTTTCTGGGTGCCAAAAGGCATCTGACATGATGGAAATGTTTTTCATGTTGATGGTTCTGAAAAGGATGAGGGTGCTAAGCAGGCCTGTCCCCTATCCATATTAATATTTACCATTGGCAGTGAACCCTTAGCTGGCATCTTGAATGAGGTCCATACATATAGGGTTCTTGTTTTCTATAATCAGTGGCCATTAACACCATTCTATGCAGATGACTTCCTGCTGTACATCTGTAAAGGTAAAGTAAATATTGCTCTGATAACTGATGAGGTAAATGAGTTTAGTGACTTGACTGGACTGAAAACCTATTGGAATACGTCACTGTTGTTTCTGCTGTGCCTACCACTTCCAGATTTTGTGAGAAACTAGGATTCAGACGATGCCCTACCAAGGCCTGGTAACTGGAAAACAAATCTCCAGAAACACAGATTTACTTTTCACTGAAAACTATATGGTCGCTTTTTGGAAGGCTGCCAAAAAATTAATAATTGGATTCTGTCTCAATATCACTTATTTTTGGAAACGGACACTCTGCAAAAGGGGTTTTGCCACATATATGCTGCAAATGTTTTTATTGAGAAAAGGTGATGAATACCTGGGTTGAATTTTGGCAAGCAATCCTAAACACAATGACTTTTCCAGTGATGCTAACCCTAAAGCCTCTGTTACTTTACTGATTATACTCCTGGACAATATGTTTGAAAGGACACATGGCTCATCTAACTCTGAGGAAGTAGGGTAATAGTATCCAAATGGTCAGCCCCTCTAAGGGGGAGCAGTTGGCTCAACCACAGGAGACGCAGCTACAGGTTATACCATAGGAGTACCCATGTACATAGGTGCTTCCTCAATGTCCGGCTGGGCAGGAGTAGGTGAAATGGTAATCATAAACTTATTAGAAAGGAAATGCAATAATGAACAAAAGACATAAGGCCTCATTATGAGTTGGGCAGTATCCTGGCGGTATTCCTGCCGGGAAACTGCCTGTGCCAATAGCGTTACTGCCAAACCCCCCAGTGCTGTTAGCGCCGGATCACAGGTTTGGCGGACCAGGAATTCCCCATTCCCCATTGGGCCCATTCAGGAATTCCCCATTCCCCATTGGCCCCAATGGGGAATTTTTGGCGGGACTACCATTGGTGGTATTACCGTGCGGTAATCGTGCTGAAAATCAGAGCTGGGGGTAAATCCTACCAAACCTGTGATTTGGCAGATGTGTAAATTCAGCGGTAATAGCGTTACTGCTGCATTTAAGGGTTACTGCCAAACTTGTGATGAGGCTGATACTCAAGCAACCAATCTTATTATGATGCTGTAATGGTCAACCTCCTTCCCTGTTCATCAGAGGAACAATGAAAAGACAAGATGAGTAAGAATAATCCACTGAAAAATTGTGACCTGGGTGCCCCCTGATGGAGGTAGCAAAAAGGCAGCTACTGTATATAAAAAAAATAAGACACTGGACATTGAAGACTTATCAAGAATACATTTAGCCCTGTATGCTAAGTAGGAGAAATGTCTGAAATAGGAGTGAACCTTGGTGTTAAAAGAACATCAACTGAAGGTGCCACACCAGCGTCTGGAATATTAACACCCAAGTCTGTAGGAGGGTCATGATGAAAAAGAACAGAACCTAAATGAGAAATATCCAGTGCCATATCCAGCACCAGAGAAGGAACTCACTATGAGCACTGGGAAGGGACCTATTCTGAATCTCAAATGTACTGATACGTTTGGCTGTAAATGATGTCTATGGAAACTGGCAGCATTAAGTGGTACTTGTGTAACTGAAGGATCCAGAATACAAGCTACATGAATGGCCAAGAGAAATCTCAAATTGCACTACAAACTTTCTGGCAGGTACACATGGAAGCAAACGGCACATGCACCCATCAGGGAACTTGTTTTTCTTATCTATGTCCGGGTTGCACCAGTTGAGGTGCAACTTCGCCTCTTTGCCTCTGGAGCTGGTCCCCTTTCCTTTGCCCGCATATGCTAGTGGGACAAGTCTGCACTGGATGGGAATTGCCCATGCCTCTGATGCTGGTTCACGGTAGGCCGAAAGCCAATAAAGGAGCGTATAGAGCTGATAGACTCCCAAAAAAGTCTAGTAACATAAGAGATATGTTTGTAGAGCACAAATTAATTCCAACAGGGGTTTCTTGGATTTTTAGTCAAGATAACAGATGTATATCGTTACCGAACCGAAGGATGGTCATTTTATTGACCTCCGAAGGATGTCCGTGTGCAGTTTAAACAATAGGACAAACACAGACCCTTTCAGTGGATAGATTAGCACATTGAGCCACAGACCCAGCTCACATGGGACATTAACTTTTAATAAAAAAAGATTATGTGTGCAAGGCAGAAATAAAAAAGAAGGTAAAATAATATTGACTTTCACACCCAAAAATACCTATAAGGAGGTGGATACTGAGAGCAGCCAACTACTAGGTCGAAAAGCAGGACATGTCAGTTAAACTGCTTAGAGCCTATATTTCTCCAGCACGGGGTCTGGCATGGATTCACATGCTCATGAATATTCCCCGTCGTCAGGCTGGGAATCCTCGGTAAAAGAAAAAATCAGTTTCAGTTTCGTTTCTGAACTGTCTTTCTCCTAATAACCACTGCCCCCAGCCAATGACTGCCCTCTACCTAAGCCCCTCCTGTGGCAGCCATCTTCAAGTGTTGGGAGACCTCGTGCTGTAGCTCTCGAGCTTTTACTGTAGCTCTCGAGCTTTTACTGCGTATTGCGTTTTTTCGAAGAGTTTACTCTCATTTTTTGAGTCAATTCAGCCTCAAGCTCCACCGATTCTTCATCCGATTAATGGGGACCCATTTTTGGAAGCTTCTATGCCCCTCAAGGGCAGATTTTCATCGACTTTCACTTCTTGGAGGATTCCAGAAAATTCTTGAGGCCTACCCGCGTGGACATGGCCGAGGATAAGGGAGACTTGACACCCCTGTTCAGGATCTGCCCAGGTTGTGGACTCTGGAACAGTTTCTTGGATGACGGGAACTCCTTGTGCCTTTACTGCCTTCATTCGGACCAAGCGCACGTGCATGTCCTCGCGCATCATGACGGACCGTCGCAAGCTGTTCTCTGAGTGGCTGGACGTGAAGAACCCGGCGGCAGGTGAGCCCCGGCAGCATTCCTCTCCCAAGAGGAAATCTGAGCAGTCTTCTAAGTCCTTTGAGGGCGCTCCGGCGATGGGGGCCCAACAAAAGGCAAAGCACCGTGAGTCCCCGGGCACTGGGAGAACTGTTGGTACGGGCTCCGCAGCTGTCAGGCTGGGCGCAGCATCGCCAATGCCGTCAACCACGAGCCAACGCTCGGGCTCGGCGAAGAAAAGGAAGTCGGAGCACCCGGGTAAGCTTCTGGAGAAGGCCTGATCGACTCCGACAGAGAAAGCCAAGTGGGAGCTAGGCGCTGGCCCTCCCCCAATGGTGAAGACCTCCGATGCACCCAATGTTGTGAAGGCCCTGCTTCACCAAGCAAAGCCATCTATTGTCTATTGAGAGAGTGGTGGCGTCCCTAGCGAAGGACACGGATGCAGGTTCCCATGAGACATCCACCAAGGCGGGATTTTCCCTGCCTGCCTTGAGAGAATCGTCCATCATACCCATTGAGAAGACTCCCGTGAAGATGCCAGTCATCTACCCGTGACTGTCGCCGCTGGCCAAGAAGAAGGGAGGGGCGCAGTGGTCCAGCTGGACTCGGATTTCTCAGAGGAGGAACTCTCGGGTCTAGAGGCAGGGCCTGAGAAGAAGCGCGTTGAGGCCAGGTCCTACAGGAAGGCCCCCGATTAGGCATATGTGGAGAGCGACGAGGGAACCGACGAGGAACAGCAGGGTGGAGAGGACCCAGAGGACACCGCGCCACTGCCAACGCTCCCATTCGAACCACCTCCACCACCGACAGACATGTCGGCGGACATCCTGCAAGCTCTGCACATCCTGTGAACTGAGATACGGACAAGGTTACCCACGCCCCCGGCGGGCGATCCTTCACCTGGGCCATCGGAGGATCCACTGAGAAAGAGGAGACAAGTCCATCCTCCTCCACCCTACCAACCTTCACCGCCAACCCTTCCGCCGAGGGACGAGACAGAGAGCCGGATACGGCGACGACAGAATGGATCTCCCGTCGCCAGTACCCAGGGCTTCTCCCCCCGACGAGATCGGATCCTTCCACGCCATGATCTCTAGGGCCTCGGAGTTATTTCAACTCAACCCCGAGGAGAAGGAGGGATTCCTCTATCAGTGACGAGAGGCCAAGATGAAGACTGTGCTCTCGATCCCTCTGTTGGACGACATTTGGGACACAGGACTGTCCCTGCTGAAGAACCCGTCCACGGCCCGTCGAAAAGAGACAGGTACGAGAAGAAGTATAGGGTGCCGGACTATGCACCGAAGTGCCTCAGATCTCAACCTTACCCAGATTCGGTTGTCTCGGCGGCTGCAGTATAAGCAGCGTCAACTTCCACATCCCCGCCGGACAGCGAGGGAAAGAAACTGAACACCATGGGACATCATCGCATCGGCGGCGACAACCATTAAAGTGCCAATGCCCTCGCCATTGTGGCCCGCTACGACAGGGAGCTGTGGTTTAAGATCGCCCCGCTCCTGGACTTCCTGCTGGACGACAAGAGGGCCCTAGAGATTCTAGAGGAGGGCGAGGTGGCATCAGACCGTGCCATCACGGTGGCCACGGACATCGCCGATACTGGATTACGACAGATGGGCAAAGGTGCTTGCCTTCGTCGATGAGGATGGCTGAAAGCCACAAACCTCCGTCCAGACGTCTTGTCGAGGGTACTGGACATGCCCTTCAACAGGGATAACCTGTTTGGCAAGACAGTGGATCAATCTCTGCAGGCCATCAAGGCAGACACTGAGACGGCTCGTGCCTTGGGCACACTCCAACAGCAACGGCTGTCCTTTCGGACCTCAAGAGGCAAGTCCCAAGGAACCTCCAAAGGATTTGGGGGTGGATTCTCTTCATACCGTCAACCTTCCCGTTCTTCGGCCCAGGAGGCATATAGGGGCTGCAGTAAAGCGGGAAGAAATCGTAGTCGTCGGCAAGGCCCCCAGGGCGGCGTGTCCACATTGAAGCAGGACTGAACCGGCCATGACGTCGGGGCCCCCACGCGAGCACCCAGGTGGGAGGCTGGCTGCCGAACTTCGTCGGCGTGTGGAAGTCCATCTCCACCGACCGTTGGATGCTGGATGCCCTGGCCCACGTGCACACACTGGAGTTTCAATGGAAGTGTCCCCGCTTTCCACCAGTGGCCAGGCAGGAAAACCACTTCCCACAGCTTCTTCTAGAAGTACGAGCTATGCTGAGAAAGGGAGCGATAGAACTCGTCCCAAAGAGGCTCCGGGGCACCCGAGTGTGCTCACAGTATTTCCTCGTAAGAAAGAAGAACGGCAGCTGGCAGCCCATCCTGGATCTCTGCCGCCTCAACAACTACATCAAGTCCCAGAAGTTTCGGATGGTCACCCTTCAGCATGTGCTGGGACAGCTGGAAGAAGGGGATTTCCCATCGTTGCTGGACCTGGAGGATGCTTATTTTCACATCCCCATCCACAAGGCAGAAGTTTCTGCGATTCGTGGTCCAGGGACAGCATTATCAATTCAAGGCCCTTCCCTTCGGGTTGAAGTAGGCGCCAAGGGTCTTCACCAAATGTCTAGCCCCAGTGGCGGCGCAGCTGCGTCTGCAGGGGGATCCACGTCTACCCCAACCTAGACGATTGGCTCATCTGAGCGAATTCAAGGGGAACCGCCATCGAGCACACAGCGAGGACCGTCCGCCTGCTCACGGACCTGGGGTTGTTGATCAACTATGCAAAGTCCTGCTTGGTGCCATTGCAGGACGCTCTGTTCCTGGGGGCCAGACTCGGCACAGTGTTGAGCCTAGCTGCCCTGTCGGAAGATAGGAAAAAAGGCCATCCTGGGCAAGGTGCAACGGCTGTTGGCCTTGAAGATTGCCAGGGTGAGGTCCATCAAGTCACTGCTCGGCATGATGTCATCATGCATCTTCCTCGTTCGGCTGTGCAGGCTGCGGATGCGGCCGCTGCATGAGTTCCTCGACACCCGTTGGATGCAAGTATCAGGAAGCTTCGAGGACAAGATCGCCCTGAATGAGACATTCCATCGAGCGATTTGGTGGTGGGGCATCCGCGCACATCTAGCGGCGGGCACAGACTTTCAGTCCCCAGAACACCAGGAGACTGTGACGACGGACGCCTCACTGGAGGGATGGGGCGCACACATCGGAGATCTCCACCCAAGAGGCCTTTGGCTACCGGAGGAGAAGTCATTGCACATCAATGTCCTGGAACTCCACGCCATTTTTGGGGCCCTTAAATCATTCCTTCCGTCTCTCAAGGGCAAGGTGGTGCGGGTATTCACCGACAACACCACCACAATGTTCTACATTCGGAAGCAAGGGGGCACCAGATTCCCAGCCCTCTCCAAGGACGTGCAGGATCTATGGCACTGGGCCGTCACCCAGGGAATGTTCCTGGTACCCTTTCATCTGGCAGGGGTGAATAACACGGTCGCCAACTCACTCAGCAGGGAGCTGCGCTTTTCCCTCGAGTGGGAGCTTCGGCAGGATCAAGTGGATCTACTGTTTCGACGATGGGGCAATCCCCAGATCCATCTTTTTGCGACGGCGACGAACACCAAGTGCCGGAGGTTTGCCAGCAGGTTTCCTCAGCCGGGGACATGGGGGATGCGTTCTCCTTCCCCTGGGACAGCCTGTTCATCTACGCGTTCCCCCTGTGGCCGTTGCTTCTGCGACTCATCAGTCAACTCAGACGGTCCCGGTGCAGGATGATCCTCGTAGCACCTGCATGGCCGAGGCAGATATGGTACCCAGACCTTCTGGACATGTCAGCGTCCCCTCCAGTCAAGCTTCCGGCAGATGCAGATCTTCTCGCTAGGGAAGGGGGCGCGATTCTGCTTCACAACCCAGGGTCGCTGAACTTGCAGGCCTGGCTCCTGCAGCACTAGAGTTTGGTGGATACGATCTCCCGACGGACTGCAGGGAGGTGCTAGCCAAAGCCAGTGCTTCATCTACACTGAAATGCTACGGCCACAAATGGAAGAGGTACGCTGTCTGGTGCCATGCACACAAGCTCGATCCTCTACGGATTACGGCCCTGCAGGTGCTGACGTACTTGCTGTCGCTGACCAAGGCAGGATTGGCCCATGCTTCCATCAAGGTTCATCTGGCGGCTATCTCCCGCTACACCAGAACTCCGGGGCGGTCGTCATCGTGGTCACACCGCCTGGTCAAGGAATTAATTAAAGGACTTTTCCGCTCGTTCCCGCCGGTGAAGGCTCCCGCGTGGGAGATCAATGTGGTGCTGACTAGGATCATGGGTCCTCTGTTCGAGCCTATGCATTCGGCATTGCTGAAGTTTTTATCGTGGAAGACAGCATTTCTTTATGGCCATCACCTCTGCACGATGAGTGGGAGAGATCCTGGCCCTTTTTTGTAAACCGCCTTATTTGACATTCCACGCAACGAGGGTCATGCTGAGGACGCACTCCTTCTTCATGCCCAAGGTGCCGTCAGACTTCCATCTCAATGTTCTTACTTTAAAATCCCTTTAATTTCACAGTTTCTGAAAGGGCTCACTAATGTGTTCCCTCCGTCACCTTTCCTGGTGCCCGGTTGGGATTTAAACCTTAAGTTTCTTATGGGTGCTCCGTTTGAGCCTTTACATTCTTGCCCTTTGAGGCTGTTAATTCTGAAAACTGTGTTTTTAGTTGCGGTTACTTCCGCTCGCAGAGTGAGTGAGTTACAGGCACTTTCAGTTAAGCCACCCTTCACTGTATTTCACAAGGACAGGGTTGTCCTTAGAGTTCGTCCTTCTTTTCTTCCGAAGGTAGTGACGGAATTTCATTTGGCCCAGAAGGTTGTTCTTCCGGCATTCTATCCTCCTCCGCATCCTGGTAAGGAAGAGGAGAGGCTCCATAGGCTTGATCCTAGGAGAGCTTTAAGCTTTTATGTTTCACGCATGTCCCGGGTCAGAGTGGACGATCAACTCTTTATTGGTTACGCTGGAAAGCGTTTGGGGCAAGCTGTGACGAAACAGTCTTTGTCTCGCTGGATTATTTTGGCCATCTCAGAGTGCTACCGCTTGGCGGGTAAGGACCCACCGGCTGGCTTGCGGGCCCATTCTACCAGGGGTATGGCTGCGTCTACTGCCCTGCAGAGGGGTGTTCCTATTCGCAACATCTGTGATGCAGCCACCTGGGCTTCAGTACATACATTTGTACGTCACTATTCCCTCGATTCCATCTGAGCACAGGATCTGGCCTTTGGCAAGGCGGTCCTTTGCTCTATTTGATTGGCTATTCTAAATTTTGATTCTAAATTCTTTCCCTCCTCCTTGCTCTCTGGTACTGCTTTGGGAGTCTGTCATAGATATGGAATACGTCGGAGGACCCAATCCCCTCGAAAAACAAGTTACTTTCTTACCTGGTAACGTTCTTTCGATGGGATGGTCCGACGACGTATTCCATATCGCTCCCGCCCTGCCTTCCCCGCTGCAGAATTTCTTTTGCGATTGCAGCTTACGTTCCGCAAGGCTTTGTGTCTGACTGGCAGTTGACTAGTGTCACACGTTCTGGGGGAAAAAACTACAACTGAGGCTTACGGGCGTTGTGCGTCCTACTTATCACATCGGATGATGTCGGACGTCGGAGGAGGCCCTTGACGACGGCGCATCGACGTCATCGACGCAGGACGCAGACGCCGAAAAAAGTTTCCGAAGCAGCACAGCTGTGGTGATTACATGTCATAGATATGGAATACGTCGTCGGACCATCCCATCGAAAGAACGTTACCAGGTAAGAAAGTAACTTGTTCTTCTTTAGGGTAGAGAGAACCGGTCATGGGTAGTATTTCTAAAACTATAGCTACAGTTTTGCGATAAAAAAAGAGCAGTTCTAGCGACTGGCCTGGTGCAGGAGCAGGGCTTTGGACTTATCTGGAAGAGGGGAGAGCATCTGGATATAAGAATTCCTGAAATACTGTGGTGAGTTGAGCAAGCAGAAAAAGGAAAAAGAGCAAGGTTATCACCTTTTTATGATTAAAAACAACATTGACACATCATAAATGGTTCAACTTTCCTGAGGGTGACTATCAATACTTCTCTGCAGGTGGGGTTATTTATGAATGTCTTTTATACACCTCGCCACCTTCAAGCAACGTGCAGTCCAACTTATTAACACATAAGAACAGTTTTAATGTATTTGCCACCTACACCTAAAGATCTTGAGGATCGTGCACAGAACACTAAGCTACAGTTGGGAAGAGTTTGGGTTAAAACAATGAACATGTGTTACTTGATTTGACACTTAAGATTAGCAGGTTGGACACATTGCACAAAATCACTGTTGAGAGTTCCACAGGCAGGTGGCATCACCAGCGAAGTGCGAAGACCCACAGCACAGCAAAGGATGTGACTGGCAAATGTAGGATATTATCTTCTGCCAAGGCGAGACCCCTATAGAACTCACAGACACAGAGCATTAACTATTTCACGGCAGAACAAACTTGGTTCAGACTTGCAAAATTAAAGTGATGAACGTAATCACCTACAATCTTCTGTTAACTGTGCCCCTTGCATGAAGATTGAGAATTTTCCACAGAAAAAGTGCAAACTCGGCGGTGGTGGGGTGGGTGGGGTTATTAAAGGTAGCTGCCATTAAGATAACTAGTAAATCCACCCTTCAGGTGCTACGCAATACTCCCCTAACTGGATTAAAACATGGAAAGAAAATCACTTCTGCCCGCAAACAATGATCCAACAGTTCCCCAACGGGCTGGCAGAAAAAGACAGATGGAATGGTAAAGCGATAACCCAATCGGATAAGAAGGCTCAAAATGCAAAGTTAATTTTGACGGCTATTTCTTTGTTAACCTGTTCATCTACTTGTGCAGGAGACTATGGCCAATGGCTATTCCTACCTCTGGATCTCTTGCTCCCCCTTCACTTGCCCTCCTCACCCTCTCATTCACCTCGACTGTGCTTACCTTCTCTCGTGGTGGTTTTTCTTGTTTTCCTGGATCAAACCCTTCTCAATTGGGTTGAAAAAAAACATTGCATTTCCAGATATGTTTGCTAAACCTTTAATGTCTGCCCTCTTATAGGGTGAACTTAACGCAGTACTCATCCAACTTGGTAATGTAGTGGGTATTTCAGGTCTAGTTTATGCAAGTTCTCCTCCTCTTGGGATAGATGGCGAGGTGGAAAGAAAGACAGAAGTTTATTTGATTGTTCGGTGTGAAATTCATTTATGACATTGCCTTTGCTTAGGAAGATGGCTTCACTTAAGCGTCACTTCGCCATTCATGAAAAAGGACTGTCAGCCAACAAGGCCTAGAGTTCACTCGCCTGCATTGCTGATGTGATGTCCTCTAGTTTTCAAAAAACAATGTTTGAAGTCGCAGCTGTGCTTTGGCTGAAAAGGTGGAGCCATCAGTTTTGTAAAGGCCATGTTAAGGTCACACTGGGGCTTATGGAGAGCACCGGTGGGTAGTGAATCACCAAGCCCTTGAGAAATTGCGCTACAATCCAGATCCCAAAGGTAGGGCCCCACTAGGGACAGTGCATCTAGGTATCCCCTCATGGTGGGAACCTGCAGCCCTTCCCTCACCAGTGACCGTGCACAATCACTCCCTCTAGCCACAGATGCAAAGAATTGATTGATTGCCCATTGGTCGCAACACCACCAGAAGCACAGCCTCCTGCACAAATAGAGCTTGCAGAGGCTCTCCCTCCTGGCCCCTCCATAAGGTCCAACACCCTCTTCCGACAGATCAAGGACCAGGACCATTAGACATTCAGAACCAGGATGAAGATTTCCCACAACCAGGTGAAAGATTAGATCCACCACCATCTTGTCTAGCATATCCACAACTCATTCAATCCTGACTGCTTACGTCTGAGAGTGAAAGCCATTTCCTTCCAGCCAGATGGAAGGCCAGCACTGAGATGTTTGTGGCAATCATCCACAGCCAATGGGCCTGGGCCTTTCTGCACAGCTTGAGGGAGCCCACTTTGGCACACTTGTTTACATAGTGCACAGCGGTAGTGTTGCTGGATCAGCAGTCCCCTCCATAGGAGCTGCAGTTGGAAAGCTTGCAGGGCCAGGCGGACGGCCATCGGCTCCATGACATGGATGTGGAGTCATCGAGGTAGGCTCTGCAATTCGGCATCAAAGCATCTGTGATCATCTGTGCCTAAAAAACTAGGAGTGCAAATGGCTCTCACCATGACATTTTCCTCCTTGCCTTGTACCACCAGCTCAAGTCCTCCACCAACTCAATGCCCACCAGTGGATTGTCCTCAAGGGACCCAGCCAGCTGGTTCCTACCAAACTTGAGTTCCCTCATGCAAATATTTGCTTGATCTATGAGCAGGGTACCTGAGACCATCAGACCCAGGAGTCTCAGAAATATCCATGCCCTTATCCTGAAGTTGTTCATAGTCAATTCAGTGGCTTGAAGCATTGCATGAGGTGGAAAGGCCCCCATCAACATTGTGTAAAGAACTGCCATTATGAACTGTAGCCATATTGTATGGGTTAGGTTTGACTTCTTGGCGTTCAATGGAAAACGTAGACTGTAAGGCAGCCCATTGGTCTGTAAAACACAGGCAGGCTCCATTGTCGGCAAATACTTCCATTACAGCCAGCTGCAAGTGGGATACCATGACCGCCATCGCTCTATGGGCAAATATCCGCTGTACTGCAGCCCGTAGAACTGCCAGTGTCGACCGGCCGGTACAATGAGAACAACTTCCTGTGGGTTGGTGGAATGGGCACATGAAAGGATTCTTCCTCGAGGTTCAAGGATATCTACTCGCCTTGAAACAGGATGGCCAACATCTGAGCCTCTGGTACTATTTTGAATAATTTGTTCTTGATGTATTTGTTGAAGTGTCATTGGTCTTGAATAGGTCACAACTTCCCTGGTTCTTTTTTTGAGATCAGAAAATATCTTGATTAGACCCTGGTATGGTGTTCTACTTCGAGTACCGCTTCTATAGCTCTTTTTTCAAATATATACTCTACTTCCTACAGGGACTCCTTGTGATAAAGCTCCTGTGTTCTGCACTGTGTGGCATAGACTCAGGAAAAACTCAAGAAAGGGAGGCTGTAACAATTTTCCACAATCTCCAGGACCCACTGATCCGTGTTCACAGCCCTCTATTGCTTGTCAAGTCCCACAACCTGTCCTCACTGGCGTTGCATGGGTTGAGGGTGATTTAAAACTGCTTACCAGTGGATGCTGCCCCCTGAGGTATTGAATTCCTGGGTTCACTATTCCTCTGGCCACTGACATTGAATGGCCTCCTCTGTACCCAGGTGCTCATAGTGCCCCTGCCAAAATTCTGCTGTTAAGGGCAGGCTGAGGTGCCCTTGTGTGCTAGAATTTAAAAAACTGTTTATGGGTAGCACATAGGACCAGTGACGTATTAGTCCAGATTACTTGAACTCTTCCACGGTATGATCCACCATGTCCCCAAATATGTTGTCCCTGTGAAAGGGCATGGCCGTAATCTTTGGCTGCACATCAGGCGAAAACCCTGATTAGACCCTGGTATGGTGTTCTACTTCGAGTACCGCTTCTATAGCTCTTTTTTCAAATATATACTCTACTTCCTACAGGGACTCCTTGTGATAAAGCTCCTGTGTTCTGCACTGTGTGGCATAGACTCAGGAAAAACTCAAGAAAGGGAGGCTGTAACAATTTTCCACAATCTCCAGGACCCACTGATCCGTGTTCACAGCCCTCTATTGCTTGTCAAGTCCCACAACCTGTCCTCACTGGCGTTGCATGGGTTGAGGGTGATTTAAAACTGCTTACCAGTGGATGCTGCCCCCTGAGGTATTGAATTCCTGGGTTCACTATTCCTCTGGCCACTGACATTGAATGGCCTCCTCTGTACCCAGGTGCTCATAGTGCCCCTGCCAAAATTCTGCTGTTAAGGGCAGGCTGAGGTGCCCTTGTGTGCTAGAATTTAAAAAACTGTTTATGGGTAGCACATAGGACCAGTGACGTATTAGTCCAGATTACTTGAACTCTTCCACGGTATGATCCACCATGTCCCCAAATATGTTGTCCCTCTGAAAGGGCATGGCCGTAATCTTTGGCTGCACATCAGGCGAAAACCCTGACAATCTCACTGAGGTTGGAATTCCTCTGACCACAGAGTCTCCTTTATGTCCACCTGAATGATGTGTCTGGAGGGGTCAAAGCTTTATTCAGCACCTGCTACAGGGTAAACTGGTACCTGTACAAGGTGGTGACAGCACTAACCGAGCAAAGGTCTAACAAGCCTGAGCTAATAAACTTCTTGGCTAGGGCACCGAAGAGTGTGTAGAAATGGCACTTAGACACCCCCTAGTATTTGCAGCCTGCCCAAGCACCGAGTCTGCAGCTAGGTAGTCCGACATATAGGAAGGGTCCTCCCGTTACAGACCTGTAATTCCGCAGAACATTTGTTTCAGTGCAAGGAAAGGCAATGACCTTTCCCAAATAATCCATATTTGGGTTCTTGAAGCATTCCTAAAAAGGCAGGAAATGTTGGTCCTCCCTTGTGCCCTTATTTTCCACACTGCTCCTCTCACAAAGGCCATGTAAGGTACAAATTCAGCATTGGGGCTCTAAGACACCCTATCATTCATGATTGTCTCTGTTGACATGCCCGAGCCTCTGACATCTTGTAGGTCCTTAAGGAACTCATACTCAGTTTCTCAAAATGGACTCTTCGACCTCCAATGCCATGTGCTCCCCTATCCAGGAGTGTATCCACTCTCCCCTGTACTTCAGGGTCCACCTCTCCCACATCAACATAGGCTCCCAGGTAGTCCCCAGTGCCTTATGCAATGCCCTTGATGGTGCCTGATGGGCATTGTGTGAAGCTATGCCGGGACTGATGAGCAGTGACACTCTCAACTCCAATGAGTCGGTGAAGGAGTCCCTTCTGAACATTTCTACTACCATTGTGGTTGGCTTCCTTGTCTTTTCTGGGATGCCTGGCACCTTAGGCATTGTTGGTGCTGTTGAGGTCTGTGGCGTAGTGTTGCAGGTCCAAGTCTGGTAACAGATACAGTGAGAGAAGAAGTGATTAATGCCAGTTATTGTTGCGTCCAAGGAGATAGCCAGCATCTCATGGCAGAAGGATTTCATGTCCCCAGCATTTCTGGAACCAACAGTGCCAGTCCCATTGGTGTCTGTGTGGGCACTACAGTTGAAACCACTGACCGAACAGTGTGGTCCAAGTTGGGGTTGCATTTTCTCTTTGTCTCTGACTGGTATGGGTGTTTGTGCTTAAAGAAGCAAGAGGTACTCCTTGAGTGGGATCTCTTCTCATGTCTTCTCTTGGAACTGGTTGGGGTTCTGGGTCCAGAATCCCTCCTGCATGAGGGCTCACGGCATGACCATTCTGGTTTCAAGGAACCTCTCCTGCCCTCTGAAGATAATTTGTGTTCTTTAATCCTCTCCTGAGACATCAAGAATCAGTGCTCCAATGAATGCTTGGCCTTGGCTGCCCTGGCCCAGCACGCCTGACACCCCTTACTATAGTGGCGACTGCCAAGGCACCAGATGCAGCAGTTATGGGTGTCCGTGATAGACATTGTCCAATGGCACTCACCATAGGCCTTAAATCCTGATGGGTTTTTACTCATTTCTGAAACAATTGAAAGTGATCAATTCAATTTAAATGAAAAGAATTGTAAAAAATCCAAACTTATGTGTTCGTTGGGGCCAGCTCCTCCATGTTTGTTCTTTAATCCTATATTTTGCTGCAATGAAAAGGCAACTTTTGGTTTTCTGCAGTTCTGCGGACAGTGTCAATTTTACTCTGGACACTGTCACTTCCAATAGAGACTGTGAGGTACACCCATGTTGTGACCGTGCTAATAGTGGGGCCATCCATGCGAGCTGGATTTAAAATGATCGAGGTCTGAGTCTACCAGCATGGCTTAAAGATGTGATGTGGGATTGGCCAACAGGGGGCGCTTGGATGCAGTTTCTATGAGCGTTCTGATCACTCGTGACGGTCCTGAAAAGTGGACAGAGCCCCCACTTTTTGCCCCCCACCCCCGTGTGGGTGACCCACAGACAACGGAGCAGCAAAGGTCCCCGCACGGCCAGCTTGTGAGTTGTTCTCGGAGATGGCACCTGGCCCCATCAGACCTGACATACCGGGGAACGGCTTGTGTCGGCCCAGTTGAGTGAGGGAGGACAAAGGGTGGCAAGGGGGAGGAGGGAGCGGGGCAAGAGTTGCCCCCGCCCACAGTGCATGGATGAGCGAATAAAGGGCAGGTGTGACATCAGTGGGGCTGAGTATCGAGATGTTGGACGAACATCTAGTGAAGCTGAGTAAGAACTTCTGCCAAGGACTGGATCAGAACCCGAACCCTCTGATCAGAAGACTCACTGCCACCACTGCAAACCACTTCAACCTCTACCCACTGCCCATCACTGCGAAGACCCTGTGAAACCAGCCCTACTGTGACAAGACCTCACAGACCAAGAAGAATACAAACCCACGACTACATACTCAACCCGAGAAGATGGAGTAATGAGGCTCAAGCCTCGGTATCCAAAAATCACAGCTGATGGATACAAATCTATCAGCAAGAAGAAGAACAAGCAGTGGGGCTGAGCGGTGTGAGCCCCCGATTCAGGGGCTGTGTGCCAGGCCCCCCCAACCCCTCAGTGGAGATAAGGAGGCTGACAAAAGGAGAGTGAGGGGCAGCAAATCAGACAGGAGCTGCAGGCACCCATCCAGCAAGAAGGGGAGAGGTGTGCCGGATTCAGCCCCCCCAGACACTGACTAGAAACCTGGGGGCCCTGAGTCAGACACAGTTGGAGAGGCCCCAGGAGGCTAAACGGAGGAGCAGTCCCTCCTTTTGAGCGGGGAAGGTCCGCGGAGAGCAGTGAAACGTCGGGTTCCAGCCCCCAGCACCATATAGAGATGAGGAGCAGTGGTGACACCGGTGGGGCGAGGAGGTGTGGGCCTCTGCCCAGGAGCATGTGCCCACCTCTCTGACCACCCCATGGGAAGAAGGAACCCTGAATATGCGAAAGCATTCAGTCTCTGAATTTGGTCCCCAGACCCTGCCCAACTCCAGGGACGTCATTTCACCAAAATGCCAGGGGGTAGCGGAAGTGACATCACACGACCCTTGACCCCTGGTAACATCACAGAAAGTGATGTCATTTGACCCCACCCCGAATTGAAATCGCGGGATGCGATGGAACCCGACCTTTCACCCGTTGACAAAACAGGAAGTACTATCACAAAGCATTGGACACTACAAAAAACATGGTTACGATATCACTATAATGTGATGTACATTTCATACAAGAATGGATCGCCATATGTATCGTTAAGATCGATGCGATGGAACCCGACCTTTCACCCATTGACAAAACAGGAAGTACTATCACATAGCATTGTACACTACAAAAAACATGGTTACGATATCACTATAATGTGATGTACATTTCATACAAGAATGGATCGCCATATGTATCGTTAAGATCATTGTGTATAGGCCCATATTACCAAATTACTGTGAATGCAAGTAGACGTCCATGACCAAATGATAATGATGTGTTATTACATAGCACTTACGCTTAAGCGCTTTATATAGAAAAAATATACACCCAATATCACCCAACCTGTGTTGGTACTCATTTATCGACCTCAGAAGGATGAAAGGCCGAGTTGAGGCATTTTAGAACAGACTAAATCAGTGACTCACCCCTTGGAGTGTGCATGAAATAAACCTTCAATGAGTCTAGCAATTATTGTATAGAATTCTATAAAGACACAATATTTGGTATTCCTAATCTTTCTTATTTAGGGTCAGTGCTGAAAGCGTTCGACTTGTGTCACTCCTTTTCTTCTTTTTCGTCTTTTTTTAAGGGGCTTTAACAAAAAAGCCAGCCACTCCAGAAGTAAAGAGCCACATGGTGCTGGCCACAGCCCATGAGCTTGCATTACAACAAAAAAAACGTTTTTTTCTTCTAGAGATCGCAAGGGAGACCTCAGAGGTCGCAGTTGCGACCCCTAAATGACGTCCCTGAATGAACACAGGTGGCAGAAATGAAGCCACCTGTGATACCAATCCACTTAAGAGGGCTATATAAGGCACACCCCTTCCCCAAATACAGTTTCCAACACCATGCTGCCACTAGCCATTGTTAGCTGGGACATGCAGCTGCTCATGCTGCGTCTGGAAGTAGAGAGGCAGGACCACCAGCCCGGGGCACAGGGAGTACTGGACGGTAGGGGGTGAGGATGAGGGGAGCCCAGGCAAGGCGTGCACCGATCCCCAGGGTCAGGCCCTATCCTGGACCCTCACTGACAGCC
The DNA here is from genome assembly GCF_040938575.1 of Ambystoma mexicanum. Lineage (NCBI taxonomy): Eukaryota > Metazoa > Chordata > Amphibia > Caudata > Ambystomatidae > Ambystoma > Ambystoma mexicanum. The sequence goes on along the minus strand of NC_090923.1, from coordinate 1,417,429,135 downwards.
AGTTGGTCACCCAGTACCGCCTCAACAGGGAGACCCTAACTGAGCTGCTCACCACATACAGGATGACATAGGGAGCAGGAATAACAGCCTTACAGTGGTGCCCCCCACCGCTAAAGCTAGTATCTGTCCAACAATTCTTAGGAACCGGCACCTTCCATCACTACGTGGCCATGATGCATGGCATGGCACAGCCAACATTCTGTGCATTCCTGGCCCATGTGCTGGATGCTCTCCTGCGGCATGTGTCACACCACATCTCACTGCCCACCTCCCCAGCACAGGTGCACGCAATGAAGGTACAGTTCGATGCTGTTGCCCAAATGTAATTGCAGCCTTGGACTGTACCCATGTGGCATTGATGGCCCCTCAGGCCTATGAAGTAGTGTACTGCAACCATAAGCACTACCCCTCCTTGAATGTGCAGGTGACCTGCAATCCCAACCTGTATATCACCCACTGCTGTGTCCGCTACCCTGGTTCCACCCACAACACCATGGTCCTACGGAACAGTACACTGCCTGGATACATGGAGCGGTCCAGAGGACAATGGATGTGGATAGTGGGTGATTACAACTGTCAGCCTGCAGGCGCTGCGATGCACCTGACCAAATGGAGGTTGAGGGGGAAATGCAAGAAACACCACAAAGCATGGCATGACAAGTGAATGCAAAATTCGGACCTGCCCACCTCCCGCACCAAAGTCACAGTAAATAGCGGACACGCACAGGTACACTACAGGTACCAAGGTACAACTTGCGTAATGCGTCGCAATGACCGACAAAGTGTCGCATCACACAACATGAACCCTGCCAGTGCCACAGCCAAGTACACATGTACACTCAGCCTACAATGCTGACCGCTGACCCCCAAAACCTAGGGAGTGCTGGTAAGAAACCCGTCCGGCCACATGCATGAGAGCAATAGACTGCCACAATAATTCTTATAATTATAATTGTTTTTTTTATAACGTGTTTAATACCAAAGAGGTTTCTAAGCGCAGCCCGGGATTCGAACCTCTGGTGCTCTGCGTCGTCTTGCTTCCAAGACGAGTGTGTTGCCCCTGAGAGTTCCTCCCGGTACAATACAGCCACCATGTCAGCTTCACATGGCACAGACAGACCCATAACGCTAAATCTGCTGCAAGGGAACAGGTTGCATGTTAATTGAATGCAATGCATGATACGAGTGACACAACATGCACAGAGATCGCAAGGAGACATGCCACGCAATGAAGCCCAAAATGCAATGCCCTGATGCCGTGAAATCCCCCCCGCCCCCCGCACCCCAATACACTGTGACTCATGGCTGTGCCTCTCTCCATGCAGGTGGTTCTGGATACCCACAGCTGCCCTGGCTCATGACACCTGTGCGGTATCCACAAACACCACAGGACATTGCCTACAGGACCTGTGTGTGCATAGAGTGGACCTTTGACCTCCCGATGGCCCGTTTCCGCTGCTTGGACCAAACAGGTGAAGCCCTGATGTACTCACCTGAAAAAGTGGGCAAAATAGTGCTTGTGTGTGCGCCATGCTGCACAATATCTACCTCCAGCGGAATGTCCCTCTACCCCCTGATGTGGACATGCCAACCCCAGAGGATGAGGATGCATTGCCTGTAGCAGATGCAAATGCATGCATTGACAGAGACGAGGTCAGGGATGGGCCACTGGCTGGCCAGGGACTGATACACAATTTCTTCTGAGACATACACATGGTACATGCCATGCTTCACCGTTTGACCCCCACATCAATCAATTAACATAACCAAGACACAATGAGGAATGTCCTTGCATTGATGAATTTCAGCTATTTTAATGTGATTATGTGTAATAACTGAACCCCCTCCCACCCCCAACACCCCAACACGTCCACTGTGGGCATAGGGTGCGTCAAAGTCACTTCTGTGGCCTCTTCCCCCTCAAGGCCTCCCCCAGTGATTTGGGCCCCAAATGGCACTCTGACCGGCAGCTGGGTGGGGCCCCTAATGGGGGTGGCCGAACTGGAGGGTATTGACCCTGGCCCGCGGATGGGCTGCAGGGCTAGTTTGTTGCTTTGACGGATAGCCTCTGCAAGGGCTGTCATCCATTTGATCATCTCCCTGACTCACTGCCCATACACAGTCAGGGCGGCAGTACTGGCAGATGCCTCTGCCCAGTTCCTGTCCACTTCTCGCTTGATCCTGCGGGTGGCCCCTTGCAGGCGACCGAGGATTGTCTGGAGGTGTTCTGAATGGGTGTGGCCAATAGCCTCCATCTCCCTTTGCTGCCTCTCCATTTTATCCAGCCTCTGTAGGATGGCTTGCCTTGGTGGTGTGTGCTGAATGGGAGGGGGACTGTAGGCCAGAGAGCCATATGATGGCATGTTCACATCCGACTCGGGTGTCTGGGCACACTGGTGGCGGGGTAGGCTCTCTGGGGTGTGTGGTCCATCGTCACTGGGCTTCTATCCCCCCTGGCCCTGCCAGCAGGTGTGGCCTCGGTGTCTGGCACTGCAACTGCGGGAGCGGGTGCAGTGGCTGTGAAGGTGCTCCTGGTGGCTTGTGGTGATGGCACTGGGCCTGCAGGTTTAGCCTTGCCGGGGCCAGGTATTGCATGGCGTCCTTAAGCCTCGGCGTGGCTTGGGTGCGCCTTTGTGGGGTGGTGGTGGCTAAACTTGAGGGCCCGGAGGCGTGACTTCCTGATTGGCCTGCCCCCTCATCCTCCTCAGATGCCTCCAGGGATGCATGAGTGCCTGTAGGGAACAAATTAAATGGTGTCCGGTATGGTTCTTTCACGTGTGTTGGCATGCAAGACACATTTGCTATGGTACAGAGTGGCACCCCACACATTTGGGCAGATGGGCATGGTTGGCCGGGGATAATGCATGTGGGCACAGTATTGTGGGAATGGTTGCTGCCATGTGTGTATGTAGAGGCAGGATGTCCAAGCTGGGGCGGCTGATGTATTGCATGCTTCTGGTCCTTCATGCATTCACATCCCTTCCCCGGGTGACGCACGCCTTGTGGGACTGGGTGTGATGGCTTTGTCTATGGCACTGCCATGGCTCGATGGGGCGCTGGCCTGTTGTCTTTCTCTGCCTGCTGCCATAGAGTTTGTCGCATTGAGCCACTCACTAGCTGTTTAATAAATAAAAATGTGTTGATACCAGTGTGAATATTTTCTTGCTTGACAACCAATGTATATGTTAACTGTACTTTACATGTGTCACCTGATCTCCTTAGTCTCAGCCCCAGCTGCTCAGGCATGTGTAAACCCTTGCAGGTCCACTAAGGTGGCCTTCCTACAATTCACTAGCAATAGAGGTGATACAAAATTCTCCCAAAAGGCAATATACAGAGGTGCCTGGCAACAAGGTGTACATTGGTGTTCCTGAACCTTAAACTTAAGGTACAAGGAAAACCCTTCTAGCATGGACCTTCTTAGGGGACGCACATATATAGTTCTGTGTAAAAGACTTTAGATTGATTTTATGATCACTAATCCATCTTCCCTTCTCTTGCCCAGCAGGTGAGTTTCCCGTGAAGGTTATTAAAAAGGAGAAATGTGATGATGTGAACAGAATGCATCAAGTGAGTAGTATATTCCCAGGAACAGAAGTGGATAGTACCTTGGTTTGTCCGGACAGACAACATACCCACACCAGTCTGGAGCAGGATATATGCTTAGTATCCCTGGCAAAGATGGGCTTGCCCGGTGATGGCAGACTATCGAAAGCCCCAATCAAGCCAGGAGCAGGGTGGCCCGTAGAGGATCTGTACACATGCAAAGAATCACCCTTTCAGGTCAGACTGAACAGATCTCCATTGCAGGGCCCAGTTAGGGCGACCAGTTCAGAACCTGTGCAGTTGCGAAGAATTCTGTTCATGTGATAAGGAGGAGCTTGCTGCAGTCCATCAAGGAAGAAGCAGGACACGCAGTCCATATCCCTGACGTGTGCAAAGCATCATCTCCATCGGATGACAGACTGGAGGAAGTCCCTATAAAGGAAGAGGCAAGGTCACCAGGGTTGGGTCCCTACAAGTGTGAAGAATTCTCACCACCTGATGCCACATTACAGGAAGCCTCTACCAAGCCCACAGGAGGGCGGTCAATGCTGCATCCAAACCAGTGCAAAAAAAGTCTCACCACTGCAGACAACATCTACGGAGCCCATGTCACATTATGACCAGTTTCCATTAGCCCCAGTTGATCCTGTGGCAGGACCTGCAGAATATGGTCCAAATAATTATATAATATCAATTTGCCATGGTGGCATATTACAGGATGCACTAGCTCAGCTGCAGGTAGGGCGGCCAGTATTACTTCTGGTATGAAATCCTTTTCACATGATGAAAGACTGCAGAAACCCTCATCTACACCAGGAACAGAGCAGGCAATGCAAATTCCATACAAGCACGCACAATCCTTTCCACATAGTGGCAACCTACAGAGAGCCCCGGCAAAGCCTCGAGCTGAGCAACCTCTGCAAAGCGCGTTCAAGTGTGAGGAATGTGATAAGTCTTTCAAGAAGGACATCAATCTAAAGATCCACCAAGGTTTTCACCTGGGAGAGAAGAAACAACCTCTCAGCACGGTTTCCAACAAGGACAATACCAGTGATACTCATACATGCAAGAAGTGTGGCAAGGTATTTACTGATATGGCAAGCCTTTGGGCTCATGAAGTGAACCATGTAGGTGAGAGACCATGTAACAAATGTAATGTATGCGCGGCCACCTTTCCAAGAAAGCATCAGCTCATCAAACACCAGCATAACCAGGTAGTCGCATCACTGTCCAAGTTCCCCCAACAATGTGCATCATCATCCCAGCGCTCTCACAGAGAGGTATCGGCATCCTTGCCTCCTTTTAGCAGGAGCACAGCGATTGGACCACAGTCCAAACCCTTTCCACAACAGCAGGACCATGAAGAAGTGAAGGAGACAGAACATCTGCGGCCCCTGACGCTTCTTAATCAATTTATGTGTTTTCGATTAAGCATGCTGAATAGATATGGGGTTTCTCCAGAGACAGTACTAGCACCCCATTAGTTCAATGTATACATGACCCTATCCTCATTATGATTACCATTCAAACCTGCTCCTCGTGCCTCACCAGACAAGACTGCCTCCAGTTTTCTTAGATCTGCTCGTTTGCAACCTTTCACATCTGTACCAAACACATATACAGAGAAAATCATGAACACAAACTAAACACATCTACTGCAACATGGTGCGGGCAACATGCAGGAAACAAGTTATAGGCTGCCACACTACAGCATCTACTGGCATTGCATACATGTCCATCACGCAGGACACATCCTCACTGGTGTTTGTTCTTGTGTTTCATTCTGTGATGCATCTAAAGTGCTTAGCAAAACTGTCCCACAATAAACTAATCTCTGGTGTGTATGTGTGCATCAACCAAGACCAGATACGGGTATAATTTTGGAGACCCATGTGTTATGAATAGCATGGAACTCTATTCTATGACTGGCCTCTAACTCTCATCCTCATACCCTGGCATCCATCCACCTTTACAGCAGCACCCTCCACTTGCCACAAGAAATACACAACACAAAACAAGACCTTAGTCCATCGCCCACATTATCACCCATTCCTGCCCCCTCCCCATATCCCTACACTAACCCGCATGCAGTTAGCATCTTCCAACTTGCTGAAAACCAGCACCCGTAAAACCATAAATCCTATGTTATGTTATTCAAATATGTCAATAGGCTTTTCTACTGTGCCAAATCAGCCCTGTAATAGGGTCAGAGCACCTAGTCCTGTCCAGACTTGAAATCTGCTGGAGAAAAGAAAATGAGCAAGGAAATGATAAGATGAAGGGAAATGTGACGAAACATGTGATGCCGTCCCTTCTCCAGGGCGGTGAGGCTGCTACCCGATAATTCCCATGGGGGTAGTACTCAGCGGGTGTTTCTCATGGGGAGGGGTTCCCCCTCTAGGATTCAGGGAGGACATCATGGGGTAACGCGGTATAGTGCACCGTCATCCACCTTTCTTCCCTCACCTTGTTTTCCTTCCTCTGGTCCCACAAGTTCCCCCATGTATTTTTGCAATGGCAGTGTTACCACTGGTACTGGGACGAGAAAGGTCAGGACTGAGCTATTCCCTCAGTATACTGAGACGAGGATGATAAACACTGACTCCACTGAACTATCACCTCAATATACTGAGATGAGGAAGAAGCTCTGCACCAGAAAGAACTCACAAGACCATTGCATTGAGCAGTCTAGCCTTAGTGTTCCGTTAACTTAAAAAGGGAAAAGGACAAACAACATTGTCAGTTCCTCACCGGATGCATTGTGTCGGGGTGATTTTCCCAGGGGCCAGCAGAGCCGTCCGCGGACCTCCGGGGCTGGGGAGGCCCCAACTCCTCCCGCGTCCCAAAAGGAGTATGAGACACACCCAAGAGCAAGGTAATAACTGCCGTTTATTAGAGTAACGGCAGGGATTCGCTTAGACCGTCTGCATCTGGTGAAGCTCTCTCAGCATCAGTGGGCTCGAAGGCCTTTTTTACCGTAGTATGACGCGCTACTTGCGTCACCTAGGAAAAATCGTCACAAAACCTAATGCCACTTCGGGTTGGCTCCCCGAGTGGTAGGGTTAGTATAGGTACCTATTGGAGGAAATATTAGTGGATAAGGACGGATCAGGTGGTACACTTGGGCTGCCCCTAACAATTGCTACAACAAATTAGTTACAAGGGGACACTTGGTGATTGGCTAACTAAGATGGCGTCAGTGATGAGCCCCTTGTATTCTGATTGGTTCCCTTGCAAGCCCCCAAGCCTGGGACCATCGCCGTTCCCAGCTCGCGATGGTGCTTGCAACAATGTGCAACTATGTGTTAGTGGTGGACAATGGACAGGTCTGGCTAATGGCTGGTGTGCATGTCTTTCCCATCGCCTTAGGTGTCCAACTTGTCGCTTCGTTGTTGCAGACTATGTCCCAGATGTGGGACCCTGGCGACTTTCTGTCTCGTGAGCTTGGCATCCTGTCAGTTCGGCTTGGTCACGTGTGGAGAGACCGTAGCTGGAGCAGAATTTTGAGCATTAGATTTGTATTTCGGCTCTGAGGAGCGTTTGGCATTGGCAGGTGTAACCTTGGTGCTGGGAGCGCGGCGTGTGACTTGCAACATTGCGGCCTTGGCTGTGAGCTCTCGTTGGGGGCTCGTTCTGCATGATCAGCGCTTTTCTTTTCGTCTTGGGAGGATTTACGTCTGAAAGGCTCCTGCTTGGGGACTCTTGCTTGCGGCCTACTTGGGCCTAGCTTCTGAGTGGCGGTACACAACCCATAATATGGGGGACGCGGGGCGACAGAGTGTCACAAGCAGCATTAGGTATATATGGTGGCGTCTTCATAGGGATAGGTAGCGGGAAAGCATCAGCAAGCATATTACACAAGCTCTTCAGGCATCTTGCGTTTCTGAGCTGCTGGAGATGGCCTATATGAAAAATAACAACGATGCATGTCTGTGGGTGTGTCAGTCACCTAAATCATAGCACTGACTATCTTCTTCGTGTGGGTTGGTGTGTGAGTGACCAGTGTGCATGGTGGCATGTGTGTTTTTGTCTGTTGGCAATGTCGTCATGGCATCTCTAACGATGATGGTGCTTTGTGGTTGCTGTCTAATCGAACTGGTCCATGTCGCAGGCGTCGGCTTGACCAGGGCGTGGTATGGGGCATGCTCCCCGGGCGTGTGGGCCCTGGACACAGGGAATCTGGGCATCTAGTGAGGGGGTGAATTGGATGAACTCCTCATGCGGGAGGTTCTTGGGTCTTGATGTCCTGGGCCATGGTTTGAATGAGAATGGGGGGAGGGTATTTTCCCCATTTTCCCACTTCAGTCCCCCCTCTGGTCGACTTGTGGACCACAAAATTATCTGCTCTCTTGTCTCCACGTATTCTCCATACCTTTGTTATTCCAGCCAGGTGTCCATACTGGTTCACATGATCTTGAAATGACCAGTACATGTAAACGCATTCACCACCAGGCTTGCAGTAAACCCACTTTCCAACATAACTCTTCTTGTTCCTTGGGTTCTCTACCTTCACTGATGGTGTGTACAAGTCTGCTTCTAGTTTTTGCTTGCGCAACCCTTCACGTTCCTTTATAATCATGTCTGTGTGCTTGTCGTCTTCAGGTGGTAGTAGGGCATGCATGCTGATCATTTACATCATTTCATCCGTTGTACATGCTGCTCTTGCTCTCCATAACCTTGTTCCTAGCAAAACAGGCATTCCCAGTATTATACATCCTGCTATAATTTTAAGGCCATCTGATAGCCATGATGGCATCCATGACCATAAGTATGAAAACTATCTCCCATCTCTCTTCACTGCTTTTGATTCCTCTTCCATCTTGGCGTGCATCTTGGCAAGTTTAGATACTGCTTCAGACAGCGTGCCATTGTCTGCGTCATTAGCAGGGATAAATGTGCAACACAAACTTCCAATTTTTGCGCAAACTTCTCCATCCATCGCTGTTAGAAGATCCAACACATATCGGTTCTGTAGTGCCACCATTCGTACTGCCCTCAGTTCTTCTTTTATTGCGTTAAATCCATTGACGGTGGAGTTAATTGTCATCATTAGTTCCCATCTAGTTATCCACTTCGCATTGGCATATGCCTGCATTCCTGGATGTATGATGGAGGAGAAGAACATTGCCACTCTGCTGAACAGTCTGTGCTCTGGTGGGATGTCACTGAGAGCTGTTTCTGATCTTCCCCACAGGTAGTTCCCCGTCAGTGGTTCTCCTTGTCGTTTTGCTCTTGACAATACTGTTGTGCCGTTCTTTTGCTGCTCTTCTCCTGTCGTCCCTGATCTTTTCTTCCTTTTATTCCCTTTGTCCATTTTAGGGAAGTTCTCCAGGTTGACATGTTTCTGTGGCACTACCAGGGATGGTACGTTGATGTGTACCATAGTGCATATTGCATTCCAAGATGGCGGCAAGCTGTGATATGCCTTTTCTCCGCAGGCCCAATAGTGGGCCATTAGAACTGCTGTACCAGCACCCCCCTCAGCTATGATTACTATTCTTTTGCAGTTGTTGTTTCTACCAACATCAACATCCCAGTCGTGTTGATAACCTAGTGTAGGTGCAGTTAGCTGTAGTATAGTTATTGGGTCCTCGTCCTTCTCTAGCCATGTTACCAGTGCTACGCTCCTTAACCATTCCTTGAAACATTTGTTGTTTTGCTTCATCTACCGTTCTCACATTTTCTTTTGCCGACGTTACCATATTGCACCCCACAACTCCATCTGTCCATCCTTCTTTCGTGTACACCTTCCCATATATTACTGTCAGTGGTCTTTCCCAGCACCCTAGTTCACCAGCAACTTCGCTTGCACGCCATTCACATGGTAGGTAATTCAATGTTACTTCCTTCGTTTGTCCTTTTTCAGGTCCATCTGTCACATATTGGAACCCTTGTGTATGTAGCCGGTAGTTATTGTACATGGGAAGTGTTTTCATGAAGTTATTTTCATATGGGTATGTGTCCCTCGTCTTCCATTGCAGTATTTCTAGTCTCCTTTTGTTTGGAACAGGGCCAGAAATATCAGGCACTCTACTGTTGTTGCAGGTACCTCAGTAGCCACAAATGTTCTTGACACGCTCATGGTGTATGGGATCAATGAGCACACATAGCAGTTGTCCTTAGTTGACCCCTTACCAATTTTGGACATGTGCTGGTACCACATGTTATTTGAGACGTATGCGGATTCTGTGAGATATGTGTTTACCCCATTGTTATCAATAGATGTACTACACTTAACCCTCTTCCCATTTCCTCTTGGGTTACTTGTACCACCAGACACTGTACCTGTTGCAGCCGTGGTGTGGGGTAGGTTAGTGGGGGGTGCAGCCATGACATCGGAAGCATAGTGTGTCTGCCAGACAGTGGCAGCAAGTAGACCAGTGATAAACAATAGGCCTATAATTTTTATTACAATAGCTAATATCACTGGCATTGTTCTCTTACCTTTGCTGTGGTCCTGCAGCTTTTTACTCCTGATGATATAGATGCCCGCCTGAAAATTTCTAAAAATAAAGCATTAATTTGTTAGTTTGTTTATTCAAGCTCTCCCTAACATGTAGTCATTCAGTGCCCAGGCGAAAAGCTGTTCCCACGCTTTCCTTAGCATCCTATCCCTTAGGGCTGGTAAGTGCTCTTGGAGATGTGGGAAGAATTGCTCTATAATCAAAATGAACGTGTTGTAATACACACGTAATCTTCTTTTCTTTAGGTATTTTGGTCTCTTTATGACATAAACAAATTGGTGTGATAATGCCTCTGGTGTGTTGTCATCCGTGGGTAGCATTTACCTCTGGACACTGATGTAGGTGTTAGTTTACTGAGTTCAATCTCTTTCTATAACATATACAACATTACCTTGCGGTACCTGCGTGTGCGAGACAAAAAGAGAAGGAGAACATGCACGTGTCTACACAGTGTGGTGTAAATTTTCACATATTTTGACAAAGTTCTTTATTCAGGTAGTGACTGGGCAGGGCTTGTTGGGGCAGTGTTCGTTTTAGTCTGGGATCTCGTGACCATGGGGTAGGCAATGGGTGATTGTTCAGTTTTGTCTTTAAGGGGTTTTGGTGATTGTGACAGTGACTGGGCTGCGTTGCTGCTGTCGTTGGTTACTGTTGCTTGTGCGTTGGCCCTGTCGTCGACGCAAGGGCGGGTCTGATCTTTGTAGGGCTTGATGTCATGAAAATGAGTCCAGACGTTCTTATCTCTCAATTTCACGGCTCTAGGAGCCGTTTTTTCCACCAGGTGGGGCCCAGTAAATCTAGGGCTGTTCCACCGGCGGTTAAAATTTCAGAGGAGGACGTGGTCCCCCTCTTTTACTGTCCACTGTGATAGTTGTTCCTGTTCTTCATTTGTTTCTTTTGTTGGGTGTTCTTCGACCCGCCCCGCGTCCGCTCGAGCTGTTGAGCGATAAAGGCAACACTAGTAATCAAGGAAGACGCATATTTGTACATTTCTTCACCAAAACATTTGCGGAGGCATGGTAATCTGTCATAGCCCTTGATGGTGGTGTGAGTGGAAGGTGCATCTGACGTCCACTCACCACCTCGTGAAGGGTGAGGTGGTGATCTGACCCTGGCCTATTCCTTAATTCAAACAGGGTCAAGGGGAGGCAGTACAACCAGCTCTTCTTGGTGGTTTGCTGAATCTTTGCTATTTCTTCTTTTAGGAGGCCGTTCAGGCATTCGCAGATACCATTAGCCTGTGGGTGGTATGCACATGCAAACTTGTGTTTGATGCCAAGGAGGGTAGTTATGTGTTGGAACATTTCATTGGCAAAGTGTGGGCCATTGTCTGATCGCAGCACTTCGCAAACCCCCCACCTCGGGAACACCTCCCTCACCAGGAGCTTAACTGCTCTGAAGGCATCTGCATGGGAGCAGGGTCCAGCCTCGATCCACCTTGAAAATGGGCATACTACTACAATCATGTATCTGTTTCCTTGACATACATTGATCATGTCAACATAGTCAATGTGCAGGTGCAGAAAGGGTCCTTCTGGCCGGGGTATAGTACCTTTGATCACTTGCAGCGTGTGACCGGGCGTAAACTGTTGACAAGTGAGGCAATTGCTGATAAAGTTTGCAACGTGTGAATTTAGTTCGGGACAGAACCATGCCTCCTTAATGTGTGCTGCAATCACCTCTTTCCCCGTATGTGTGGGATGGTGTAGTCGGGCCAATGCTGTTTTCAAGAGGGCTAGGGGCATCACTATTTTGCCTGTGTTGTTCTGTCGCCATAATGCATCTGTTAGGGACATTGTGCACCCTCTTTTGACCCACAGCTCTTTCTCTTCCATGGGTGCTGCTGCCTGTAATTCCATTATCTGGGTTTAAGGGCTGTGTGTGTACCCATCCTTCATCAACATCTGTCTTGCCCCCACCCTCCCCTTATCTTTTTCCTTTTTCTGTGAGGGTCCATTTCTTGCCACAGTACGCAGCATATTTAGCATGTGCGTCTGCTGTTTCATTACCTTTGGATATTGGGTTATCACCGTTTGTGTGGGCCTGACACTTCACCAGGGCTATTTCTCTAGGGTTGTCGGGTACTTCAATTAGTTCAGCAAGTAGGAGGGCATGCTGTACCGGGGTACCATCTGCTCTTCTGAACCCTCTTCGTTGCCACTTCATTATCCCTGAGTGTACTGTTGATGTGACGTATGCACTGTCAGAATATATTGTTACTCTTTTGTCATTGCTCTCTTTTAGTGCTAAAATTAGGGCCACTAATTCTGCTGCTTGGGCTGAGTAATGTTGTGGTAATTGGACGCACCTTACTGGTACATAGGTCCAATCCTCTGTCATGCGTACCACTGCTACTCCTGTCCTTCTTACCCCATCACTCTGGTCAATTGTTGAGGACCCATCAATGTACATTATCTCTTCCCCCCTCTAGGGCATTTTCCTCAACTTTTCTTGTGCTGGAGTAAAGTTCAATGGCCTGTGTGCAATCATGAGCATAGTCACCTTCTTCAGCTACCTCTGCTATGAACCTTGTTGGGTTTACATTACTGCATCTTACAATCGTTAGTTCTGGTCTGGATAAAAGTATCTCGTACCCTGATGCCCTCTGTGTGGTCAATGTTGATTTGGGTTTGTTCAGTATTGCAAAAAGGGCATGTTCCATGTACAGTGTGGTGGGGCATCCTATTGTTACTGATGATGATTTCTCTACCGCAAAGGCCGCGGCAGCCAGGCTATGTTCGCATGGGAAGTGACCCAACATTACAGGGTCCAGGTGTAAAATGCCACTGGCTTGTGTCCCATGCTAGTTTTCTGTGTCAGTACTGCCTTCATTACTGCTGGGTTGCAATGTGAGAAGATGAAAAATTGGTGTTCATAGTTTGGGGTGGCCAGTACTGGTGCTGTTGAGATGGCATGTTTCAATTCGTGAAATGCCTCTTTCATTTCTCCTGGCCTTCCCAACTTCTTTTCCCCCTTCTGTGCTTCTCTGAGGGCCTCGAGCAGTGGTCCGATGTATGAGCTGTAGTCAAAAACCCACGCCCTGCAGTAGTTGCATAGGCCCAAAAACTGCTGCAGTTCTCTCACTGTTTGTGGTTGTGGTGTGTTTGTTATGGCTTGTGCCCTTTGCGGTGCAATGTTCCTTCCATGTTGTGAAATGAGCTGACCTATGTAGAGCACTTGCTCTTGGCAGTACTGCAACTTCTCTTTGTCAACCTTGTACCCCTTCTCAGCTAACACTGTGAGCATCTTAACAGAGTCCTTCCTACATTTTTCCTCTGTGGTGCTGCAGATGATGATGTCATCCACATATTGCAGCACCATGCTCTCCCTTTCCATGTTACCCAAATCCATTTGTATCACTCTGTTAAAGATGGATGGTGACTCACAATACCCTTGGGGCAGCCTTTTGTGTTTCCATTTTGTGTTGCGGTATGTGAAGCTTGGCAGGTCTTGTGAGTCAGGGTGCAGAGGTATTGAGAAAAATGCATTTTTGAGGTCAATCACAGTAAACCGTGATGCCTGTGCTGATATACCACATAGTATATTGGCTGGGTTAGCTGCTATGGGGTACTCTGCTTCTACAATGTGGTTCAAAGGGCTTAGATCCTGGATAAAACGCCAAGACCCTCCTTTTGCTTTGCGCACAGGGTATACAGCAGTGCTGCATGGTGACTCTGATGGTACTAGTATACCTTTGTTTATTGGGGCTGTTATTGTTTCATATATGCCCTCATCTGCTTCTTTTGATAGTGGGTATTGCTTTACCCTTGGTAACATTGCTCCTTTTTACAGTTTTATTTTTACTTCTCCAATGCTTTTGATGCAGCCAACGTCATGTGGACTGGTGGTCCACACAGAGGTTGGTACTGCTGCCAGGTTATCCTCGTAAAATGGCGCTGCTGTAGGGACAGGTGCCTCTAGTGCCACAGCCATTTTTTGTGCCACTTGCTTGTATGTTACTTTCAACCAAATGTTAACGCTCATTCCAAACACCATCTCTCCCTCACCATTATCGTCAGAGAAGAGCTCTTCATCAGATACCTGTGTAAGCCTGCACCCTTCTGCCAGTGCTATTACAGCTCTCCAGGCCCTCCCCTCCCTGTCCTGGGCATGTACTACAATGTAGTCTGATGTTGCCATAATGTTTTCAATGCTCACTGAAAACATTTTCTCCTCCCTTTCACTGGCCGGTGTTTCTGGTCTGAAGAGGTAAGCTGCTGGTCTCCTCCAAATTTTGCCTTCAATTCCAGGTAACCATGCTATTGCCATGTCTGTCCCATATTGGAAAAGGTCTCCATCTACTGGTTCTGCCCGCGCCACTGTTTTGCCACAATAAGCCTCCAGTATTTGTCGTGCTGTGAGCATGTTGATGCCTGGTGTGGAGCAAATTATACCTTTCTCAGTAAAGGAGATGGTCATGTTCAATCTGCTCATGTTGTCTCTCCCAAGTATGTTCAATGGTGATTCTTTCGAATACAGAAGTGGAAGAGATATGTCGTGATCTCCTACAGATAAGGAGATTTTATCAGTGAAGGGAACCAACCCTGTGCCCCAGAGAATCCTTGAGTGTTCATAGCTTCACCTGACAATTTAAACTTCCCCTCCCTTATGCAAGACCTAGTGGCCCCTGTGTCAACTAGGAAGGAAACATTTTTGTCACCTATCGCCACCTGTATGCGTGGTTCCTCCGCAGGATTAGGTGTTACTGATAGGATGGGACACATCAAAGACATCTGTGGGCTGTCCTATTGTGGGTATAGTGACTGACCGCTTCCTGTTTAAGGGTTGTTACCCAATATTGTCACCTTCCCCAGCTGTGCCTGCTGTATAGGTGAATCAGTTGTTAACACTGCATTGTCCTGTATTTGCGTGAGCTGCTTTACCGTTTTTACTTGATGTTGTTGTGTGGCTATCGCCTGTTGCTGTGGTGGTGTGTATGTTTGTACCTGTAACTGTGGCTGTGGTGGTGCCTGCTGTACCTGTTGTTGTTGTAATTGTGGTTGTTGTATGGTGCCTGTAGCTGGGGTTGTTGGAGTGGCGCTTGCAGCCCGTGCTGCCCTTGTTCTCCCCAGGCTGCTTGGGGTGGTCTCATCCTGCAAGGGTGTGACATGTGTCCCACCATTCCACATATCCAACATACTGGTGGTTCCCGGGCTTGCCATGGAACCCCCCCCCGTGTTGTCTTGGTACCCCTGCTGTCCATTTGGGTTGTAGCCCCGGAACCCTCCTCCTTGTTGTTGTGCGGGTAGGCCATAACCCCTCCCCCTCATTTGGCCACCCCTCCCCCTGTAGTTGTTTGAATACCCGTTCCCCATTTGCATATACCCTCCCTGTGTCTGTGCATATGCATTGTATGGTGGGGTGGGGGCATCTGCTGTGTTATTATCTGTGTTGGCTGCTGTAACGGTATTGTCTGCTGTTGTGTTGTCTCTTGTGTTGCTGTGATCTGTGTGGGGGCAGGGGCTGTTATTAGTGCTCCCTCCATTGCATATTTGGATAGTTTCTTCTGGACCAATTTTGCCTTCTCTGCCTTTCTATCATCCTCTTTTTGTTTCATCTTTTCCTGCCACAACCTGCAGTGGTGCAATATTGTTAGTTGTATTTCTGGCCATGCTTTTGCTTCCATCCCCACGAACTTCTTCAACTTCCTTTGCACTTGCTCCGGGCGCCCTTGTATTAGTGTATGGTAGAAAATTGCTAGTGTTTTACCCCACAGTTCACGTGTTTCCAAGCGCCACTTCTGAATCTCCTGGATGTAATCAACAGGATTTTCATTCTCACGCATCTTGCGTGATGTTATTGCTCCAATGTCTGATGTGTCTGGATACCGGACCCTCAATGCCTGCCAGAGCGCATGCCTACAGTTGGCAAATGGTGCTCCATCATGTGACGTGTCGCTTATTGTGACCCCTGGGAAGCCCGCCCTCTTCCAAATGTCATCTGCACCATCCCCCAGTATTGAAATTAGTAGCCCCTTCACATCTCCCACTGCTAGTCTTTACCCCGCAGTGTGTTTTTCCATCTCGTATATCCACTTCCCAGCTCCTCCACTTAGTGATGGAAGTCTGCATTTAATATTTTCCTTATCCGCATGCTTCCAGGGGACATATTGTGGTCTGGTGCCTCCCCTTTCTAGTAGTGGCATTAAATTGTACTCCCTCCTCTCCCCCGGAGTCCGTATGGTTATGCTAGTATATTCATCATCTTCCTCCATATCAGGTAACTCTTAAATGCTATCAATGTGACAGTAGTTTACTCTGTCACCTCCTGCATCCTTCCTCCCTCTCTTGTGACCCTCTTGTCCCATCGTGGGCGTGCTTGCCCATTCTTCCTGCCTGCATCCTGGGAGGTCCCTAAGTCTGCAGACATATGAGGTGTGTGCGGGGGTTGGTGTCAGTGGGCATGGTGTTTGTACTGGTGTTGGTGTTAGTGGGCATGGTGTTTTCCTGGTTGCCTCCCTTACCTGTGTTTTGTTCTCCCCGTCTCTCGCATGCCCATGGTGAATCGCAGTTAGTGCGCGTTATGTATAATTTGTCTAAACTCTCCCTATTGCCATCTCTTCCACTGGTGCTCAAACCCTCCTCTTCCTCGCTGCAGAATCCATCTGGAAATGTCAATCCCCACTCTGTGTGTTTCCCCCCCACTGTCACTGTCCTTAAATCTATTAAGTCCACATCTTTGTACTCACCTCCTTTACCCGCAGCCCCCTGTGTTGATGTTATTGCCACCTCCGAGTCCTGGCGTGTGTACTTTTTTGCTCTGTGTTCCACTCTCCTCTCTCCTCCTGCTTCTTTCCTACTACTTCGCCACCTATTTCCACTTGTTTACTGTGAAGTTCTTCCATACCTCTGCACTCACGTTTGCTAGTATCTTGTCCTCGTCTTCCTTTCTTCCCCATATTCCCCCTTCCCACTTTAATATTCTTTCTATAACCTTACCTTCTTCATACTTCCGGGCACTTTCAGAAATGATCTTCTTTTTCCACAGTCCCATTTCTCTATCCTTCTCTTCCCTCTCCTCCTCCTTCCTTCTCATCTCCCGTTGCTCCACGCATGACACCCTTTCTGCTATTGCCCGTATGCACGCCTCCTCCCTCTTCCTTTCTTCAGTTTGCTCCTTCATCCTCACCTGCTCCTCCCTATTCGCTTTCCTATCTTCTTTTCTTTCTCGTGTCTCTTGCTCGAACTGTCTGATCAGTGCGCTTTGTACGTCCCTTAATTCTGCCAACCTTTCCTCCAGCATCTCTTCCTCTTCCTGTGAGAGTCGCCCTTCTCTTGCCTTACTCACCTCGTGCCCTGTCTGTACGTGGTCCACCTCTTCCTTGCTCACTCTCCTCACTGCGTCCTCCTCTTCCCATGTTAGTGTCCCCCGGAGCTTTAAGAGCATCTGGCCCTATGTTTGCGAAGTTTCCCAGAGTTCTCTTCCCGCTCCCGTGCCTGCCTGTGCTGTGTTTAGGTCCACTGTGCCTGCCGCTGCCACCCCTTTCTGGTAGCTATCTGTAGGGGTGTAAGGTGAGGGCTGTATGCGGGGTTTGAGTACCCCTCATCGGCTGTTAATTGCTGTCTGGCGGCTTTTACTGGATACAACCCCCCATCCTCCTTCTTCACTACCTTCGCTATAGGCATATCTTCTGCGAACATTCCCATGGCCCCTGGTCTGGCTCCCTGGAACATTTTCCATAAGTTAAACACCTCTATATGGTGTGCTAATTTCTTTCCTTTGTATGTATTGTGTAGGTATGTCAAAAGTGAGTGCTGGGTATATGAATTAAGCTGCCGTTAGGTGGCCACGGTGTTCGTATTTTGTTATCTGTCCCTTGTGTCCAGTCAGTGCTGTACTTTATAATATTTTGCTTGTGTAGTGATAGTGACGTACAAATGTGTTGGAGGGGTGTAGTCAACACGCTTCCTCTCATCCCTAACCCAACTCCTTCCCCCGACCCATCATACGTGGCCATATTACAATTTGTTTTCCCTCAGTATCAACCTTTTACCTGGCCCCGTAAATTGGGGACGTCCGACTGTCCGCTGAAAAGGAAGGCAATTGCAACTGGACAATTTTTTCTCTTTGTTCTTAGTTTCCCTTGATGTGACAACTATGGCCCCCTTCGGCACACAATGCCCCCTACGGCTGCGTGCCCTGTCAGACCTCTCCCTCCCCCTGCTCCATCCCTCTTGTCGAGCGTGGCCGGCGTTCTCCGTGCGCGGCCACCTCTCCCCTATTCAACCTTCCCCAGTCGAGTGCGGCCGGCGTTCTTCATGCACGGCCTCCTCTCCTCCTCTTCTCTCCCGCCCCTTTCTCGTTTCCTGCCCCCCATGACCACCCCTGGATTAACACAAGATGGTTGCGGTCTCCTATACAAGCCCTGCGGGTGACGTCAACAACCTCTACAAGCTATTACCGGTATGAGAAATTGCAAAATCAAAGAGCGCACAATATGTCTTAACCCTTCTGTTCCCCGTTAACCCCTGCCAAGAAGGGGAAGCTTGTCCAGCAAAAATCCCTTGCAGCGGCCGCACAGTGGACCAGTGAGTCAACCTAAACGAGTAGAGGGGCCTGGGGCATGCAAACATGTTAAAGAATAATTGGGAAGCAATTTTGAATACCGACCAAATTGAATTGAAAAGAAAAGACAAATATGGTAGCATTTTCTTGATATGAGATGTCAGTTGGGGGATACCTGGGACCAGGATTGCCAAAGCCAAAAGTCATCACTGAAAGAATAAAACGGCAAACATGGTACAATTCTCCTGATGTGAGATTTCATTTGGGGGAAACCTGGAACCAGCATTGCCATAAGCCAAAAGATATTGTAAAATAAATAAAGCAGTAAAAGTTGTACAATTCTTCTGATATGAGATTTCAGATGGGCTAAACCTGGAGCAAGCATTGCCAAGAGACATTGAAATAAAGGTTGACAGACAGAGCTTAAACAAACCCTCATACATGGGATGTCAGTATGGGGGAAGTTGGGCAAAGTTTCCTCCTCCATGGAGACTCCAACATCCACCTGGATGCTTCTTGTCCCTCCACTGGACTCTTTTGTGACCTCTGAGACTCTCTCTCTATTTTTCCCTCTGGCCAGACCCACTCTGCAGTGTACACTTCTATATGTTCTGATCTCCTCAGACCTTCCCCTTTCTAAGCCTCTCACCACTCCTCTCTCCTGGAGTGACCTCTTTCTCCTCTCCTCTCATCTCTCTCTCTGCCCCTAAGGCAGAGCCTACTCCCACACTGCCACCCACCTTCTCGGACATCCTACCCATGAAGCATGTGTCAGTTGAGGCTTTCAACACCACTTTCTCTCCCCCTCCTGCACCTCTGGCTAACGCACATCCTGCCACATCCCTTTCCATGCTCCACTCTGCTATCTCTGATACACTCTTGATGTACTTGCCCCTGTCATGAGGATCCACTTGAAGCCCAAAGCCAAGTGCAACTCCTGGTACGACTCAGACCTCGTCACCCTTAAACGCAAGTGTAGGGTGGCTGAGAGGAAATGGCTAGCATCCTGTGCATCCTCTGACAAACTGGCCTGCCGCCTGCTCCAAAGGCAATACGACTCTCTGTCCTCACTAAGAAGAGTGCTCACGTCTAAGCCTGCGTCTCTGCGGCATCTAACAACTCGGCCAAGCTCTTTAAAATCTGCAAGGAACTGGCCGATCCTGCTGCAGTCTCTACCTCTCCTGTCCCCTCCCAGGCCCTCTGCATGGCCCTGGCTGCCCACTTCATCTCTAAAACCCAGGACATCCTGTCCATCCTCTCGTCCTCTCACCCTTCTGCCTCTAGTCTCTCCCCTACCTCTGGCCTCCCTGCGGCCACCTCTCCTCCTCCCTTCTCTGCCTTTCCTCTGTTCACCCCTGACAATGTTTCTAGAAAAGTCTGATCTGTAAAAGTCTTGTCAAAACAGATCCTTCCCTGTTCCTCTAAAACCATCAAGGACCACATTGACACCCTCGCTTCAGCCTTGGCTGACTTCTGCAGCCACTCTTTTGCCACTGGAACCTTCCCTTCCCCTCTGAAGCAGTCGCTTGTGCACCCTCTTCTCAAGAAACCCTCAGATGACCCCTCTTGTCCTGCTAACTATCGCCCGATCTCCATCACTCCTTTCCTGGGCAAACACTTGGAAAAGCTGTCCATCATCCAGCTTAAGTTTTAACACTGAATCTGTTGGTTGTCTCCATGACAATCAGTCTGGCTTCAGAGCAGCCAGAAGCACGGAAACTGCTCTCCTGAACATCCGTGAAGACCTGCTCTCTAACCTTGATGCTAATCACCCCTCTCTCCTTATCTTACTTGATCTCTCTTCTGCCTTTGACACGGTCAACCATGCCATCCTGCTCAACCGGCTCCGTGATAACCTGGGTATCACTGATCAGGCTCTGGCCTGGCTGACCTCTTTCCTCTTAGACCGACCCTCCCAGGTCCAACTTGTGTCCTTCCTCTCCTCTATCTCACTCTCTACCTGTGGTGTTCCCCAGGGGTCTAACCTTTCTCCCTGGCTGTTCAACCAATACCTGGCACCTCTCGCCTACCGCATTGCTGCTCTCTGCTCCAACTTTCAGTGCTATGCAGATGACACTCAGCTTGCTTTCCGGCTCCCCTCTGCCACCTCTTCTTCTCTCTCATCCCGGATTGTCTGTCTGCAATCCAAGAGTGGTGTGCCTCTAATGATCTCTGCCTTAATGCCAGTAAGACTGAGATCCTCCTCATTGGCACACCTGCACCTTCCTTTCCTGTCACTCTGTGGCCCGGTCTCCCTTGGCCCTCTTCCTGCTCCCACCTGTGAGGCTAAGAACCTCAGGGTGATCTTCGACTCCTCACTCTCTTTCTTTCCTCACATCTCGGACTTCTCCAAGAAGTCAAATTACCAACTGCACCTCAGAGGTATTCTTCCTTTCCTTACCTTCCCCCAGAAGCTCACTGTCTCCAGAGCTCTGGTTCTCTCTAGGCTGGACTACTGCAACAGCCTCTTTCTAAATCTGCCTGCCTCTACTCTCCGTCGTCTACAACTCATCCAGAACAGGACTGTGAGACTTGTCCTTGACCTCAAGCCCAGCGATCGTATCTCTCCAGCCCTGAAATCTCTCCATTGGCTCCCAGTGGCGGCAAGGATCAAGTTGAAGACCCACTGCATTGTCCATAAGGCCTTCTGGGGCCTGGGACCACAATACTTCCAACTCTCTCTTCGAAATATCTTCCTACTCGAGATCTTCACACCTCCAACTCCCTGAGGGTCAATCGCTTCTTCAAGCAACGAGTTGGGGGCAGATCTCTTTCTTCAGCTGGCGTCTCCCTCTGGAGCAGCCTCCCTTCCTCTCTGAAACTTGAGCAGAACCATCTTTGCTTCAAGAAGCACCTCAAGACCTTCCTCTTTGCTTATGCCTTCACTCTTCCTCTCCCCTGCTGATCTCCTGTCTGTTACTGCACTGGTCACCTGGCCACCCTCTGAATTAGGGCCCAGGTCCTTGCCCGCCCAGTTGCACACCTGTACTGCCCCCCTGGCAACCCCTGCACTTGGGTCTGTATCTGCAAACCCTTACCTGCACTAATTAGACACCTGTTGTCTGCACTCCTAACCCTCGCACTTGCCACCTGCTGGCCGCACTACATGTTATTTTTGATCCTGTGTCTGGCACTTGCCCCTCCTCCCCTTCCCCTGGCACTCTTCCCCTACCCTCTCCCCTGCACTTGCGCAATCTCAATCTTACTTGGCCTAGTAAGACTGTTGTCTTTGTCATCCTTCTGTTCCTCTCCCTTACCTTGAGTGATGACTCCAACAGGAGAGATGCAATATACTTCTCTTTCTTGTGAAGAAGATCCCTTAATTTTGGAGTTTTTAATGCCCTGCTGTCATTATTCCAACATTCTGAAAGCCACTTTAGTTAAAAAAAAACCTATTCAATCTTCATGTGTACGTGGTAAACCTAAAGCATCTGATGTTTATGGTGGTTGTATTTTAAATGTGAGTTAAAATCAGTTGAAACTTCCTGGGACTCAAAGTCCCAGAAAGCCTCATGTACTGTGACGAGGAAGAGGAGCAAGGCGTTCATGTGGAGGAAATGTGACGTTAAGAATAATGTGCAATCTAGTTGTCATGAATCTAATCAGCTGAGCATGACATTTAAATCCACGACTCACCTGCAGCCACGGGAACGAAGGGGAAGAGTGGGAAGCGAGACCATTGGCAGAGGAAATCCTACGAAGAGTCATGCGGAGAATGGGGGATGTCTGCCAGAAGCAGATTGGCAGTGTTCGTAACCGGAAAAGAGGAACTCCGGGAAAGAGAAAAGGAATGGTGCGCAGCAGGGCTGTCGGAGGAGACGCGGTCCTGCAGAGCTGCACAGGTCCTGGCAGTGGTCACGAGAGTCGATGCAGGAACCTAATGAGACTCTGCCCAGAAGGGGACGTTCGTCCCTCGTGAGCACATCACAGCAGCTGCACAGTGAACCGGTGAGTCAACCTAGACGCGTGGGGGGCCCAGGATGTCCGAACACATTAAAGAATGTTTGGAAAGCATTTTCATTTTTTTTTTTTTAAATGTATTTATTCTTGGCAGACATGTTCATACAGCAGGTAACAAGAGAAACAACAGCTGCTACATGCACGCGGCGAGGAACCCAACATCGGGGAACAGCACCATAGAGAACATCAATCGGCGCATCAGCCTCAGGTACATTGCATAGCATTCCCATACCGCTCTTGCAGCACATCCCTTTCCACCCCCCCCCCCTCGAGATTCCCTCAAGTTTCGGCAGTAGCCTGAAGGCTGGTCAGGTGTACCCGGAAGCCGCACCATATGTCCTTTGGCTTAGAGGCACCTGGCAGCATAGTAGTATATATGTCTTCACAGTTTTCCAACTAGATCAGGTCTGACATCCATTCCCTCCCCGTTGGTGCCCCAGCTCCCTCTATCTCTTAAGTATACATTTAGAAACAACGCTCTGAGGCGTTCAAGCTGAACATGAAGAGGGGACCCATTTCCCCCTTGCCAAAAGGACGCAAATTGCACATGAGCAGCTAGCCAGCAGTTTTCGAAGTGAGGTGCAGCAAACCCCCCCCTAGAGTATGGCTGTGCCAAGTCTTCCCACTTTTTCTGGACCGTGCCCGCATGCCGCAGAAATTGTGAGAGAGATCAGTGCAGTGCGGCAAAGTATTCCCTACTAGGCCACATTGGCACATTAGTAAATAAATATAATAGTTTGGGCAGCAGGACCATCTTTACGAGAGCCAACCTGCCCGCAAGTGACAAGGGGATAGTTTTACATCTCTTCACCCTGTCCTGGGCATACACTTCCTGCGCCACACAATTCAGGGAGAGGAGGAGAGAAGCTGAGTCTCTGGCTATCCAAACCCTCAAGTATTTAATACCATCAGGTGTCCAATGCAAGGGGTATTCACTCAGGGGTCAAGGTATTGTGTCAGTCAAGGGGAAGACCTCGGATTTGGAATAGTTGACCACAAACCCAGAGTGTTCACCAAACTTCGTAATGTCCCCCATTATCGGGTCCCTGACGTACAGCAAGACTTCGTCTGCATAGAGGCAGACTATTTCTGTCAGTCCCATCTGCAGGATTCCCATCCCCCTGTGGCGCTCCCTTATATCCGCCATGGGCTCTATGGCCATCGCAAACAATAGCGGGGAGAGAGGGCATCCCTGGTGCGTTGCCCTCCCCAAGGGCAATGGGCCGGAAAGTTTAGAGTTAACCAGGACCCTCGCCGTAGGCTGGGTATACAACAGTTTGATGTACGAGATGAAGTTTGGCCCCAGTCCACTTTATTCGAGGACAAAGAATAAGTACTCCCAGGACACCATGTCAAAGGCCTTCTGTGCATATTGGGGGAAGCGAGCCATTGTATTAAACAACTGGAGTACATTCAAAGCAGTGGATATTCCCGGGGTGAACCCTGCCTGGTTAGCGTGGACCAGGTGTGGCATCAAGGGAAGGAGTCTATTTGAGATTATCTTGGCAAGGATTTTCGTATCCACATTCATTGATGACATTGGCCTGTAGGACCCACACTCATTTGCCAGTTTACCCAACCGTAATAGTGGCCTCCGGGTGAGATTCTGGCAGGATCACGCTTGCAAGGGCTTCTTTCTCACATGTGCAACAAGTGGGGGGCCAATGTAGCCCCGTAGGCCGCATAAAACTCAGAGGTTAGTCTATTTGGATATTGGGACCAGGTGCCTTGCCCTAGAGGAGGTCTTCAATAACCTCCATGACCTCCTCAATAGTAAACAGCCTGTTAATCTTTTCCCTGGCGGCCGGCGATACCCTGGAGAGAGGAATACCCTTCAGCAAATACTGAATAGCTGGTGACACTTTGGGTGGGGGTAGCACGATATAAGGTTTCATAAAATCTCCCGAACACCTCAAGTATCTCACGGTCTGAATAGTTGCTCTAAAATAGCATCAGTATGTTGTGAGGCCCGCTCTACGAACCAGCCTGGATTCACAGCTCTCCAGGTCGCGTCTAATAGTCTTTAATACCTCAAGTTCATGGCCATTCCCCTAATGTAAGCTTTAAACACCTGCCATACCATGCCCCGAGATGCCTCAATGGGGGCATTGTGAGCCTCGATGTCCGCTTTAAACACAATGTCCTGCAAGGCCTCCGACTTAAATCTCCAAGAGGACCAACCCGGGCCTCTCCCACCCACTCTCACAGGAGGTTGACCGGGGAGTGGTCCGTCAATGTGCGAGGGAGAATGTTTATGTGCTGTACCTTGCCAACTATCAGGAGACCAGTATGTAATCTATCTGCGAAGCCATGCCATGAACTGCAGAGTAATATGTATACTGCCAGTCTAGTGGGTGCATGAGCCTCCAAAGGTGGTACAACTCAAGCCTCTCCATTTGTGCCTGCAAACTACGGGCAGCTCTAGAGGGTGGTCCGGGAGCTATTCCAGTCTGATCCATCACCTGATCTAGTATACAGTCCATGTTACCCCCCCCCCCAGATGATAGAGACTAGCAGAAATTAGCCAATAATATTAGCCATAGTTTTGTAGAATTCGTAGGAATCCACGTTTGGGCCATACGTATTAACTAGGAGGACCTCCACCCCCTCAATCACACCATAAAAAACATATTGGCCCTCTGTATCAATGCTTGTCCCCTTCATAGTGAATTTAAGTGCTTTGTGAATAAGGATAAGAACCCCCCTGGAGTGGGATGAGTAGGCAGTATAGAATCAGTTGTTCCCCCAGGACCCTGCTTGATTTTTATGAATTGCCCCCATGGCATGCGTTTCCTGCAGGAACAATATATTAATTTTGTGCCTGTTGACGTAGGCGATAGCCTGCCCAGTTTTTGCATAACTGCCCAGTCCCCGAATATTCCAACTGAGAACGTTAATCGTAATGACTGCATACTCAATATACATATCTCCGGGGGACGATCCCCACTCCTACATTGCAGCAACTTCCTGCGTTAAAGCAAATGCATGTGTGCCAAGGCTAACTTTATAACTTTTCACCCCAAACTCACCCCAGCCATCCTCATGCCCCTCCCAAACAGGGCGATGTCCACTCCCTCCCCACCAATATTCCCAAACCCTACACCTTCGAACAATCCCCACCCCAGGAACTTTCCCAAGGAAACCAGGAACCGCACCACGCCATCCCCAGAGGCCAGCACAGAGCCGCCCGCTCCCCCGACCCAAACAAAGTACTACCTTAGGATATGACTATTCATTACATCATTGCGAGAGTACAACATGCCAACCAGAGCCCATTAACAAGTGTTCCCACCTGTGCTCTTCCAAAAAAACATCACCGGCACAGGGGTATCACTTCCATCATTAACAAATACTCTCCTGTGGAAGCGCAAGGAACTCGCTGCCACCCCTCTCCATCAGCGCTTAGGGAGAGTGTCAAGGAAGGACATCATCATCATCGTCGGATCCGAGAAGTGTGTTTTATTGTCATGGATCACTCGTAGCCTTGATGGATATAACATTGCATATTGCAACTGTCAGTCTCGTAGGTGTCACTTTGCAGCCGCAAAGGAGATCGTAGCTTTTTGTAGCTTTTTGTATTGCAGGAGTAAAGTCAGGGTAGATTGAAATATTTGAGGATTGGTACTGCAGATCTCCGATTTCCCTGGTTTTCTGAGGATCATGTCTCTGTCACGATAATTCAAAACACAGACTTTTTGACTCTAAGGATCCAAATCTTGTAAAAATTGTTTTAAACAATTAAATCAAGTAATAATAATAAAAAAAAAAACACGGACTAACCCTGGCCTTGGGCTCTGACCAGGTCCCAGAATCTGAGCGAAGACCCAGTGTGGTCTCTCCACCAATATTTGCTGGGAGAGGGGGTGGTCTTTTAGCACTTCTTTCAATAGAGCCTCAACAAATATCTCCATGTGCTAGAATACCCACTATACGCACATTGTTACAGCGGGACCTCGCCTCCAGGTCCTTGTTCTTTGCCTTCATCCCAGCCACCTCCTGTTGTAGGGATCTGAGAGTGGTGCGGACATCTGCGCTGGTAACCTCAAGCAGTCCGATACGTTGCTCGACCTCCATTATCCTGCCACTCTAATTATCGATTCTTTGCTCCATTCGGTCCATTTTATACACCAGGCTATCAAGTTTCCCATTCACAGATTCAAAACCTGATTGCATTTTTTCTAGGATAGTCGCCATGTCCACTTGCGTGGGCTGTAGAGGGCTGCCCAATGGTCTCTTTGCACGCTTTCCACATCTGGGGCATCACGTTTCCCTACCTGTGCCTCAGAGTGGCACTTTGCCTTCCCCTGCGGCGCCTTATCCGGGAACACACGTTTCGCCTGGCGCTGCCCTTCACCATCTGGCAGTATCACTGCAGGCAGCAGCAGTCGTCTACCGTACAATCGGGTCCTGGAAAGGACCCCCCAACTGTCACTTCAGTTCAGCCTCCGGCCCGGGGCGGGAGCACAGCACAGGTGAGACCAGAGGACAAGTATAACCCAGGGAGGGCAATGGGGGCATGCACTTTCCCCCCAGCCATGTAATCCTCCAGAACTCCGGCTCCTCGCACTCAGCAGCGTTGGCAACATCTCAGCAGGCAGGTCTAAAGATGGCCCATCAGCACAGTTCTCCCCCCGGGGCCACCACACCGAGTGCACCCCGGGTCCCAACTACTCCTTCGCCAGTTCCACCAGCCTTTAGGAGAACCCCTGGGGTCCCTGGACTGTGTCGATATAGCCTCAACAGCAGACCAAAGGCACAGCGCTGTTCACACTCCGCACACACCCCCTGGCATCCTCCAGCAGGTGATGGCGCAGCCCCAGCGGTCCCTCTGCAGTGCAGGGCCTTCAGTGCAGGTCTCAGCAGTGGGCTTCAAGTGGGTCTCGGGGAGCCGCCAGATTCGCACACAAGGTGGGGGCAGTATTCACACGACCGCAGCTTCACTTTGTTGGCTTTTCAGGCAGCAGAAGCAGGGTTGCGGGCCTCTCCCTCACCGACCATCCAGGAGCTCCAAAGACAAGCTTCCATATTGGCACAGGACCATCTGGTGTCACCGAAAGCATTTTCGAATACCAAACAAATAGAACTGAAAAGAGAAGGTAAACATGGTACAATTCTCCTGACATGAGATGTCAGTTGGGGGACACCTGGAACCAGCAATGCCTAAACCAAAAGAAATTACCAAAATAACAGGGGAAAACATGGCACAACTCTCCTGTCATGAGAGGTCAGTTGGGCCAAACTTGGAACCAGCATGGCCCTAAGCCAAAAGACACTGTGAGAGAAACAAAAAGGCAACAGTTGTAAAATTCTCTTGACATGAGATGTCAGTTGGCAGAAATCTGGAACAAGCATTGCCAAGATATATTGAAATAAAGGTTGACAGACAGAACGTGAACAAACCCTCATAAATGGGAAGTCAGTATGGGGGAAATTGGCACACGTAACGACTGAAGTCAACGAAGTTGGGCAGTTGAAGAAGTACAGTTGTGTGATACCTAAGGAGAATAAGAATGTTGCAGAGAGGCCTGATAAGAGTATCAGGTGGGGAGCCTTTTTGGAAAGAGATTCCTGGCAGGAGAGTACACCAGGGGATCTATGTGAGCCAAAAGGGTGGATATTCCTGGCAGGAGAGTAAACCAGGATGTCAACAGTTTACAGTTAAGAGGTTTCCTGGCAGGAGAATGTACCAGGAAACTCATTGTGTTGAAGAGAGATTGTATCATGTTGCGTTGTACCGTTTAAAACTTTTTTCAACCAGACACTTTGCAAAGACTTGCCTTTTACCAAACTTGAATCGCTATTGGGAGAAAATTCATTTGTTTTAGTCATCCTGAAAGGTAGAAAATACTTTTTTTCCATATTAAAATCAGTAGTGCGGAAAATAAATTTGTGTTTGCCATTCTGAAAGACTGGGAGAGACTTCCTTTTTGCTATACTCCAACCAGTATTATGGAAGGAACATTTGTTTTGCCATTCTGAGGAGAGTATTAGATAAAAGAGATATGTGTACTGCCTCTAAGAGACTGGTTTTGACACTGTGAACAATTTTCCAGAGACAATACAGGGAAAGGGAATCAACCCCTGGACACAAGGAGTGTTTTGATTGAATGTATATGTTTGAGGTTCTGCACATTTCCGTTGTTACATTGCACCTTTTGCTTGTGTATGTTAGTGTACGGGTCAGATTTAGTTTGGACACAAGGTCAGCCTGCTTTAGTTTGAATTTTATAGGAAGGGACATTCTCTTTAGGATAGGGAAAGTTAGGCCTTTATCCAAACTCGTTTCTGGTCATAAAATGTCTAATGTTGAGAACATTACTACTTTGTGTCTGACTCTCATTTCTGACCCCTCAAACCTGAGAGAGAGAGAAACACAGAAACAGGGGTCTGGGATCCATGAAGCCAATGCAAAGGGGTCTGGGACACGAGAAAGTGAAAAACAGAAACAGCTGTCTGTGACCCGAGAAGACCTTGAGAAGGGGTTGCGGACCAGAGAAGGAGAACCATTGTGAAGGGGTCTGGGACCCAAGGATAAGCATGTGTAACAACAGGGTCAAGGACCCTCTGGAGGAGAGACAGTATTCCTGGCTGGGGAGTGTACCAGGAATACCAGGAAGAATCAGTCAAGCATACCCAGGCGTCAGGGAACCAACCTTGTATGAGGACAAGGTCCTCCAACAAGTCCTCTTCTTTATCGCAGTACCTGGTAAGGTCGAACACCAGGTCTGTCCAAGTCAGTCACTGGAGGGGTTCCCGAGGGGCGCGAGAAAGGCTAGGGGAGGGGAGACATTCCCCCTACTTTGTAAAACTATAAATACAATCCTGAGAAAGGCCAGGAGAAGGAAGACATTCCCCCTACTCTGTGGAACTGCAAATACAAGCCTGAGAAAGGCCAAGGGAGGGATGCCTGCCCCCCTACTGTGTGGAACTGTAAACATAAGCCTGAACAAGGCCAGGGGAAGGGAGACCTTCACCCTACTTGTGAAATGTGTTCATCTAGAATAAGGAAATCTTTCTTCTGGACTCAGAAGAGACTGATCCACTTCATGTATAAGTGTAAGGGATAGCAGTAGGATTTAGACACAGCACAGTGGACTTTTTAGTTATAGACATTCTAATAACTCCTTCGTTTTTGTTGAGGAATGGAAACCCCTTTTAGAGTTAGAGATATTTAGGTTTCCTTCTTTCTTTTGGTTTAAATAAGTCTTTACCTAAAAGCATGCCACCTATGTGTCGATCTCCTCCTTCCGAACCCTTACATAAAGCTGTAAATTGATGCTACAAACAAAGGAAGCAGGAGATGCAGTGGGGGTGGAATGTTATGTGCTAGTGTGGGTGCATGTCAGTCCTATTGAGTAGTCCATAGTCCTGCAAAAGAGAGGAGATGGATATGCCCTTAAGTGTTGTGATAATTGGATTGTGTTTCTAACGCAGTTTTGGAGAACTGTAAGTTAATACACAATGTAATGTTGGATGCTCGAGATTGTACGCAGGCACTCTGAAAGTTTGGTATCTTATTTAGGTGGGTGTTAGGAGCGATTTTTTTTGTGTGCTGCTTTTCTTCCATAAACTTCATTGGTACCCACTGACCTACTTTTGGGAGATATGTAAGAAACCTCAACTTTACATACTTTGCTTTCACTCACTTTTTTTTGCGGTGACTGATTAGTCCCTTAGACTTTCAGTACTGGAAGACCCTGTCTCCCTTGAATTCTTGTTATTTCTTTTAGATTGCACAAATCACCTTACAAATCACCTTACCATTAAGTTCATGTGCGTAAGGGAGGCATGGTATCACAAGTAGACACTGACACAAGAGCTGCAAGTTTTAAAACCTTATTTATTGATGGTTTAAAAGGGGTTGGAAAACTCCTATCCTTAAAACTGAGATGGGAGTATTCTCAACCATCAAAAAAAGAAAATACAGTCCTAGTCAGTCCTTAGACAAAATAAAATGGCCTATACCAATAAACGTAATGCCTGCCCTCTTTCTAATACAATAAATGTGTAAAGGGAATGTGTAATGCAAAAAGGAAAATCAGTGTTCAAAAGAAATGTCCCTGTGTCTGAGTAAACTCCCTTACCTACGTTTTGTAGCACAGGGTAAGGTGGCACAATTGGACCTTGCGACATACTCTGGCTTCGGACACAAGGATGTAGTTCATTTTGTGGACCAGGTCCCACTTGGCCTTCCACAAAAAGTCACTAGTTTATCCGCTGGACCTCTTGACTTTCTGTCACTCCAGCCAAGCTTACCTTTTAGCTTGTAATACAGTTGAACAAAAGTTTGTTTCCTTCTGGTTACCACAATTCAGTACAGGTTTCCCTCTGCCGGGCTCAAACCTTTCAATCACAATTTGCGGGGTTTCCTTCCCCAAGCTTCAATCACACCTTCATAGGCTCCCCTCCATCGGGCTCAAACCTCCTTTCACTTTCCTTCCGCTGTCGAAGACTTTCGAAACTGCAAGGCTTTTGCTCTTAACTCGGCATGACCACTTCGACCTTCTTTCCTCAAACGTCACTTTTCTCTCCTACATCAAGGCCTCCTGGTAAATGTAGTTTTGAGCACAGTACTTATTTCAAAGTTCAAAGATATCTCTCACATCCAGGTTTCCCTCTGCCGGGATCAAACCTAACAATTCAAAGACATCTTGCACATTCAGGTTTCCCTCTGCCGGGATCAAACCTAACAGCAGTTCAAATCTTGCATCTCAGTTTCTTTCTCTTCCCGCCGCTTCCACGGCATCAGACATTTCACAGAGAATTTCGATTGGGCAATCTTCTTTCGCCAGACCACTCTGTTACTTTGTCTCGTTTAACTTACAATTTTTTACAATGCTTTGCTTTTTTTCACGTTTTATCGGCGCACGCGCAACCTTCACCGGCTGTGTTAATTCATTTTTGTCTTTCGCAGCTTTGATTATGAAGTTAAGATAGATACCACAACTGCGCTAGACCTCCCCAACTCTGCTGTTCACCCGGGAGGGTGGCTGTTATCCTTCAAACACAAAAGAGGTGTGTCTCTTCTCTCTGGCTCGGCTTGCCCGTTGGAGGTAACAATCCAGTCTTGGGGTGTCCAAGACTTCTACGTACCTCAGTTGCATGCCTCGGTCTGTCGCTCTGCTCCGCCTGGTTCGCCTTCGCCCTGGAAGAACTGCTCCTTCTCGTGCATCGCCCTGCTCAGTTTAACCACAAGAAAATGTCTCTGGACTTCAGTCCCATAATGCGATGTACTTATTTTGCTCCCACTTTACAAGCTCCCCTAAATGGCATTCCAGGGCTTCTGGGAGCTATAGGAGTTTGAGGGGATGATTGTTGAGGTCAGGGTCTTGCAACCTTCCCCTGAAAGGCCTGGGATTTCCTGTTTCACCCAGGGGAGGAGCTCTGGTTTTGGCACTGCCAGGTAACCCCAGTTGCCCCTGGTTTGGCTCCCTGGAGTCAGAGCTCCCTCGCCATACTGCCACCTCCCCTGTACTCACAAGCTCAGTCATTTGGCAGTCCTCCTTGCTCCAGGCCTTCCAGGGTCTCTCCAGATCAGGTTTCTTCCTCTTGGCCTCTGTGCGTCCTCCAGCATCCCCAGCTCGCTCGCTGTGTGCCTGTGTGCTCCACATTTTATACTGGCTGGGCGAATTACCAGGATTCAGATGTGAGTGGTTGCCCAGCCCTGCCTGACTCTGCCTGACCTGGTTAACGGGACAAGATGGAGACCGCCCATAGGAATACATGGTACATTGGTTCCTATGGGTAATCTTCATAGCTCCAGTTTGCCTCTTCTTCGTCCCAGTGGTTTTGGGAAAAACCAGTGGGGAGGAATTATGGGAGTTTTAATGTTTCTGAGTGGTGATAGGAAAATTATAGAAAATGTTTTTAGGAGAAGGGGAACAATCTTGGTGCAGTAAAACATGGATGATATATGTGTTCTCCTTTTCCTGATTCTCCTACGCCCCCCTTTTGTATTGGTACCTGTTGAAATTGGGGAGGGGACAACGGTATAGGATTCAAAATGGTGTGTGGTAGAAGAGGGAATGTCGGGTACGGAGGTGTTAAGGAAAGGGGGACACCATGTCTCACCTTGGGACGACTCCTCCCTCTCTGGTCCATTCTCTGGGTCTGGACCCAACAGCAATGACCCCTCCCTAGCCATCCCCAAAGAGGATACCAAGGGGGTTGATAGGGAAAGCCCTTGGGTTTTACACAGGTGGCATACCTTGTGTCTCTAACTTTTTCTTTTATAACAGCGGATACTTTGTAATATGAAAACAAGAACTGGGCTCCTCAATATTCGAGCTAATCCACCTCAAACCAATAATATAAATTGATAATATGATGAGATGATGAGCAGCACTGGTCTGGGCACAAGTGTGGCTAATCCCCAAGTCACAGAACAATCTAATAAATAATGAATGCCCTGACTACACTGCACTTGAATCAGTAGAGAATAGACAATTTCACAATTCCTTATTTATTAAATAGATTATAAACTGCTGGACCAGTTTATAGTCTACTTAATAGAAAAGGAGTTTATTCCCTACTGATTCACCAGTTTTCAGTCAGTGAAGCGCAATGTGGTCAGGGCATTAATTATTTATTAGTACCTATGCGTACTATGTTTTTAACATTCTACTTGTGCGCTTCTGCATTTTACGGCATACTGTCATTTAGAGTACCATATACTCGAAATTGGCTGTGCCACAAGATCTATGCCTTTCCTTAGGTCATTTCGTTCCTTGGGCTTTTTCCTGTCCTCTTGGGTCCTGAATTGCCATATATTAGGAACCCTTTCCTGGGGTAATCCCTCTGCTTTCCTGGGCAAAGTGGCGGTCTGTGTGTGTGGCTGGATGTGGGGCCTAGTCAGTCTGGATCCAGTGAATATCCAAGCCAAACTCCTAGCCAAAGTGTGTCTGTTGCTGGGCAGATGTGGTGGCCAGAGGCAATCCCCGATTGGACAGCCCCTTTTAGTTTGAATGGTGCAGATCCTTACCATTGGGGGCTTAGGGGCGACTTCAGTACAAATCCTGGATAAAAGGAGGACTCCTCTCCTGCAGCTATTTGAGAGATCATCATTGGAGCTAAGACCCCTAGGAAGAAGTGCAGTCCACAGATGACCCGGGGACGACCAATACAACTGACCAGCATTGCCTCCAGCAAAGTCCTGGTGAAGCCCTGCCCCTCTCTCCTGATCCCCTGAAGGCTCTCATTGGTGCTTTGACCCCTGCACTGGTGGGAACAACCTGTCCCAACCCCTGCTCAACGATCCGTGCCTGCTTAGCCTTCGGAAGTGTCCCTGGACCACCGGTGGACTGACTAGCTTTCTCCTGGGCTACCTCGCTGCTCCAGTCGCCATTCTGAGTTCTGCCTTCAAACTCTGCAAGTCTTCAGCTTGCGGGACAAGATACCTGCCCCTGTAGTTTCAGCCTTCCTCACCGAAGAGAAGCCGTGCGTGCATGGCCTGCTCCTTTGTTTTTGCCACGATGATCGCATGTTGCGACCTGATCTTGGAGACTCACGCTGTAACCCGTCTTTTTTATGTCATAGAAGTCTCCTAAGGTTGCCTGCATAGGGTTGTATTGGCGTAAAAGTCCTAACCCTATCTCTCCCATGCCTGACTAAGATCAGTGGTGGTTTGTTCAAGGATCCCCAAGCTTCCCCTAGAGTGGTGGGATAAGTAGAAAAACTTGTAAGAACTTTAGGAACCTTTTTATTCCACTTCTGGAACATTTACTTTCAACCATACACTTTGTCAATAGTAAAGCCACCTGCAAAGTACATCTTGTGGAACTAGTGACTTTTGGGCTTTAGTTCTCAATTCCTTGCAGGGTTGGATTTACTAAAAATGAGTGACCTTGATCTGGATGTGCTTGTAGGTCTTCTATTTTCTTACAATTTATTTGCATGTCTCCAACTGGTCCTAAATTTCTATTTCTCTTCCTTCAATTACTTTACTACACAGATACTTAAGTGTTGCTCGTAACCTTGATTAACTATTGTATAACTGTCTTAACAGTAAAGTGTTGGTATTCACTTAGCAGACCCTCCTCTCCAATAGCAAATGTATATGTGTATAATAGTATTTGTGTGGAAAAACTTACATGAGGGTTTCATTGCTTAGAGTGTATTCAAATACCTAATACATTTTTCATTTTCGTACATCTTCTGTCTAACATAAATGATTGTAGTGCTCTGTGTGTTTTATTACAGTTCTAGACCACTCTAATATCCTCCTAACTCTAAGCCTTTCTGCTATTTTCCTGTTCACAATAATAGATTAGCCTCTCAGGATCAACTCTCAGCATGAAGTATGAAAATTCATCTTAACACTGGTTATCCCTATTCATTACACACCAGGTTAAACTCTAAAATGTTAACTCTGGTACTGCTAAGCCTCAGTGAAGAGTGGCATAGTCAAGAATTGACCTTGTATTCAGATGAATGTTGTAGGTTTCAATCGAATATTTAAACTAATATAGTCAAATTGAGACAGCCTGGCAGAATTATTAGGACTGTGTCCCATGTCATGTCATGATAGATCTTCGTTTAGTTCACAGTGAGACAGTATGATACCCTATTTGGAACAAGGCTATCAAACTATACTAATACAGAGCCATTCTAAGAATATATCATCTGATTTCTTTATTGGACTGTGTGAAAGGCAGATGTGGATGTTTGAAAAACAAGTTAGGTCGAGGGAAATGGGCCAGGTGTCTGTCCTTCGGGAGGAAGTAGCAGTTTAGCACCGTTTTATTGGAAATAATACAAGGTATGGCTTTGGCTCAGGGGTGGTCAGACTTTCCAACATTCTACAACACTGAGGATTCATTGTGAGCCTGAGTGCAATCAAACCATGCACAAGGGAACAGGACATCAGCCACCTTCCAAGTACTCCCTACTCCCCAAATGGTTACGCACTTTTAATTGAGGTTGGGCTTTTAACTGTGACTTCTCTGGGAGAAAAGTCCTGGATCAGGCTTTCTCTTGAGGACTGATAAAAACTTCTCGGGGAATACGGTGGTTAGAGTGCTGTGGGAAACACTATTCCTCTTGGGCTGAGACGGTACTTCTCTGGCACTTAATCTGCATATGCCAGCCTTGTCTACCCTTTCCAGCATGGGATGTAGTTATCAAGTCCTGCTGATAGAGGGCAGTGTGAAGAATCCTACGGATCACTCACTGAAACCCCGCCTAAAGTCTCCTCCCAGGTGGCCTGGGGAAGGCAGATGCTTCCTGATCCCAACCCTTGGGGTGGTGTACTGCGGAAGGATCATCAAGGTGGAGACAGGGCCCAGGGTGGTGAGGGGATTCTGTGGATGAAACACAGTAGGTTTCCTCTGACAGGACGATTCTTGCCACTATACCTAAAGAGGTTATGCCCTATTGTCATTTTAATGTCTCTCAACCTGAAATGAGATCTAAGGTTGTGAACCCTAAGTTAGAAAATCAGAACAAACCATACCGAAAGAAAGATCCTTTTTGGTATCCCAGACTAAATACCTTCCTCAAACCCAAGGGTACAAAGTAATGGATTATGGACATGTTGTATTCACTAAACCATCTTCCTCTATGATAGCAAATTCTCGTAATCCCTCTTTAAAAAGTCTTAAGGGAATAAATTGTACCCTTATAGATAATGTAGAAGTTGAAAAACCTAACTTTTGTGGAAGCAACCACATGTCTTAGAATCCTAGAGGTACTGAGATGAAGAAGAGGACTGAAGAGGCATGTTGACGTAATAGGCAATTAAGCCTAGTAGCCCTTGCAGTAGTCAAGCAGGTAGGTAAGGCTAATAGCCTACACCGGAATCCTTTCATTGAACCTGTGAGGCAGTAAAGACCCCAGCAGCAAAGGAGCAGTAGAAGGAGCTGGAACGAGGGCTGGAAGACTGGCTGTAACAGAGGAAAGGCACGATGCTGGCAATTCACAAGAAAGTGGAAGAATAGAAGGGTCACCGGAGCAAGGAGACAGCAGATTGCACCTGCAAGCTCTGAGAGAGTCCAGTTCTCCCAAACTCTTACATGCAGAGGCTGTGCAGAGGAAGAAGTGTTGTAGACTGAGGTTTCCCCAAGTGAGCCGTACTGAAGTGATTACATAGCCGTTACTGTGCAGGAGACTAAGGCCAGAAGCAGAAGGCAAGCCAAGGGTCTCGGGAGACAAGGATACTCCCAACTTAAGTGGGCGTAAAAAAAGGCACCCATGCTGGAGAAGGGTGTGGGTCCCCAGCGAGCCAGAAGTTGTATCAGAGGACGAGGAGTTTGGGAAGCAGAGCAACCCGCAAAACCAGTGTCACTGAAGCTGGTGATTGAACCACAGCATTCAGATACACTGTGCAAGCCTTATCGGTAACTGTATCCAGCTCCTAAATGACTTGTGTATGCCTGAAGTGAGTAAAAACTGTTCAGTATAATTAAACCCTTGTTGAACAATGGACTTGTAACACTTGCGCTTGTTCAGAAAGCTTCAAAGGTCGCGTGAGAAAGAAAAAGCATTCAAATCATTGTTGAACACTTTAAAACTTGTTACTGACTAATGGAGTGGTCACTTGTCCTTAATTGAGGAAAAGGAACATTTTGTAGACCATTACCGGATTCCTAACATTGACGTTATACAAGTTACAAGTATAAAGAGTGAAAACTCCATCAAAAGAAGGTCAAGTGTACCCAATTATGTTTCCCAATGGAAGTCAGAGTTGTATCCTTTAACATTACACAGAAATACAATTCCTCATTTAACTTTAAACCTTCAATTCTATCTTAAAGAGAGGTTGCGTGTACCTAATTGTGTTTTCACTTGAAAGACTGAACTTTATACAGTATCCAGAAATGATATTCTTTCTATTTCAAATAAGTCAAGAGTCTAAAACAATGAGAAGAACACGTATTACCCTAGCTAAGAGGCAACCCCTTTTCATAGTGAAACCTACCTTGCCAAGAGTTAAAGAGCCAAGTAACTACACTTTGAAGTTGTTAACAATCAAGTGGTATAAAAAACAAGTACACCATTGCTACCTGAAGCTGAGAGAGTGGCACATAAGCCTCTGGGTAACTACTTGGGCTGATAACTGGCAGAAACGTGGGAACAAAGCAGGGGAAGAAGAACCAAATGTGCAGGATAGTTTGAAGTAAAATACAGCCTGTGGTGCGAAAGACTGCTGAAGCTAGAAAGGAGAGAGTCTTGTGAGCAGAAGCAGGTTGTTCTTGTTGCAATAAGGCAGACGGAAGAGGCAAAGAGGCTGCCCCTTTTTTAGAAAGTCATAAAAAGAAAGAGTGCCTTGCCTACCTGAAGAGGTTGAAGAGGCTTGTCTAAGCATGACCATCTATTCCAAAGTACTGAGTAGTAGTAGTAATACTTGAACTCTGGTGGTATATTAAGCTTTCAGCGGATGTTAAATTTAAGTGGTTGGAGCAGTAATGCACTGTCGGACAATGGTGACTGTTCTCATAGTACCAACAGTAAAAGTGTGGCTGTTGAAAATAGAAGCAGCATCACAAATGAAGCATCCTGACAAATATAACAGATGTAAAGTTGTAACTGAAGAAGTCTTAAAGAACTGTTTATTATTGGCATTTGGGAACTTTACACTGGCTTTTGAAGTGTGGCTGTTTGTCGTGAAAAAGAGACAATGTATCATCATAACCAGGATTACCATTGTTGTTATTTCCTTTAAAGAAGTTGGAAACTGATCTTTTCATCCAGGAACAAAGGAGTTGTTACCAGTGGATTATTTTTGTTTGTTGAACTTTTGCTTTGATTTTGAACGTTCAAGAACTGGTTTAAGACCTTTCCTTTTCTTTTGTGGAACATTTTGGAGTTGACTTGAATCCTGGGAAGGGATCTCACCCAGGACAGAAGAGGGCAATTCAGATATTGTGTTGATGTTGTTTATTATATTAAGTTCCTATATCATTTTCTTTGTATGTTTGTTGTTTAGTATGAGGGCCAGTTTACCCATACTAGAGTATGTTGCCTTTGCCTCTAGAGTAGGTAGGGAATTTCTCTGTAGAGTAGAGCAAGCAAGGTATTTTATTTATATAACTTATTTAATAAAATTGTATATTTTGAGAAAACTGCAGGCAGTTGCCTGCCTCGCATTACTGACCCCTCACAACAGCATGAGGCTTTTGGATCCGCCTGGCGAGTGTAGTCTGTTTGCCAATTTACATGTGCAGGTCTGCTTTGGGCTTTATGGTTCTTTTCCTGAACTAAGTACAGTTTAACTGTAATATTTATTAATCTGGGGGTTTTGTTGTGTTCTACATACCACGCTATGGCTGGTCAAAAGTGCTTGACATTTGACATTAATGTCAAATGGCATAAAACATGACATTAGGTAACCTGAAATACCACAACCTACCAGCTCGTGTAACAAATCCAGCATCATGGCCCAAAAAATAAAATGAAGTGGTGAATTAATAAATAGAAATTAGATGAAAATGAAAAATGAGCACAGGGCCATTACAAGAAAAAAAAATTAAGTTCTATGTGTGCAATTGGGAAGAGAGGATAAAAAAGGAAAATCACAAAGGTGGACTAGGGTTGGTTTCAGGTGCAGAGTTTGTCAGGTACTTTAGACAGCACTGTGACCCTATCAGAATCCAGTACTTCCCCTTATTGGTGTGTGGGGTAGTTCTGTCTGTCAGCACTTTGTTTTCGTTTTCACAGGACTATTTATAAACACTCTTTCTGGATTACACTAAATAAATGGTGCACTTTAATTCGCAGAACAGTTCACGTCATGACAGATTAATTTATTCAAAGTTTCTCAAAAAGAAAGCATGCTGATCTGAAAAAAGAGATATTGTTACTGAAAAAAGTTGGAACCGGATGTAACACAGGATTGTTCGAAATAGGAACAGCTCTTAGAGTTTTAGAAGCAGGACATTTGCAGAGGCATGGTTTTCCCCTCATTTTCACAATCATTAAAGGGTGTATCTTGGACCATGGGTGTCGGTGTTTGTATAATTATTGCATTTCTCTTGGCTGTCCTAACCTTCATATTTTACTTGAGGGCAAACATTCTAAGCATTTGCATTCAGGAAATGAGTGACTCTGGGGTTTACAGCAGTCTGAAGCGTCATCTGGTAGGCACCTCAAATGTCCAGTATCCCTCCAGTTTACAGTAGTGACACATGTTATTAATTGTCAAAAGGCTATTGTGAAAGCTGTGTGAATCTTTCCGACCGGTGCATATTAGAATATCTGAACATCGATCGAGAATTAGGTGCAAAATACTTACTGCACCTCTAGTAAGTCACTACATTGAGCTACAGCACTCCGCTAATGACATATTATGGTGGATTCTGGATGTGGTCAAAAATATGCCCAACACAACCCACTGCCTCCTACAGAAGGAGGCTCGCTGGATCCATCGTCTCTCTACCCACATTAATGGACTCAATGAGGATTTCAGTCCAATCTAACATGTTTGGGCTTTCCTCTCTTTCAGCGCCTTTTTGCCCCCCTTTTTTGTTCTCAAATGTCACATTAATTGATCCGTTCCTTGATTTATCACTCTTTTTTCTTTCTGACTGGACTCAGCTCAAGTATGTCCAGCCACACCTGTGGAACGACAGTGCTTTGCAGCTTTCGAAAACACTTACTGTCTTGTGTTCCCTTCGCGCTTTCGGACGTTTGTGGCTGGGTGTTTTTTCGGTTGACATGCGCCTGGGTTTTGTCTCGCGGGTGGCTGCCTTCTTCCAGCGTGATGTGTCCTGCTCCCCAATCGGGCGTTTCCTTTGCGGGCTTCTGTCTGCGTTTCGGCGCGGCAGTGCTCCACGCTGGGGCCGGCTTTCTCAGTTGATGTTACAGAGGCCGTTGTCATGGCGCTCTCTTGTATTCAGCCAAGTGAGTGACATGTAGGCGGGGCAGCTCTCAGCCTATTCACACACTTCGGCTTGAGGCCCAATGAAATGGCGAGTTTGTTTTCCCGCCCCCCCCCTTTAGGTTATATGAGCATTCATGCTCGCTGTGCAGATAGTCGCGAGAGGTGTCCAAGAATGGCTGTTCCCCTCGTTCGTCTGCA
The DNA here is from genome assembly GCF_040938575.1 of Ambystoma mexicanum. Classification (NCBI taxonomy): domain Eukaryota; kingdom Metazoa; phylum Chordata; class Amphibia; order Caudata; family Ambystomatidae; genus Ambystoma; species Ambystoma mexicanum. The sequence goes on along the minus strand of NC_090923.1, from coordinate 1,417,388,647 downwards.
TTTTATTTTATTCTAGTCAAGCCGACATAGGTAAGACGCAGTCACTTGCGGTTTTCCTCCTTTTTTTAAACACGTTTAGTGTTCATTGTATACATTCATCCATTCCTTTAAGCTTCGGGGTCTCCTCTGTGTATATATTATCATTTTTTTCACTTAGAGGCTGTACACCATTTATGCCAGTGACAACGGACCACACTAGGTTACTCGAAGCACGTGCTCATCGCACTCTATACTCTACAGATTGCACCTTTCATCTGTGCATGCTATTGAGCTACAGGATTTAATCCATATGTGAGTATATACCTTTCCAATCCCCTGCTGATTTCGAAAAATTTTAATTTGTCCCCTTTTTCAAATAAATTTTTTCTGATAATTTCCTCCTTCCATTTCAGTTGTTGTTTTCTCCAATGTGAGTCCTAACTCGATGCAGTTACACCAAGGGTCCTATTGGTTCCGCTTTTCAGGCATTACTGTCTTGGGCCTTTGAGCCCTTTTTCACGCCTGTTTTTCTAACTTACCCACAGCCCGTAAAATTCAGGTAATTGTTTTCTTGATTCATTCTCTTTTAAACAACAAGGGCAATTTTACTTAAATTTTGGAGTTCGCTCTCATCATGCTTTTAAATTTAATTTCATTTTCCTTCATGTCTGCTTCCCCACAGGGTTAAACTGTTGTGAGGTTCTTTTCGCCCTGAGGAAGGCAACTTTCAACTATGCAAAGAAATTAAGGCCAGACAGGCGGCATTTTAGCCGAAACGTTGTTGTGATGATGTCAATTTTGAATTTTTCTGAAACATTTTTTTGACACCTACACGTAGGCAGACCTGTCATAAGGAATATTGGAATTAGATTTAGAGTGGACACTGTTGCTCTGTGAAGAAAAGGAAGAATATTTTTTTTTATCTTAAGAACCGTTTACACATTCTTCCTCCACTAGTATTCCATTCCTTCTTTATTTCGTTTTTTGTGATCTTACAAAAAGAACAACTCATTAATTTTTTTCAGTTTTTCAAAAAGAATAATTGATTGTTTTTTGTTCTTTAAACTAAATCAAATTTCCTACTGTGAATTATAATTCTGAGTGTTTTAATTTTTGTCACACTTCTTTGTCATTACAATTTTTGTGTTATAAGGATTTTTTTGTTTAAGAAATAAACATTTCAAATAATTTTCTAGAAACTTGCCCTTTTTGTTTTCAGAGAATTCCACTAAAGTGTATGATACCAGAGTTTGGTACTTTTTTGAATAATTTAACCATACTGACTTTGATAAACAGCAGCAAGGGACCTTCGGTGTTTATTTTGGTCTCCTGTCCCCTCCCTTTCTGCTTATGGGACAAATCCCCCCCTTTTTTCTTTGTATTTGTGTGAATCTTTCTGACCTGGGAAAAAAAGGGTTCAAATAAAAAAACTGTTTTATGAAATTGTATTGTTTTTTCTACTGTATACTAAATGAATAAAAATATTTTATACTGAATATAATGTTTGTGTACATTATTTTTTCATTAAAAAAAAGTAAGTGGTCACCATTTTTTCAAAATAAGTATGAGATATTGATCTCCTTCATTGATTATACTGTATATTGTCCTTTCGAATGGATTGTGTCCTCCCACGTATTCCTCATCTTGTGATAATCGTTATCTCCAGCTTTGCTGCTTCGGAAAAAAATATTCTCGGCAGAGGGTGCTGTGCTCGAGGTCGTGGCGTCAATTGTCCCCCGACGTACTCCGTACTCTGTCGACGTCACCTATGGTATAAGTAGCTCGAGCCGCGCCCGTTGCTTCAGTTCCGTTTTTCCGATCGCTTCGCTATCGAGAACGGCTCGCTTCTATTTTCTGTGAAGAAAGTGTCATCATCTTTGACACCTTCGACACCCAGGACTGGGTTCAAGAAGTGTGCAGATTGTGGATCTAAGATGTCGATTACCGATCCCCACCGGATTTGTCTCTGGTGTCTCGGTTCCAGTCACCGAACCGACGACTGCGGCTCCTGCCAATCGATGACCGAAAAAGCTCTTCGTGAGAGGAGAGGTAAACTGTCGGTGGGGAGGGAGGCCTCAAAAAAGGTTTCGTCAAAAAAACATAAGAAAGCGACCGATTCTAAGGGATCGGATCACCATAGGCACTCGAAGAGATCTCGATCTAGAAGTAGATCGAGACATTCTTCGTCGTCATCGAAAAAAAAATGAAGAGGAGACATAGATCTCCCTCATCATCTTCTTCATCAGAGTCGACCGAAGAAATTTGTTGTCCGACTAAATCGGATTCTCCCAGTAAGTGGGAAGAATTCCGCAAAAAGATGATGGAGGTTTTCGAGAATGCGGCCTCGACCCCCTCGAAAGAACCTCGAAAAAGCCATACCCCTAAGGTCGCTCCGTTGGACGACAAAGGGAAGTCCAAGGCTACTATGGCTAAGACCAGTAGCGTCGAGGAATACAAAAAACCTCGAGTCGACGTAAAACCGTCAAAGAAACCTCGAGAGTCGAGCACCTCTCCGGTGCCGGCCAAGAAACACAAATCGTCGAAGACTTCGACAACTTCGTCGACGCCCTCGATGTCAATAATTTCGACACCAAAAACCACATGCGTCATCAACGCCATTATCGAAGTCATCTTCGAAAACTTCGAAGTCTTCGAAGACACCCTCGAAAACTTCAAGGGATTTGCCATTTCCTTCGAAGCAGATGGAAGAGGAAGAAAGGAGATTCACTCCTTTGCCCAGATCAGACTTTTTCAAGTCTATGTCTGCAATTTATGAAGAGTCTGCTTCAGAAGAAGACGAAGTTACTCCTTTGGGAGTTACTTATGGGACAAGACAAGTTCCTGAAGAACTTATTGACCAGGAATCCAGGATGAGAGACCTGAGTGATACTCTACATTCTGCCAGTGGAGTTGACACATCCCCAGAATTAGAGTTCGCCAAACCTGATCCTACAGAGCATGCAGATGCTGGGTACGGTGGTCTTATGACCAGGGTAGTTGAATACATGGGTTGGGATAATACTTCACCCATTTTTGAACAAGATGACATGACAGATATTATCGTCAAGGGACCTCAGAAGGATCCTGTTCTCCCTTTTCACAGGGCCCTTCAAAGGACTGTGGAGAAAAACTGGGAGAAACCAGAAACCATTGCTGCTGCAGACAGCACTTTTCCAAGAAAATACAGACCAGCTGGATCGGATCCTGAATATTTCAATAAACGTCAGACTCCAGAGAGTTTAGTCATTCAAGCAGCATCCACTTCAAAACAAACTGCTTATCCAACTATCCCTCCAGATAGAGAGGATAAAAAGATTGACGCCTGGGCACGTAAAGTTTTCACGTCAGGCAGTATGGCACTTAAGTCGGCAAATGTCACCTGTACACTAGCCAGGTTTACCCATACCCTGTGGGACTGTATTTCGGTGGCGGCTGATCATATTCCGGAAGGCGAGGAAAGGGAAGGCTTCCTGAATATAGTCAAAGACGGGAAGGAGGCAATGGGGGAATGCCTCCAGTCTGGACTGGATACTGCTGATAGTATCAGCAGATCCATGGCTGCAAGCGTTGTGCTACGCAGATTTGCGTGGTTGAGGAAGTCGGGATTTGCACCGGATGTGCAAGCTAGACTCCTCAACATGCCCTTTGATGGCTCGAGGCTCTTTGGCAGAAAGGCTGATGATAGCCTTGAAAAACTTCAGACCTCGAAAGCGGCAGCTAAATCACTTAGCGCCTCTTTGCGCCAGCCTCTAAAACCCTATTCCGGCTCATCTTCCTGGAGGGGTCGTTCTTTTCGATACTACTCCTCTTTTGGTAGAGGAAGAGGACAGGCCTCTCAAAGGGGCAAAAGGAACTTCCCTCGTGGAACACGGGGAAGAGGTGCAAAATCAGCCTCAGGAGCGGCATCTGTACCCTCAGCCACTCCTGCAGCCACCTCCAAATCCCTCTGAGACCTTGTTACACAAAACACCAGTGGGAGGCAGGATCTCTCAACATCTGAAGGAATGGCGGGGCATTACCTCAGATGCTTGTGCACTGGAAACAGTAGCCCAAGGTTACTGTCCCCCTTTTCTAAAAAGGCCTCAATCATCCATCGGGAACCAATTCCTTCAAAATTCCGGATCCGCTCCTGTTGCAGGAAATTTTAACCCTGCTAGAGAAAGGTGCCATAGAACTGGTACCTGTAGCGGAGAGAAACAGGGGTTGGTACTCCCCATATTTTCTCAACCCAAATAAGGACGGAGGACTGAGACCCATCTTGGACTTGAGAAACTTGAACAAGTTCCTCAGGAAGGACAAGTTCAAGATGGTGACTCTTTCTCAGATCCTTCAGGCTCTCCAACTCCAAGATTGGTTGGTATCATTGGACCTTCAGGATGCTTACTTTCATGTGCCAATCCATCCAAAGCAGAGAAAGTACCTGAGGTTCGCGATTGGCAATTCTCATTATCAGTTTCGAGTTCTGCCATTCGGGTTGACCTCCGCCCTGAGGGTTTTCACCAAACTGTTGGCGGTTGTGGCAGCAAGTCTCGGGAAAGGAGGCATTCACATATATCCCTACCTGGACGACTGGTTGATCAGAGCAAGTTCTCCAGAACAAGCTCAGGAACATCTTTTGAAGTCCCACATGATACCATCCCAGAAACTCCAGTTTATCGGAGCAGTCTTGGACACTTCATCGGGAAAAGCCTCGCCTCCCGAAGTGAGAGCTCTCCACATCCAGCAGATGGTAACAAAATTCCAGAATGCCCAACGTCTACCGGCCTTCGATTTTCTCAGGTTGCTCGGCCTCATGGCATCCTGCATTTTTCTAGTACCAGAGGCCAGATTGAGAATGAGATCCCTTTAATGGGCACTCAGAACTCAGTGGCCCCAGTTCTCAGGGAATATGTCGGATCTTCTGCAAGTCCCGAGCGCAGTTTCTGAGGATCTTCTATGGTGGGCTTGCAACAACATTTTCAAGGAAGAGTCTTTTTGGCAACCATGGCCGGAAATAACGGTAGTGACGGACGCCTCACTCACGGGGTGGGGAGCACACACCAACGATTTGACAATCGGCGGTCGTTGGTCTCCATCGGAGTCCAAACTACACATCAACCTATTCGAGCTGAGGGCAATCAGACTAGCTCTGAAGGCCTTTCTGCCCTCTGTACAGGGAAAGAATGTTCTGATAATGACGGACAACACAGTGGCCATGTACTATCTCAACAAGAGAGGAGGAGTAGGGTCACTACCACTGTACAGAGAGGCAATGCAGCTCTGGTTCTGGGCAATACGAGAAGGAATCTCTCTGTCGGCAATTCACCTAGCCGGAGAGAAGAACACGGCGGCAGACGCTCTGAACAGGCAGAGCACGGTCTCTCACAAGTGGGAGCTGGCTCAGGAAGTCCTTCTGGAGATCTTCGCCCTTTGGGGAACCCCTCAAGTGGATCTGTTCGCCACCGCGATCAACCGGAAGTGCGATCAGTACTGCTCAAAGAGGAGCTCTGGGAGACGCATTCGTAGTGGAGTGGAAGTTTCCACTGCTGTACGCGTTTCCCCCAGTCCCCGTGATTCCTCAAGTAATCAGGAGGTTGAGAAAGTTCAGGAAAACCATGATCCTAATTGCCCCGGATTGGGCCAGGAGGACATGGTACCCGGACCTTCTAGACATGTCCAACTGCCCTCCAATATGTCTTCCGCAAAGAGAGGATCTTCTCTCGCAAGAGGAAGGTCGGGTTCTCCATCCAGAGGTCAAAACACTCAACCTTCACGCATGGTTTCTGAGAGGTTGAGATACAAGGATTGGGATCTTCCGGATGACGTAATGGAAATCTTGCTGTCCTCCAGAAGACCAGCAACAAAGTCTTTGTACCGATGTCGCTGGAATAGGTTTAGTAACTGGTACAAAGACAAGGATGTGGGCCCTTTTCAGTGTGGCACCCCAATCGTGCTTTCCTTTCTGCTACATCTAGCTAATCTGGGGCTCCAGATAGGAACAATAAAAGGATACCTTGCTGCGCTATCCATTTTCAAGCGCTCCTCGGAAGAGGTTTCATATTTCAAAATGCTGTTAATAGTTCAATTCTTAAAGGGGCTCACTAATGTATACCCTCCAGTCCCTTTTCATGTACCAGCCTGGGACTTAAATTTAGTATTTTCTTGACTTGCATACCTTTTGAGCCTCTGCACTCATGTCCATTGAGGCTTTTGACTCTAAAAACTGTCCTACTTGTGGCCCTATCATCAGCCCGCAGGCTTAGCGAACTTCAGGCTCTCTCATTCAAACCACCATATACTATTTTTTATAAAGATAAGGTAGTCCTTAAAGTTAAACCTTCATTTTTGCCAAAAGTAGTCTCGGACCTCCATTTGTCACAAAAAATAGTACTTCCTACGTTTTATCCTCCTCCTCCACATCTGTTCAAAGAAGAGGAGAGATTACACAGATTAGATCCCAAGAGGGCTCTTAGTTTTTACATTTCTAGGATGGCTAAATTGAGACAAGATGACCAACTGTTTGTGGGTTACACTGGTCAAAAATTAGGCTTATCTGTAGCAAAACAGACCATTTCCCGCTGGATCATATTAGCTATAGTTGAATGCTACAGATTAGCGGGGAAAGAACCACCAGATGGGCTTCGTGCCCATTCTACAAGGGGAATGGCTACTTCTGCGGCTCTAAAGAGGGAAGTCCCGGCAGAAGACATTTGTGCAGCTGCAACCTGGAAAACAATACATACCTTTGTTAAACATTATTGTCTGGACACTGCCTCCTCTAACGAGGGTTTATTTGCAAGGGCAGTTCTGCATTCTGTCCACGAAAACTGAAATGGTACTCCCACCTCCAACAATTGATACTGCTTTGGGAGCCTATCACAAGATGAGGAATACGTGGGAGGACACAATCCATTCGAAGAACAAGTTACTTACCAACTGTAACGTTCTTTCGACTGGATGTTCCTCCCACGTATTCCTCATGGACCCTCCCATCCAACCCCACAGTACAGTTTACGTGTTCTTACACTTTCCTCTCACGAAGAATGTATCGGTCATGGGACACGCCTGGGTGTTCCTCCTATATATATTTCATCGAAAAAACAGAACTGAAGCAACGGGCGCGGCTCGAGCTACTTATACCATCGGTGACGTCGATAGAGTATGGAGTATGTCGGGGTACAATCGACGCCACGACCTCGAGCACAGCGCCCTCTGCCGAGAAATTCTTTTTGCGAAGCTGGAGATAACGATTATCACAAGATGAGGAATACGTGGGAGGAACATCCAGTCGAAAGAACGTTACAGTTGGTAAGTAACTTGTTCTTCCCTAGACAGTGGAGTCAGTAAGGTCTGGCAATAGGCTTTCTTTAGGGAACTCTGTTGTTATCTGTACTGTATCAGGATCAGGGGCACAACCACTCTGTCTTTTACTTCTGCCTCTCCCACGCCCAAGTCCTCTGGCAGTCAAATGCACACAATGGGCCTCCTTACGAGTTGGTTGGTATTCCAGCAGTAAATCTGCTGGAATACCGCTTTTTGAAATTACTGTTACCGCTACATGGTCCGGTGGATTTACCCCCGGATTACAAGTGCTGGTGGCGGTGTTAGTCTCAATTAATTTGGAGTCCATAGGACTCCATTGGGAATTTCTGCAGAATTACCACCGGTGGAATTATAGATGAGGTAATTCTGCCAATTTTGCCGACTTTTTGCCAGAAAGTGGGAAGATGCTGGAGGTAAATCCCCCACTCCAGGGCCTTACTAGTAGCATGGCAGAGTGGGTAAAGTGGTGGTTATTCCTTTACTGCCACTTTTTTCCCACACCGCCATACTCGTAATGAGGCCTGATGACTTGCTCTTTCATTTGAATTCATGTTCACACGCCTGCCCCTAAAAGGCCAATAATTTACATTCAGTTAACTCACACTTTTTTTCTTGAAAAAAAAAATGTCTCTGCTGCCCGTAGTTCCATGAGGGATTTCATCTATTATCACAAAATAAAGTCAACTGTTGTTGAAGCATCAATCCAGGATACAAGCTGCAGTCAGTTTATTGACTGATTTCTGCAAGTTTGTTAATCTGTGAATGTCGCGTAAATGCATCCTTCAAACGATCAAGAAAATCTGCTGGAGACTCATTCTCATTCTGCTTACAGTTATGCACCTTTGCCCAGTCAGTTTTTCTTGGGCACACCACAGGAATTTGTATCAATAAATTCTTCCATGCCTAGAGCAACTCTGCCCTCATTGTTGGGTCTTAATCAGGCCAGCCACGCTCCTGGTTTGCAAGTTCCCGTCTTACCCTATACAGCTAATCTCGGAAAAAAGGATCCAGAGGATACAATTTTGAAAACAAGGGAATCAAGGAATTTAATTAGACCTGATCCATTATTTAAATATTAGAATTTTAATCATGATTGAATCATAGCACTCATAACAATTTTACATCGCAGGAAAGAATTTAAGAACACATGATTTTACATACAATTCATATCATTCATACACAAGCGTCCATTAGCCATTCATACATAGACAACAATGACAAATATAAGTTAAAACTTTATCCTAAAAAAAAGTCATAACAATCGATTACTTATTGTCTTCATTAAAAAGAAAAGAAATATATAATTCCGTTCATTAACACGATGGTCTTTTGGGAGTCGAAAAAACCTGTACCCGAGCAGGACGGCTCCTTCTAGAATAAGAACGTGAGAGCTGTGGTGGTTTTTTCGACTCCCTAAAAGACCATCGTGTTAATGAACGGAACCATTGGAGGACTGACATCTTCCTTCAAAAATTCTCTCTATTCTGCAGCGAATCAGTCACTGTAGGATTGGACAATCACCATAATTTGGCTGACAGCCATGCAGCCCAGATTTTTCGGGACACAGCATATTGGTGCAGCAGTTCTTCCTGTTATTTATATCAGGAACTTCCAGCTGCTTTTCTTCGCTTCGAAGAGTGTAATTGTTTATCCCCTGATGAAGACGTAACTCAATTAAAGTTAAATACGTCGAAACCGGTTGAGAAACCAGAGATGAGGTCGATTTTGGACACCGACGTGACCCAACCCATGACCACCTGGGCAATTTGTTGTGGTCTCTTATATATTGATTATATATTTCTTTTCTTTTTAATGAAGACAATAAGTAATCGGTTGTTATGACTTTTTTAAGGATAAAGTTTTAGCTTATATTTGTCATTGTTGCCTATGTATGAATGGATAATGGACTCTTGTGTATGAATGAGATGAATTGTATGTAAAATCATGTGTTCTTAAATTCTTTCCTGCGATGTAAAATTGTTGTGTGCTATGATTAAATCATGATTAAAATTCTGATATTTAAATAATGGATCAGGTCTAATTAAATTCCTTGATTCCCTTGTTTTCAAAATTGTATACTCTGGATCCTTTTTTCCGAGATTAGTAGTATACTAATACCCTGACCCAGAGTGTGGGGTCCCCTGTGACTTTCAGATAAATATATTACCCTATACAGCACCTGTGTGAGTATGAACGGGATGGATAGTGGACATAGACGCGTTTGCTTTGGGTGTGTGCCGGTGGGGCCTGCTACTGTGTTCGCACACACTACCCAGCTGGGGTTCTGGGGCTATGCGTTTTGTGTAGTTGCAGCTTGGAAGCGAGCCACTGCTGAAGCTTGCGCAACATTGTGGCTGGCACCTGAAGTACCCAAAGAATCTGTGATGTCTTCTCCTACTCCCTCCTCCCTCTCTTCTGCGTGAGACTCCCTAACCTATTGTAGAAACAACGAAGTAAGTTATCATCAGGTTAGGTGGGTCTGTTTCTGTCCCTGTTCCCTATTTGTTTAGCTTTTTGACTTTCCTTCTCAATGTGTCTTTTGCCTCTTTACGACTGCTCAGGCTCGACTCTCCAACTGACTTTGAAGCTTCCCAAAACCAGCCTAGAAGCACCTCTCGTTGTTCTCGAGATATTTGTCCCTTCTTACATTTGAGAACTTATCATACATTTAAAGTATATCCACATCAAAGGCACCTTCCACGTGGGATTGCTTAGGATTATCCTCCTGTGTCCTAGAGCTGCATCTTTCTAAGTATTTTCATGCACCAGGACAGCTAATGTTTATATGTGCTGGCATTCCTCTTTCTGGGGAGCTACATTCTTGTGATGTCTCACTTGCAGGAAGCAACTCTTGGAACTCTGCTTTATTTTTAAAGCCTGTGGGAGCAGGAAAGGCTATTCTCTCTCATACTAAAATAGGTTCCACAGGAACACAGCTTTTTTCGCAGGTTAAGCACAAATATTTCACACACATGTTGGGACACCATTTCCCCCAAATCCTAGTTCTTAGTACTGTTCTCTCACTTTCTTGTGTCTTCAAAGATAATCATCCATGTATTTTAGCCACCATCCTCTGCTCCCTTCTCTACTTTGGGGCACCAGCATTGGCTCCCTTCTATTCTTGCTACCCTTATTTCTAAACGGTTACATTGCATTGTGTATCTAAAAAAGAATTTCTAATCCTTCATCTACTTTTGTGTAACCTTTCTATTTTTGCTACTATTCCTCCCGTTGTTTTCCAAATGTTATCCGTCCCAGGCAGCCCCCTTACTGAGCCTGGCCTGCTGCCATACACTGTAACTAAAATGACGAGTCAGAGGCCTATCTGCACCACCTGTGCAATCCTCCCACTACATCCAATTTGATAACCACAGCTCAAACAAATGTCCCCTGAATACATTGTTTCTCAGGTCTTTTATAGGGTTTTACACAAGGAGAGTACTACATAAAACAGTAACATATATTTAGTAAATTACACTTGAAAAATGGACTTCCTAAAGGAATATCCTCCATCCTTGAGGGGCATGGCTCAACAAAACCACACTATGGCTGTACAGTTCCACTAATCCAACTTGTGTGAGCTCCAGTCTGAACCCAAGTGGCCTTTATTCTGGTTCTCATGCAAGCATATGCCTCGCCTAAACATGAGACTTGTCGTTTATCGTTTGACACTGGGTGTGCTTATGCCCTGAGCAGAGACAAACCTCATCACTGCATAACCTTCTGGTTTGTCCCTCTTTTTGCCAATCAATCATGGCTTTCTCAAGGCCTTAGCGCACCTTATAGCATTAATCATGGCCACTCTGCTGCTCTCCTCTGCACAGGTGCACGACCAGTGCTTATGAGAGGTCTGAAAATAGAATTGTTACCGACAAGGTGGGATTGCGGCAGGAGTATGTGGTTTTCTGTGGAGAGTGGAGTTGTTCCCCTGAGTCTTTCCATTGTGACTGTTAATCCCCTGGAGGCTGAGCTGCAATTTGTTCACTTCAGAAACCCAACCCAGCATGATAGCTCAGCGCGGGAGTGTGGCAGGAGAGTGTGGTTTTCCTTGGATCGCCGTGTGAAGACTGGAAGCCACCTTCTACTCTGACCTGCACCTCTCCGGGCAGAGCAGTCTTTTAGAACTGCTGACCACCTTAGGATTGTTTAAAAGGGGTAAGCGATCCGCTCTAATTCCAAATAACGTGTGCATGGTCAGTATTTTCCTCCTCTCAATCTCATGCCTTTGTGCTTACATCATGCGCCCTTAATTGTTTGACTACCTACTAAGTAGTAACACCTGCTGATCTACCGTAACTACCACAAGAAGGGACTATCGGCATCATTAACCTCTGAGCTGCTTGGGAGGTTTTGGTAACGCAATCATTTAAAGCAGTGACTGCGGGTCTTACTGGCCCTTGAGCTGTGTGTGAAATTTTGCCGGTATTATTACCTCAAGCAGTGACTGCGGGTCTATCTGGCCTTTGAACTGCTTGTGAGACTTTGCTTACAGGATTTCCTAAAGCAGTACCTGAGTGTCTAATTGGCCATGGATTTGTTTTAGCTCTCAAAGCATCATGGAAATAAACAATTACTGCAGGTGTTTGTGCTAAAATAATGGGGAAAATGAGTCTAAGAAATGTATAAACCGAAGGCTGCTGCGAAAATTGGCAAACCTAGTAAAACCCTAGAATGTGCAGAGTTAACAACAAATATGGCAAACACAGGTTCAGAAACGGCACCAACAACTGAAACGGCTAAGAAGGCTAGAATAACTGATTTTTGCAAAGATCAGACTACAATAATTGATGTCACCCAATACAGATGTATGTGAAAGTCTGAATAGTGCTTTAGTGTGTACTACTGCAGAATTTGGCAATAATCATTCTTTGTTGAATTTGTGTTAATCCCTTCATGATGAAATTATGAACTCTGAAGCTGGACGGGATAATACTGATACGGCTGGACATACAATTGATAAAACAGTTTTTGAGGTTAGCCACTTGACTATACCTCCTGTGAGACTCTCATGTTCACCATGGCTTTCGGGGATTATGGATGAAAATCCTAAAACATCAAATGTTTTATTGGATTTCACTGAACATGTTAGTAGTGAAGCGAATGTAGATAGTAATGGTAATGGAAGATCTAAACAGTAGGATGCACATAATTTGTCTATAAGTTTAGCGTTAAAGATTTGGTTGAAATTAACACATACTATTCTTTGTCAGGTACAAAAGAACTCTAATTAGTTGTTTGAATTATCCCAACAAAAAAGGGTCTGTTCTGGTAAAGGAATACATATGCCGCAATTTCATACTATTCCCATTACTAATGCTGTGCAGTCTAATGAAATCCTACCGGTAACCCATTTGGAAGTTATGGAATCACCTAAGGTAGAGATCTCGGTGGGCATTGATGAGGAAGATGATGAACTGCCTCTATCAAGAAGGGAACAGCGTAGAAGCAAGAACAAAAAAGAAAGCTAAAGCAGTAACTAAATCTCAGGAGTTGGTAGAAAGTAATGCTAAACTATTGTGACTGAAACAAATAAGAACCAGCCTTCAGCTAAAAGGTCTAGGAAAAGAGCAGCAAGAAGAGCTAAAAGAGCAGCAAATTAAATCAAACATTTAACTAATTGGCTCTAAGGAACCCAAAGGAAAAACAGGGGTTTCCCATACGGGCCTGTAACTATGGACCTCGAGACATTACCTGACTCGGGAATGCCTCCCCGGGCTCGGAGATTGTTACTTAAATGCAGGTTATGTAAAGACAAACAGCAAGTTGAATCTATTCGCCATGTTATAACATCATGCCCTGAAATACATTCTCTCTTTGTACAATATTTGAGTTGGCATGTGGAAATCGCAAGCAAACCATTCTGCCAGAGGAGTGTCTCAGGTTACAGTCGGGGCCTGTTGATAGTGCTGGTTCATATTTGGAGAGGGGTAGAAAGGCAATTGTTGAATATAGAAGAAGCTGGATGATTTTTATAAACAAATGATGTGTTTTTTTGCGGAATTAGTGTTGACATTAGTATGGATTTTTATGAAGATTGTAGTGTAATGAATATATAATATGGTACTGTTTACTATATGATAACTTTGTAATGCATTGTATTTTTTTGATGAATTATTAATGCTTGATTAACATTTGAGTGTGCTAATGTATTGAAATGTATGGATGATGATTTGTCTTGTACATTTTTATAAATTAGTGTAAAGGTTTATGTGAACTATGTACACAATAAAACAATTGCTTCCAACAGGTGAAAAATACATAGCTCCTTGCAGACCAATATCACTCTGTCAGTCAATATGGTTTTATTTTCGACAAATGTCACAAAGGCATCCATAATTCAATATAAACATTCCATAAAACTTTGAAAATTAAATTTTAAAACAGAAAGATAAATGCAAAATATAAAATAGTGCCATGAAATATTTTGCAATTTTATAACCATTAAAATTTGACGTAGCGACGTTCAAAATTCATATCCTGTCCCCCAATCGGCAGGCACCTACAATAGAAATGTCAACGTTAATTTTGGACAATTAGTTCTTCTGGACAAATCTTAAGAGATATTCTGAGGCAGCAAATATGCTGCAGTTAAATGTTAGTTCTCTGCTGTGATGTAGAGCAGATATCAAGTTGCTTATTTGATTATTCCTCAGCCATGGACCCACACATTGTTTCCATCAAACACTGTAAGCCGGATACAAGACAGAAAATGTTGAATACTTTTGATTGTTAGTTTACAAGCTAGAATAGGTGGAATTCCTTTTTTGGTAACACCACTGACAGGTAAAATACCAAGACAAGGCTTTATAAGAAGTCTAATATCAAAGCTTGTTACCAAAACTATATAGGGTTCAAACCCAACATGGCTTTTTATGGACAAATGGTTAAAAAAAACAATTAGCTACTTGAGCAGTAATGGAGAGTACTCTCTCTGCACTAGGTCAAGTAGTTGTTTTCTCATTAGTTGTTCGTTATCTGGCCAGCTATTAAACAGATTTAGAACTTTATTAATGTCCCATGTCTTTAAGTATCGGGCATCAGTGGTTTCAAGAGTCTCACCCCCATGAGGAGTTTGCATACTAGAGGGTGTTCCCCCAATGCTACATTCTCTATCCTAGGATGGCTGGCTCAGATGGGCAATCTACACGTGGTCACTGTCCTATATGCTTTGCCCTGCGCTGCCAGTACTGCTAGAAAATTCACAATCTGTATTACATTTGCTCTAATGGGATGTATGTGTCGTTCCACACACCTGCTATTCCCCCAGGCCAATGCCGCCATGTAGGCCTTTCTACATGTTGCTCACGTTGCCTGGACAACATCTACCTCCACCTCATTGGATGCCCGCCTTGCCTTAACCAATCGATACGACCGGCAGGCTTTAGCCGGCCCCTAGCCAAGGCCCACAGATAAGGCTCATGTCCCGAGCCTGCAGCCACATTCCCGGAGGCCCTGGGGGGCTCATCCAGTTTCGTAGCTGCAGGAGCAGCCTACAGACACCAGCCAACACTTGCCGCTCAGAGGTAAGCCCACTCGGCTACCTTTGCATTTTAGAAGTGTACCGGTACAATATTCTCACTCTCTGTGTGAGTCATCCACTTTTCAAACCATCTCTAAGCTGCTGCTTATAGCAGGGCTGTGCCATATTCCCAGCTCCACCGCGTGCACTTGCACCAAAGCATTCCATATTTGATCCTGTTAAGATGGCCGCTGTGTGATTCAGGGCCCGTGTTTGCCCTCATGTTGCCTGGACAACATCTACCTCCACCTCATTGGATGTCCAACTTGCCTTAACCAATCAATACGACTGGCAGGCTTTAGCTGGCCCTCAGCAAATGCCCACAGATAAGGCTCCTGTCCCGAGCCTGTCGGAGCCGGGAGCAGCCGGCTGCCCTCCCTCGACCACTTGCTCCAGGCATCGGTACTGTTGCCTACCCAGTATCCACAACTCGGCCCTGCTAAGCTTCTGCTTAGCCCTGCTTCTGTTATCACCTGTCCATCCTCTGTCCCCCACGCTGGCCTGGTTCACCGGCACTGCCTCTCTTTACTGCGCCACAACCCTTAATCTCCACGCCACTCCACTGTACAACTGCTAACCTTGCTTTGCGCAGACTGTCTTAGACGCGCTCTGCGAGTCTTGCAAACTTGTTGATCCATACCCTGGCCGACTTTCTACACTGGCCTATCGCCTAGTAGCAGCCAATGACTTAGGTTCATCCCGCTCCAGCCACCGATCATCCCCTGTTGCGACAGTGTCTACTCCCTGCCACTCGCGACTAACATATGCCACTCTGATGGGACTCCCGGCCTCGGTCGTCGCATAAACTATATGGAATCTGACTGCAATTGGCCACTGAGTGCATTTCCCCTCATAAACATTTGTATCCTTCCAGCAAGTTACCTGCAATCTATTCTGCAAACTGCCTAAATGTCCGTCCCTGCCACTCTCTGCTTCCCGCCAATATCCTGTGTCTATTAATTGGCGACACATTGCACATCACCTGAAAACTTACCATGCCTATTTTTGCATAAGTGCCTGGATGTTAATTCTGCTTACATTGCATCTTTCTGAAAGCAGATTCTGCCAATTTGACATTTTTGTTTGTACATTATGTGAATGTTTATACTGTGTATACCACATAGTGCCTTTAAGCTGAGCATGCCAACCCCTACAGTTATTGTAAGATGCCTCTGCTGCTCTGCCTTACATGACTTACATGACATATAACCTGCCACCCAATGCATACTATATGACAGCGCCTGTAGTTAAGTCTTCCGGTTAAGTCTTCCTACCCTGCAGTTATTGAAAGTTATTCCTGCTGTTCCACTTTAACATGGCTTACAACGTGTAAATTGCTCATGTCTCTACTGTACACCACCTAGAAGCTAAGCTTGCCCACTATGCATTTATCGAAATTTGTTTATGTTTATCTGCCTTACACCGCTCATCACGCTTAAGTGAACTTTGCATAGACCAACCAGGCCCCTGAAGCTATTTCTACCTTGCCTTGCCGACCAATAGTCTGGCCCTTAGCCCACAGATTACTCCCTGTGGTCCCTATGGTTAACCTCCGAGCTGTTACTCTCACGGTGGCCACACTCTTACCTTGATTTAATACCATTGCACCCACAGAACTCCTCCCCCCTTTTCCTAGCCAACCTTTGCATATACGCAATACTGAAGATTTATTCAACAGCAACGGCCCTCTTTCTCCAATGCAATGGATTCTACGCTTCGCCTCCCGACCAACTCCCAATATACCATGCCCCACTGGCCTTAGAAATGTTAGACTAGGTTCCTGCACCCGCAACCTTTGTTGGATTAACAATCCCTGTAAGATTGTCCCATGTGACAAGACCTCAGATACAGCACCCACTACAGGCCACACAGCGCACATCACTACTGAATACACTGTGCCTCCCCAGGCAACTAAGATCCTGTCTACAGGAACTCCTGCAGCTGAGGTACCTCTCATCAAAGGAGCCTTCATCAGTGCCAGGCTTTTGATTGCCCACGCGTTAGACATAGCTGACCTTATTACATCCAACCACCTAGACTTTCTAGCGGTGACAGAAACCTTGTTGCACCCAGTTGCTGGCCCTACCCTTTCACTAGCACTTCCCGAAAACTATACAATCATCAGATCTGAAAGAACCTCTAGTAGGGATGGGGTGTGGCTTTTATTTCCAAAATCCAACTTGGCCTCAAAGAATTCTCCAACGTTCTATTCCCTTCGGAAGAACTTCTATCTGTTAAACTCCCATTATCAGCTGCACATACCTTACTCATCCACCTCCTGTACAGACACCCGGGCCTAATCTCTTCCATTGAGGAAGATATTACACACCTCCTCTCCAAGAACACAAAGCCTGGCTCCCAAATCATGTTACTGGGGGATCTCAACTTAGGACTACACAACACCCAAGAGGCTAATGTGACAACTGTAGAGAATGCTCTCACTGAGCTTGGCTTCTCACACCACATTGCCGAATCCACACACTGCAAAGGCAGAACGTTAGATAGGCTTACAGATTTAAACTGCAACACGAAAATCCTCTCCAACTCCCCCTGTGCCTCATCTAACCACCACTTGTGTCCCCACCTTCTGCCAGGCAACCACACAAATAAAACAGGCCATCAGAAAATTCTGGCCGTTAGTCCAATTAAATCTGGAACACGAACCATTCCCCCGAATAGCTTTGAAACGCTCTAAAAATCTCAAAGAACACCTCACTAAGGCAAGATTTACCAGCGCTACCTCACGAAACACACTCTGGAATCTAAGGAATCTAACTGGGCACTACCCGTGTGGCAACTGCTCCATATGCAGGTTCACCATCAAACTTAAAAGTTTCGCCATCGCAGGGAAACAGTGGGTGTTCCGTCACTTTTCGAACTGTAAAAGCCAGAAAGTGATATACCTTATCGAATGCCCATGTGGACTTAAATATGTGGGCCAAACAAGCCGACCAGTGCACAAAAGAATAGTGGAACATCGCTCACGGATCAGGTGTAGAAGTCACACATCCCCATTAGTTGGACATTATGTGGAATACCAACATAGTCATGATGACATGACATGGTGGGTTGTGGATATGGTCCAAGGCAACACCAACACTGCCAATACACTTAGCCATAAGGAAGCCTGGTGGGTTTTCAAACTCGATACCGTGAAACACGGACTAAATGAGGCCAATGTTGTGGATTACAGACCCTAGTTTTGACATACAATGTTGATTTTGCCTGTTTGAATTTTCTTTGACAAAACATACAGGGTGTGGGTGTATGGGGCTTGGGCCTTTTGTGAGGCCACTCCATTACACGCCTGACCCACACCACTCCCTGACTCCTCTCCTCTCTCTGATTTGGATTGGTTCTTAATGTGCCCCTATGCTGCTGTTGCCATGTGTCTCACACCTTTTGTTCACTGTTACTTATTGTATGATTGAATTCACCAACATGTGTAGCAACTGTGATCTGACAACGTGAGACTATTTTGTAATCTCTAATTTGCATTACAATGTTGATTGCTTCTGACACAAACCATGTTAAACTACTAGAAGCGTTTTGATTCACGATGTTTGTATTTTAAGAAAGTGGACTTTCCACTACATTGCTGTTCTGCTTGTACAAACTCAGCCCTCTGACGAGTTTTTCACATTGGGCACTCACCAGCTCCACGCACCCAGCTGAGTGCACATCTCCTTCCTGTCCTCGGCGATCCCCCTTGGCTTCATACTGGAGCTACCTCCTGCTTTACTGGCCAATCCGTGCCAGCCCTTTTAGTTCCCCCCCTCTTCTTCTCCCCCCCTACCACTACTTCTTTTCGGGCTCGACTCGTATGACACTATGGGCGCTGCCTCCTGGGACACATGCGCTCGACTAAGACACTACGTTCCTATGCCCTGCGCATGCGCCCGCTTACTCGGTACAGGAGCCCGCCCCTGTGCTCATGCCCTCTCAGGATCAGTGTTTTTGTTTCCGCACATGCGCGGTGCCCGCTCTTACGGGACCAGTGTCTTCACACCCGCGCATGCGCGTTCTCCTCCTACATTCAAGCGAATCACGCGCGCTCTAGCATTTTAGCAGTGTCTCTCCCTGTGCACTGCTCACTTGCGACACGGGATGCGGACCGGCACGCATCTTCGTAATCTCTTCACAGCGACGGCTTCATTCTACACGCCGTTTGGAGACGGGTAGGTACATTACCCCTGGGGCTCCAGCACTCTCCTCTTTAATGGGGTTACTCTGCTTCCTCCAAACTGAGTCACTATGCCCCTCTTCACCTGAATTAACCATAGCCCCTGGGACCACAGCCCTTTTCCCCTCCAGGGCACGCAGACTGGACCGCGACCCCATTTCTCCTCACTGCATGCCCCCTGCCACATTTTTCACTACGTATGGCTTCTGCCTGACACACACTGTGTGTTTCAACCGGTCGGGCCCCGTCCCTGCCATGTATTTTTAATCTATGCGATTTGGGGAGCCCACTCTTCGGAGTTGCCCTGCATGTTATTTTCTAATCACCCATCTGGGCACGGCATCCTTTATTAGCCCTCTCGGGCAGGCCATGCACTCTCATTCTTTGTGATGGGCACCTCTTTCTGTCATCTGAATCCTTCGGTCCACACATCGTTTGAGCCACTACTTGCTCCAGTTTTCTTCCCATTCATGTTGGCATTCATATAGCAATCATTAGCAGCCCCATATTCACATCAATATTTTGGTCTGCTCCTGTTGTAGGATCTCCAGCCACAATCTGATTTTTACTCCGGAATGATCCACTTACCTGCAAGCTCCACATCAACTGCACTCCCATCTCTGGGTCTGACTGATTGACGCGCACGCCGGCTCCTGACATGACTTACAGCGTGTCTGTAGTAAGTGTTGCCTTTCTGCTACCTTTCGGTGCTACATGTTCTTTGACCTGCACTGATGCAGCATAGAGATGTTTCTGTTCTTTCTGATCCCTTTCTCTCCTGTTTCTTGTATCCCCTTGATAGGCCTTCCAGTTTTGACACATCGGGTCTCTAACTCACCCTCTGCTCGACTGGCTCCGGGCCCCCACGGAGGAACCTGCTTCTTGCAACCACGGTTCCACACACTACCTGTGCACATTCTGCACGGGCCCTCTCCTTGGTCACCCTGATCATTGGAGCTTCTTTTCTACAACCCCCCTCTTCTCCTTTCAGGTGGGTAGTGCCAGCCTACAGGTGCCAAATGTTCTCTCCTTTTGGCAACCTCTCCAGCTTCATGTCTCCTTCTTTTTCGAACCCTTCCCTTTTTAATACTAGTGCTTCACGTGTTCTACCATTGTTAGGCATGTACAGATTGGTGGGATGTTGGGGGTGATTTGTTCTTACCCTCTCCCCACTTCTGATTCCTTTTTTTTTTGCTCTGTTTTCCCACGTAGAGCGACATCCGCAGGTCCAGATGAAGGTAGCCTTCACTGCCCGCCGAAACGTCTTATTGGACACGTAATTGCTATACGGCCCATTTTTCAAAATCAGCAGGAATATAACCACTGATGTTGACCTAGGATTGGTCTCTTGATAAACTCCCACCAGCTGATCCTCCAAGTCACCAGGAGGACCTTACCTGTGGCATTGGTTTGGAACCACACATGCCCTGGACTCCAAACCCTAGGACTTGACATTTGGTTCTTTGGCCGTGGCCACTAATACATCAGACTCTGGTGGGGGTCGCATTTGGTTGCTTTGCCCTATCACACACAACCAGGACGTGTTGGGATTTTGCTTTTTGTTGTTTTCTTCTCTTCACTTTGTCTTTTTAACTCATTATATAGACTGTGTATTCAGTTACACATCGTGTGGATGGTTTTTGTTTGAAAATGTTTATTTCTTGCCAAATACCAGAATGTATGTTCCATACTATTCGATGCAATTCACTGTGCACTTTAATGATCATGGTTTCTGTTTCTGAAAGTACCATTTTTTGTAAATGCTCCTTTGGGAGATCATGTCTATTTGCTAAACAATAACTGTACAATTAATAAATAGCCACTAAGCTATCACAGTAATTTTCTCTATATATGGTCTTTTGCTCTAAGGCAGCAACACTCGATGCTTCGGGGTAGCCTGAGATATCAAATTAATTAGATATCCAGAGTATTTGGGTTCAACATTTATTGTTTCATAGGCAAATTAGTCTTAAGCCTTCTGTTCGTAGAGCACCACACGGAAAAAACAGTGTGTGTAACAAGATAAATATTTTTGATGGGATGAGGTCAGTTCCTTGTTTGTATAACATCATCTAACAACCATGCCATTTCCTTTACAATTCAGGAGTCTTGTCGCCCCCCTCCCTGAGACATTCAAGCACCTCCTGCCAAAACCCGCAACAATGGCCTGGTCACCTTGGAAAATCTAATACCTTTACTCAAGTCTATTACTGGCCCTCCTGAGAACTTATTTAATGACCCTGCCACTATGGTAGACTTATATGATCACAACTTACTCCAAGCTTTAGACCAAATAGCCCCTCTCAACATGAGAAAAGCAAAACCACCAGCGCACCTAAACAAATGGTTCTCTCTAGACTTGAAAGCCCTTCGCAAAACTAAAAGAGGCCACGAAGCTAACTGGAAGAAAAAAAATATGATCCATAATAAGGAAAACTTCACTAAAGCCTCTAATGCTTACAAAGCCCCCATCCTGAAAACTAAAAGTAACACATTCAATCCTAAACGCTAAATCTAGCTCTAAAGAGTTATTTACCATCCCGAGAGAGCTGGAATCGCCAGTCCCTCCTTCTGAATCCTGTACCAAAGATGCCAAGTGGTGTGCAAACATCCAAAGGGCCCTCCTAGACAAAATTGCCACATTACATGGTAAAATAGAAGCTGAAAAACTCAGCCTCTCTTCAAGCACTAATCCCACACCAAACCATACCCCTCCCTCTAAACCTAGTAGTCTTTTCGAATTAACCCCGGTCACCACTACACAAGTAGAAGCTATTATAGCAAGCTTAAAACCTTCAAATTCCCCTTTCATCACCTCCTTCAGCAACTCCCCTTTCGAGTCGTGCACTGTCCCAAACAATCTCAAAGATGCTTGGGTCATGCCACTCCTCAAAAAACCCAATATCGACACCAGTATCCCCACCAATGTCAGACCCATAACTACTGTACCCTTTCCCCTAAAAATACTAGAGAAACATCTAAATTCAAAACCATCTCAAAGTGAATAGCCTTCTTGGCCTCCATCAATCTGGGTTCAGATCAAAATATGGCCAAGAGACAGCCCTCCTGGACCTTAAAATCCAGATGGACGAATCCAAAGATAAAGGAAACCTGGCCTTACTCCTTCTGCTTGGCTTATCAGCAGCTTTAGATTTAGTTGATCATAAGATCCTAACCAAACACCTGACCACTTCAGCCTCCTCCTCTCCCAAGCCCAAGGCTGCCTCTTGGATTCAATCCTTCTTATCAGACACAACCATGAGGGTCTTCGCACCTTCGGCCTCAGCTGAGCCTGCCCCAATCACCTGCAGTGTCCCACAGGGCTCCTGTGCCTCCCCAACCCTGTACAACATTTTCACAGCACTTCTGTTTGACCATCTAGACGACTTGGGTGTCTCCTAAACGAACCACGTGGATGACATGCAAATCCTGATCACTCTCACAGGCTCATACGACAATGACTCCAAATTGCTGAACGAAACATACCTCATAATACAGGCTTGGATGGCCAACCATGGTTGTTATAAAGTCTGGGGGGTGATTAATAAAGCTGGCACTCACACACAGACCTGCTGTGGAGTCAGTAGTTGTTCCACGTAGCTTTATTTTACAGATGTACAGTATATACATCAATCCTGTTACTCTTCAGTTATGTACATGACGTGAAGTACAGGACAGGGAGGGGTATTGGACATACATACATAGGAGAGAACCCACCGGCCATCCTCTCAACCCAGCTCAGGCCCCCAACTGACACTTTCAGAACATTCACTCACTGATCCACTCAACATTCTCCTGAGCTGCATTCATGCATCAACATTCTGACAGCAAGCACTCCAGGCCAGTGACATCACATGACAAGACTACATTACAACATCTCCCTTTCATACCCTGACACAAACCATAACATCTCCCTTCCACACATCACAAACCTTCCAACCGCAACAACATCCTTTCGTCCGGACATGCCACATCCAGACACAGAGTCTGCCACACTCTGGCGCAAACCAATCAACCAGGGAACAACAATCAACCGACAGGTGGGAAAGGGGGGGGACCACGGATAAACTCACAACGGACCCGGATGCGATGCATCACCACTGTGAAGCAGAGCTAACAGAAAACTTTAGTCCGAGGAGTCCAAAAGCTCTAACATGCAGAAGAGGGGTGTTGCCACGACAGACAACTTTTGCAGGAGGGTTGCATAGATCGCTCTCCTTCCACTCTCACAACCAAAACCCATTCATCGCAATCAGCTCCCACTAGACACTCTGGCTCTCATCCCACAGATATGATCCAAACCAACCAGCAAAACAACTTCCAACCAATCCAAATATCAGACACATGCACACTGCATCACAGCATTCGCTCAGTGCAGACATACTTATACAGGACGCGGTGTAACGAAGCACACACACATACGGATGCAACCTCGTACAACAGGCGAGCACATTCCTACCCACCCGCGCCACGTACATCCTTAAACCAGTTTACACATGCATGCGGCAACCAAACCACAACACTACCAGATTTGCGCACAATGAAACAACATTTAAACATATATTGTGCTCCTGGTAGCACTGCAATTTTAAAATGAGCATAACTTAACTAAGAAACATGTTAACAAAAGGTACCATTAACGATGCTGTGCAAATTTTTACATTCCTCTATCCGCTAGCCAATACAAATTCCTATCCTGTATATAACATTTCCTTTTATATACGTGTATCCTATATATTTATTATTATCACAAAGTAACATTCACTTTTTAACATTAACTTTTTTCCTTTTAGTGCCTTTTCTGTTCCATTGACCTCAATTGTCCATGCACTTTTACATTTGGTCCTTATACTATGACTCTAATTGTTCATGCTATGCATTTATTTTTACACATACTCGCGTACCTCAAATATGAGCGTACCTATTCCTTTTTTCCCTATACCTCGTATTACAGCGTATTAGTTTAACTGTGACCTGTTACAATTTAATAACCCTCTTTCAAACATAATCTAGATACACGAGTTATGCTTGGATGAATAGACTTTTCCAATATTCGGGGCCACAACACATCACGCTGTTCGAATGCAACGTACTATTAAAATACTTCCTGAACACGTCGCACGTCACCTTTCACGTTCTCAGAGGTCCTTCATTCAAATACATCTTGCTTTGCAGGACAAACCGTGACGCTCCTGAAGCGCTCCTGAAGCGCTCACTGCCCGCATTCTACACTTCACCAACACCATGAACGCTCCGATTCACGTCATCAATATCACCTTGCCGGCTGCAACAGTCGGACCTCGCTGGGCCAAAACACCAACCGTCGCTCTCACAGCATTTTTCGAATTTAGTCAAATTAATTTATGCAATCATGCCCCAATTTATCCAAGTGTATCCAACATAACTGGCATTATTCACCATGTGGGTGCATCGGCATATTCAAAAATTACTCCTGTATCACGCACACTGCATTTTCATATTCATTTTCGCTATTCTTGGTAGACAACATGGAGCTCTGGCGCCACCTGCTGGGTCCCTGCAGGCACCGAATAGTAATTATTATGTTTTTATTTGACAAAAGAACACACCTAGAAACTGGTGCCATTTTAATACACGCTGCTTCTTTACTCTTTTAGTTCCCTTTTTCCCCGAACTTGCAACATCCATAATCCCATAAACGCATTGGTTATTCATCGGGACACATTTCCTGGCGCAGGACAAAAGTCAATGCCCATTATTGATTGAAAACACAAACACCATCTTATTTTTCTCATATGGGAGTGGGCTCTCCCTTGCTGGCAATCTCTGGGGTAATACCATTTGTGATGGGGACCTCCCTCCCAGAGAGTCCAAATGTCATTATTGTCTTATGCTGGGCAGGATGGATATCTATTTGCATGGGGGAACGGTGGATCTCTCATTCAACTGCTGTTCCCCCCCCCCACAGCTCTCCTTACTGTCATGAAAGTAGTTGTAGTCTCTCCTCTGTCTCTCTCTGTCCTCCTTCTTTTCGTTTCATTTGTTTCTTCTTTCCAAAGGTTCTTTCATCCTCGTTGCCACTGTTAGTCTGGGGGGTGGGGGGGTGGTTAATAAAGCTGGCACTCACACACAGACCTGCTGTGAAGGCAGTAGTTTTTCCAAGTAGCTTTATTTTACAGATGTACAATATATACATCAATCCTGTTACTCTTCAGTTATATACATGACGTGAAGTACAGGACAGGGAGGGGTATTGGACATACATACATAGGAGAGAACCCACCGGCCATCCTCTCAACCCAGCTCAGGCCCCCAACTGACACACTCAGAACATTCACTCACTGATCCAATCAACATTCTCCTGAGCTGCATTCATGCATCAACATTCTGACAGCAAGCACTCCAGGCCAGTGACATCACATGACAAGACTACATTATAACAATGGTCTTTGTCTAAACAACGATAAGACTGAGCTTCTACTTATTGGATCTAAACAACGACTTAAGAAACTAGATCCCCAATACATCTCCTTCAACATTGATGGGAATAATGTCAAAGTGTCTAATGACATCAAAACCCTTAGAGTGTACCTACATTCCACCCTCTCCAGGCAAGTCAACACGACAGCTTCAGCAACAGCTTATGCCTCCAAGCTTATTAATGCTTGTAGGCCATTCTTGTCCACCAGCAGCTGTCTTACCCTACCCAGAGTGCTTATACTCTGAAAATTGGACTATTGCAACACCTTATACTTGGGCACTAGCAAGCAAAATCTTAAGTTACAAGTGCTGGAAAACAATTCCCTTTGATCGGCTCTAAATATTCCCCACTCCAACCACATCTCTCCAATTAAGACGCAACTCCAACTGGCTCCAAATACAAAACAGGATCACACTCAGAACGTTGATGATCACACATAAATGCCTGTCAAACTCTGCCCCGAAATATCTCATCGACAAATTCACCAGACAGCAATCCACCAGACCTAAGAGATCCAACTACTCTAACTGCCTTAAGATTCCCAAACTCAAGCTTAAAAAAGCTGGAGGATCCAGCTTCCGAGTCCTGGCAGTTAAAACCTGGAACTCCTTGCCCTTGTCACTTAGAGTCGAACCTTCCTTTGGGTCCTTCAAAAACGAGGCAAAATCCTGGCTCTTCTCCCAACTAAACTAAAGTCTACAATGACACTTCAGTATATTGCACTTATCCACTGGCGAGTTGCTACCTAGATATGTAACCCCAGGTGCCTGATAATCCTACTTTTATGCTTAGTACTGTCTGAAACTCCTCTGTGTATATCTCTATTGTCAGGCACGTTTTCTTGTTATGTAACAGAAGTCAACTGTCACCTCCTACCGTATTGTACTTCCTTCTTGTATGTAACACACATACTCTGCCACCTTCTTGTTTGCCACACTCTCTCTATGTATAAGTAAAAGCACCTGGATACTCCTGGGTTTGGTGTGCTATATAAGCAAATAAACTGAACTAATCTAATGCCTGGTGCCAAACTTCCTCAATGAACTTCTCAGCTTCTCCCGAAAGACCTGACTTTTTCCAGGCTCCCCGGAAACCGTCCACGCTATCAGCCTCGAGTTCCCTTCTTGAACCAGGGGATGAATGTCCCCTACTGGATTCTGAATCAATTTTCTGACTTAGGGAAGTAGCAGAGAAGTATCAATTGATAATTCCAGAAGGTCCAGGAACCACACTTGGCTTCTCCAGCCTGGTGATACTATAATTATGGTTGCGTGCTGTCTCCTGATCTGAGATACCGTTCTCGTGATCATTGAGAACGGGGGGAAACCGTATGCCTTTCTGGACCCCACGTCTGTAGAAATGCATCTGTCGCTTCAGCTGCTTGGTCTGGTCTCCTGCTGAATAAACAAGTTATTTGGGAATTCAACCTGGACGCAATTATGTCTGTCTTGCAAGGAGCCCTGATCCTCATTATGTTCAGAAAAACTGTTTCTGTCTAGTTGCCAATCGCTGGCATCTCTCGAATGTCTCGAATTCCAGTCTGCCACCTCGTTTTGCAGTCCTGGTAGATATTCCACCGTAATGCTGAACTTGTTCTGAAGGCACATATGCCAAAAGGTTTTTTCTAGTTCTGCCAGCATCCTTGAAGTTGTCCCACCCGGCCTGGTTATGTATCGTACTGCTGAGACCTTGGCAATTTTTAGTAATACGCAATAGTTCACCCTGTCCTGGATCCAACCCCCTACCGCATAGGAGCCCGCCATCATCTGTAGGCAATTGATGTGGAGCTCTAGCTCCTTCCCTGACCACCTGCCTCCTGTTGTCATCTCTCTGCAACTGGCACCCCAGCCCCATCAGCTGACATCTGACTCCATGATGAGGTCCGGGGATGAGCCAAATATCACTCTCCCGTTCCAGGACTCCATGTGTCTGAACCACCACCATCGTTCTGTCCTCGCCTCTGAGGAGATCAATACTTTTTGTTCGTACGATAGCCCCTTGCATAGATGTTGGATCTTTAGGCGCTGTAGTGCCCTGTGGTGTAGTGGCCCCGGGAAGATCACTTGAATGGATGAAGTTAGTCTCCCTACCAATCTGGCCAGTTCTCTGATTGACAACTCCTCCCACGCTAGGATTGAGCTCATATCCTTCTTGATCAGATTCACTCTTGCTATAGGTAGGCTGAGTGTGGCCGTTCTTGTGTCTATTATGAAACCTAGGAATTCTATTGGTTAAGCTGGTTGCAATTCGGATTTCTCCCAATTTATCAGAAATCTCAGGTTCTGTAACAGTTGTATTGTTAACTCAGTTTGTTGTTCCAGCCTGTTTTTGTCCCACCCCATCAGACAGAAGGCGTCTAGATATATTATCAACCTGATGCCTTGTTCTCTCAGGTGACTGACCACCATCTCATTAGCTTTGTAAAGGCCCAGGGGGCTGATGCTAGACCAAACGGGAGGCATGTGAATTCCCACTTCTGATCTCCGCACCAGAATTGGAGGAACTTCTGATGTTCCCCTGTGATTGGCTTCATTAAATAAGCATCTTTGAAGTCTATCCTCACCGGCCAATCCCCTGATTGTAATGCGTCTCAAAAGATGGATACCTTCCATCTTGATATGTCTGTATATGATGAATGCATTCAAACTTCTCAAGTTTATCCCCGGTCTATGTTTCTTCTTGTCCTTTACCAAGAACATATTGCTTATAAACCCCGTCGAGTTGTTGGATGTCCGTACAATGGCCCCCTTTCTCTCTAGATCTAGATTAACTTTGTCTAACAAAGCTTCGTCTTCCCTGCTGAATTTGATAGGTCTCGGGTACTCTGTGTACACTGGAGCTTGCCCGAATTCTAGTATTAAGCCTTGTACCGTTTGTTCGACCCATGCATCTCCTGATAACTCTTGCCACTTTTCTAAGAATAGTGCCGTCCTCCCCCTACCTTTGGGGTCCTTAGCTGTGTTGGTTGATTTGGCATTTCCATGACCAGTCTCACCTGTATTTGCCTGTTGGCCTCTGTTGTTGCCTCTCCAGCCTCTGCCTCTACCCCTTCCACTCGACTGAAAGAAAAGAAGGGGTTGGAATTGGACTCTTCTTGATTCGTCCAGTCATTTCTGTTATTATAGTTGGACCTGTATGAGGAATATCGGCTGGCCAAGCGGCACCTTCCTGTGGCAGCCATTCCAAAAAACCTTCGGTCCAAACACCCTTTTTATTGATGCCTGGGCTTTGTCTATAACGGCGTAAGCATTAGCGAACTCTGGGCCCATCCAGCTAGGATCTCGGGGTCCACTTTTTGCTCTGGCTGTTTTGCCTCTTCCGCCATCTGCCAGATCTTCGCCAGCTGACCTAAGACATCAAGAACATTATCCTGGCATGACCGCCAGGATCTAGTTATACCTTTCTTGATGTCCCTGCCATAGCGTCCCATGAAGGACAACATTTTCTCATCGATTTCCGGCGTTTCCGCCATACCCTCTGGTACTTGGGGCATTCCGCCATGAGTTTGCTTCTTGTCTCCCTTGACAGAGGATTTCGAATCCTCTTCTTGATATAATTGCCAATCTTGGTGAGGGGCTCCCACTCCGCCGACCTGGGATGGATGAGCGAGTCCGGTCGAATACCTCGTCCATTTCTACCTCCTCCCTTTGCCTTTTCCTTTTCTTGGCAGCTTTGTGCTTATTAGGAGGGCTGGGGATGATATATCTCGCTCCTCAGAGCTTTCAGACGTCTTGTCCCACTCATCTTTGTCCAGATCATCTAAATCTGACTCCTCGTTTGTATATCTTTGGCCTCTTCCTACCCAGGACCTTACCACCTCTCTTTCTGAGTGGTGTGCCCGGGAGCGTTTGGCTGATGCGTACCTTTCAGGCTTTCTTTCTTCCCCCTTGTCCCTCATGATATCTCCCTGGGGCTTCTCCCATCAGGGCTTCCATCCCTTGAGAGAAAGTGATTAGGTCCTCCACCAATGGCCTTCCCTGGGACAATTCTCCCTTTCCTGTTCCCAGTACTTTCTGTACTGCTCGCCCTTTGCTCGATGTTTTCCAGTTTCTGCTATTATTGGGCTGTTCATAGACTTGGCTGGAGCTGTGCATTTTGAACACTGGTGGGACTTTACAGGCTTCTTAAGCCTGTACCCGTCAAGAGCAGCACTGTATGCCTGGGTATGCTTATTGCTTTGCAGGTTTACTAGAGTCCGTGCCCGTCTACAGTGTGTAGAACTTGCCTTGAATATTATTTCTGCCTTTCCCTGCATGTATTACAGGTTAATGTTAGGCTCTGACACTATCCGTGTCCAATATTTCCAAAGCCACTAGGTGGTGCTGTGCTGCTTCTCCGCGTCGAGAGAAGTTCACCTCACGGTGTTATTAATATTGGTCTTCCGATGTGTTTATTTGCCTTCATTCGTTCGAAATTGTCAGGCGGCTGTGCTGCCGCCGAAGGTTTATGTAGGAAATGACATGGAGATGGTGCCGGATGCACACCGGCGCGCCTTGTGTCTCTTTGAAAGTGGCCCCTCAGGGCTTGCTTAATGCGTCGTTGGTCCTCTGCCGAGGCCTGTTGTGACCGCTACCTCCAGTCACACAGATATGCTCTGTCAAAGCCTCGCGCTGCGCTTTTAAAACAAATTGTATGCTACTGCGCGCGCGCCTTCCAAAACAAAAACATCATCATAACATCACACGCTTGACCACACAAAGTAAATCTAAGGTACCTAACTGATGCCCGAGCAGCAAAGAAAGAGTAAGGACAAGAAAAGGAGATGAAGGTTATACACTGGCAGAGAGAGAGGCTTGGACAGAGATGTCAAATGTTTTCAAGTGATCGTATCAAAAATGGACTACAAAAAAAGACTATGGGCCTCGCTACAAGTGTGGTGGTCTGGTTTCCAAATCGCCAGACTACGTTTCTGCTTGCCGGGGCTTCTGCTGGCAGGTCTGACCCTGCCGGGCACATCGGCCCCGTTAGGCAGAGTCGTCACGGATGCATCGGCACTGTTAGCAACGGCGTCAGTGCTTCAGTCTCCCCACTCCCATGGAGTTCTATGGGACTCCATGGGAATTGGGAGTTAAAAAATCCAGCGCCTGACGTCCCACGCCGCCGGGACTTGTAATGTCCCAGGGGTACTGGGAAGTCAGGCGCCGGATTCAGTGTTACCGGGTCAGCAGCAATCTGCCGGTAGCACCGGTAGGTTACCGCCAACCTGGGAATAAGGACCTATTTCTTGGCAGATGTAGTTTTTATTGTGTTCTTTTTTTATATATTGAAATGTTTATAATGCTGCTAGCTTTGAAGTAAAGTTAGCATAATCTGAGCCTCTGGTCTTGACATAGAATTAGCACCCCAGACATCTTGCTCGGATGCTACTGGTGGTATTCCCGGAGGTGAGCTATACAGGCTGGTAATTGTACTCAGTTCTCAGTAAGGCAGCTTGCTTAGATTGTCCTGTTAGATGGGGCTTCTGGGCCATTATAAGTCACTAAAGCCTACCTTGAAGAGAACAAATTCCTATTTCCCCCTATGAGATGCATCTGAGCCAATGCATGGGCTCAGAATGAGCATGTTAACCCTGGATTTTTGCCTCATTTTGCCTAATCTCTGTGTATCAACACATGTCAGCTCGTCATTAACTTCTATCCCAAGCACGTTCCCGTCTTCTTCTTACTTTTTCCTTCTGCTCCCCCTGGTCTGTGCCCGCCTTCTTTTTCAGACAGAGCTTCTGTTTCCCTTTCCATAGTAGCAGTCGGTGACTGATTTTCATTTGCATTCAGAAAGCTCAGAGCTCTGATCGCATGGCCTTTGAAACACTTTCATTGTTCACTTTTGTTCTAAATGCTCGCCTTTCCCACTACCAATAAGCCATATATCCTACCACACTTGGCTACAGCAGTATTTTAAATGTGCTGGGTACTTTGTTCAATGTCCAAACAAACTTGATCTCTGGTGCCAAGGGTGTTAAGGATAGCTGCCACACAATACACACGCATGAGAGATACGTGTCCACACCTTTTTGGGGGAAATAACAGGGCTGGATTTCAGGATAACCTATTGGATGGGTATGTAACTCAAAAGAGATAAATCGAACAAAAATAGGGAGAGGAAGGTGGATTTTATGAAAGTTCTCTGTAAGAGACTTAATCTAGAGGCCCAAATGCTCAAAGCCCAATCCTTAGTTTAGAAAGACGCATGGGTGTCCTTCCAGCACAGTGTTCTGCAAATCGCTCACAGTCACGGGGATTTGAAAGTGTCCCGGGGAATTTCTACCACAATGTCTTCTCCTTCGACGTGGATTGTGATCTTTCTACTGGCTTTGGTCTTTGACTTCAACTTGGCTTGTCCCTCGCCTTGGCCTTTGACTTGACCTAGATTGGTGTCTTGGTTCTGAATTTGATGGACAGGTGACAACCTCATAACTACATACAAGCCCTGTGTGAGACTTCGCTTGTCCTAGGATAGATATTCTCCCACCCACTAGGTACTTCAGAATATGATTTTATCTCCCCCACCCTCAAAGTAGGATTCTCAAAGGTTAACAAGGTTTCTTTATTTGGACTAGCGGTCGCACATCTGTCACCCGGGTCTGGGCTAGAGCCTTCAGCTGGTTTCAATTATAAATGCTTTTCTGAGGTCAGGCCTCTGTCAGTCTCTGTGCTCATGTTTTCAGAGGAGCTTGAATCTAGCCTGTCCTAAACCTGGTTTATCCTAAGCTCTGGCTCAGTTGTTTCAGCCACCCACTTTTCTGTTCCCTGAGCCTTGTTGACCTTTGTGGCCATCATAGAATCTCTTCTGATTCTTCCCCACCTAATCGCCTCTCACACTATTTGGCCTTTTTGGCCTGGCTAACACAGATCCGGCACCCAAAAAATCCTTCCCATAACCCACCAAGTCAGGAGTATTGCACCACTATTTATACAGGTTCTGATGAAGTGATTGGAACAATGAGGGATCTGATTTGCGGAAGCATTTCCCCATTAGATTTACAGCACTTGATTGGAGCTTTCTTAATGGTTCTATCAGCTTATCAGTGTATTTTTTCTAACAAAGAATAGCCTCCCTGGCCCTAACGGCATGTCCCAAATACCCTTTCCGTCTTGTTGGGATGAGTTGGTGCCAACATGGCAGCCTGCTCAAGCTTTCCCGCGTTCCTGTACGTTTCCCTCCACATTCTCAGAGCCGCTGCACTGAACGCATTGTGATTTTTGTCATCTGCAACATCCATTTCTGGTGGGATAACATGCAATGTTCATGCTTGCTGTTGGATTCATGGACCAGCCAACATGTGTTGCTTTCGCACTCCTCGCAGCCGAGTGCATAGCAATTAGAAAAATCACCTGCTGTTGCTCAGTGTTTCTCTCTAGTATCATAGGGCTGTTCTCTGAGCTATGCATGTGGCATTATTCTCCCCACCCTGAATCATAATTTCCACTGACTAATGTGAGGGGCCAGCAATGAGAGGTGAACACAAAGTTGAAATGTTCTCAATAAAATAAAATCGGTTTGGAAAAAAGGCCTATCTTGCACCAAACAAAAGAGAATGCCACTACCTATGAAAACAAAACTAAAATAAGTTGTCCTTCTGTCCAAAATGCATCTAACCCTCACACTAACATACATAATCAAAAGGTACAATATCATTTATATTGTCACTTCAACCAAGTTGTGCAAGACACCAAACAACCCTTGTTTCAGGATTTAGTTTCCCTTCCCCTGAATGATTTCAGGAAAAAGACATTTGAAATACTCTGTTCAAAAAAGATCCTTTAAGGTTAATGAGAATGTCTCTTTACTGGGTATTCTTTCTTAAGATGGAAAGGCAGCATTGTCTTTTTACAATGTGGATTCAAATAAATTGAAAGCCAGTCTTTTATAGTCTTTAGGATGGCGAAAGTAAAAATCTTCAGTTTTAACAAAGGCTTGATGTAATAAGTTATTTTCAGCAAAACAATGGATTTCTTGGTGTACTCCCCTGCCATGAACTCCTCCACTGCTCTGGATATCCTGATTTACTCTCCTGCCAGGTATATACCCCTTTTGACTCACACAGATCACCTGCTGTACTCTCCTGTCGGGTAGCTCTTAAAAAAAAAATAACGTTTCACTACCTGAAGCTCTTTTCCAGTCCCTCTGCAATATTCACCTTTCAGTCAAATGTTCGCACAATTGCTCTTCATCGGTGGCACAACCTTGTTGACTTCAGTTGGCTTTTGCACCAATCTCCCCCGTTAAGACATCCCTAGTATGAGGGTTTGTTAAAGCTCCTTATGTCAACCTCTCTTACAATGTCTCTTGGCAATGCTTGTTCCAGGTTTCCCGCAACTGACATCTCATGTCAGGAGAATTGTACAATTTCTGCCTCTTTGTTTCTTTTACAATGTCTCTTGACTTCTGGCAATGCGGGCTCCAGGTTTCCCCCAACTAACATCTCTTATCAGGAGAATTGCCCCATGTTTGCCCTCTAGTCCTCTCTAATTCTACTTGGTCAGTGTTCAAAGGTCTCACTTAATTGCTCATGTACATGTCGGAACGCCCCGGGGTCACCACTATTAAAGGGCCAACTTAACGGTATCTCTTGGTGTCTCCGACTAGTAGTTCATTGTAGCGCTTTGGGAATGACTTCTACAGCTTGTCAAACCCCTTTACAGGTCCTCCGTCGACTTCGTTGTCCCTCACCGATAGCCCAGGAGCACCTCTCTCCTTCAGCCTGGTGCACTCCTGCACGTCTGCCTCTCTCTGCGTCTCTGCTTTCTGCTCCATGCATTCTGCAGCCCGATCTGGCTTCTCCTTCACTTTCCCGCTCTTGCAGGTGTTTCTCTGATTTAAATGTCCTGCGCAGCTGAATGAATGGACGACAACTAGACTGCACATTACTATTGGCATTACTGTGGATCCTCATTGACTCTTTACTCCCCTTCCTCATCCCAGTGCTTAAAGCTTTCTGGGAATTGAAGCCCAAAGGATTACCATAGTGTTTTAAGTTCTGTTGTTGCGAATATATATCTGCATAACAATTACCATCAACATTAAATGTCAAAGAATCTTTAGAGGGGTTACATACATGTGAAGGATGACTAAAGCTCTGCTTAAGATGTTGAACAGAAAGACCTCACATTCAAAGGGTTCTGAATAATGACAGCAGGCCATTATAAACTCTGGCATCAGGGCTTCCTCTTCTGAGTGAAGGGAAGAATATTGCGTCTCCACTGTCAGAGCCATCACCTCCCCCTGACAGCCATCTCCTCCCATGTGATCCACCCTCAGAATACCATGCACAGGGTCAGGATCAGGTAACGGCTGCCTTCCCCAGGACACATGAGAGGAGACTTTAGTCTGGGTTTCAGTGATTACGCCACAGGATTCATCACAAACCCTTCCCCCTAATGCCTCAACCTCCCACTCTAGGGTCATTGGTTTTGAAGGAACCAATTGCCTTCCCCATATGAGGAAGAGGTTTCTGAGTTTGAATTACCCAATCCCAAACAGGGCCTGTTAATGGAATTCCTTCTTTTCCCCATGAGGCAACTGGGGAATAGGCAAAAGATGTTTTCTGATTTTCATTTTTGGTTT
The DNA here is from genome assembly GCF_040938575.1 of Ambystoma mexicanum. Lineage (NCBI taxonomy): Eukaryota > Metazoa > Chordata > Amphibia > Caudata > Ambystomatidae > Ambystoma > Ambystoma mexicanum. Next base: position 1,417,353,640 of record NC_090923.1, on the reverse strand, counting down.
TATTAGGTGTGTTGAAATGTATTTGGGCCACTCAAACGACCCACTGATCAAAATGAGGTAATTCAGTTCCCACAACTAAGTGAGTTGGAAGTTCAGATATTACTTCCACTAATAACTGTACCTCTTCCCCAATATGGTAACATTAATCTGAGTTAATGGGTGTCCTTTGGTTTGACCATGAACACAACCTACAGTCCTTTTTACCATAGGTTTCCAGGCCGGTGCGAGTAGCCCTAGGTTTATGGCACTGGTAACTGGAGGCATAGCCCAACTACGGCAGAACAATGGGCTGGTGATACTTGGTTAACAAAGGGGGTCTGTTCTGACGTGTAACGTTTTTTGGGGGGGGCTACTTATTGATTGTAGTAGGCCTAGGTAATTTCTATTGTGTCCAAGAAAATACAAAAACACTTTAAATGTGAGGATGTACAAGAAGGAGTTCAGACAAAAATAGATATCAATCTGACAGCTTTTAAATTTATTTTGCTGCTGGATGCATTTAGTAGTCATGCATCAGTAGTATTAATAAAGAGGTTTTTGTAGAGAAAACAAACAGAAATGCAAAAAATTAATTCACAAATACTGAGTGTGCAGGGAGGTTAATTCACAGTCTTAGCCTTGAAATGCAAAGATAGAACAAGATAGTGCTTTAAAGAACACTGTGTAACCACCACCTCTAGTGACAAGTGATTAACGTGTATTCAATACAAGACAACCAAAACAGAAGCAGTAAATGAGGAAACTCTTGGTTGTCTGTAGCCAAGCTGGAGGGTGACCTAACATGTGGTCGACGTCTAGATATAGATCAAAAAGATGTTGGGACCAGGAGAAGTATGTAAATGTTGGTCCTTAAGACGTTTCGGCTAAGTACCTTCATCTTGGGCCTGGAGTAGGTCTCCCTAGGATAGAGATATGGGGACACTACTAGTGTCTGAATTAAGAGTTAAAAACTGGTTTTTAAAAACACAAGACATAATCTATTCCAAGAATAAGGTACACCACTATAAAATCAGGGGCAGGGGAGAGAGGAGACTGACCTTAGGGGCTGCAATGCTGCATGAATCTGGAGATTGCTTGTGGCACCAGAATAGCGTGAGGTGCAGGATAAAGTAGGCTTCTAAGTGCTAACAGCAGGCTGAGAAAGGCTGGAGGATTCAAAAACACATACAGTTCTAGGTAAATTTACAGTTGCTGGTAGTCAAAACTGGAGTTTAGTGACTTAAGTGCATAAAAGTAGCAAGCGCTCACCTTGCTAGGTAACTTCTGTGTGGAAAATCACAGGAGAGGCATGGGATGCTGGTAGATTGGCAAATGGCTGCAAGATTTCGGACCCGTATGGAATGGTGGCTGGGTGAAGCCAAAAACGATTTCAAAATCTGTAGCTGTTAAGAAAACGAGATATGTGCACCCGTTTTGTTAGATAGTGCAAATAAGGTCTGCAATCTAATGCAAAGGTTAGGGGTTTTGATTACCTGGAATTCGTGTCCCGAGCTTAATGCAGGCTGGCGAGTGTAGTCGCGTGTGTAACTTGTGACTGGTGCGCCACGTACACACGAGGAAAATCCCCAAAGAAAAAAGCCGAACTGTGCACGGCTGTGCTGGATGCGCATGCGCGCTGGGGGTAGTGTTTGTTCTACTGACCGGCGTGTGCGCATGTCCGTGCTCGAGTTCCTGCAGCGTTTCTATGTGAGCCTGCCATTGTGGGATGCTAGTCACTTGAACGTGCGCATTGGGAAACGGAGTGCCCAGTTCTTCGTGAAATTGGAGTGGAAAAGCTCATGTATATGCCCCGTGACTTGTGTAGGCTGTATGGAAGTTTGGAGGCCAGATGTATTTAGCAACGCATATTTGAGGGGGCAATATATGCAATCAATGTAATGCTGTATTTAGAGAACAAGTAATTGGGTGCTCCCCACTTGAATGGGAGTATAGTTGTAGGGGCCGTGTTGGAAGACATGCGGCTCCTACAAGGATGCAAATTGAGCGTAAATAAAATGAAATACGATGGGACCTTGTGGGGTGAGAAGAATAGATAAAGATCTAGTTAAATGCCATCTTTGGTGGTGTCTACAAAAGACAGGCGGGGTAAAGGGTTTCTCAGGAGGTGGAGAATAAGACTCCTAGATGTATGATTATCTGCAGAAGCGCGTGGGGTCTATCTCATTTAGGCCTTTGGTAGTGCTTTTAAGTTTAAAAATCCACCACGCCTCTTTATGGTTGAGTGAGTTAGTAGCGTTATTTGTATTTGGTACGGAATCTGCTATCCACCACAGGATATCGTCTGGTCCATGATGATTTTCGATGAAATGTTGTACCATGGGGGCATTGGCAGATTTACATCGGATTCGGGATCTGTGTTCACCTATCCTTTTGTGGATTTGACGAGTTGTTTGCCCCACGTAGCGAAGACCACAAGGACATTCAATAATGTAAATTACATTAGCTGTTTTGCAATTTGTGAACTGTCTGAGTTGCCAGTCTTTTTCACCTATTCTAAATGAAGACATTTTCCTGGTGAAGCGGCAGACTGTACAAGTGCCACAGGGGTGGTGTCCCCTTATTTCCCGCATGTTCCAGAGCGTGGATCTTTGAGATTTCTTCTCTAGTCTGGCATGTGATAGCATGTCCTTCAGATTCTTGGATCTTTTGAGCGCCATTCTTGGTGTTTTTTCTTCTGGCAGGCTTAATTGTACCAGGGGCCAAAATTTGTTCAATATTCCTTTTAATTTGGTTGTGTCAGGGCCAAAAATGGAGACAAATGTGAGAGTATTCTCTTGATCCGGATTTTTCAATGTAGGTGTTAACAGGCTTTCTCTGCTCTTTTTATGGTCCGCCTGATGAGTTTTCTGAGGTACCCTCTTTCTTGTAGCTTACTTTGTAATTTTATGGCATGTTCTTGAAATTTATCCATCTCTGTACAGTTGCGCCTCAGTCTCAAGAATTGGCCATATGGAAGGTTATCCCTTAGATTTCTTGGGTGATGGATATTGTAGTGAAGTAGGGTATTTCTCTGTCTCTTTTGTGAAAAGATCACATTGCAATTTGCCATTTTTGACTAAGATGGTGAGGTCCAAAAAATGAATGGCAATGTTGCTGTTTTGCATGGTGAATTTTATCTCTTGGGTCTGAGTGTTGATCCACTCCAAAAATGAGGTAAGGCTGTTTTCATTCCCATTCCATATCAAGATGACATCATCGATATATCTATACCACGAGGAGATTTTATCTTGGAAAGGGTTGGATGTGTCAATGACATGTTGTTTTTCAAATTCTGCCATAAAAATTATTGCCAAACTCAGGGCAAATGCTGCTCCCATTGCTGTTGCACTAGTTTGCAGATAATAGTCGTCATCAAATGTGAAGAAGTTGTTGGTTAACGCAATTTCAAGCAGTTCCACTATAAAGTTGGTGGGAACTCTTTTCTGGGTCATGAAGTGAGTTAAATGATGTTGAATGCACTCTACCGCTGCTTCTTGTGGGATGTTGGTGTAGAGGCTAATTACGTCCATGGTGACTAGGATTTCCTGTTCGTTGTTGAATTGGCGTCCTTCAAATTAGGAGATAGTTGACATGGTATCTCTTAGGTACGTAGGTGTTTGCTGGTTTAGGGGCTTCAGGAAATGGTCTATGAATTTGCAGATTGGTTCAAGAATTGAACCACAACCTGACACAATCGGTCTACCTGGAGGGTTTAGGCTGTCTTTGTGGAGTTTAGGAAGAGCATAGAAAGCCGGTGTTCTGTTTTCAGAAGCATTCAGGAAAATGTCCTCCCGCTCTGTGATCCACTCTTGCTCTAGTGCAAATCTAGTTGTTTCCTGGATTTTGTGTTTTATAGCAACTGAGGGGTCTTTCCTTAGTTTTTTGTAGTTGCCTTCTTCATTTAATAATTGCATCACCATTCCTTTGTATTGCGTGATATTCTGAATCACAATTCCACCACCTTTATCAGCTGTTTTTATGATCAAATTCTTGTTTTCTGCTAAGGGTTGTTAAGGCCTTGCGTTCACCAGTGGTCAAGTTCTGTCTTATCTGTTGAGGATTGGTTTGGAGTTTTCTTATTTCTTTTGTTATGCATTTTTCAAAAGTAAGCAAGGAACTGGGTACCTCGTTTTCCATTGGATTGAATGTGGATTTAATTCTTAGTCCTGTGTCATCTTGTTCTGGACGGAGGTCTTTATCCCTGAAGTACACTTTCCTTCTGATACTTCTGAAGAGATTGGATAATTCAGTATCCAGTTTGAACCAGTCTGTATGTTCTGTAGGTACAAACGATAGTCCTTTGGTGAGGATGGAAGTTTCTTCTTTGGAAAGCACATATCCTGATAAGTTGAAAATTGGTATTTCAGTTAGAACCTTCGGTTGGTTCTCCTCCTCTGGTTGCGTTGTCCTCACTGGTGTAGTTGAAAAACTGCATTGCCTGGGGATGCGGAGGTGGCCCCCCAGTATGCGCCTCTGGAGGCCATTTGTCCTAAAAAAGGCACCTGAGGTTTATGGCACATCCCTTACTTCCTGTGTCTAATTGGGCCCAAACAGTTTTTCCTTGTAATACCACTGGCATTCGATACAGACTCTTATCCCCGGACAAAGCATAACATCAGGTTTTTCTAGAGATTCTGTTTCTTTGAAATGAAAAGATATACTGCTTTCACAAGAGGGTTCAACATCTGCTTTTTATTGCTCTTCCGATATTTTAAAGATCCGTGGATAATTCGCCGGGCATTGATGGGCAAGACATTGAAAACTACCACAGATAAAGCATCCTAGATCCAATGACTGAAAATGTCCACAAGATTTAGAACCATCCCAAAAGGAATCGGATTCCTCAGAGTACGAGATCTCAGGACCTTGGTTTTCAGACTTTAAATATCTTTGAGAAGCCCTTTTACGTCGGTTGTTATGTCAAGGGGTTTGGCTTCTTTTCCAACACTATAATGAATAAAATTCGGAGTTATTATTTTTAAAATGATTTTTAATTGTGGCTTTAGATGGTGCCCAAGAAACATCATATATCAGGTCCCCTGTTAGTTTACCTCTGTTGATTTTAATGGGCGATGGAGAAAGATTTAAGAAGATTAACTAATACCTCATTATTATTATCATGTTAATAATATTATTAATATGATTATTACTGCAACTTACGGCAGCAGTTGATGTTGTTTTCACTCAATGCTTAACAGTCCTAACCAGTGCTCCAGATAAGATTTGGAAGTGGGAGTATTTTACTCCCTATTTTTTGAAGTTGGGAGTAAAATTATTTTTTAGGGAGTATTTTATAAGCAAGTACATGTAACTGGAAAACAGATTTTATTTTTGCAATAATTATTTCTTTGCACCTAGTTATTCATGCACATTAAAAGACGCAGGTTTATGTCTTACAATTAAGCACTAATAGTAATTTTCTTCTGTGGTACTACGTGCACTGCTGATCCAAACATATCATTGGAGCTGTGTGGGTGAGAGCAGGGGCACAAGGTTCCTACGTGTCCAGTTCCTGTTTATTTGGAGTATTTTTACTTCGTATTTTAGTTTTTGGGGATTTCTTTTCCAATTTTTAGAGAGTAAAAGTAGCTGATACGGGAGCCACCAGGGAACGCAGAGATGTGCTGAAGCACTTGCGTTGGTCTCCTCTGTGGCTATCAAAAGGGAATTGAGAATCAGGAGAGACCAATGGACCCCCCCACACTAGCTAACCCCCTGAAGCAGCACCTAAGCGATATTCCGAGCTCCCAGAACCCCGTATTATCAGAGATAAGGAGCTTGGTAGAGGAGGTATGGCTCCCACTCGCCGCGTCCCGGTTCTGTGTGAGGGCTACGAGGCTGGTGGAGCAGAGGCAGCGGGAGGACTGAGAACTGTAGGGAGTGGGGACCTGGCCCACGTCGTCGGCTACATACTCCCTTCTCAACTGGCGGAAGCCAAGGCCCCCGAGGCACCCAGAGAGGCGAGTGGCATGCGCCACTGGGTGCTCTGAGTGTCATCTTGCCTCCCCACCCCCATCGACCTGAAGTCTTGGAGCCCGGGAGTCCGGAGGTACCCGGGCCGGAGGGAGAGAGCCATGCAGAGCAGAGAGCCTGCCATGCCCGCCCACCCTCCCGCCCACCAGCGCAGTCACTGTGAGCACCCTGAGTGGACCTGGAACAGAGGAGGTGAGAGAGGCGTGCCAGGGCAGAAAGACCTGCGGTCCCGGTCTCAGAGTCGCTGGAGAGGCCTTTGACAGTGCCCCACCCCACCTCGATCAGTAAGCAGCCTGGGTGGGCAAAATTAATCCAGATCTGGCCCAAGGCGACCCTTACTTCGGCGTCTGTCCTTGTGAGGGAGAGTGTGCCCCGAGCACCCCTGTCCCTGCAGTGGGGACATGGAGTAATAGAGCGTGATCCAGCTGCCTGCTAGAGGGAGCCGCTCTGCCTAAAAGAGGATCACAATCTAGCTAAGGAAAACATACTTTGACTGATTTGAAGCCCCAGGCCTCGGCTGAGGCACATCAGGAACCAGCGGAACCCCATCCAGGCCCGCGGCCCGATGCAGGCTCACCCCGCACTTGCTCTTGCAGACATTGGTGGGGCTATGCCCAGGAGTCACCTCCACTCCACTCACTGAGGCCGGAGAAGTGGGGCCCATCATCTCACAACTCGCAGATTGTAATACCACCCCCCGGGAGTAGGAGGCCCCTGAGGGTGAAAGCGCTAAGCTCCAGCCTCCATCTGAAGATCTCTGCAGCGTACCCCCTGTACCCCTGGGGCTCTGGCCACCCTCTGCGCTGTCAAGCGGAGTTGGTGCCGCCCGGCCCCCGCACCATGCTTTGGACAGCACCACTTATTGTGGGTCCCCCAAACCGCCCAGAGGAGTCCACACGGTAACAGAGGAAACAAGCTAGCTCCTCACAGGCACTGCTGCTCCTCCCCTACGGGCGTGTGTCTTCTGTCTAACATCTGTAAGTCTTGACTTGGCCCTGCGGCCCCCCCGAGGAGACCACCACGCTAGTTACAGCCCGCCTGTGTAACCTGATCGCTAGGGAAGGGGGCGACGGCTGCCTCTCTCGGGCTCGCCGTAGCTCAGTGACGTTCTGGAACCCACCTTCAGCCACTGGAAGTGATCATCGGACTGTCAGTACTGCCCCCCCCACCAGATTCATATCAAACTCTCTGCTGATCTCTCAAGTGGCCCACCAGGGATCAGTGGCCCCCCCCTTCACCGCCCCATGAGTAAGTACCCCGAGCAGAGTCAGCCGTTTGACCCAGGAGAAGCATCTGTGTGATATCCACGAATGAGCTGGGCTAAGTCCCTAATAAAATTCCACCACCGGAGCAAACCAACATGCCAGCCGCCTCACCAAGGCATAGATGAGGAAGCTCAGTCAGTGACTAAGGGCATGGCAGCCTTACTAGAGGAGATCAGGGGTTTTCGGGCGGATATAGGCAAACGTCTGGATGATCTTGACAAAAAAGTGGACACTATGGATGACCTAATTTAAGCACTTGAAGCAAACCAATCCTCTATCGATCTCTTAGAGACCCAGTTTAACATGCGCCTTGCGGCATTGGAGAGAAGGGAGGAGAAATGTACCCTTAAGATGGACGACTTGGAAAACAGGGAACGCCGCAACAACCTGAAGTTCCTGGGTTTCCCAATGCGGGATGGCAAAACACAAAGCGACATCATGAGAGTGTCATAGCTGTGGTTAGAAAACTCTTCGACCAGGGTAATACCAACAAACCTCCGATCGACGGGGCCCACAGAGCGGGAGCAAGCACCAGAGGCCCGAGGTCGGTGCTTTTAAGATTCCACTATTTCTCTGAGAAGAGCAAAGTTTTAGAGCTTGCAAGGAAGAAGGGCCCGAGAGTGGGAAAACACGCAAATAAAAATCTATCAAGACCTCTGCACGTTCATCATGTCAAGACGAAGGCGGAGTAGCCCCCTAACAAAGTGGCTGCAGGCCAGAGGAGTACGCTATAGATGGGGATTCCTGTTCTCCCTTTCCTTTGAACACGAGGGGTATACATATTCCTTAATCACCGAAGACGACAAACAGACAGTGATCCCGGAGCTCTTGGGCGAGGGTGCCCCAGACGGCAACGCAGAGATCAGGGGAAGAAACTGTCGGAGCCCCAGAAAGCAAACGCCCTTGTGGAAAGACTGTGCGTTCGCGGCAACAGGAAGTTTAGGAAGTTGAACCCGGTGTTCCTGGCAGCTCCCAACGGTTGAGAATCTCTACCAAAGAATACACAGAGACCTGGCACCCTTGAGCTCTCCCGGGACCGGTGAAGAGACTGGTTATTGTCCTGAGGGCCATGGCCCTGTGGATCCTTAACATGTGGGCCGACCTTGGCCAATGGGTCGGCCAGGTACCAGAGCCGGCGACCTTTAGTAGGGACTCTGGTCCCGGGAGCATTATGACGCACTGGGGGGGGTGGGAGTGCCTTATGGATTTGTTTTTTGGAAGAATCGGGGGGGTTATAAGTGTTGGTCCTCAGTTTTTTTAAGTTTTTTGTTTGTTGTTGGGCTTACAGGGTTGGGGGGGTCTGAGGTGGTATTAGGTTTCAAGCTATGCCTGGGGGAGGTAGACACTGAAGGCCTGGCCCAGCAGCATTTCTTACCTTGCAGGCAATCCAGGCGTTCGGGAGCGGGGTATTGAGGGGGGTTTGTTACTTCTTATACTGTTACTCATTTTTCACATGTTACTAAGCTCTATTCCACCCCACAGTGGGGCACCCAGACTTTCACAGAGTCCGAACCTACTAAACTCCATAGGGAGTGACCGAAGTGCAATTAATATAGGGGGGGGCGGGCTAATGATTCAGTTGCTCCCCCTAGGTGGATGACGTGAAAGATGCACTGGCACTGGGTTCGCTCAATGTACGGGGCCTGAACTCCCCTCACAAAAGATCCGTAGTGGTAAGAGATTTCAATCGCTTAAAATTGTATTTCATGTTCTTACAAGAGACCCACTGGGTGCGGGAAAGGGAGCCATCGCTGAAAGTCAAATCAATACAAGACGTATTCCATGCTTTGGGGTAATCCAAAAAAAGGGGGTTGCCCTTTTGGTATCCAAGAGGTCGCATTTTATGCTGAAGGCGCAATGTAGGGACCCAGAGGGCCGCTATTTGTTGATAGCTTTATCAGATATGAGACTTTAGTTGAGGCCATGGCCTCGACCCCGCTGTCGTCTTTGAATACCGGCAAGTGAAGGGCACCCTAATGGACCCCAAGTGGTGTAAGGAGATCTTCCACCCCGTCGCCCCCTTCGAGAGAATAATTGCTGAGTCCACCAAAAGGAAGGGAGCACTGTCCAGAATTTACACAGTGCTGGTTATGGCAGCCCCGGAGGGGAGGCAGAAGTTTAAACGTGTCTGGGAGGAGAGGGTGGGTGCAGAGATAACAGATGAGATCTGGGGCACAATCTGCAAAGGAATGCTTGCTGGGTCCCTTTATACGGTAGCGATGGAGCACCACTTTAAAATCCTCCATGCTTGGCACCTTCCCCGGGCTAGGCTATCCAAAATGTTTACGGGAGTCCCTCCACTCTGCCCAAGGGAATGTGGCCAACAGGGAACGTGGTACCATATGTGGTGGGAATGCCCGTCCACTCAAATCTATTGGGCTGAACTCTTGAGCTCGATCAGGGACATGGTTGGTGTCTCCCCTAACTTGCACCCCATTGAACTTTTGTTTGGTGTCCCCTTCTGCGAACCCGACACAAATAGCTTCCCGAAAGCAGTGGAAGCCATGCTAAGGGCCGGAAGGGTCGCCATGGCTCAAAAATGGAAACAAACGTCCACCCCGACCATAATGGAATAGCTCGCTAAATTGTGGGACATCTTTACATATGAAAATCTCTCCGCGATCACTAACGATAAGATGGACAACTTTGTTCGACTGGAGTGCTGTATTGTTACAAGAAGGTTGTGATGCCCTGAAACTTTAAACTCTGGCATTCTTTAGATTGGAGTTGTTCCCCAGAACCTTGAGGTCTATGGAATCGATTGGTATGTAATTGCCCTGTAGGCAGACCTCACATTGCCAGTTAGAGCCGGAAGGTCTGGACTCATTCTTATTCTTTTGTATGTCCCCTTTGGAGGATGGGGCTTGGTACCTATAGTGTGGAGGAAATGTGGGAGAGGGGGGCAGGGGTAAGAAAAAAGGTTGATGTCACTTGCTTCTTTTCGAATGTTTCACAAAGTTCTGTTTGATGACAAATGCTCAATAATATTAAAGTGAACAAAAAAAGTAGCTGATACACCCCTTATCTGTAGGGCTGGTTCTAACAGCTTTACTTTGTCAGCACTGGCATACTTTTCCTTTAGTATGTATATTCTGATGAATGGTATTGCTCTGATGAATGGTATTGACATGGCTTAATTCCTGAAGTTATGTTTGTTTCTTTATACACTTCTTCATCCATCAGACGACGGGCCAAGTGAAAACAAAGAAAAGCCGCAGATTGAACAATCCTTTCCGAACACGTCCTCGGCTGAATCTTTTTTGGGAAAAGGAACTATATCAAAGTACGCAGGAACTAGCAGGGGATGGGCCGCACAAAAGAAATCCATCATAAAATGAGCGCCACTGAAGCCCCAGTTCCTGCAAACTGTCAAAAAGAAACTTCTGAAGTAGAAGTGTTACATCAATCTTCTGAGTATGATGTAAGCTTCCCTATCCAGAAGGTTTTAGGATCCATTCAGAGAATGCATGCACGCGGGTGGTCGCACCCCTGTGCTGAATGTGGAAAAGACTTCAATACTAAGCGTAATCTAAAGAGGCATTGGGTGATGCACCGAGGGAAGAAGGTACATTAGTGTACCAGATGTGGGAAGAGCTTCCTTCGCATAGTAGCTCTTAAATTGCACCAAATAGTCCACTCCAGTGAGAAGTCACATGTGTGTAAAGATCGTGGAAAGCATTTCAAGAAGACGGTAGAGCTACGCAGACACCAGACAAATTACCTGGGTCCTCTGGGCGGTGGCAGGCATGAGGAGAGCTACACTGTCAACACACATCTCAAAATAGACCAACATTTCCAAATGCATGAAAGACCATTCTTGAGGACAGAGGGCTACTGTGCCAAACCAGTACCTGACCCTCCAAAATCCCGTGTACCATTGACTTGTCGAGACTGTGGTAAAATCCTTTCTGAGGAAGCAAGCCTTTTGCTGCACGAGCGAGTACACACAAAATACTCCTGCAGCCAGTGCAGTAAGAACTTCAAGAGCAAGGGCTACCTCAGGAGACATTTAAAGGAACACACCAGAAAACCACCCCTCACATGTAGCACCTGTAGGAAGCCATTCGCCTGCATGGACTGTGGCAAGTTCTTCTACGACAGGAAGAGCATCCTTCAACACCACCACACCCACAGCGCGTACACCTGTGCAGAATGTGGAAAGAGCTATTGTCGCAGGGAAAGGTATCTTTTGCATCACATGAATCAGGCTGGCAGGACCTATAAGTGCCCCTTGTGTGAGATGACTTTCTTAAGAGAACATGAACTACAGGTCCATCAACAAGACCATGTAATCAATGTGCCTGCCAAGTACGCAAGCTTATTCATGGGTAGCGTTGTGCGCAAAAATGTTGTTTCAGGAGAGCAGACTACAGACACACACTCATCAAAGCCAGCCTACTATCTCCTACTACAGAGAATGCACAGTGTGTGTTGGTCATTTTTGCAGGTAGCAGATTTATTTAAAAAAAATGTTCAGATGGTGTTTGTGTCCTCTTAGGCATGTGTAATGCCTCACAGTGGTGTGGAAGTATTTTGCACAACATATGTATCCTGTGTGATAGCTTGTAGGCTTTACAGTACAACATGTATAGTATATGTCTTTGGTGAATAAAACAGCAAATTTGTTACGTTTTTCATACAAATTGCAATGTACCACTGCATTATACATTGACCTGTGCAGGGGGCTGGTTGAAAAGGGCTCAAATGGTTCTTTTAAAAACAAATCGTGAAAAATGATTTAAAAATAATACAATGAATTGTGGCTTAAAGTATCGCTGCAAACTGTTACTCTTTTTTTGAAAATGTTCACGCTTATTTTAAAGCACGCTACATTCCCAGCAGTCTTGAAACAAAAATCATCATTTGTTGTTCTGCTTCATTCATACAGAATCTGCCCTTGTTTGAACCATGACTGAAAGTGAAATGGTCAAAACTGTGCAAGTGTTGAGTATATAATGCACATTTAAATAAGATGGTGAATCAATAGGTTTACTGGGACTCTGCAAGAGGAGCCTCTAGAGGTCGATGGCAGTCATAAGAAAAAATACTCACAAAATCAAAGTATGAAACAGACACTGGCGCATGACGTAGAATCTAAAAGCAGCATACCACGAGTTCTGGCCTTGGGATTGGGGGTTGCAGACTCCAGGTATCGAAAACATCCCTGCTTTGGCATTCGGCCTTTGATTTTTATCCGATGACAGCAAGCCAAAAAAAGGCACTACATTACCAGGCCTTGGCACTGCACTGTACACTGAACAAAGAATATATTTGCTCCATCCTACAGTGCAACTCATTCCCTAGCACACGGGTCTGCAAACTTTAGCTCTCCAAATGTGTTGGACTACAATCCCCATGATATGTGGATGTTCACTGTGCTGGTTAGCAGGTGAATCACAACCCATGTTATGCACCAACATGGTCCATGTTGGGCCTTGCCACTCTGGCATGACTTATTTGGTCCTGTCTGTAAACGTTATCTTGGGAGGTTGACCACTCTTTTTACATGCTGTGGAACCCCACCCGCTCCTCAGTATCCCAGTTTATGAAATGTAGGGTATGCAATACTACTCCAAATTCGGAATGGCTTCAGATTTTGCTTCGTACTACTGTATGCATGAAGCTCACTGTGCAGCACAAAACCTACAGCGCCCTTTCAAAATCGGGCACTCACCTGTTGTTAAGATGCAAAAAGCAGCAGGCAAGACAGATAGGCACACTATAACAACTTTACAGAGGAGGTATCGTTTACCAAGCGTGACAACAATCAGAAACCAGGCTAAGAGGGAATACTCAGAAAGTTGAATATTTATCAAGGGAATCCATGCACAAAGTGCCCAATATAATACAACATGGAGGGTGTCCAGTCAAAGGATCGATTACAAAAGTCTTGAATGCAAAAGGTGAGAGTCAATAGGGTCGAAAACTAAAGGTTCGAATTTTTTTTTATTTATATATTTATTTTTGGGTTTCCGTGTAGGTAAAAAAAGTGTTTTTACCACAAATACAGGGGTTGAGGGGGACCCCCCAAAAAAAATATATATATTAAAAAATAATCATTTTTTTAACCTTTTGTTTTCGAGACTATTGACTCAAATCTTTTGTCATTCGACCCTTTGCAGTCGATCCTTTGACCTATAACCAACATGAAGGATGTATAAAGTGTCTCAGAATTTGGTTCAATAAATGGCATCTGCCTCTTTGTCCTGCTCCTTCTCAGCGCAGCTTCTTACAGGCTTAAGTCATGTGTATGTCGGCCTTAAGGGTCTCCTGCACTATTATTCTCTCAGTTCCGAGCATAGGGGTCCCCCCTTCTTCTCAGTCTGATTTTAAGGGTTATTCCAGCACCCTTCTTCTCTCAGGTCTAGGCCTAAGTCTTCTTGTTGGTAATAAGGTTTGCCTCCTATAATCCTCATGGAACCTGACGGAGCATCTTAATGAGCAATAGGCAGAGCCGAGGAGCTTGGACTAGCCTCATCTTTCCCACTTATCTACTAAGGGTTCCCTGTGCTCCCTATATAAGGTCCTGAATGCCTCTTGTACTGGTCGCCTTTCTATTCTAGTGCTGGTCCCACCTGAATGTTAGGCCACACACGGGTTCCTCCTTCCGTGGGTCCATTCAAATGGGATTTATTTTCCCTATCCCCTGTTTTGGACCAAACTAGTACACTGAAATAGTTTTGCCTTCATATCAGCTCCTCCTGGTGCTCAAGTCCTGCTATCTCTACCTTCTGATGTTCTACCACCTCTTTCTGATCCTCTTCTATCACCTCCGAACATTCTGAAACCTTCTTGCCATGATGTTGTCTGACCTCCATATATTCTACCACCTCCTTCTGATTATCTTCAACCTCCACCTTGTTTGTCAACCTCTCCTTCTCTCCTATTACTTCCTTTTTATATTCTCCAACCTCTGCCTTATGATGTCCACTTGCTACTAACGCCTTTCCGTCTCTTCTGCCACCTCCTCTCTAAACATTTTCTTTGCGCTGATCTCCTTCCACTGTCCAAGCCTCTGCCTCTCTCCAACTGCCTCCAATCTCCCGGTGTAAGTGCTGCCAGAATTCTAATTCTGTCATCTTCCTGACACGCCAAAGATTTATCACTGCCCTGACCGCCCACACAGGCTTGTGGTGCAAGCTGCATAGACATTTCTGTCAGGCCCCTAATGTGTGAGCGGAAGATTTTTTTTTGCTTTTTACACCCATAATCCCGATCTCTAAAGCAACAGTGTTATCATTATGGACGTCAGTGTAATTGAGGGGGATCACTACCATTGTGGAACCCGGATGGTGGGTTTTGGGATGATTGGCAAAAGACTTAAAAAACCTAGTGAAATTTGGATGATTTTTTAACAGGTGAGTTACCTTTCTTGATTCCCTGTAACTGTCCCCTGCCATTTGGAGGATATTAAGTGGGTGACCACAGGAATCCTCCTTGTACCATCCCAAGGCCTATTATCTGCTAGCTTAGGTGGTATTCGGCCCAATTGATCACCCCACTAGATGTCCCCGTACACAGGCAGGGGACTATGTCACAGTGCCCAAGGGTCCGCAATGCAGCACACGTTAACCCTGTGCCTTACTAAGCCATGTTTTTAGTGACCAAAACCCCTACTAAAATTAGTTGTTTGGAAATGAGGTACATGGGTTAAGTAGAGCAGCCAAACTAATGGCAGAATGAACAAACATAGCCTCTGCCACAAAGAATTGCAATGTGGACATGCATAGCCTCCCAACAGCTGGGCTCAAATGTGAAAGAATCTGCCCTCACCACACCAGCCATAGGTTACATTTAATTTACTGTTTTTGCTAGAAGACATTCAGTCTGTTTTGTGACATGGCCTTGATTGGCTTTTTAAGATGAAGAGGGATGCAGTTCAGATCAGGTTTCAGTTGCCTTGGAGCAATGGAGTCACTTCCTGAGAGGCCCTTGATTTTGAAATAGATATGTTACATAGTCAGCGACATGTCATGCATGTTGCATTTTTCGCTCCATTTCTATTAATTAGTTCACCTTCAGTTAATTTCCTTTTGTGGAGATGCTGGCTATATTCTGGACAGGGCATAGTGTTGAAACAATTCAAATCAAATACTACAATGATTTGAAGTGTTGCAAGTGATTGAGGTTAAAAATGTGGAAACGTCTATTATCTCTGTTAACAAAACACTTTTTCGTCCATCACAAGAAATGTCCATGAACAGTGAGCAGATTCATCTTGAAGATTCTTCTTAAAAGCCAGGCTTCTACCATTTGTTACCAGGAGCTCAATGAAGAAATATATTGCAGTTTTCCCAGACCACTGTCAAGCAGGATTGCTTGGAAGCTTGGGTACCACACAAGTGAACTCTCAGCCACACAACACACCCAAAAACTACGTCACCAGTGGGACCGCCAGAGTGCATGGTTTGTGGCAAAAGCTTCAGGACTGAGCTCTCTTTGTAATTACTTTGGGAAATGTACACCTAGATGAGACCATTTCAGTGCATTACTTTCTTGAAAGACTTTGCCAGCAAGTCAAGATATGACTCATCAGCAAACTCACACTGGTGAGAAACAGTTTGCTTGCTCTGAATATTTTAAGCGCTTTACCAGAAAACAAAGCTTGTATTACACAAGAGGAAACACAGTGGAGGAGCCCTATGCCAGCGGAGAATGCCAGAGACACTTAAACTATAAGTCCGATCTTAAAATACATGAGAGAATACATACTGGGGAGAAACCACACACGTGTCTAG
This sequence comes from Ambystoma mexicanum, assembly GCF_040938575.1. Classification (NCBI taxonomy): domain Eukaryota; kingdom Metazoa; phylum Chordata; class Amphibia; order Caudata; family Ambystomatidae; genus Ambystoma; species Ambystoma mexicanum. The sequence goes on along the minus strand of NC_090923.1, from coordinate 1,417,337,685 downwards.
TGTGAGAAGAAATTCAACCGCAAGACTGTTCTAGAAAACTACCAAAGAACCATATTGAGGCTCTGCCTTGTAAAATCAATAAAACCGCCACTGCTAAATGTTTATCAGAAAAAAGGCGAAAACAGTTGCCTGCTGTGTGCTGCTAAGTTCAGTCTCAAACCCCATCTTGCTTCTCACCAGACGCTTCGCACAGGTGAAAAGCCACATGGCTGTATCCATTGGAGGAATGCTTTACCCATAAGTCAGACCTCACCAAACACATGCGGACACAAACTGGGGGGCATCCCTATGCCTGCACGACATGCAAAAAGACATGGAGGTGTCTTTCTGTTCTTCAGAAGCATTCATAAATAAATCCACCCAGACTTGAAAAGTTGATGTTGATAGTGGAAGATAGAAAATATATTTCAAGAGTATTAATTGGACGTTTTGTAAAAGATCAATTGCTGCTCCCATGGCTATGATTAGTTGGTATGTGCCTTTTGTTAAATTAACCCATTACAAATCATAACATTGATCTAAAAATGATGATGCAACGTTATCATAGGAAAATAATGGTAAGATTCATTTTGCAATGAGAGTATTTAAAACATTCTTAAAATATATTTGTTAAAATACACCTTTTATGGTTTTATTTATGTGTTTATGTTTAAAGATGTACTTTAAAACGTGTTTGTTTTTCGTTAAAAGGACATATTTTGTAAAATAAATGTTCCCTATTATGTTATAAATTACTGTTCATCAAGATTATGAGGAAGCCACACATGATGGCTGTGACCCTATAGTTATAATTATGTTGGACTACCCATAGAAAGATCATCTTTTGAGGTGCATAGAACTTTTGTGCCATTCTAACCTCATAAAACATTCCAAACAGAACATTGTCTCAACTCTGAATTTATTTGTCAAGTGTTGCGATCTTCTGCCAAGAGAGGGCAGCTTCATAAAAGGGGAAATCCCAAAACTTGAATTTTCCATGCAGTTTCTCATAGGACAAACTTTGTTCTCACAGCCAACATCCTTGGGCAGGTTTGCCTCAAACATTTGCGAGAATCAGGCACCTGGTCCTGAAGACAGGCTTTCACAAGTGTGGTGCAAATCTGTCCAGCTGATTGTCCTAAATCTGGTCAAAAGTGGCAGAAAATCGTGTTGTCATATCTGGGTCCAGATGGGCTAACCTTGGGCACACGCTCTTATTTTCTTTTTTTAGAAACTTTGTTTATTGATTAAGGTGGTACACTTTGCCGCTCCAACATGACATTCCATAACATTCAACAGTTCAATTACAATATTGAAAACACAATTACAATCAGTATTGTTTACAGAGTCCGCACATTTCTGGGTCTAGTTGGGCCACTTCCGGCCGACCCCAATTCACACAAGTAAACTCTAAACGGAGCCCAGATGTCTTTAGGTTTACATGGTCTCGGTAGTGACATAACATATTGTTCTTCACACTCATTGACCTGAGCCAGTTCTTTAAGAAAATGATTTGCGCGTGGTGCGTATGCACTCTTCCACTGCTGCAGTATACATTTTTTTGCCACTATGCATGCTACATTTAATAACCGTCTAATCACCTCCGAGGCCTTCCCAATATCCCTGAATAGGTATTTCTGGGGTGTTAGGTCTGCCGGGATCTGTGTGATGTCCACAAGGACGGATGCCACCTCCCCCCAGAACCTGTGTATGGGTGGGCAATACCAATACATATGAAATGAATCGGCACGTTCGCTTCCACATTTCAGACAACTGGCTGGGCCATCATGAGTGAATTTAGCTACCCTCTCAGGTGTGTAGCACAACTTATTTAGTACCTTAAATTGGATCTGGCGTAGGCCCGCGTTCCTGGACACCCTTCTTGTTAAATCACAATACCTTTCCCACGTCTTGTCTGAGATAGTGATTCCCAGGTCAGCTTCCCATGAGATCTTGATCCTATTTGTCGAAGGCGTGTTCGCCTGCACAGCTGCGTACAGCCCCGAGACACTAACCCTCCCTTGCGTAGACAGTGCGGTGAGGCATGGATGGACGGGTGGTTCATCAGGGAATAGAGGCCATCTGGCCTTAAAGGCCATACGCATTCGGTGATATTGCAGTATCTTCAGCTGATCCCCCATTCCTACTTTAAATTCCTCTAGCGTTATAAATTCCCCATTGGGGTATATATCTTTTAGTTTAAATTCCTCCTCTGGGTCCCAGTTCTTTTGGACATCCAGGTCATAAGATGGCGCTATGCTAGGGAAGTTCCAGAAGGGAGCTTCCGAGTAGTAGGGAGTCTCCAACCCCAGCCTACGGAAGAGTCTAGACCATGCATGCACTGTTATGCTAACTGGATGGAATGAGCAGTCATCTTTATATTTCTTATTAAAGATTATAGAGCGTAGGTCGGTTGGGCGTACAGCGTGTTTTTCAATACCCACATGAGGGCAGATGTTCTGTTCATCGTACCAGTATCTAATAAATTGGGCCTGTGCCACCAGGTAGTATAATTCAAAGTCTGAACCGCTATGCCCCCTTTGTTGTAGGTGTAACGCTCACCTGATTCCCGCAGAGGCGCCGGTCTTGACTGGGTGAATGCCGTATCTTCAAAGGTGATGTGTAACACACGGTTGGCTCTTTGGGCTGGACCTCTGTGCACTGTATGTCTGACTCGAAGAGTAAGATGTCTGGGGTTATTGGGTGCCTCTCTCCTCTTCCCTTTCTCTTCTCCTGTAGAACCCCAAAGGTTAACGCCCTCACCTTAGGTAAGTGAACGCCGAGCTCTCCATCTGCCTCGGGGCAGGGTGCCGTAACCAGTTTCTTCACTGGATAAGGGTGCAGGCCTCTTGACCTCAGAGGACTGCTGTCCGTCAACTGCACGAACGGTAAGTTCTGGGCACTTCAAATGTCTTAAAAGTCTTTTGTAATGATATCTCTTGTTTTGCAGGGTTCCGGCGATGGCGGGCTGATGAGAGTTGAGGATCGAACCCGCGTGAGGAATAGAAGCGCCTGGAAGCACGTAAGTAAGCGCTTGTAGCCTGCTTCACGATGCGCACTAACTGTCCCTTTTATCTTGCAGGTACAAGTTCGGAGCTTTAGAGAAGCTGAAGGAATACCCACTGGATTCGGCGTGGGAAGGAGTAATGGCACGTGAGTAATAAAGTTGCCCAATGTCTTTAAACGCACCTTCTTTTGTCTTTCAGATGCGGGATGCAGCGCCGAAGGCCTCCGGAGCGTGCGAAGAGCTGGTAAGCTTTTGTCTTTCAGATGGCGGAATGCAGTGCGAAGACCTCCGGAGCATGCGAAGAGTAGGTAAGCCTTTGTCTTTCAGATGCCGGAATGCAGCGCGAGGCGTTGGTGACAGCCGATGGACCAGGTAAGAGATGCGCTGCCACTGAAGACCGTAGTGCTAACCTGTTCTTTCTTTGTCTTTACAGGTGCTGCTGAAGACTGGATTCCAGGATGGTAAGCCTTTGTTCCCTTAGGCCCAGGATCAGAAGCAGAAGACACGATGAGCGTTCTGCTGCAGAGAATGCAGAATAACGCAAAGCAAGATTCATCCATCGGGTGTGGTTTAAATAGCCTCCTGTAGTGCTTAGGTGTCTCCTTCCACAGCCACGCCTAGGTAAAAAAGAGTTCCTGCTTTCCAGAAGAGTTCCAGTGTTCTGAACCTAGGGAGTGGCTCCTGCCCCACCCAACAGGAAAAGTAGTCCCAAACAGAAGAGGATCAGGGGTTCAACTGGCAGGTAAGTAAGCAGCATGGTCTGCTGCAGGTAAGTCCACCCAAGCATTATGAGCCCGGCGCTTCCAGCGCTGGGACTGGGCATCTTTATGAGCCTGGTGCCACTGGCGCCAGGACAGGGTCCAAAAGGTCCCAATTGGTACTGGCTGGCACTCGGAACCGGGGTTATGGTTCTGCTTCCAAGGGAGTCGGGCAAGTCCTGATCTTTTGGAAGCAGAGATCATGACAGTAGGGTTCCACCATTTTTTTCCACTTCATTCTGGCTGTGCCCCCTCCCCACACAAATTCTACCACCAAGGAGCGAAGGGATGTGAAAAACTGTGCCCCCGGCCACAGCGGGATGTTAGTAAATATGTATAGTAACTTTGGTAATATTACCATCTTTAGTATAGCCACTCGGCCAATGAGGGAGATAGGGAGTTTTGCCCAAAAACACACACTCTTATTTTCAAGTAGTTGATTGTTCCATATGTGTGGGTCAGTGGATTCAGTAAATGGCTACCATATTGCTTGTCTAAAGATAGCCACTGTGGTTGGTTGGCGCTGTGGATGTGGGTCATCGTGGCCAAAAGAGACACAGCATGGTACGTAGACAGCTGCACTGAATCTTTTTGAAAAACAGCATATAGTAGCCCAGTGGGCCACCTCCGAACTCTGAGTGAGTTGTGGTGGAGGGGAATTGGAGGGTGTGCCAGAGGATTACTATTTGGCCCCAAATTTGCAAAAAAAGCCATTTTCAGCCACAATGCACAGTGTTATCAAAAACAGCACAGGGTGGCCACAGTTCATCAGCTGGGACCAAGTGGTATCCCTCTTGTGGTAGCCCTGAACCTAGGGAAGACAAGGCGAACTGTAAAGTGGTGCAATATGCCCCTAAATCATAGCGATGGTCAGTGCTGTTCTGGAAACCTTGCTTTTACTTTTTTTGGCACAAATTGTTTTCTTTTAAATCTGGATGAAAGTGGCCAAAAACCCTTTAGTGCTGTCAGGTTTTGCATGGAACTATCTGCTGGGTTCCATGTCATGTTGCTGACAGGAATTCCTTTGAAGTACCTTACTTCATCAGAATACATCAAATGTAGGGGGTTCCCCCACAAGCCCCCCTTTCAACCTTCCCCAAGCTCCTCCTGTGAGAAACCTGGTGGACAGGACACGGCTATCGCTATTGGATCCAGCTCCTGGGGGTGGACCAGTGGGGAGGATCACCTGGATGGGGGGTCTTCGTGGAGTAAAAGTGGGACACCAAAGGTTGAGACGCGGCACCCTGTAACTTAAGCTTCGCATTTTCTGTACTGTTGCGCCCGGCTACCTTCGGGTCTGGTGCGCATTATAAGTGAATAAAACAAACAAACAAACAAACCCCCTTCCCATTAACACCTGTTCCCAATCCTACCATGTAGGATATGTAGAAGCTCTACCCCCTTCCCTTTTCCGACACAAACACTTTCCTACACCATGAAAGACAACGGACTAACATCAGAGCCGTTTACCTGACATGTCCCAGCACAAGGGTCAAGCAAAGTCAGGCAATTGACAATAATTACTCACACCTGACGGCGCTTTCCCTTCCACACAGGGATAAAAGGCAGAGCACGAGAGCACCCTACGAGCAATGCTGACCGCATGAGGAACCAGCTATTCCGGACCAGCAGTTCAAATGGAGGAGAAAGACGGTGAGACCTGAAAGGACGACGAGGTGGGAAGTTCCCTTGCCCTTTTCAACTCAGACCCGCAAAGCCTCCAAAGAGAAATCGTAAGACCAGGGAGTCCAGCTGGCGTGTGGTTTATCAGATGTCAACGGTGCCCGGAGCCCTCCCGCACTGATAACCAAGGCGGGGAGGCGTGCTTGCTACCGTGGTACTGTCCTTGACTCCAGAGGTAAGAAACGCCAACGGGTTCAGCACAACCGGTGATTCGTAGACAGAACTCATAGAAAACCGGACTGTGTTGAGCCCAAGGTTGCGAACGGCAACATTGTATGAATTTTTTAACAAAGAACTTGTGTGTGAAAGCTTGAAATAAAGTACAGTGAAGACTAGCTGCAGAGTGGTCAGACCCCACGTGGGCGCTCATTCGAAGGACTCTGGCTGGTCCCCTTTGTTGAAACTACAAGTACCAGGAGGCCCTAAGAGAGGCTGGCATGAGGAGTCAGAGGGGTCATACAAGGGTCGAATCAAACCCCTTGTACAATCGAAAGTCTATGACACATTGACAAGAATGAGAGCAAAGGAAAGTGAATCCCACATTGTGAGAAAACAAAGTGAACTGTGTATTTGGCAAACGTGAACCCGGCTGAAGGATGCCTGCGAATTGGGGTGAACAGTAATACACCTGTGAACATTGTATCGACAAGAGTGAACCCGGCTGAGGGTTGTCCACAGTGAATAGTTGTTTAAAAAGACATTGAGACTCTTGAATGTTACATTGTGAATGAAAGGCCGTAGTGAACCCGACGGAGGGAGGCCCACATTGTGCAAGGGATCGGAGCCCGGCAGATGGGGATCCTAAGGCAAGACTAATTGCCCCATGAAGATTTGTTGAAGGAACTTTTGTGTTGATTGTAACATATCAGGTCCTCTGAGCAAGAGACTTAGTGTGAAAGAGACTTGGCCACAGAAGGACTTGATATTTTGGAAACAAACTGTAACCTCGTGCTGGTGAGGCCCAGGAATGTGCTGTGCTCAGGAGTTACACCTTATCCCGTGCTAAAAATGAGGCAAAGGGAGACCCCAGCCATACCATCCTGACTTATCATTTTGAGGACAACTTTCTTTTCTGATGAACATTATTCCACACTATTTTGTAACTTAGCGGTAAGGATTGGCAATAGGTTTTTTAGTGTAGGCCCTTTTTGTTTGTTTGTTTGTTTGTTTATTGATTTATAAAGCGCACCACAGCCTAAGGTATCTGGGCGCATTACATGTAGTTTTGATGGTTACATTTGACAAGACGTCACTAGGACGGCCTTATTATTATTTGATGGTCATAGCTTATTCCCATCTTAGATTTAGGTTTAGATTGTGCGTTTTTCTCAACCATTTATACAGTTTAATAAACACCCTTGAAAAGTGATCACTTTTGTCTGTCTTTACTGTTGCCACCATAAATTCCTTAGATATGGTTTTAGGAGTGGGATCTGACTCAATTGAAACAAATTGGGGAACCCCACAATTTCAAAAACGTCATCGAGATTCTAACCCCTCTGTTGCCACGAAAGAATCGATAGGTTTCAATATCTGTAGCAGTAGGGAAGCTGTCATCCCTCTGGGAAAAGAGGAATGATTCCTACCAATCTGGTTATGATACCCCCTCCGGGGTGTTACATAAGGTTAGCCCCAAAATCTGGCCTAGCGTGGAAGTTCGGTACAGACGTTTTAGCAGGCGTCGATCCCGGCTTCCGGGGAGACGTAATGGTTCTCTGACAAAATCATGGTGAAATCCCATTTGAAGTACATCGTGGGGATCAAATTGCCCAAGGAATTTTGGAAAGGTTACTGTTCCCTCAGTTTAAAGAAAGTGATTCAGACAAAACAGAAAGAGGTATATTGGACTTTGGGGAAGCTGACAAACCCTCTAAAATTAAAGAAAAGCAGGGAGAAGAGCCTACCATCTATCCCGATGAGCCTTCGCCCAGTGAAATGATCCAGCTCTCGCTGAAGCTTTTTTTCAAGCTATTCTGGGAAGGAAAAGGTATAGAGAAAGGGAGCCTCTTTTTCTTCTTAAAGCAGGGATTGTTGTACAGAAGGGAGACATCTACAGAAGGATTAGTAAAGACACAATTGGTAATGCCCAAGACCCACCGAAAGGTGGTACTGGAGATTGCGCATTCCCATCTTACCGGGGGCCACTTAGGACAATCCAAAACCCAGGCACATATTAGTGGGAAGTTTAATTGGCCAGGTATCCACGCTGATATAAAGACCTTTATCCAGACATGTGAAATATGTCAAAAAACCAGCACATACATTCCACTACCTGCCCGTCTGAATCCTTTACCCATCATCCAAGTCCCTTTTTCAAGAATCGGGGGTTGACATTATTGGACCTCTAGAAACATCCAGACTAGGCAATAAATATGTCCTAGTTAAAAGCCTTCCCAATGCGAAATAATACCACACAGCAAATCTTTAAACACCTCCTACTGTATTTCTCGAGGGTCGGCTTTCCCAAGGAAATACTATCCGATCAAGGTTAAAGGTTTATGAGCAGGCTTATGGCAGAAGTCAAAGAGCTACTCCATATTACCACCTTACGAACTTCAGTGTACCATCCCGAAACCGATGCCTTGGTAAAAAGATTCAACAAAACCCTGAAATGAATTCTGAGAAAATTGATAGACAAGGACGGGAAAGACTGGGACTGAATGAGCCTGTGGGCACTATTTGCAGTGAGGAAGACCCCAAAGGCCTCTACAGGATTTCCCCCCTTTGAACTACTTTATGGCAGAGAGCCCAGAGATGTCCTGGACATGCTCCGGGAAACCTGGGAAGAATGAGAAGAAGCACCCATCCCCATCTCGCAAATCGCTACCCGAATGCGAGAACATATGAAACTTGTTCGAGATCTAGTCTGCACTCATATGAAAAAAGCCCAGAGCCAACAAAAATCCCATTGCGACCAGAAAGTAAGCTTAAGATCGTTTTCCATATGACAGAAAGTATTGGTCCTATTACCCACCTCAGAAAACAAGCTTGTTTCTAAGTGGCATGGGCCCTATGAAATATTAGAACGAACGGGAACCTGCACTTATAAAGTATCCCACCAGGACAGAAAACAAAAGCTCCATTTATATCACGTCAATCTCTTAAAAGAGTGGAAAGAGAACCCATCTGCCACCCAGGCCAAAGTACTATCTTGTTTGGTTCCAGAAGATATAGACAACTTTGACCGAATTCCTCCAGAACTATCTATGCAACAACAACAAGATCTAAAAGATGTAGTTGCAGCATTACATAATGTATTTTAAGAAAAACCAGGAAGAATCAAAGGCATTTAGACTCTCCTTGTTCCTCCCCTGTACTCTTCGCTGACCTCTGCGATTGCCTCTCCCTGTCCATCCTCCCCTCTGGCCCGACTCACTCTGCAGGGTACACACTCGATGTCTTGATCTCCTCTGACCTCCCCCTCTTCATCTCTCTGACCACTCCTCTCTCCTGGAGCGATCACTCCCTCCTCTCTTTTCTCCCTCTCTTCCCCCTAAACCAAGCCTGCCCCAACACTGCCACCTACCTTCTCGGACATCCGGCCCATGAAGCGTGTGTCAGTTGAGGCTTTTGCCGCCACTTTCTCTCCCCCCCCTTCACCTCTGGCTGTCTCACATCCTGAGACAGCCCTGTCTCTGCTCTACTCTTCAATGTCTGATACTCTTGATGCTCTTGCCCCTGTCATGAGGATCTGCTTGAAGTCCAAAGCCAAATGCAATTCCTGGTATGACTTTGACCTAGCTACACTTAAACATAAGTGTAGGACGGCTGAGAGGAAATGGAGGGCATCCTGTTCATCCACTGACAAACTGGCCTGTCGCCTGCTACAAAGGCAATACCGACTCTCTGTCCTCACCAAGAAGAGAGTCCACATTCAAGCTCGTGTCTCTGCAGCATCTAACAACTCAGCCGAACTCTTTAAAATCTGCAAGGAGCTGGCCAACTCTGCTGCAGTCTCTACCCCTCCTGTTGCCTCCGAGGCTCGTTGCAATGCCCTTGCCTCTCACTTCATCTAAAAAACCCAGGACATCCTGTCCACCCTCTCCACCACCACCCCTTCTCTCCCCTCTCCATCTGTGCTTGCTGACCCTCTTTTAGCCACCCCCCGCCATTCTTCTCGTCCTTTCCTCTTTTCTCCCCTGACGAGGTCGCTAGACAAGTCGGATCTATGAAAGCCTCATCAAAACAGGTTCATCCCTGTTCCTCTCAAACATCAAGGACCACATTGACACCCTCGCTCTGGCCCTTGCTGATTTTTGCAACCACTCCTTTGCCTCAGGATCCTTCCCCTCCCCTCTGAAGCACTCTCTTGTGCATCCTCTTCTCAAGAAACCCACAGCTGATCCTTCTTGTCCAGCTGACTATCGCCCAATTTCGATTACTCCCTTTCTGGGCAAACTCCCTGAAAAATTGGCCATCTCTCAACTTAACCATCATTCCAATTCTGTTGGCTGTCGCCATGACCAGCAGTCTGGCTTCAGAGCTGCCAGAGCATGGAAACTGCTCTCCTGAACATCCGTGAAGACCTGCTATCCAACCTTGACTCTAACATTCCCTCTGTCCTCATCCTCCTCGATCTCTCTTCTGCCTTCGACACGGTCAACCATACCATCCTGCTCAACCTTCTCTGTGAAAACCTGGGTATCACTGATCAGGCTCTGGCCTGGCTGACCTCTTTCCTCTCTGATCCACCCTCCCAGGTACAACTTGGGTCCTTCCTATCATCTATCTTCCTCTCTACCTGTGGTGTTCCCCAGGGGTCTAACCTTTCGCCCTGGCTTTTCAACCAATACCTGGCAACTCTCGCCCACTGCATTGCCATTTTCTGCTCAAATTTCCAGTGCTACGCTGACGACACTCAACTCATTTTCAGGCTGCCCTTGGCCGCCTCCTCTCCCTCTCTCATCTCAGATTGCCTAACTGCCATTCAAGATTGGTGTGCTGCCAATGATCTTTGTCTGAATGCCAGCAAGACAGAGATCCTCCTCATCGGCACACCTTCACCACCCGTTCCCCTCACTCTCTGTCCGGCTTCCCTTGGCCCTCCTCCTACCCCCACCTGCGAGGCTAAGAACCTCAGGGTCATCTTTGACTCCACCCTTTCCTTCTCTGCCCACATCTCTGAGGTCTCTAAAAAGTCAAACTTCCTATTGCACCTCCTCAGAGGTACTCTGCCTTTCCTCTCCTTCCCCCAGAAGCTCATGGTATCCCAAGCTCTGGTTCTCTCTAGGTTGGACTATTGTAACAGCCTCTTTCTAAATCTACCTGCCTCTACTCTCTGCCCTCTGCAACTAATCCAGAACAGGACTGTGAGACTTGTCCTTGGCCTCAAGCCCTGGGATCGTATCTCTCCAGCTCGGAAATCTCTCCATTGGCTCCCAGTGGATGCAAGGATTCAATTCGAAACCCTCTGCATTGTCCACAAGGCTTTCTGGGGCCTAGGTCCAAAGTACCTTCAGCTATCCCTCTGCAAATACCTCCCCTCTCGACCTCTTCGCTCCTCTCCCTCTAACTCCCTCAGGGTCAGTCGTTCCTCAAACAAACAAGCTGGTGGTAGATCTCTGTGTTCGGCTGGGGCCTCCCTCTGGAACAACCTCCCTGCCACTCTAAAATTTAAGGAGAACCATCTCTGATTCCGGAAGCACCTCAAGACCTTCCTCTTTTCTTCTGCCTTCGCTCCCCCTCTCCCCTGCTGATCTGTTCTCTCTTGGCACTGTGCACCTGGCAACCCGCTGTCCTCAGGGCCCAGGTACCTGCTCACCCTGCCACCCTCCTGCACTGCCTCTGGGCCACCCACTGCACTGGGGTCTGTATCTGTACCCATACAGCCCCCCCTTTTTCTTCCTGCACTTATCAGACCTATTCTGTCTGCTGCCATAAACCTAGGACTTGAAAATTGCTGGCTGAACTACCACTGTTTGTTGCCTTTATTATTTATTTATTTATTATTATTTCTGTTTCTCCTCTGCTTCGCACTTTTCACTTCTCCCCCTTCCATACACTTGCACGTTCTCCATGTCACTGGGCCTAGTAAGATCGCTGTTTTGTTCTTCCCTGTTCCCCTCCCTTGCCTTGTAGCGCTCTGAAACACTTGTGTACGAGCGCAATAGAAATAAAGTATCAATACATACCACTGTATTAGAACACCCAAGGGAAACGTGGTTCATTTAAAACCGTATAGACTCCCGCAGGCCCATAAACAGATAGTGGTTGAGGAAGTAAACAAAGTGTTGCGAGCAAATATTATCAAGCTTCTTCAAGTCCATGGTCCTCCCCTATCATATTAGTAACTAAACCTGACTATTCCTGGAGGTTTTGCATAGATTTCCATCAAGTTAATGCAATTTTCAATTTCGATGACCTAATTGATAAACTCGGAACAGTCAACTTTCTATCCACCCTAGACTTAACAAAAGGGTACTGGCAGGTCCCAGTAAACGAACCCGATAAGGAAAAGACAGCGTTTTGAACGCCTCTATGACAGTTTCAATTCAAAGTCCTCCCTTTCGGCTTACACGGCGCACCAGCCACTTTCCAACGCCTAATGGATAAGATCTTACGCCCATATTCTGATTTCTGCAGAGCTTATATTGACGATATCGTCATTTATAGTAAAACCTGCGAAGACCACCTTTTCCATCTTCACACTATTATGAGAGTCCTCGGAGAGGCCGGTTTAACTGCTAATCCATCCAAATGCAGACTGGCCCAGTCAGCTGTGAAATATCTCGGCTTCTTTGTATGGAATGTGAACGTACAACCCAACATGAGAAAGTGAAAGCCGTCCTAGATACACCTACACCCAAAACTAAAAGGGAGCTGAGAGCTTCTCTAGGGTGAATAGGATATTACCGTAGGTTTATCCCAAACCTTTCGGACAAAACAGCTAGACTAACAGATAAAATCAAGAACGCCGAACCCCAGAAACTTCATTGGCCTAACGAGGATGATATATGTTATAACACCTTAAAGCAAACCATGTGCCAGAACCCGATCCTGAAGGTAGTAGATTTTTCGAATGATTTCATATGCAAACGGACGCCTCCCTTACAGGGATAGGAGCAGTCCTATCTTAAGTTTACGACGGATTAGAACACTCCATCTTATTTACAAGTCGCAAACTTTTCCCATGTTAAAAAATTACTCCGTGCTGGAATTAGAGGCCCTGGCCATCAAGCGGGCCATTATCCACCTTAGATAATACCTTTTGGGAAGAAAGTTCACATTAGTCACAGACCATACTCCCGTAGTTTGGATTAGCCAACGCAAAGGCTCCAACCTACGTGTCATGCGATGGTTTCTAGACCTGCAGCCCTACTGCTTCACAGTGGAGCATCGGAAGGGTAAAGACCAGGGGAATGTAGATTTCCTTTCCCAGTTCCCCTGTGAGGCAGATGCGGCTACGTCCCATAGAGGAACGGTATGTGAGAAACCTGAAGGTGTCTCACCCGCTAGTCCCCAGAGATCTGTCATCCAGGTGGCCAGGACACAGCCATCGCTATTGGATCCATCTCCTGGGGGTGGACCAGTGGGGGAGGATCACCTGGATGCAGGTCTTCGGGGGGTGGAAGTGGGACACCAAAGGCGGCGAGACCTGAAAAGACGACAAGGAGGGAATTGCCCGTGCCCTTTTCAGCTCAGACTCGCAAAGCCTCTGAAAGAGAAATCGTAAGACTGGGGAGTCCAGCCGGTGTGTGGTGTATCAGATGTCAACGGTGCCCGGAGCCCTCCCGCACTGATACCATAGGCAGGGAGACGCACTTGCTATCCTGGTACCATCCTTGAGTCCAGAGGCAAGAAACGCTAACGGGTTCAGCACAGCCGGTGAGTCGGAGAAAGAGCCGATAGAAAACCGGACTATGTTGAGCCCAAGTTTGCGAACGGCAACATTGTATGAACTTTTGAACAAATAACTTGTGTGTGAATGCTTGAAAGAAAGTCCAGCGAAGGACCAGCTGCAGAGTGGTCATTGGTCACGTGGGTGATCATTCGAAGGACTCTGGCTGGTCCCCTTTGTTGAAACTACAAGTACCAGGAGGCTTTAGGAGAGGCCGGCGTGACAAGTCAGAGTCGAATCAAACCCCTTGTACAATCGAAAGTCTCTGACACGTTGACTAGGAGAGCAAAGGGAAGTGAATCACACATTGTGCGAAAACAAAGTGAACTGTGTATTTGGCAACCGTGAACCCGACTGAGGGATGCCCACGAATTGGGGTGAACAGTAATGCACCTGTGAACATTGTGTCAACAACAGTGAACCCGGCTGAGGGTTGTCTACATTGAATGGTTGTTAAAAAAAGACATTAAGACTCTTGAATGTTACATTGTGAATGAAAGGCCGTAGTGAACCCGACAGAGGGAGGCCCACGTTGTACAAGAGATCGGAGTCCGGCAGAGGGGGTTCATGAGGCAAAGAATAATTGCCCCATGTAGATTTATTGAAGGAACCTTTGTTTTTGTTGATTTTAACACATCAGGTCCTCTGAGGCAAGAGATTTTGTGTGAAAGAGACTTGGCCACAGAAGGCCCTGATATTTTGGAAATTAACTGTAACCTCGTGCTGGCGAGGCCTGGGAATGTGCTGTGCTCAAGAGTCCCGCCTTGTCCCATGCTAAAAACGTGGGGAAGGGAGACCCCAGCCATACCATCCTGACTTATCATTTTGAGAACACCTCTTTCTTTTCTGATGAACATTATCCCACACTATTTTGTATGTTAGCGGTAAGGATTTTTTTTTTATTTGACAAGACACCACTAGGGCTGCCTTGTTATTATATGATGGTTGTAGCTTGCTCCCATCTTAGATTTAGGTTTATATCAGGTGTTTTTCTCACCTATTTATACAGTTTAATAAACACCCTTGAACTGTGATCACTTGTGTCTATATTTACTGTTGACCCCCCGCCCATATATATTTCAATACTTTTTGTCAGCAGAATTCTTTGTAAGTAAAGTACTTCGAAAAAATTCCTGGTGGCAAAATGACAGCATATGATCTGCTGACCGTCAGACCCATTTTCAGGGTGCTGATTGACTCATCTATTTCCACTCAACCAACCTTGGTCCGTGGATATAGTAATGGGCAACCTGATTGGCTAGTACAAAGACTAGTTTGTTTGGGGTAGCATAATAAATGTTTTCAAGGGTCCTCCTTGTGGCCAGAGGACTGTGACAGTTGGTATGCGGCTTCAGCTGATAGACATATCAAATAAGGGGTGTATTACAGACCTCTGTTTGGGTTGCCCCCAACCTTGAGCAGGTGATGGGGTCCAGAGGGATTGAATATCTCCCCAAATAAGGCTGTTTTTGTTGCAGGTCCACCTGCTTCTTTCAACCCCATGGACCAGGTCCATAGGCCACCAACCAGATCTGCGAGCTTGGGCTGGTTCTCAGATCTGGTATGGCCTGTGGACCTGCAGTCCAGCTAAAGTGGCCACTGGGCCAGGCCTCAGGACACTCACTGTGGGTGCTGTTATGGAGATTATTCTAGGGTTCTAATTCTAGGGCATTGGTAGATCATTCTGCTTCTCTCAAATGGTGTTTACTTAATGAGTGCCTTGCTCTCCAAGTGGTAGAATGGCATGAGCAGTCGAGGCAACCCTTCAGAAGGATTGAACTGGTTTAAAGGTACAGTAAATGATTTTGATTATCCCACAGTAAGGGATGGTCTGCACAATATACCTGTAAACATTTTATTCTTCATATGATAAATTTGTGCATTGGAAGCAACTATAAAATATACACCAAAGTACTAATTTAAAGTGACTTTGCAGAATTTGGACACCAATTCAGAAAATTATCTCACATGACCATGGTATGTTCACCTAGTGCACATCATTCTTAATGGACTTGTAAAACATACAGATTGAAGAAACACAATGAATTCCCTCATCCCCTCCTGCCCCCCAGAAGTCACAATGTTAGGTCTGTGAGCCTTTAGGGAACAATGGACCAATGTTATCTAATGGAGGTGAGTAAGAGGGTCAGCACACAAAACCCTGAAGGCAGCTTGGACCCAGAGAAGGCCCCAAAAGGGTTCAGAGGACTCATAAGAGGTAGTCTAGCAAAGGAGATATACCCGCCAAGACCACACATGGTGGCCAAAGGTGAGTAGTGATGCCACCCGTAGGGAATGACGCAGTTCGGTTATAGGCAGGCTAGCTCAGCAGGGAATCCCTACTACTCAACCAAGTAAATACGGAACAAGCCTTCACAAATATTTCTGAAGATCCTTAACAGAAGATCCTGCCAAAGAAAGATAGATGAAGATGTTCCCTTGAAGAGCCTGCACATTGGAACCCTTGGAGAAGCAGCGCAGACAGTTGTCGTTTTGCAGCCAAAGAGCAAGGTCAGCAGCCACTGACCTAACCCTAAAGAAGCGGATGTGGATGCTCAGCTCAGGTCAGAGGGGACCCCCTGAACAAGTACAGGCAGTGGAGCAGTGGCCCAGCAACAGATTGCTGATCCAGCAGTAGTGATCCTTGGGCTCAAAGGTCACTGATCATGTTTAGAAGAAGACCAACAAACACGCGACTGGAGGTCTATTCGCCAAAGGGGGTTATAACACTCTCTCCCACTATACAGATGCTTCATTGGGTAAAAAGGTCAGATAGAATCAAAAGACACACTAGGATCACAGTAGGAAGTGGTTACAGAGTTCAAGCAGCACCAAGTGATGGCAAAAGAAGAACCCCAAAAATGACTCATGAAGAAAAGATCCAGTTGTTCCTACTTGATCAAGTGAAAGGAACACTGGACATGGTTCCTTTTGGTTGGTAGAGAGGTAGAGCTTTGCCATCAGACTTTCAAAGTCATACAAGATGCTGGTACAGAGCTTCCATGGTCATCCTCTGGGAAGTTGTCTTTCTTGGATGCTTCAGGATCGAATCAAAGTAGTTTTTATTTATTAATTAATAGGCGTGTGATGTCTTAAATCAAGCCTCACATGCTTTACATAACGTATATACAAAAGTATACTTTTCATACAAGAAACATTTCAAATATAATCAATTATCAAATTAAAACATTAAAAAGTGTTAATTAAAATCAAATTTCAGAACATCAACAACCCTTCCAACTTATAAACCATAATAAATATAATAGGTTCATAATATAATTACATTTGTTTCAATTGTAGCCAAAATGTAAACAAAGCCCGGCTTAGGTTCACCTGTATGCCCGATCTCAATATTTGCGATAACGTGGATTGTGGACAAATAGAGAGAAAAAGTCAGAACGTTGCTTCATAAGGTTTTCGCAATCCATATATATAAATGTCTTAGTGTCTCTTGAACATTTTAGTTACATATTTAGTAGGTTTGTTTTCCTTCCAGAATTCCAAACGTAGGGCTCAGCACTTCCAAAGTTCATAGCTGGCTTATTGTAAATAATATAAAAAGCCTTCTATACTGTTTTATCGGTAAACGTCTCTACATATTTTTGTATTTGTATAGACTGTTGAATACATTTTATAGATTATTTTGCTAAAACCTTCATCGCAACCTGCATCACGTTTCCTTCATAGTATTTATGTTGAGCTTTATTATTTTCTTCCTGCATCAGTATTTATGACCTGTTAATCTTTTCCCTGGTAGATCTTACAAAGGATTCATTTGTCTCTACAAAGGTGTTTAGTTTATGTCTTTTCCAGGGAATTTCAAACTCACAGGAGAGCATACCGCAGATGAGGAATACATTACCTATATTTCATCTTCATCTCACAATTTAAATGATATTGAGAACTCTGTACTCCAACAAGGGCTAACATTTTTGCCAACCCAGAGTGCGATGCTACTCACGTCAGAGGTCAAACAATTTCTTTGAAAAATTTGATTACGAACCTACTTTTCTGACCGAGAAATGGAAGTGGATCAGAGTATTACAGAATTATCGGTTCCATCCACATTTACCCCCCTCTAATGCTGAGGCAGAAATGATTACCTTTGTGAACACCCGTCTACGAAGCTGCCGGCCTGATATGCAGCTTGCTGATTTTCAAGCAATTGAATCCTTGGCCAAAGACTCCACTGTTGTCATTAAAGGGGCAGATAAAGGGGGTGGTATTGTTTTAATTAATGCTCATAAGTACGATCAGGAAGTTGTCGGGCTCCTTACAGTGCCATGCCATTACAACATGATTCATTATAATCTTTCTAATGAGATACAACTGAAGATTGAAGAATTGAGTGACATCGGTGTATAGAAAGGATATTTGTCTCAGAAAGAATAGGAATTCATTACCACACCTGAAGGTAGAATTCCTCTATTCTATACCCTCTGTGAGGACCCAGGAATGAGACTTGGACACAGAGGATGCATGATGATTGATAGAGACTTTTATTAAAGAATAAAAGGGTTGGAAAATGCCTCACTATCCCTGATGTAAGAGGTATTTCCTTACTGCAACCAAAAACGAAGGGTCTGTCAGATGTCAAGATTTCCAAAGCAAAAATGTCCTCTGTCCAAAAATCCTATCCTAGCTCTCGCATTCTAAGAATTAACTATATGGTGCTAAGGGTATGTCTATGGCCTTGAAAGGGCACAAGTGTTCAAGTTCAACAATAGGCATAACTCCAACAAAATGTTCCAAATGGCTGATATTCACAGTTCCGGGAATTACTCCCTTCCCTAGGTTTCCTTGCAGAAAAACAAAGGATTCATGAATTAATAAGCAAGTTCTTAGTAGCACAACATTGTGACTTCCACCTCTTGATGCTATAATTCACTCCAGAGGAAATAACCCCCTGACCCAGGCATTTTATGACTTTCAGTATTGTTCAAAATCCTAAGGGCATGGCTCTTCCTTTGGATTATCCTTCTCACATGACACAATTTGTGTGCAGGTCCCAAACTTGCAAAACACCTGGTATACACTCCTGCCAGTTTTTGTTACAGTTCTTTCACACAAAATGGGCACGGGTCCCAGAATCGCAAGGCATCTGGTATACTCCTACCAGGTGTTATTTGTGCAGTTCCTTATTGGTGTGAGTCTCAGGCTTGCAGTTCGCCTGGTATACTTTTCTGCCAGGTTTCGGGGAGTTTATTCTTTCTTTCTCAGATAGTTCCTATTTCTCTGGTTGTTACTACAACCAAGAAGCGTGCAGGAGTCTCACTGTCTTCAACTGAAGCTCCTCCCGACAAGGAATGTAAGAAGTTGTATGCCTTAGACAAAAGCATCACAACTTCAGCAGCCTATACTACCCGCATTGAAAACAACACTACTTTGCTTGCCATTTTTAGTGACTTTCAATGGGGTCTTGTACAAGAAGGCCTGTCAAGTGTTCCTGAGCCAACCAAGTCGCAATTGCTCAGTATTGTTCAGGAGGGCAGACAGGTCACCCAAAATATTTAAAAGAAACACCTTAGACTGTGCCGGAGCAGCTGGTCGAGTCTTAACTGAACGGACGCTACTCAAGTGCCACGCATGGTTATGGAACTCGGGGTCCAAACCAGAGACGCAGGCTTCCCCTATTAACAAACCAATAGAGGAGTCTGCTTTCTTTGGGAAGGCAGTCTACGAAGCACTCGAGACAGCCAAAAAAGAACACAAAACTCTAAAGTTGCTGAATCAAATATCCAACAAACCGTACCTGCAGTGCAGGGTTTTCAACGCCTGCCAGTGTTTTTGAGGGCAGTCCTTTTCCAGTCCTACCAAGGCCTCCTACACTACAGCAGGTTCACCCTGGTACTCCACTCAGGGTTCGCCAAGCACCTATCAAACGATTCAACTCAAGGTTTTTGCCATGGGAAAGGAAGAGAGATGAATGCAGCTGTCAGAGGCTCCCCTACCCCTGCCAACAAAGGACTCTCCAATCCGGGTCCCTTCCCATGCATCTCCAGTAGGATGTTAGATAACATGTTTCACCCACGCATGGGATGGGATTACTTCAGACAAGTGGCTGCTCAAGACAGTGGGTGAGGGATACTGTATCAAGTTTCTCCAGACACCTCGGTACCACCCACCAAAAACGAGAAGAATGACCCAAGACCATCTCCTTATTATTCAAGAAGTTAGGAGGACTTCTGCAAAAGGGAGCGATAAAACTTGTCCCCGCTCACCAGGTAAATAAGGGTATCTATTCAGATGGGTACCCAAAAAGGATCTGATCATGTGCCCTGCATTAGATCTGTGTCCTGCAAACAAGTATGTCAAGCCTCAAAGGTTCAGGATAACAATTCTGCAGGAGGTAATTCCACTGTTAAAGCACAGGGATTACATGGCAACCTTGGATATGAAAGATGCATACTTTCATATTTCAATGTTTCCAGCGCATAGAAAATACCTGAGGTTCAAAATAGGTGACACTCACGATCAATTCAAGGTCCTTTCCTTCGGCGTTGCCTCAGCACCAACGGTTTTTACCAAGGTTCGGGCAGAGTTAGCATCTCACTTACGCAGCCAGTTTGTTCTGGTGTACCCTTATCTAGATGACCGACTAATAACAGGACACACACATCAAGCATGGCTGGAGAACACCCAAAAGACTATAGTCTGTTGCTGCTTTCTATTGCTTGGAGGAGGTACCTTGCATACCAGTTCTGTGGTGCACTATAAGGAGACCGCATTCAGTGCGTAGAGCTGTGTGTGAGCTGTAAGTGGCTAATAAGTCGTCTGCAGGGGGCAGCAGGTCAGCTGTAAAGACCGTGGGTAAGTCCATTGGTTGATTAATTACCATCGGCAGTTCCTCGCTGTGGGCTTGTCCCCAGGGTCACTCCCCAGTTAGAGGTCATTTTCCCTGCGGTAATTGTATTTACTGTCCTCTGACTTCAAAAAGTACAGAGGTTGACGTAGGCTTACCTTCACTATGGCAACAGAGAGCACACACAAATTGCAACTCCTCAGTGGTTGTTTATGCGATTTGGTGCCCGTGCAAGCTACTATACATAGGTAAAAGGGACAGGAAAATTAAGACGAGAATCGGGGAACACAAGAGCTGCATTAAGAACCACACTAGCAATGCCCCGCTAGTGGACCAATGGAAAGAAAAAAGACATAGCCCAGAGGATCTCAAATGGACAGTACTATACAAAATCCACCTAAGCATGGACAGCAACCAAGATACAATTACTCTTGTTCGTAAAGATCAAAGGTTAATTTTTTTGACTAAAAGTTCTGAAAAAGGACTCAATGAACGGGGATTTCCCTGATTAGTCATGTATGATTTGAGACACCACATCGAACCATCCCACTAACAGCTGACCGTTAATTACATCCCTGGAGAAATAAGAAACCTGTACCTTTAAGACAGGTTTCTCCTCCGGCTCAAATGGTACTAGTGTGTATCCTTGTGCTCCTCTGTAGATATAGTCTAGTTGCCACTCAGAAATCACAAACCGCTTTTGTTTACAAATCTCGAGGTTAAACTAGTGGTTATTTTGGTGTCATGTTGCATGACCCCATATCTACCAATCACCTTGCATGCCGGCAACGCAGACAGGTGTTTATTGGGGCTCTGCTATCAGGTCATCGACAAGCGTCGCTTGTAGCAGTTCGCAGCCCGAGATACTGATTTACGTCCCCGCGATTAAGGTAAGCCTCTAAGGTTGTGGCGGTGCTGCTTCGAGCAGTTTGCTTTAATTCTCTCTTCCAATGTATAGAGAGTTAAACGGCTTGATTTTGATCAACCGCCTTCCCTTTACCTAAAACATATGGGCCCGTATCGCTTATCTCCGGCTCTCTCCTTCCTTTTTTGCCAGAGCGGTGCTATATCGGAGGGACCCAGACTCACGCTCCGGCCACGCTGGGCATCCGGTACACTTTCTGAAGCCCCACCTGTTGCTCCCGAGCAGCGAGTAATATATTGCCAGCTACAAACAAGCAGGTACTGTACTTTATTTATGCGCAGCACTGAGTCTAACATCACAGGGATAATATGGACAGTCCAGAGATGTCAGACCTTTCTCTCCTTTACTTAGACTAGGGCTGAAAGAGTATGGTTTGACATACAAAAGTGGACACTTTCTATACTGTGTAGACATCTACCCTCAGCAATCATGAACAGCAATCATATCAGCTCGCAATTGAATTGATACCCAGCATGATGTTTAGACAGCAAGTTGTAGCTTCCTGATTTGAGTATATAAGGTACTGGATCTCTAGTCTTGATATTCTTTCAATGGGACCAATGTCTGGTCTACCTGTGTAACAGTCTTGTTCTAATGATACCACTTTTCATGTTTTAGCTATATATGCTCGGTAACTACCAAGCTCCGAGGCGACGCTACTTACGCATCCTTGGTGTGTCCTGACAGACAGCTATTCCAATTGAAACCAATGGCCTGTTGAGAATATCATCATGTACTCACACCTTGTGCAAAGACTACCCTACCATTAGGGCATCTCTTCCTTACTAGCTGGGAATGCTACATAGCTGGTTGCATCCTTTTGAGAACTTAGTCCTAATCTCACTCTAGCCTTTAGTTCATTACCTCTGGAAATCTAGCTGAATAAGAAAAGTTCCTCCACCACGCTATACCGTTTCGGTTTCCTTTCCCCAGATTGGGATTTAGCAGATTCATGTGGATACGAGTTCAGCCACCTTATATTTTCCCTCTGTGAATCCCGTGTTCGTCTGTTCGTTGTGTCTGGCAATAGGACTATCAGAAGTTCTATTTGAAGTGGCGCCCATTTTTTGATTTATACAATTGGGTGTCTTGCCTTTGTTCACTAAGAGATCCTACTTGTTTGACATATGCTCACTTATACCAATGTCTGTTTACCTTTACAGGGGATGTTTTGTTGCCTGTAGACCCCCAGGAGAACCAATGACGGGCTCTCCACCATTGGTCTAATGAAGGATCTTGTGCAGAGTGGATCAAGATCAATTTACTATTTGATTCCCGCATTATTTTAGCATGTATACAGTTTGAGTCTGTTTCGTATATATTGTGCAGAACTTAGTTCTGTGGTATGTTGTACATTCTTATGTTAGTACTTAATGTGGACTACATCTAGACCCTGACGAATTTCCTTTTGATTTCTTCTTTTTTTCAGTTGTGTAAGGAAAGAAACATGTTGGTGAATGAGGTTATGACTAAAAGTGATTTCAGATTGTATGAGTCTAGTGTGTGACTGTGCTATATTGTTTGAGTTTGCACGGCATTTGACACAGAAGGTGTGGTATCCAGACACTATACCACTTCTTTTTGTTTTGGAACCCACCCCCTTAACCCTATTTGTTTTGTCCCGACGTACTGACTGACACCAACTAGTAATGGTTTTTTACTGTTTATGTATATTGTGAATGTATTGACCAAATTGCCTGGTCATCATAGATATATATATATATATATATATATATATATATATATATATATATATATATATATATATATATATATATATATATATATATATATTTTCTATCTTATTCAGATTGCTTCTAAATAAATTGTTGTATTTTTTTTAATACTTGTTGTTGGTGTGATTGAGGTGTTTTGGGCACTGTTCTCCTAGGTCTTTGGTCAGGTACATAGCCCCTGCTTCAGGTATATAGTTTTCCCCCTGACACTTTAGTGTGTGTATCTAGGTGTTTACACCTTTTGTTTGAGGGATTGTCAGGGTTGGGCACGCATTTTCCCTTGCACCTCCTCTTGTTTTTTTGTAGCGGTGTAAACATGCCTGGAAAAGTTGTGAACAAGTCCAGCATATATAATCTGCGCAAGCCTTAACAGTCTAAACCTTATGGGAAAACAAATGATTACAGGCGCAACAAAACACTTGAGGCCAGAGCTGTAAATTCCCACAAAGGCTCTGCCCCCCTTCTTGAAACTCTCCTGGAGGCACCGCTTCAAACATCGTCTGCGGGGAAGATAACCGCCTATTACAAAGTGGGCCCTGCATCAGGGGTCTCTGTTGGAACTATTGCAGGTGGCGCCGCGGTGGCAATTGCGTTCCCTGGGGTCAAGCAGTCGGTCCTTCCAGAATAGAATGCTTCGCTGGGGGACATTGATAATAACTCGTTATTGGAACTTTGTTACTCGCTTTGCAACTCTGCCCGTTTATCATCAAATCACAAAGTGCTGCTAAATGAAAGTCCTTTAGTACCTGAGAATGGGGTAACTACGTTATTACCTCCCATTTCTAGGTCAGAGGATCACCCACCATTGCCTTTCGGCTTCCCCGAAATTGTGTTATGTTTCCTTGATGACTTCAGTGGTACCTTAACATTGGGGTGTCGGTGAGGCCGAATCGTTTAAGGAAAGCACACAACACATTCGGCCCATTCAGGGGTCTCTGGTTCTAGTGATGTGCTGGACTTTGCTGTGACGATCCTATTAAAATTATGTGGCCGTATTCACGACGAGGTTCAAAGACAAGGTGCTTCAAATGAACTACTATGCTCCTTCCTAAAGGATGGAAAGGCCACTGGGCCAATTGGCCATGTGCTGCAAGCTGAGCCGGTAGTTGAAAATGGCCCATTGAATCGCAAGAGCACAAGGGGTACATCCTTAATTATGGTCCTCTAGAGCTTCCCCTCTGTGTTATCGACTCGTAAACAGAAGCGCCGGAAAAATCGGCAGCTAAAGAGCGAACATGAACCGACCTCTGTGAGTAGTGCCACAAACCAGCCTTTAAATTCCACAGGTGCATCAGTAGGGTCACAGAGACTCAGAATTTAGAAGGCTAATAAAAAAGAAACTCATAGGAGAAAACGTCACCCACAAAACGCAGGTATTCTTACTAGCTGGCTTCTAAAAGAAAACAACACAAGTGCTATCCAAATGACTCAAGTACCTCCACATCAGAAGGTTGTGGGCGACTAGGATCTTACAGTAAATTTGTTCTTGGCCCAAAGTGCATTAAATCTGCCGCTGAGTAACGGTCTGTGTCCCATACTAGACGGAGCGGCCTCGCAAAACGAAACGGTTATGGCAGAAATCCCCCCTAAGGACTTGTGTTTTAACAATAAGAGAAACTTCCCCTACAAAGAAACAGAAGTAGATTACCCGACAGGAGTTCCCCTCTATGCATATATTGAACTCCTCTGACTTTGAGGTGATTGAACCGTTAAAGTTGGGCTTTGATAGCTCGTTGCATGTTCATTGTTTCCTGTCTGTAACAGCTGCGTTAATCCCATCCCAACAGGAATCACTGGGATATGAGCTTGACAAGGTGGTTCCTTTCCCAGTTACTACCACCTGCTGCAAACATTGTATAAAGGCAGCGAAGAACAAGGTTCCTGTGGTTACACCTACTGTTTGTATGGCTACAACAAGCAATTACGACAATATAAAGGGGTGGGGCTGGTTAAGAAGCCTACTCCCAAGTGTTGGGGGTCCACACAAATGAGTTTGTGAGGTGGTTGCCTGGAAAACAAGGGGCCACTCTCGCTTTCTATCCGGTGGGCCATCGTTGGATAGGTTACTTAGGGCCCAGGTGTTCATGTTGCGGGAATCATGGTTCATGACCAATTTTCACAAGGATGGATTTGTAATTGACCAAGTATTGGCTGAAAAAGGGGAAAAAAGTAATCCTTTTGAAGTTTTAATTATAGGTGTCAGTCAGGCGTTGTGCTCCACTCAGGTGATACTGGCTGATCCCAACAGAAATGCATTGGCAATTGAAATATCGCTTAAGGGAACTACGGGTGTATTATTGACTAATTTATACAACACATTTGACTATGTTGACACCATCATAACCTTATGGGGCAGTGATGCCCATAATGACAGCATCTTGGCGGAAGGGAGATATAAATGACTGATGCAGTGAATTTTCCATTAAAACAACACATGGTAATATCGTGTCTAATAGTACACTGGTGCATAAAAAATTGAATCTAAGGGGGAAAATATGGTTGCAATTTCTTTGTGAATGGGAACTGGTATACTTGAATGGGAGAACTTCCAGTGATACCCTGGCAAACGTACATGGAATCTAGTTACCAAACAGGCAACTCTGGATTATTTGTGGGGAAAGGGTGCATTGCTGGAAAGTGTGAAAGACTTCAGAGTAGGCACAACGCAATTTTGCGATTGCGCAGTCCTTAGTTTGCAACTAGAGGAATGGCCATGCATGCTGGGGGACACAGGTCCAGCAGCGTTGAATTCAAACTAAGCTGGAAACCGTCTCTCCTGGTCCCATGCCTGTATACAGAAAGCCTGCTGAATAATGAGCCAGAGGTTTACAGTGGCCTACGATACCCTTTTATCCCTAACAGCAAATTAATTAGAGTCATGGATAACCCATATTGCTTATGATGCTGGTTGGGTAAAGGTGAATGTCCTAGTGAACTTAGATGAAAAGCATGTCTGCCCTTTTGACTCTGAAGTACTTATGGCAAACTGATAAACTGGTTCCTGGATTTCAATCGTTGAAAATGTTTTCTGACGTTAAAAGGAGCATTCCTCAGAAGACTGAGAAAGTGGGATTGGGTGAACAATTATGAGCATTTGATGAAATTACATGGCTACTCTCAGGTGGCACTGGTTGTTCAGAATTATAAGTGTCCCCAATCCTACTTGATGAGATGTCCGGACCTTGCAATTCGTAAATTGTACCTTGAAATGTGCACAAATCAGCTTGCAGTGCGTGCTTCTCATGGCGCACAATGGAAGTTGTCCCAGGATGCTAGATTCTGTAGAATCTGCCAAATACAAACAACCAAGGAAACTATGAAGCATTTGTTCATGGAATGCCCTAAATTAGGCTCACTATATATGACCACACTGGAGGTGAGGGCGCTAGAGGGCCAACCAAGATGGCCGCTTCTTAGTGAGCTCCCGCACGGCCTAATATCAATCCGACACAATCATCCTCAAATCGGTGTATTCCCGCCCTGACCGTCGACCACCGGTGGCAGCCAGACTGCTCCACCATTCCGTGAGTCTGGGGCCAAAACGGACGAGTGAAGACCCAAAAGGCCAAGGCCAGGGGTGATGGGCCGGGCAGCGGCTGGGCGCGGGCCAGATGGTGCTGCCTTCCCCGCGTGGCGTAGCGTCGCGTCATCAGGAGACGAAATCGGGCCGTGCGCCTACGGTTCGCGGCCGCTGCTCCGAGGGTGCCTCCCCCATCGACATCGGCCCTCCTACCAGGACATACGCGGCCCGGCCGGAACGAGTGCCCGGGGACCGCGGAGAGGTTGTGCAGTCATCGGAACATCCGTGCAGGACAGCTGCTGGAAGGGGTGCAGGTCCACACCACCTCTGTGCTCCCCCTCCTCTCAGCGAATCCATCCGACGCGGGGCGAGAGGCTCTGGCCTGCCGAGCGGGACCACAGTGCCAGTCCTGCGGCTGCGGCGCGAAGGTGAGAGGCGGTCCCCCCGCTGCTCTCTGCCCCCCATGGGCTGCAGAGATCCAACGAGGAGCAGGAGAGGCGAGAGAAAGTCCGGAAAGCGTGCCCAGCAGCTAAACACCAGGTACAGAGCGTATTGGGGGAGCGCACATCTGAATCGCGGTGGCTTAACTTGGTCCCCCCCACACAATCAAGTACATTTCAAGCAAAATCTGACTTTTGAATGCGGAGCATGTCCGGGGAGACCTCCTATATCCTTGGTAGCAGACCGCTCTCCTTCCCGGCAGCGGCCGCCGGCTTCTGGTCGCCTGCCCCCCCACTCAACGTCTTCTGCCTACAGAAACATTTCTCCCAGCGAAGTCCATCATGCTGGAGCTGCCACGAATCACTCCAGCATAGCGCAATCAAACCCTGCTTCTGGGCGCCAACAGGCAGCAAGTCAACCATCTATCATCATCATGCTCCACAAGGCGAAGCTCACTACCACAGCCCAATGGGGAAAACAGACAGATCCCAGAGGAAGCTAACCTTTGAATCCAGCGCACTCCCCAAAATCCCCAGGCACCAGGAGGATTCAGATCCCATGACCAGCAGCACCCTCCGGATGGAGGAGGATACCTCCTCCACATGTTTCAAGAGCCTCTTATTGGACCTTAAGGTCGGCATAGGGAGCCTCAATAACAAAATGGACGGTCTCTCATCGAAGGTAGACCTCCTACAACACAGAGTGGAAACCCACTCAGAACGCCTCAACGAGGTGGAACAACACGTTTCAAACTTAAATGACGGCACGTCAACCCTGGCAGCCAAAGTTAACCAACTGGAATTCCAAATGAAAGCAGCCATTGCCAAATGCAAGGATTTGGAGGGTCGCTCCAGAAGGAATAACATTAGGATCATCGGGGTGAGGGAACAACAGTTGCAGCAAAAAATTAAAGATTTTGTCGAGGAGCTATGCACCACCCTATTCGGTTGTGAAGCCCTTTCCAACATGTTTGTAGTGGAAAGGGCACACAGGATCTCGTCTTCCAAACCCCTCCCAGGAGCACCCTCCAGGCCAATAATCGCAAGACTACTAAATTACAAAGATCGGGTTAAGATTCTCCATCTTGCCAGAGAAAAGGGCAAGTTGCATCATGATGGAGACAAAATACACTTTTACCCAGATTTCTCCCCGGCAGTGCAGGCACAACGGAGATCTTTCACCTCCGTCAGACAAAGGCTCAAGGACAATCAACTCACTTACTCCATGCTCTTTCCAGCACGACTCAGAATTCAACATGAAGGGAAAGTCCATTTCTTCCAGACGCCAGAGGAAGCCAACACCTTCCTAGATAGAGCAGGATGCCCCGGGCCGAACCCCAACCAAGCACGAACACAGCGGGAGAGAGCACACAGAAACCCACCTTAAACAGCAGGTGATCGACGACCTGAAACCCGTATACAAGAAACTCATCGACTTAACCGAAATATACACAGGAGTTAAACGCGCCAAGGCCATGCAACTTGGGAGGCCCCCTGGTACCGTTTGCACAGCAAAGTTCTTAAAACATTTCATTGTTAATGGGTGGGAAAGTAGGAGACGGACACTCACTGTTGCGGTTCCTTTTCCGAGGGCATAAGCAAACGGGCCAGTTGGGGTTTGCCCATGTAAAGAAGGAAGCCAGAGAATGGGATTGGGAAAGTGCCTCCAGCCCACCACACCCCACCACACGCCCCAGCCACCACGCCAAAATAGACTGCCTTCGCTGGACACTGTTGAAATCTCCAAAGATCAGCAAATCACGCCTCTCACGGAGTCCTGTGTCCCCGCAGGATGAATACAACAACATCAGCTCAAACATTCACACCGGACGAACAATTCAAGGTTGCTGCATGGAACATTAGAGGAGGCAACCTCCCCTCGAAAACAAGAAGGATCCTCCAATACCTAAAGAGGCACGAATTAGACGTCACCATGATTCAGGAAATCCACCTTCTCCCCGAGAGGGAGCAGCAGTGGGCCAGAAACTGAGGGTGCCACAGGTACTTCTCCTTTTTGTCATGCGCCATAGGAGTGGCAATCCTGATTGACCGTCGGACAGGTTTTCGGCTGATTGGCACTTAGAAAGGCTCCAAAGGCAGAGCACTGCTAGTGAGAGGGATTATTACCGGCAAAGAAATCATCTTTAACTCCTATGGCCCCACCGTCGACGGGGCGAACAACTTCAACTGGGTGCTGAAGCACCTTTCGACGCAATCCTCAGCAACAATCATCTGGGGAGGTGACCTAAACACCGTCCTTGACCCCGCAAAGGATACGTCGCGAAGCTCGACACTACCAGTCTCCAAAGCCAGCCTCCAAATACAAGAAATATGCAGAGCCTACAACCTAGTAGATACTTGGAACTACGGCAACTGGGATCAGCACGACTACACGTTCCATTCGGCAGTCCACAACTCCAAGTCCAGATTGGACTACGATTGAAACAACTTGAACTTAAGATCTCCACTGAGGACGACCCACGCACCCAAGCAGCACTCAAGGAGGAGCTACAAGCGTTCAGGACTGCGGCAGAACGCGAGCTGAAATTCCTAAGCCGTAACAATCAAATTCGTCAATACGGCGAGGGCCAGAGACCCGGAGCCCTCCTTGCAAGACTGATCAGAGCCAACCGGAAGCCGACATTGGTCGAGAGATTACACTCCAAACATGGCAAGTTTGTGCATACAGACGACGAAATAGCTGAAGAATTCCAAACCTTCTATCAAGACCTATACACATCTAAATATAACTCAAACACAGACGCCTTAAACAATTACCTAAAAGACACTGAACTCTACTGGGTGGAAAGAGAACTACGCGAACCCCTTAATGAAATCATCACTCCAGAGGAAATCGTGGAAGCCATTAAAACCCTTCCAAACACCAAAGCCCCTGGGCCCGATGGTCTAACGGGGGAATTTTACAAGGCCTTTGCTGAAATCCTTGCCCCCTTACTCGCAGAGGTATACTACGAAGCATTTGAAAAAGGTTCCCTCCCACAGTCGTCCCTTGAGGCCAACATTATCCTCTTACACAAGGCAGGTAAACCCCCGGAGGAGTGTGCATCATATAGATCCATTTCTCTACTTAATCTCGACAATAAAATACTGGGCAAAATACTCCCAAACAGGCTGCTGCCGCTGATGCCGGGCCTCGTGATCGCAGATCAGGCTGGATTTGTGCCCGGACGCTGCACAACGTTTGGCATCAGGAGGCTTTTTGGCATTATCGAGGCCCTCGATCCCACCAGCCAGGCTATAGCGGTACCTTCGACTCTGTGGAATGGCCCTTCCTATTCGCCGTACTTACACAGATGGGGCTAGGGTCCCGCTTTATCAAACTCATCTCTCTACTATATAACGACCCCCAGGCTACAATATTTGTGGGATCAGCGAGATCTTCCCCCATCCAACTGCAGCGAGGCACTAGGCAGGGGTGTCCACTTTCAGCATTAATATTTGCATTAATAATGGAACCTCTAGCGTCGAACCTTCGAACCCAGCAACTCCACAGGGGTCTCACCATTGGCCCACACAGGTTGATTATATCGTTATACGCAGATGATGTGGCGTTATTTGTACGTGATCCCATAGAAAATATTAATCTAATCATGAGGGAGGTAATTACATTCGGGGCAATTTCAGGATTAAAAATTAATCATACAAAATCGATTATATTCCCACTCACCCGAGTCACCAAACCGTTCACTGATTATTACAATTTTGTATGGGAGACCTCAGGGGTATGCTACCTTGGGATACGAATGTCATTGAACTACCATGATATATTTCAAGACAACTATGAGACTAACAAGAACACTACAGGAAAAAGTAAACCGGTGGAAATCCCTCCCACTAACCCTGTGGGGGAGAGCCTCACTAGTAAAAATGGTTATACTTCCTAAATTATTATATTACTATAAATTACTATACCTATTCTCCAATATCCCAATCCTAGTCCCACTATCCTTTTTGAAGAAAATCAAAAGCCTTGTTCTTGACCTCCTATGGGCAGGAAAACCAGCCAGGGTCGCTCACTCGACGCTGATACTCCCAGTATCTAGCGGCGGACTAGCCCTCCCTGACCTAGAAAGATACTTCTGGATGGCCCAAGCGCAATTCCTTAGTTTCTGGTATGCCACACATTCTATTAGACCACACGTGCAGATAGAACGGGCACTAGCGACCCCCAATTTATTAAGAGCCGTCATAACTAGCCAGCTCTCAGTGCCCATCAACACGATGAATGTGGTCCTCGCTACATATGTGATATGGAAAAAACTTGCACAAAAATACAATGTACAAGTGAGATACTCTCCCCTTCTCCCAATCAAATTCATTTCAGGAATCCCCCTCACATCCGAAAGAGTCTTCCACAAATGGGTGGAAAAACACCCCAACAAGCCACCGAAAGAGGAGGTAACACACCATTAGACAAGTTCATTTACTTTAGGACCAGATATACCCTACAGGCTCTATTCCCCACGTTTCCACAACAACCACCAACATGGCAGTTGCTACACAATGTGATCCAGGCCCAGGGCGAAGGCAGGCTAGTTTCACTACTCTATAAATCCTTTTTTATCAGACACGGTATCCATGGATACTCGTACAACAACTAGATGGGAGAGGTCCCTCCAGCTAACAATCCCAGAAGAGGAATGGATATACATACTGAAACAAACCCAAAAAATAGCCCTCAATACACGCTTCAAACAAATACACTTTAATTACCTACACCAGACATACTTCACCCCTGCAAAAAAGAATAAACAACACCCAGACCAGCCAGCAAAATGCGAAAGATGCGGAAACCAATCGGCAGACTTCTTCCACCTTGCTTGGGACTGCCCCAAACTCACCTCATTCTGGTCCCAGATCCTCCAGACCACGTCAGCAATAATAGGAGAAGAAGTGCAACTCAACGGCAGCACTGCTCGGGATGATGAAACAACTCTCACCCGGAATAAGGAAACTGGCAGGGTTACTATTGACACTAGCTCAAAGGAGAGTTGCCATGTCATGGGGTAGAGGACCAGTCCCGTCAGTGGCAAACTGCCGTAAAGACATCCTATACTGCCAGGACGTTGAATCTGAGTTTATCAGAACACTTCCCCAGCACGCACGCCCCACCCCCGACATCTGGGGGATCACTGGTGTCCTTCTTAATCAATGAGGCAGACGAGAACGCTTCAGCATCATCATCAGGGAGACACAGTCCCCAGAACTTAGACTCCTAAATCCTTTTGAACACAGAAACTAGCTGTTAGCCAGACGGCACACCAAGGAGATAACACTTCAACATTGGCTCGGGTGAACTGGCGGTGGGAGGACAGAGGGAGGTTGGGTGGGGGGGGGGGGCGTTAGAAAGGCTCTTGGGAACTCAGCCCACAATGGGGAGATTATGTTGTAACTGTTTTTTTTGTGTTAAAATCACCAAAAATAAAGTTCTTAAAAGAAAATGATTAAACAAATATATGACCACACTGGGTACACTAATATATGACTACGAGTCAATTAAATCCCAGGAATTTTGGTTTTACTGTTGTAGCGGAGGATTCAAGTACCTCTACCGGAAGTCCCGCACCCATTTTCCCTATATGTTGGGAGCCGGAAATTGCGACATGCGCAAAGTCAATAATGGTACCTATACCACAAAAAGTCCTTGAAACGAGGTATCCATTGAGAAAACCCTACAAAATGTATCCGCAGAGAAAGAACAGTCTCCTGAAGGAGGTTCCGGAAGAAGTGTGATGATGAGTGAAAGAGAAGACTGGTGATGTCACATGAAGCAGAAATGATGCACCCACAAGAGATGCTGAAGAAGAAAGTATATAGACTTTATAGAATCTGATGGTGAAGTAGAGAACATTTTGGGAGCAAAATGAAGATTGCACATGCGGAGAAGCACTGAAGAAAATGCAAAGCCATTTCATAAATGTACAGATGCAGTAACGCAAGTAGTCAAAGTAATCATGATGCTGGCTATATGTAGTGAATAGACTGCAGGTGATGCTGCCAATATATATATGTGTGTATAGAATCTGGATGTTCCACAACACATTTTAGCAAACTTGGACCCCGTGAATGGAAGGGCTGGAAGTGTTGCGCAGTAGAATAAAACAGCTGACGGCAAAGGAAGATTCGAGAGTTGGGTCCGCCAAGAACCTAATTATCTACTCAAGGAGATACAATGAATTGAGAAGCAAGTCAAGCTCCTGTTTGAGGTGTAATGGAAAAACACTAGAAGGTTTTCTTCATTTAATAGTATTAAATACAATGAAATAGCTCAAAACCTGGTCCCCAGTCACATGGTCAGATGAAAATAGACTTTGGGGCGAGCTACACCGATACAGAAGATAAGGCCATTATCTCACTCCCTTTTATTCTCAGACACAGTGAGCCTTTGCAAGGCCGAGTTCAGAGACATTAATTGAATGTTAGACCGCAGAAGTGATGATGAATGTTGGGCTAATTGGGTGGGGAGGCATGACCAAGCCAACCCCTCTGCACCTGGGGTATGAGCTTGCGTGCTGCTAGCAAGTGGAATATTCCAGAAGGGTACAAGCATGACAAGCAATCATAGAGGGCTACGTAGCAAAGAGCCCTGTAGTTTGAGAAGCCAATAGAATGTTGTGTATTAGTATGACAAGGAAGATGACTTGCACTAAGGGTGCGCATAGCTGACCACCTGACTTTAGAGATCCAATCATCATCCCATACGCCATAGAAATTACACTTAGATGTTCTCCTTAAGCCTATCACAAACCCCAGTAGGTTTTCTTATTTTGCCACGTAGTATGACATCAGTGATGACGGATTTGTAGTATAAAGTTGTGTTTTTTTATTTGATGGTCGAGTCTCTTGAGAAAGAGAATACTTGTGCGGCGTCTGTTGATGTCTGCTTTAGACAATTGCAAATAAAACAGTTATGTTTTTGCCAACTTCCTGAGTCGGTCTGCTTATTGATGTTTGAGTAAGATGTGCATCCCATCCATCTCAGATACTGTTACCTCATCTTAAAGGGCCTACGGGTTCACTTGGTAGCAGAAAGAGGATGGTTCAGACCATCGGTTAGTAGGATTTTAGTATTTTTGGAATATCGGACCTCCTCTGCCATTTAGATGGAGGATCGTGAGGTTTCCTGTGGAGACCGGCCAATATAGAACTTTTGTAAGAAAACCGATACAGATGGGATGGGTTCCTCTTTCACGAAATCCCTCCTGGTTTCCACAGGCGCTGAGCGGACCAAAGGCGACAGTGGCTGATTGGAGGAGGAGACCATCCCGAGGGTCTGGAGCTGAAAGGTGAATGGGTAGTAGATTGAGGGGACTGGCAAAACAAGGAAATGGGGATTGTGGTAAACTAATAAAGTAACAGGGGGTTGATTAATATATGACGAGGAGCGTCAGAGATATTTGATGAGCAGCATCAAAAAGAGCCCAGAGTCCTAGCTCAAGGAGCTTTAGAAAGTCATTTCAAAACCCAAGTGGGTACTTAGGCGGCACATAAACAAGGTTTATGATAGGGAATGATTCAAACGCCAGTTGGAGTATTTTAGGGGCTGAGAGAAAAGGAGTGTCATGACGAGATATATGTGAAGTCGACTAGTCTGTCTCTTTGGGTATTCTGAAGTTGAAGAAAGGTGTCGAGGAGTGACAAAAGTAAAATTGTGAGGTTAAGGAAGAGGAAACAAGTTGTTATCTATCTTTTTAGTCATTGTCAATGCCGACTGAACTCTCAGGTTCGTGCTGTTTAGTGTCTACAATTGTACCCGTATCCCTCTCCCACTCCTCACCTGTGGTTTCTGAGTTGGCTTCCGAAGGCTCGTCTGAAGAAGTCTCCAAAGGTTTCTCTCTCCAGGCTCTTGGGTTCTTCTTTTTCACCGTCTTGCCCTTTTGTTTGAAGAGATAGGGCCGAGCTCCCCCGGAGGCCACTTTGCCAGTAAGGCTATATGCCCGGCAGCGGGGACTCCGGGGAGCCCACCCCAAACCAGGGAAAAGCCGCAGCAGAAAAACCCTGGGTAGTTTCAGGTGCGTTGGTCTGTTCAAATAAGTATTCGCAATCCTTCTTGGAATACTACTCAGCAAATGGGTAATTCACAATCCTTCTTGGAATCCCACTTCTTTAGAGTACTACATTTACCAGAATGCACTTGGGTGCAATGTCTAAGCTTTGGAAAAGATTCCAAGAACTCCGTGAGCAAGGTTAAGTAAAATAAACAGAAGGAGGGGTTACACAGGTCAGAGGAAGCACACAACTCAGGGGGCACGAGTTGAAGTGACAGCTGCTTGGAAAAGCGTGTGTTGAAAAGAACTGCAGATAGCAAGTCCCCGCTCGCTGAGTAAAAAAAAAAGCCCCAGAGCGAACGCAGGTGTCTGCTGACTCCAGCAAAATAACAAACACACACGCTGGGAGATTAACAAGAAAATGCGGGCAGGGAAAGGTCCAAATTAAAGAAGAAATATTCCCCACAGGAAGCGTGGTGGCAAAATGTACGATAAAGGCAGGCAGAAAAACAATAGAAAGCACGAGACAGGAGCACTGTCAACTAGCGTTGGGAAAGAAATCAGTTGCAACGCACCGGTTGCCACACCTGACAGTTAATTATAGCCTCTGTTCCAGCGAGGCTAGAACGTAACATCCAGGTAAAGGAGGAGCTCAGTCCTTCTTCCATAGGATCGATCTCCTGTCTCGTGCTACTCCTTGTTTTTCTTCCCATTTGCCTTTCTATTGTTTTCCATCTCTTCCACAGGCTCCATGGGTGTTTCATGACATGAACAGGTAGATTGAAGTAATTGAGAAGTGGAGACTTTGAGCGGCGAGGGTGGTGCATGCTCTTTTTTGTTATTTTTCTGAAACGTATTCTGTGTAAATCAACGGTAAGCATTGACAGTCAATTAAGACTTGACGCAATGAGGGATGTTACTCCACTGATGCACCTGTGCAAAACACTGCCAAACATGCACCCAAGCTCAAACAGTATAGTGCATAGTGGGTAAAGGGTACAGCAGACAAAATGTGCATGCCATGGCCACAAGGGGGATTGCTATCAAAGACGGTTTTGCAACACATGATCACATACTTGCACGTTGCGTACAAAGGGAAGAAATTGGAGAAAAGGCTGGCTAGTTTAGAGCTCTGGAAAATGTACCAAGAGGAACGGGAAGATCTGGCTCCTGAGGACTGGATGCTTAATCAGTGTAGGGAGGAACGTGTTGAGCCTTCTGCTCCCCTTACCTCACCCAAAGTAAATTACAATAGTGCAAAATGTGGAGTGTATCCACTGAGGAAATTAAAGGTGGCAACAGGATATAGTAATCCGATACATGAATCGCCTGCTTACAGCAGTGATGATTGTTCAGAAGAAACTAAAGGAAGAGAGGAGATCTTTAAGGTCTTGCAAGACAAAGAGGAGAAAAGGGAATGACCAAATGTGACCCTCGATATATAATGAGAGATTAAGAGATGGAAAGGAGAAAAGGAGAAAGCTGACGAGATAACGCTTATACAGAACAAATGGATGGGTGGACAGATATTGCTCAAGCTTGATGGGGAAAAGTGTTGAGGAAGTTAGGCAAAAGGAAAATCAAGACGAGCAGGATAGAAAAGACAGGGAATGAGAGAAACGATTGAAAGAGGATGAACACAAGAGAAAGGATAGACAAAGGCAAGAACAAATATATCAAGGGGAGCAGCAAAAGAAAGAAGAAAGGGCAGAGGAGTGAAAGTAAACCCCAACTAGCAGGGGACGCCCTTAAATACAGGGGACCCATAATCACGGTCAAACCAGAGTAAATACACCCCTATAGGGAATTAAAACCCTTATTCTGCATAAGCAGGAATACATTGTCGCTCTTTTTTAGCATAATGTACTGTGTTATAAACATTCATACATAAACACATCTTCCTGCCATTATCTCAACACTTAACTCCATAAAATTATATATTATCTGGTCCAGTATTTCTCATAAAAAAACCTTGTTTTCCTAGTACTCTGTATGTCGTGCCTAATCTTTTTTTAATCTCCTTTGGCTTGTGATTGACAGGAACAGCTGCTGACCCACTTCGTACTCTCTCTACAATCCTTAGCCTCATTGACGCAACACCGCATGAGCTCTGCGATCCATTCTTAGCACAAGCCACATTCCTTTTTGGCTAAATACAATGTAACATTTTTACAAATTCATTCAACTAATAGTTATTTGCATCTTATATTTCAATCCTACCTATCTTTATTTAGTGACTGGCCACGCCTGTGTGTGAATATTTTTGCATGAAAAAAGCTTTCTCAGTGCTACAGTGTTTAGAAATCTTGCCTAGTTGTAAAGCGCTTCAGGGCGGCAGGGAGGCATAGCTCCTCCCCAACCGGAGCAAAGGCAGTATGACAACAGGTAGAGAGCAATCGAAGAACGAGATAGGCTTGAAAAGAAGAGAGAAGAGGAAGAAGCTCAGAAATTACGGGATACAAAATGCAAAGACGAAGGGAAAAAGAAGTATTTAGAGCCAATGGAAGAAGGGAAGAGAAAAGTCATGACGAGGAAAGATTAGACGGGAAGTGAGAAAGCGAAGGGAATTAGATGAAGAAATGGAGCAAAAAGGAGACAGAGGGAACGCAATATTGATCGCATTCAGAAAGAGTTAATGGAACCGAGTACAGTGATATCATGGAGCCACATAGAAACGTTCCTCCCGTCACAGGGAGCAATGTCAGGGCCATCTAAAGTTACATTAATTGAGAATTTTGAGATAGGAAACATTGGAGATAGGATAGATAATGCCTATCAAGAGAGGGGGGCAAGAAGCGAATCAGGAAGCTGAGGGAAAGGAGATCGATCTGTAGTCACGCAATCACAAAGTGCAGAAGGTGGACCATTTAGTCTCGAGCATAGAGCCTTGTCCTTAGACAAACTGACATTAGATAGGGGCGACACAGAAGAAAACCATACAAGAAATGTCAGACGAAGAAAGGGAAACCTTCCATGGGGAGGTCGGAGAAAGTGCATGCCAAGGGATGTCTGCAGACAGACAAGGAAGTAAGATGGTCTGATCTAGAGCAACCTAAGGATAGGACGCCAGAGCCCATGGCGTACCCAGAGCGACCTAAAGAAAGATTGCCTAGTGAGAAGGGAGAGTCGCCACCATATGTGGACAGGCTGAGGTCATTGCCAGGTAGAAGGCTATCAGGTACCATTGTCCCCACTATGGATTGGCAGACAATGGGAGCCGATTGCGGATTTGGGGTCACGCAGTTCCCTTTATTGGAAAAAGGAGGAGCCAGACCGCAGTATTTCCCTGGCCCCAAATGGACAAAGATAATTTAAGATGTAAACTCTCTAGTTTAACGGGGGTGCGGGTAAATGGATTTATAAGCTAGAAAAAATGACAGGAGGAAATACTCTGACTACAGGGCACATTAAGGGTCTCTAAGGAGCCATTCCTGGGGAAAGGAGTGATGACATTTGGACGAGAACAGGTTACTCAAGTGTCACAGCACACAGCTCATGACGGAGCGCCATTTAATAATTGCAGAGCAGATGTTTGGAGAGCACTCAGGGTACAGTATCCTGATACGTCAGATATGGGTGCAATTATGTCACTTAAAATGAAAGATGGCGAAGATCTGCTTGCTTACATTCAAAGTATTCAGAAACGCTGGACTTTGGAAATGAGGGAGCCGTGGGGGAAATCTGTGCCAGTATTCTACCACATTCTGTGTCAGGGATTGCCAGAACAGGTACAGAGACAGCTCAAGAAACTAGTGGGTATGGAAGCAAAGCCATGGGCAGAGATACAGTTGACTATTGCGCATCACTGCCAATTGTTACAAGAGAAAATAAAGAAGGCATAAGATACTAGGAAACTTGAAGAAGCTAAGCTAGTTCAGAAATAAATTCTCAAGGTACACCATAGAAGGGGCGGTACTGACAAGCAGAGAAGGGCCGGGAACGCAGCAAGCAGTGAGTACATCGCAGGCAAATAATCAACATCAGATGGATAAAGGAGGGAATGGGTTCATGCCACGAGGTGCAGGAATGGCATACAGCGGAAGAGGTGGTTTCCAGAATAATCAC
This sequence comes from Ambystoma mexicanum, assembly GCF_040938575.1. Classification (NCBI taxonomy): domain Eukaryota; kingdom Metazoa; phylum Chordata; class Amphibia; order Caudata; family Ambystomatidae; genus Ambystoma; species Ambystoma mexicanum. The sequence continues at coordinate 1,417,298,924 of NC_090923.1, read as the reverse complement.
AGTGATTTTCAGAATAATCAAGGCAGGTTTCAGAATATGCAGAATGATAACAGAAAATGTCAAGGAGGGCTAGTTAGAAGAGCTCCTCCTATATGTTGGGCATGACAGGGCACATTGCGCAAACATGTGGTAGCCAAGGGTATGTACAGAATGGGCAACTCTCAAGAAGGGGGACAGCTTATCCTCCAGCATATGGCTCACAAAATATGGATGGGTTTGCCCAAGATCAGACAGTGTATCAAGCACAAGCACCGCAAATGCAACTGGCATTGCAAGCACCATTGAATCCGCCACAAGGGCAGTCACAGCATGCACCCATGCAGAAACAGCAGAATGCAAACACGGGACAGTTATTGACTCCTAGAGTAGGGGGTGTCACTGTAGTGGGGGGAGTCCATTTACAGGTGCGGGGATAAGCATGTACCCACAATAGGACAGCTCACAGGGTGACTTGATGTGTTCAATACTATCAGTAACACCAAACCCCAAAGAGGAACCAAGGGTTGATGTTACCATAGGAGGCAAATCGTTTTCTTTTTTAGTAAACACTGGGCAACTCGCTCATGTATATGAGAGGAAAAATATCCGTTATCAGGAAATGCCATGAATTCTCAAGGCTTCTCTACAGCTACAAGCAGAGTTCCTTTTACTAATGAATTACCAGTCTCTATAGGAGTGTCACATATCTGTTCCATTATTGTATTCAAGGCAGACACCTGTTAATATTTTGAGCACAGACTTAATGACTAAGCTAAATATGATGATTTCTTTTACGGATGAAGGCATACTGTATTCCACTCCAGGGATACATTATTTAAACGTGGTCAAATTTATAATGGCATTTACGGGGCAAATGGCTCTGCAAGGAATTCCATTAGAGCCGGAAGTCTGTCTTCATGGGGTATGCATTTTGTTGACATTGCTACCCTGCCTAATGAGGAAGATTATGAGAATACCTGATGAGTTCTTGTTCAGGCCACAGAAACCTATGGACGAAGAGGGGGACAGACTATTCCCCTAGAGTTACCTGCAGCCATAGTGCGATGGGAATTGGCCATGCTCGAAGGAACTGATGATGAGGGAGGCCATGGAGAATGGTAATTGCCATTGGGGAAGGGGATAGATTGACTGACGTCATAGACGAAGATATGTTCAGAGATGATCCATCAGATGATGAAGTAGTATTCGAGATGAGTATTACATATTGGATCAGAATAGAGAGAAGGGAAATTCCACAGAGAATGGTGATAGTGCGGCAGCCCCCAGCATTTTTTTATGAGGATTTGGAAAAAGTGCCAACCTCTTTATGGACTCCATGCCCATATGATGTAGGCCTATTGAGGGGGGTTGGAGAATTTAGTATTAAGCTGAAACCAGGAGCCATTTTACCTTGAGCAAGGCAGTACCCGATGTCTCGAGGGCCAGATGAGGGTATTTTTTAAGACGTCAGAGTCACTGTGTAATACTGCTGTGTATCCGATTAAGAAATCAAAGGGAGGGCCGTGGAGACTGATTCAGGATATGAGGCCAATTAACCAGATTATAGAGGCAGAGTTTCCTTTAGTTCCGAATCCTGTGACAATTTTATTTAGTATTCCCACAGAGGCACGATATTCCTCAGACTAAGTTAAAGAGCACTTGTTTGCCCCAAGGGGATTGTGAATCTACATCGATCTTTACTAGGGTCCTGCAGATGGACCTAGGCAATATTAAATTGGAAAATAGTGTTGTGCTGCAATACGTAGATGACATTTTAGATTGTAGCACGACAGAAGAAGAGTGCAGGCAAGATTCGATTCAGTTAATGACTATCCTAGCAGACAAGGTATATAAAGCGGCCAAGGAGAAGTTGCAATATTGTCAGGAGGAGGTGTTGTATATAGGTCAGTTATTCTCACATGAGGGGAAGAAAGTCACACCTGAAAGAGCTAAGGCAATTATGAAAACAGCAAAACTGCACACGATAAAGCAAATGCAGCAGTTTCTGGGATTGTGCAACTATGTTAGAGCATGGGTATTTGATTATAGTTCATACACAAGACCCCTTTTGCAGGATTTGAAGAAAGCCCAAGTGATTAAGGAAAGAATAGAATGGACTGAGGAGTGAGGGTTTGAGGAATTAAAGAAATCAATTTGTACAGCTCCAGCTCCAGTTCTAGGAATTCCCAATTATTCTGAGGAGTTTGTCTTATTTTCGCACACGAATGGGACAGTTATGGCAGCAGTGCTTACACAGAGAACTACACTAGGGTACAAACCTCTGGCATATTATAGTGAGATTCTAGATCCAGTTATGAGAGAACACTTTCCTTGCAAACAATTGCTGGCAGCAGCTGCATTCACCATTGAGAAGTCTACAAGCATTGTGATGCAGTGTTCTATGACGTTGTTTGTTGAGCATGCATTATTTGCTGTTTTGAAGAAAACTAAGGGGACATTGACATCCCAGAGAGCTTCTGCATATGAGGTAGTTATATTGAATCCAGCAAGCAAAATATTCAAAATAGTGAACCCTGCCATGTTCGTAGCCGACCCTGTGACAGAGGGTGAGCAAGTGCATGATTGCTCCAACTACAAGGAGTTCTAAAATGATATTCCAAGGGTGAAGGAGAATGCTCTAGCAAAAGGGCAGGTTCTATTTATTGATAGGCCTTCAAAAATTGATCAAAGTGATGTAGAAAGGCACTCAGGTTCAGCTGTGGTAAGGGACAGAGCTAATGGGGAATTTGAAGTGGTAGCAAGTGCAAGACTCCCGTCTAACTTTACAGCACAAGCTGCTGAATTGGTGGCGCTTATTGGCATGCTCTAGAAACATGCAGGGCAGGAAGTAACAGTGTAAAGTGACTCTGCCTAAGTGACATCAACCGTGTATGCAGGCCTAACATATTGGAAAAGGAGGGGCTACCTCAGAGCGGATGGCACTCCAGTGCAACACACAGCATTATTGGACAGGCTTATTAAGACACTACAACTCCCAGTAGCCATCGCAATAGTCAAATGCACAGCACATACTAAGAGAACTGACTTTATCTCACACGGGACTGAAGCTGCAGACGAAGAGGCCAAAAAGGTTGCATATTCACCAGATATTTCTAGTTTTGATACTCCAGATGTAAAGGAAAAAGTGGTTACGATTATGATTGTAAATGAAGAATTTAATCATTTGTCCAGAATGCAGTTGGTGGAGGTTCAAGCCAATGCACCACAGGAAGAAAAAGAGTTATGGGCACAGAGGACGTGTTCTTTATCCCCCTCCGAATCATTGTGGCAACAGGACAGCACTGGCAAAACCGGTGATGACTGTAGCCTTACTAAGGGAAGTGCTTGAACAGCTGCATTACCCTGTGCATGTGACTAGGGAAAGCTCCCAGCAGCTATTGCAGAGGACTGGTTCATACTGAACCTGTTACAACACGTTTCATTTTATGTAGTAAATTGCATCGTATGTCAAATGTTTACTGCTGGGCACACACTGCGAACAATCAGAGGAGTGAGTCCTCGACCGAACGGTCATTTTCAGCATTAACATATTGGGCCTCATTACGACCCAGGCGGTAACCATGGCGCTATTAGCGCCATGGTTGCCTCCAAAAACGTACCGATTCCACCATGGTGAATGGAGCAATTACCACCCCATTCCAAGGTTGGCGGGGGCGGTAATTCCCCATTCACCATGGCCCTTCCCCATTCCCATTTGAGCCCCCATAGGGCTCAATGGGAATGGTGAAGGCGCTAATAACGGTACCGCTAATTGCGGTACCGTTATTAGCTCCAAAGTCCCTTTGCGGGTCCTGTCCTTAACGCGTTAAGGGAGGACCCGCAAAGGGACCTCGGAATAGGGCGGTAAGGGATTACCGGCACCAGTGCCCTTACCGGTACCAGTAATCCCTTACCGCCTGGGTCGTAATGAGGCCCATTGACTATGTCGATATGCTGCAAGTATGTAATGGATTTAGGTATATGATAGTGGTGGTGTTCGCCTTTTTGAGATGGATTGAAGCTGGACCATGTACACACCCTGATGCCACTTGCGCTGCAAGTTTTTAGTTCAAGAAGTCTTTCCTAGATGGGGAGTATGTGAGGTGCTGAGATCCGACAATGGGCCCCATTTTGTTTATGAAGTATTTGAACAGATCAGCCTATTGCTTAGTATAAAACACAAGTTTTCTTCTGCTTATCACCCGCAATTGAACAGGATATGTAATAGACTCAACAGTCTTTTCAAGGAAAGAATCGCTAAGCTCAAATTGACATTGAAGAAAGGATGGCTGTATTGCCTACCCCTTGCATTATATGCATTAAGGAATCAGCCTGGGTCGGACCACCACTTCACACACCACGAGTTAGTAACATTGAGGTGAATGAGAACGCCCCTGTCTCCTCCATCGAGGAGTAGAAGTAATGCCCAGATGACTGCAGAATTGTTAGGAAATTAGTTAAATATGTATCTGACATTTATTTGACATGTATGACCGCTAGTATCTCTGTCATTTCAGATCAACTCAAGCGTAAAGGGTTACAGACTCAAGACACAGATGAAGACCATTCAGCAACCGGATGTGAAAAATTATTATCTGTAGCCAAGTTGTTTGTTGGAGACCCGGTAACTTCACTAGGAAGTGGCACGAGCCCCGTTTTAGTGGACCATTTATAGTCGAGAATGTCACTACCACCGCAGTAAATGTCCAAGAAAGGCACGTCTGGATCCACTTGGGCGATGTGAAACCGTATGCTGGTGAGACCGATGCACCCCCACCAGTTGATTCGGAAGCAAGTCAAGAAGAAGCAGTTCAGCTTGTGTAGACTCGATCGATGACGGGGAAAAGGGATGCTAAGATTGCTGATTAAATAAATGCACGTGTGCATTTGGACTGTGGCTCACCTCAAACACTCTTTATAGATATTTTAGCAGGAGTGAAAAAGCAAATGTTCTTGAGCCACAGGAATCTTTTAATTGGACTTTAGAAAGTTCTGATGTGCTAAAAGAAAAAATGCCAAATCTTGATTTCAAGTATGATGACTGGAAAAGGGAGCTGGTTCCCTCATTCATTCCTGACTGAGTTTCTCTTTGATTAAGATTCATGGTTCTATCTGATGTTGATGTCCACAGGCTCCTTCTCGCTGTCTTCATTTTTATACTCAGAGCTTAACCTGCTCTTGTTGGGCGTAACACTGACATACGTACTTTTGTGCAGGATCCTAAGAATGACCCCGCGATTAGAAGATTGCTTGCAGCAATAATTGAGCAGAGCATTTAATGAATTTACCTGATTAAAAAGGTTTTTTCCTTCCTTAAAAGTAGTACACAGACATGATGTGGACTGTTGAGAATAATGCAGTTCCAGAAAGTGAGCAGACGACGTGTGGAGAGACACCAGTGGTGGGGATTAATGTACTGGTGCATAATATATGTGTGCTCAGCATTTATCATTGTTTTCCTGTTTTTGCTAATCCACAATGTCTACTTCATTGGTCGCAGGCTTACGTCAAAAATCTACCCTATGCTCAATTTTTACGCATTCGGCGTAATTGTACTGAAAGGGAGGAATATAAAAAAAACATGCAGAGCACCTAAAAGGGAGATTATGCGAGAGAGGATACCCTAAAAAACTAGTTAGACCATTTGAAAAGAGATCAGAACACTGATAGAGAGATATGCCTGACCACTCGTGAAAAAACTAAAAATTAGAGATTAGTGTGTGTCACGACATTTAATCCTATCAGCTGTGACATAAAGAAAATTATAAACAAGAATTGGAATCTTGTTAAACAACCTGGGTCCCTATCACAAAGACCAATGTTTGCTTTCAAGCAGAACCAGAACCTAAGATAAAAACTGGTACACACCTATAAGGATGTCACTAAAGAACAGACAATCCTGAGTCAGTGTGGATTACCACCTATTACAGGCCATCATAAGTGTGGAAATTGTGTGGTTTGTCCACTAACTGAAACTAGACATGAATTTCAACATGGGACCATGGTTTGGAAACTGAAACATCACACTAATTGTCTCACTAGAAATGTCATCTATGTAATTATATGCCCCTGCCAATTGATGTATATTGGTACAACTACCAGGGCGGTAAGATAACACATATCAGAACATAGGCCCTGTATACGAAATAGAGTGGCGGATAAGCCACTGGTGGATCATTTTGTACATCATAACCACAAGGACACAGATATGAGGTGATTTGTGTTACAATCTGTTAAGATCAATATGAGAGGGGGAGACATGGGAACTATACTCCACCGCATTGAACAGCGTTGGATATATACCCTCGACACGGTGCTGCAAGGTTTGAATGTCTCTGTTGAATGGAATACCCTGGTCACTAAAAAATGATGGAGTTATGTAGAAGGGGTTTATCCATGTGGGTTGCCCCAAATGAGTTCTATCTTTAGTGTGTTACCACATTAACCCCATCATATCTACCATAAATATGGGGGTCATCGTTGCCTGATAGTGATCTATTGGCCAGTATTAACAATTTCTTACTGGCTATCACCAATAACTCTTGAATTTTAGAAATTCTGAATTGTCTTAATCCTCCGGATTGATGTTCACAAACGCATGTGAATAGCGTTTATGTGATTATGTGAATGATTCACATATATTGGAACAGCATCAAGTAGCCCATAATGAACTGATTATATTCGCCCCCTTGCATATTGATTGGGGACAGAAATTGTTGGACCCAAGAAGAGGTCTGTATCTAAGAATAGTAGGTGTGTGTATGCGAGCACTTATTTGGAGTAGCTCCTATTTACTGTTACGAGACAATAAGATCATTGTAACCAGAGTATCTCATATGATGTGGCAGTACGACCCTGTGTTACTCCAAACACGCTTTGGCTATGAGACAAAACATTTGGAATTGAGGCTGTTGTTTATATCAGTTGCCTGGTTTTGGGATATGGATAGATCGAGTCCTCTTTCTATTCCATTGAGTTTGTACCAAAGAAAACAAACAATGTAGTAGGGCAGTTCAGATTATTGTGCGAGTCGGTCTGAGGCACTGTAACTCTGTGCAGTGGTAAGTACACATTTTTGCAGTATTTAGTAGGGTGAAGTGCAGGGGATATGGCAACAGGCACCTATTTGAATGGTGATACATTTTAACAATGATACATTTCCTGAATGTTGGTCCACCGTCTGCAGGATTTGTAGTGGTATGGCAGAGTGCTTGTCATGCGGGGGCGGTCGCCTACGGCGCTGCTTTTGGGACCATGCATTGATGTGGCCCCACTTATTGTCACATGAGGGGGGTGACCGTGAGGTCATCCTGCGTTTTTGAGTTACGTGTTTTGGTGTGAAATAGCACACAGGCATTATTTGTAGATGCAACTACCTATATGGACAGGTATTTAGAGATTAATATCTGTTTTGTGACGAATATGGGTCAACATACGCATTGATGTTTATCGTGCATATTGCTAGGGACATGCCGTAGCTGTGGCATTGTAATGCCTATAGTTCTATGGGACATTGATGGGTAATCTTCTCTGTTTACAGTACAGATAAACAGAATCAAGAAAAACCAGCAAGAAAAAGATATATAACTGAAATAGAAATACTATTGGAAGAGGAAGTACATATTTCTTAGAAAAAGTCACCCGTTTCCCTACTCTGACAGGGTAAGTCTGAAAGTGATTTTTGGATATAGAACGATGACTTAAGTGGCCTAAAAATGAGAGTACTTATATATTTTTTTTCACCATTATCCTTCTAGGACATAGAAATAGAGGGTGCATATCTGTTGTTTGCCTGGTTGACATCCAGAGGAGAACATACTATGTGATATGTGTATGGCTGCTTACTGTTGAACTGTAAGTAAAGCCTTACATTACTTGCTTCCAAACTATGCCAGAGAGGAGAGGGTAGTCAAGTTTGATATTGTAGTAGTGAATAAACGGGGGTGTCCCTTTTTTTCTTTTTTTTCATTTCTCACAGGGCCTGATTGAACCGGCTATTATTAGGTGCCAGTGAGGGATTTATACCATCACATCTTCTACATCTCCGAATTTGAATTGCGGAGGTGAGTAAGATGTATGCATCTACTTGTTAGAGGTGTCTTTGACTCATTAATAGTGGTTATAAAGAAATAAGGATGACAAGGGATCATGATTGGTTTTATTGATTTTTTATATGTGTTTTGTAGAGATGACGTGGCTCACTCCAGTCCATGAAAGGCAAGATATCTGATCTTTGCTTCATGTCCTGATGAAGGTCTAGAAAAAAGAGCGGGACATGATTGTCAGTCCCATTACCGAAAAATGTGTCAACTATAGAAACCGTTTTGAATTGTAACAAACTGTGAATGACACCTGTATCAAGGATAGGGTCAAAATATGTTGTATAAGCACTTGCCAAAGAAACGTGTAATATGAAGTACTGTTTACATTAAAATACGGAAAGCCATTGCTGATATGTGTGTGTGTGTGTGTGTGTGTGTGTGTGTGTGAGTGAATGAATAACAGAGAATACTTTATTGTGAGCCTGATTGTGTATAATTGTGATTAAAATATTGATTTTATGCTATTGGTATGTATTATTATTATAATGCACATAACATGTATGGAAAAGGACGTATGCCCCTCAGCCGAGGTAGGTCTTGAAGTAATCTCTACCCCCTGATAGGTTACGCTTTACAGGAAGGGTGGTCAACCATGCTGTATTTTGCAGGATTGTCCCGTAATTGGGTACTCTGTCCCGCAGTTTTCAGACTGGCAGTGCGGGACACGGGTTGTCCCGACTTCCTTTTTTCCCTCAGTACACAAGGAGACAAGACACGATTAGGCATGCTGGGGCTGGCCACAGCAGGGTGAAGGCCACTCATTGCAATGTCAGTCCATGGCAGTCACAGTTGCCACTTGCCAGCCAGTCACTGTCAGATTCGCCATTGGCCCCAGCGCGGGATATGTACCCGTCCCTGGCCCCCCTCCCAAGACAGCAACGCACTTACAGTGCATCATCTACAGAGCAGGCCTGGCTGCAGCTGCTGCTGCTTTGATTGAATGGGGATGCCAACCCAGCGAGGGAAATCATGTGAAATGTCACTGCAACAGTGACAGTAAGTGGCCATCAGCCGTCTGCAGTTCTTGCTCGGCTCCGTGGCGTAAACCACTGCAGCCTTCTTCTTTCAATTATTCCGACCCATTCCAAGGCGAAGAGTGCAAGTATTTGCCTTTGGGCTGGCTCTGCCCCAGCCCCAGCCCTGCAGGTGCTCCTCCATACCCGGCGTTGCCATGTCTCTGTTGTGTCTGGTCCTCCTGGCAAGGAATCCTTTTTCACCAGGCTGTGTGTGGCTGTGCAGCCAGTACTGTGCGACTGATGGACCTCAGTCACTGCACTATTAGACTCTTGAGTTTGACTTGGCTGCACTTTTAAAAGTGATCTGTGCAGGCCGTGGCATTGCCTGCCTTTTAGGTGACATTCTCATAAATCTTCCAGGCAGTGTGCCGACTGTACACCGCCTGGCTGGCTGCTGCTGTCCTCCTCCTCCTGTTCATTTTCTGACTTGCTGAAGTCTAAAGAGGTAGTTGTGCTGCTGGCTGTAGCATTCTGCCTGTTGTCGTGGGTCTGGGAAGCTGAAGTTCGTCCAATGCACGGAGGTGCTGCTGCTGGAAATACTGACTTAGTTCCCACCACAAGGGCTCGAAGGCTGGTAAGTGCAGTCGTGGGAAAGGGGGACTAGTTGTACTCTGGCTGCAATGAAAAAGGAGGGAAGTGGGATGTTCGGGCAGATGGTGGGGTGTGGGAAGTGCGGGGTTCAGTGTCTAGTGAGTCAGGGGTGACCAGGATCAAACACTGTGGCTCAAATAGTTGTATTTCAACAGTAATAATGTCTTATAGAGTTTAATTACAAAAAACACACATTTCATAATAAAGCCACATGACATGTACATCCTTATAGCAATATGTTAAGGCAAAAGAATATAATTGTGACTTTAGTTTTCACATCCTGAATGGTAAACTATTATATGCCAGAATGCAAGATAATGCCAAACTGAAAAATCGAGTTAACTCCACTGTACTTCCAGTGATTTAAGACAGGTAATAAAAAAAGTTGTGTAATAAACAAAGATAGATATGCAGATTCGTTGTCACAAACTCCCAGCTCATTGTTATTCATAAGGTTAAACACATTTGATTAGTGACTTAAAGCAGCTTTATTTTTTTGCATGTCGAGATTTAATGATTTTAGGGAAAACATTTTGATGTGCCAGAGATATCCATCAGCTCCCCTGGTATTTGCCAGCCACTTATTTGTCTGTATGGTCCACAGTGTCTTAAAAGGGGTTTGTTTGTATTCTAGGTGCGTATGTTTGCAGGTTGACCTTCCCACCATTTACTTCTTGAATTGCTCTACTTAGACTTAGCAGAGCGATAATCACGCTCCTTTCAGTAACTCACGGTGGACATTTTCTGCTGCATATATGAGCATGGTGTTGAATGCCCCAATGTGATTGGCCGAGGAGCATAGCTCTTGAGAAAAGGTAAAAATACACACTGCACTAGGCAGAAAAAGTGTTCTTGAAGTCTGCTACAATTGGGAGTAGTGCAGGTTGTGCTTTTAGACACACAGTGACAAAATGTGACAACTTGTGACAGTGACAGATTAAAAACAATGTAAAATAAAACAGTATGTGGTGTTTCATGTAATATGTGCTTCCCTGTCATCCACTTTAGCACTGTAATGCTATTCTTGCATGCTTCCCGTTCTGGGCAAGCAGCAATGGACACCAGATATGGAATACATTTTAATGTTTTCCCTCCCTAATATTCCCCCTATTTTGATTTCTGTACGGCAAAAAAGTCACTTGAGTGACCTGAGAGCCAAACGGAAAAGTGGGTAGCTAAAACCCAGGAGGAAACGCCACAAAGTCAGCTTATTATTATTATTATTATTATTACTATTATTATTATTAGCTATGAGAGAGTAGACAAGAGAGTAGCCAAAACCAGGAAGAAACTTACCAAGTAACTTGTTGGTGGCAGGCCTTTAGTGGTGTATTAGCCACACTCATAAAATGGCAGCTATACTAAGTGTCTGTAGCAGTGATGGCACTGATAATGGCAATGGTATTGAAGTTGGTGGCAAGGATAATGCGAACCAATTTCAAAATAGCATTGGTAAAAAAAATGTACTCCCAAAGCAAATAAAGAGTATGTGTGTGTATCGCAAAGAGTGGGAAGTAGAGACCCACTGGTTGACTGGCTGTAAGGAATGTGACAATCAAACCAGATATATCCCACATGGAAAGTCATTTTCTATTGGATATGGAGGGTTTAATGACGTACAATACATGAGAATTCAGATTTTCACTAAAGGTCTGTGAAGTTACTCTCTCCTAGGCAAGCAATCCAGCGTTTCTTTGTTAACCATGTGGAGACCGCAGTAGAGCATGACATTGTAGTAGTGGCAGAGGTTTCCAATGTTAACCATGTCATAATACATAATCATTATTTCCGTTCAATTGACTGCAGAATGAAACTTGCTGCTAAGATATTTCCTGACTCCAACATCTCATGCAAAATAAGCTGTGCTAAAACAAAAGCCAATGCAATAGTAGTTAATGTGCTTGGTCCTTATTCTATCAAGGATAGTGTCCATGCTCTGACTGGGCAAAACTCTTGGAGGTTTTTCTCCATTGGAAGCAATGCCTCCAACAAGGGTAGCATAAAACTATTCCCATTAATAATAAGATATCTTGATATTGACAATGGGGTGAAAGATTGTTTGCTTGTTTTCTATGAAGACAGTGATGAAACCGCAGTTGCGATTTCCGCCCAAATACAGGAGACGCTACAATATTTTGGCCTCAATTTAAATCTGGTTTCTACGTATAGTGCCGATAATGCAAGTGGGAATTTTGGAAGACATTAATTGTGTGTTTAACATGATGCAAAAGGAAAAGGCTGGCAGATAATTCAGGGCAACTGCTCAGCCCATACCCTACACCACACAGCCAAATACAGCAATGGAAGAATGATGTTTGATATTGAGAATCTAGTGATCAAAGTTTATAGTCATTTCTCCTGTTCGGCCAAGCATAGGACAGAACTAATTGGCATGTGTGAGTTTGCTCAGATTTAGTGGTGAGAACTTCAACGGCATGTACCAAAGAGATGGCCCAGCCTTTTTCCAGCCATTGAATGCCTGCTGTCCAACTGGCCTACAGTCCACTCCTATTTTTTTCTCTTGGAGAAGAAACATGCCGTTATTTTTTGTGGCAAATATTTGAAGGTGACAGCATGGGTGGTGGTGAGCATGATGCAAGGAAAGTAACAAAAGCTGAGATCATGATTTCTTTTCTGCACAATGTGCTGACAGCTTTCCAAGACACAATTCTCATAATGGAGTTGACGGACATCACTATTCCTGAACTTTTTGATATTTTTAGTCTATTTCGAAAGAAAATCTCCAGGCGTCAGAAAGACTGTTTTCTTGGGTTTAAAGCAGACAACGATTTGAAATGTTTAGGTGATGAGGTGAGAAAAGCTGTTATGAAGGATGTGATTGCTTTCCATGATATGGTTCTGATATACATTGACAAGTGGTTTGATCTTTCTGAAAAGTGACGACTTCAGTGCTTATCATTGTTTTCACTTAATAGACCTATGTCGTTTGCTGAAATAACAACATGGCGTCAATCTTTCCCAGCTCTTTTAGTAGATGGTAATCTGTTATATGAAGAATTCTGCATTGTAGAAAGCATTATACATATTTTAACTTCATCAAATGACGAAAGAACTATCCAAAAATGGATAAAGCTCCTGAATGCCTTAGACTATGAAGGAAAACAGTTCACCAAAATTGCAAGCTTTGTGCTTTCAATACCTGCATCAAATGCACATGTGGGGAGAGTATTTTCTCTTGTTTCCTTTACCTGGAGTAACGCCAGGGACCATTGTGAAGTTAACACAATTAAGGCTTCAAATTACATATCATTTTCAGATGAGCTGTACTGATGTTTGTGCAAAGTGCTCTAAAGACAAGAAGTTATTGCTTTCAGCAAAAAGTCAAAAAAGTGCAAGTTCAAAATATGCAATTAATTATTACTTTAATGGAGAATCTGTTTTGGTTATGAACTGACATTGATAATGTAATCCATGTTTCTGTCAATGGAATTATAATCAACATAGCGCAGTACTAGAACAAATCTTGGCCTACATATTAAAGATAACTTAAGATGCGTTTGACTTCTGGCTTTTTTGACTGACCAACAATATCAAGGTAGCATAATGCTATAATAGTGAGCTGAGTAACAACAAAGCAAGCTTCAAACTATGTGTTTCAGTGTCAGTGTTGTGATGTAAGTAAGCTTTATCTACATACATACAGGTATGGGTTCCAGTTTCTCTTAGTTATATACAAGGAGACAGACCACCCACTGGCCATCCTCACATACTCACTCAGGCCCCCAACTGACACTCACAGAGCGCTCAACAGAAAACCCTCATTAACATTCTCCTGACAGTCATTCCAAGCACCAACATTCTCTGAGCATACATAGAGGGCCAGCAGGACAGGACATTTAAACCTCACAAAAGTAATATGTAAACAAATGTATCCATATGTTGGTGTGAACGAATGGCGCTGTATAAAGTCTCACGCGCTACAAACCATTTTTGAGCCTCCATGCGTAAAGTGTCATGCAAAGCCATTATGAAAAGTTGGCCACCCTATTTACAGGGAGTGTGTTGCAGAATGTGAATTCTGTTCATGGACATTGAGACAGGACTGTCCATTTTTATGAATTGTTGTATTGTATGGTTAGAGACTGGATGAGCTTGCCGAAATGCATAGGCGGCAAAGATTTTCTTGAACCTTCTGGGGTCAAGTGACCATGAGATTATAAACATAATGGGTCCGGAAGGTGGCCTTGGTTAGTTAGGGTGGATGGTCTGGACTGGAAAGCTGCACACCTTGACTTGCAAGCCAACAAATAAATCACTTGCGTTTGCCATCTATTCAGATAAAAGTGTGAGCGTGATTTTTCTTTGACACCCGTAAGTAATTATTTTAAGATAGCACTATAACAAAATGGACCCCCCGGCACAGTTTAATAGACTACAGTGTTACTCTATATGTTATATTGATCATTTAATAAAACTTGAAGCTTGGCTGTTTATAAAATGTGTGCAGCAGACTGAATTGTCTCGTAGCATGCTCAAAACACATCACCTATAGGTAGTGCATCGCTCTTCTCACAGATAAGTCAAATGAATGATACTACAGTCTTTGGTGGGTGAGAGGGACTTGAAATGTCCCAGACAGAATTCTATGTAGGAGTCATGAAAAGGTGTTCTTATGGCTAGGGGATTACTATGGCCCTCATTTTTTTATTTTTAGTGAGAAATAGAAAAAGGCTAGTCCCTGTGGGCGGCAGGGGCAGCTGGCCTGCTTCTGCAGAATCCTTGTCTGCTTTCTTATGCATTATTTTGGGCATATATCACAAAAATAGTTTGGAAGTTCCAGGATATGGAAGGCATTCGAAAGTAGTATGGTTTGAACTTCTCTCAAACTGGTCCAAGTATGACTGATTATGACTGTGAAAAAAATCCTGCAAATGAAGAACAATATATTGGAAGATATGGAGGCATGATAAACGTAGTAAGATATAGGCGTTGTTCCATTTAGACGTGCAGTATAATTTGGCAATTCCATACTCTTCACACTGTTCTTTGCATTTGGATGCACCCTATGATGGGATAGGAAATCTCACAATCAAACACCCCAATATTACTGATCAGGGTACACACGTGGATTTTGGGGAAGTAAGTACCGAGGACAAACAAAAAACAAACGACCAGTGGTTGAAGTGAGCGAGAACCATCAGAGACTGAGATCCACTACTACTAAAAGTTCTCATGTGATTTACACACAATTTCACCATTCCAGAAGTTATTTTTTAAGTTATTGCATACATTTTCTTTTTACCACAATATAGCACTTGCAGTTGTACTGAAATTCATTTGACCGTACATTCACGAAACCTGGATATACACTATTTGGGTTCATTTTAGTCAAGGGAAGATGGAGGAGGTCCTGCTAAAATTATGAAGGAATCTCTCCTCACACCCCATCTCCATCAGATTTTTGAAAAACATGTCAAGTTATTAGCTTTGGTTAAATGCTTAGATGTTGTCATTATTAAAGGTCTAGACCATTTGCTTGGGATGCTGTTTTAATATTAGGTGGCTATGTGGCATTTGTCCCTTGATATCAATGGACAAGTGTGCACTTGTAATATGAGCTTTTGTGACTAATTGCTTGGACTAATGTAAAGCACTCTGGGTGGGATATGTTAATGAAGCACATTTTATTAATTTTTATTATGTATTTGGCTTATATCAAACTGCACATAAATAGAAGCAATAACACACATTCCAATCAACAATACAAAAGAAACAAATAAAATGTGTAATGTTACATCAATGAGAAACCTACAATACTGAAGTAGGGCTAGAATCTATCATATTTGTTCACCCAACATCATACGAGACAAAAAGCTTCTGACATCAATGAAAGCTACATTATTGACATAATGTGAAAAATAATGTGATCTTGCTGGGCCTAAAGCCTTGCATTCAACACATACATGAAAAGGAGTCTCTACATGTTCAGCATCATTACAGAAATTGCAAATACGTTAATCTCTAGTAAACCCTGTTTGCGCGCTGATATTCTTGTATGACGGAAAAAGATAAATCGGAAATACGTAAAATGACAACAAAAATATTTTACAGGAAACTTTCTAATGTATGACTGGATAGCAAAATCTTTAGGAAATTAATTCACATAATTTCTTAAATAGTTATAATTTGTGTACGCGCAATTGGCGTTTCAGTCAAAAAGTAAAACTTCTTCTAAAGAAGATTAAAATCTTGATCATAAAGACTGGAAGTTCTAAAGATGGTCAATAATTTGAATTTGCTAATACTGTTGACACTTTAACAATAAATGGACTTTCTTATTTTTCGAGTAAAACCGTAATCTAAAAGTCTAGCGGTTCTGGGCTTGCTGCACATATCTTATTCAAGAACCAGTGAGGTAACATAGTTCTGTAACATATGGAGAGTAAACCTGACTCGGTATGTGTAGCCTGGATATGAGTAGAACTGGGAAGACCAGGAAAGCCCTTACATACCTTTTCTTCCCACAAATCAAGTTGTTTGAAAATGAAAGATGGGACAATCTCACTGCTGTATAATAATAATGAAGGCATTAATCCATCAAAGAAAGTAGAAGCCCCCACCTATTCACTTGTGTTTGTATCGATCCTCAGTACTCGATTCAGTGTTGGATGACCCCACACATACATCCCATCCAAACATTAATGAAGCCCATTATCTAATTTCAATGTGATGTGCTCATCACTGCTCTAATCATGAGGGCATATACACATAAATGCATTCTACATTTAAAATCTGTCTGTCTACTCTCCAGTGCAGTGAGGGTTAGTAACAAATCGTGAAGATATCGTAATCATAATAAATCCTTCTTGATCTTAAAAATCACATCAGGGACCAACTCGCAGCCCATCAACTTCATGCCATACAAATGTGTCTGTAATTGCTATTCCACTCTTTCGCCTATTTCGGGGGAGCAATACAGAGATACAGAGACTTAGAAGTTTTGACTGAGAGTCTTGGAATGATTACAGACAATGGATATCAACATTTGACTAAGCATAGAACGGAAACAAGTTGAATAGATAAGTTACCCGTCCAACAGTGTGGGTGGTAATACTTAGAAATATATTGTACGTTTACAGGTGATACGGACATAGGATCCACTAAGGAAAAAAGGATTCATCAGCGTTCGAATCAATGAGGCACCTAAACGATGTGAATGGCCACAGGCTAGTGGTATCTGAGCAGCTTGCATGATCCCAGTCAATTGTAAAAGGAGGAGTTTTTAAACCTAGTCCACTTTTTTATTGTTTTGTAGATGTGAGCACACCGAAGCACAACTCCCGGAGTCCTGATGTAGGCCATTGAGAAATTGGGAGACACGTGGTTGACCTGTGTACCCTACCATAGAAGACCGAAACACAGAGTGTGAGCATCTTAGTTGATCGCATTTTTTATGTATGATATTAATTGCCATAGATAACGTGATCGATGTCTCTGCGTGTCCTCAATATACCACAGAGGCATTCTAAGACTGGGTCGAAATAGCTGATAGAGTCAAATACTAGCAATAACAGACGCTTTGTATGACATGAAGTTGATGGGCTTTGAGTCGGTCACTGGCGTGATTTTTTACGAACAAGAAGGATTGTGATATCTTCACGATTTGTTACTAACCCTCACTGCGAGAGTAGACAGGCTGATTTTAAATGTGCAATCATATCTATATGCTTTTATGATTAAAGCAGTGATCAGCACATCACATTGAAATGAGACAGTGGACTTCATCAATGTTTGTATGGGATGTATGTTTGCTGGAGTGGTGCAACACTGAAGCTAGTCCTGAGGATCTATACAAACACAATGAATAGGTGGGGGTGTCTACTTTCTTTGATATATTATTGTATACCCATTATAATACTGAAGGTACCAGTTTTTGAGGAAACAATTTGATTAGTGGGAGGGAAGGAAAACTGCTATCATTCATATTAAACTTCCTAGCAAGGACAGCCAATGGAATACACTTATTTTCGTTATTTCTATAAAAACATCTTACTTGTACTATTTGTAATATTAAATCCCAAATAGCCTATTTTTGCAATGTGTTGTAAACAAGTTGCATTCAAATGCAGAGCAAAGCGAAATATAGAACTCTGCTTCCTTGGAAACTGTATAACAAAAGTTTCCTTGCATTAATGGTAAGATTATTAGTTCATGCATAATTGGAGATTGCATTTAGCATACATTGCAAGCCAATTTGGGTTCTATGAATTAAGACTATATCATTTGCTAGCCAGGCATGGGAAAACACTATAATTTTTATAGGAAAGTTATGGACCAAATGTATAGTCTGGCCTGCATCAGCAAGATATAAATTGAAAAGGCAGGGAGCGAATATTTATCCCTGTTTAAATTCTACCACAGAAGGGATGGAATTAGTCAAGGAACCCATCAATTCCGACCTAATCTGTATGATCATGTCTGTGTGGAACTTAACTAAGAATTGCAAAAGGGCGTAAAACAAAAAAAATATAAAAATATTTAACTTATTAGCAGACTCCATGTGGCCCAAAACGGATTGATTTCTGGACGTGGGAAAAGGGATCATGTACAAGCTGCTCGCAGGAACCTACTTTGTCTTCCAGTAGAGAAGAGAATTCTGCGTAATATTCCCTGACATCTTCAAATGCAGCCATGGGGATGCTTCTGTACACCCCAAAGGTAGCATCCCATGGTATATCCGAGGATGGAACTATTGGTCTATGGAGGATCACAGATTCTATGTCAAGACGGAGGCGAGCATTATGCTTCATCTTCTCATTTATTTAGCTCTCCAGCAGTTTCAACAAATCAATAAAATGTCCATCTTTTCATTGAAAACAAACATTTTTTTTTTCTTAAAACTTCATTTCCCATCAACCCTAGGTCCCTGTTCCCAGTGTCCTGGTCATGTGACCTAGTCCTTCCTCTTCCTGAGACCTTCTCTTCTTTTCCTGCTCTCCAGAGATAAGTACCCTTTTCATCTAGCTGCATAACTTTACAGCATTTGTATGAGGGTATTGACCAGATTGACTGTATATATTTAAAATTTGCATGCAATAAACATATGAGCTGTAAGCGCAGGGACCGCGCAGCGTATTATTCCGAGGTTATGATGTCGGTTTAATTTTATAGTGCGGCGACCCCGTGCTGCATTTCCAGCACATTAGGGGTTTGTCAGAAGTTCATTGTTTCCACTTCGCGAAAGGCTCCGAGGGCCTGTCAGAGCCTGCGAGCCCGCTCGCGGGAGACACGAGCGCAGCTGTAGCCCCCACCCCTGGGGAGGGCGGAGGGGGAGCTCGAGCAGAGTCCCGCTCGCAGCCCCCACCCTCGCGGGGGAGGAGCCTAACGCCGAGAGTCCCGGCATAAGGATTGGAGGAGCGTACGGCCCCCTCCTTTGGAAAGGAGGGGCTAAAAACGCTCCGAAACGTTTTGCGGGCATTGCCCCTATGCAGGGGAAGAAAATATGGGAGACACAGAAGAAGAGCTCCCTCATGAAGAGGATCTCGCAGAATCTCCGACATCCTCGCAGGAGGAAGGTGATAAGGAACGAGATGAAGGGAGTTTACCACCTCTGAAAAAGAGACTGAGGAAATTGAACAATATTGAGGAAGAAACCTCAGATATGTTTCAGCCAGAGGAGATCAGAAACCCGAAATCCTCAGAATGGGTGCCTTCTCCAAGAGTGGCGCGATACATGACACAGAGGCTTCGTAAAGCACTTGAGAAGGAGGTGAGGCAAAGGATGAGGGCAGAATGCCCTAGACTTGAACTCCCAGGAAAGGTGGCAGAGGCACCTGAATTAGATCCAAAAATGCTAGCTTTTGTAGCTAAATCAAACAGGGATCCCAGAAAAGGGATCGACCGATCATGGAGGAGTTGCCAGGAGAAGGTCCTGGATCTAGCTGGTCCACTGGCAAAAATTATGGACCTGGCAGAGCGAGCGAAGGATACAGGGGAGGAGATTGATCCCAGAAGTGTTGGCAAACTGGGCTCAAAGAGCCGTATGTCTGTTAGGGAACGCAAACTGTGCGATATCCTCTGAACGCAGAGGAGGACTATTGTTGAAAATAGATCAGAAATTAGGAGACCTATCCTCTTACGAGGCGGGCGAGGCAGCACAGGGCCTGCTATTCGGTGAAACATTCGGAAAGGAGATGGGGAGGTTTGTAGGGACCTATACCTCGCTGGAAAAAGCACAAGCCTCAATAAAAAAGATCTTCCCCGGAAGAGTTTTTGGAGGGACCGGTCGATACAGAGGCCGAGCGGCCGGTCGCTATCAAACGTCCAGAAGGCCTCAATCAAACAGAGCGCAAAACTGGGAGGATAAGAAACCAGACACCTTCTTCCAACCCAGAGGCCGCTTCCCCAGAGGAAGACGAGGCAGAGGAAAAGGGAGAGGACAGTACATCCCCACAGGTGAGAGCATCCACATATATCCTTCAGTAGGGGGGAGGACAGCGAAGTACTGGGAAAACTGGCGTGCGCTTTCCAACGACGCTTGGGTGCTACAGTCAGTCAGAGGCTTACACATACAATTTATCCAGACCCCAACCCAGTACAATGCCCCCAGACCAATAGTAGCTGCGCGAACAGAGAAAGATTTGTTACACGCAGAACTACAGAGTCTAGTGAAGAAGCGAGCTATCGAGCCTTGCAGGGCTCCGAGGTTCATCAGCAATATGTTCCTGGTCCACAGAAAAGAAAAAGTGAGACCAGTCATAAATTTGAGGGACATGAACAAGTGGGTAGTCTACAACCATTTCAAAATGGAAGGAACTCGCCATCTGAGAGACACACTCAGACAGGGCGACTGGCTCACCAGAATAGACCTGAAAGATGCATATCTCACGATTCCAGTAGAAAAAGAATACCGATCTTTCCTGGCTTTCTACTGGGACGGGCAATTATGGCAGTTTGCCACAATGCCGTTCGGATTAGTGTCCGCTCCCTGGGCGTTTACGAAACTGATGAAGCCAGTAGCAGCAGCGATCAGGGAGAAGGAATACCGATCATCATCTACCTAGACGATATCCTAATAATGGCGAGCAGCGAAGACGTTCTTCACTACCAGACCAGCTGGGTAGCGAACCTCTTAACCTCTCTGGGCTTCCTAGTGAACCGAGAGAAGTCGGAGATGGTGCCAGCAAGGAGGATGGAATTCCTGGGCTTTATCATAGATAACAGGACAGCGACCCTGGAGCTGCCGAACAGGAAGATCAGGGACATAAAAAGAGAGATAAGGAACTGTCTCGGCAGTCCAACCACTTCACTGCGAACGATAGCACGGATTGTGGGCCTGTTAGCAGCATCAATCCAAGCGATATTTCCAGGACCGCTGCATTATCGAGCACTTCAGAGGCTGAAAATAAGACACCTTCAGCAGGGGCTCAACTACCGCCAGCTGGTGCCGCTAGACCAAGAGTCTAGAACAAAGCTAGAATGGTGGCTCCAGAACATGGAGGCATGGAAGGGCAGAGCCATTTTCGGCGACCGCCCGGACATAGTAATAGAGTCAGACGCCAGCAGGGCAGGCTGGGGGGCCCGATGTGGGGAGCTCAAAAACAGGAGGCATATGGAGCTCGGAGGAGCTCAAGCTGCACATAAACTGCCTGGAACTATTGGCCGGCTCTTTTGCAATCAGAGCCTTCACGAAGGACAAAGTGAATTCATGTATCCTTCTGAAGATGGACAACATCTCGGCAGTCAGATACATAAATCACTTAGGTGGAACAAAGTCCAGATTGTTAGCGGAGATAGCCAAGGACTTTTGGCACTCCTGTCTGGAATCAGGGACGGCAGTAATAGCAGAATATTTACCAGGCACTCAGAATGTAGTAGCGGACTGGAACTCCAGACATCTAACAGACTCCAGCGACTGGAGGCTAGACAGAGCAGTCTTTCAACAGATAGAAAAGCTCTGGGGACCGATTCACACAGATCTGTTTGCGTCCAGACTGAACGCACAGAAGAGCAGATACTTCAGCTGGGTCTAGGTTAGACCCAGCTGCAGCGGGGACAGATGCCTTCCTACAAGATTGGAGAGAAGAGATACTATATGCGTTTCCTCCATTCGTAATGATAAGCAGAGCTTTAACGAAAGTTCGCAGGGAGGCAGCGAATCTGATAATAGTAGTCCCGATATGGAAGTCGCAAGTATGGTTTCCAGCGCTGATGGAACTGATAGCAGACTATCCAAGAATGTTGCCGCAAAGAGAAGACCTTCTCACGGACCCAGTTGGGTTGTATCACCCTCTGAGAGTGAAGGGGACGCTGCCGCTGATGGCGTGCAGGATAGCAGGAGACGCTGGAATCTCCCAGGAATTTCGGCACAAGCTGCGAGTCTCATCGCAGAGTCATGGGCTCCGTCGACTAGTAGGAGCTACGATGCAGCATGGAACAGATGGTCAAGGTGGTGCAAAAGGAGAGGTTTTAATCCCGTTTCTGCCCCTTTAGTAGAGATTCTGAATTTTTTAGCAGAACTCTTGCAGGACGGCAAAGCCTATCGAACGATTGGAGTATATAGATCCGCAATATCAGCAGGCCATACTCCTATAGAAGGAGCCCCAATAGGGGAGAATGTAGCGGTGATTAGACTTCTAAAAGGGATTAGATTTAGAAAGCCACCGCAACCAAAATACAAGTCCCTGTGGGACGTTACAGTCGTACTACAACTATTAGCAGACTGGCCCGGTAATAGATACTTATCGCTAGACAGACTGTCAGAAAAGTTGGCGATGCTTCTGTGCATGATTTCTTGTAGAAGGGTGGCAGATGTCAGAGCCCTTGAAATAGACAGAATGGTATACGGTCCAGACGGAGTGACTTTCCATCTGGCCAGGAGGACGAAGACAGACTCCTCATCAATAACATACCCATATATGCAAGATCATCCAAAATGGTGCGTGGCCGCATGTATAAAAGAATATGTGAATAGGACAGCTGAGCTGAGACCGATGGGGACGGTGCAATTGCTGATAGCGCGCAGGAAGCCGCATAAGGGCGTAGCGACAGCCACCATAGTGAGATGGGTTAGAGAAGTTATGACTCTAGCAGGAATAGACATGTCAAAATTTGGAGCACACTCAGTGCGAGGGGCAGGGGCGTCCAAAGCACTGAGGCAGGGTGCAACGTTACAAGATATACTGAAAGCAGCTGATTGGGCAAGTGATAATACGTTCAGAACGTTTTACTTTAGACCTATTAGCACACTAGCAGAAGCTATGGTAAGAAGCTTTGAACAAGCATAATGCTCGCCTCCGTCTTGACATAGAATGAAGATTCCCCCTGCTAATAGCGCAGGAGCTCTTGATTCTATTAAAGACAAGGAGGCCAGCATTACTTTCCCGCCCTAGATACACGGGAGAGACAAGGTGATGACAAAGTAATGTACTGTGATATGTATCTGAATGAATAACAAGATTTTCCTCTCAGAATAGGGTGTGTATCCGCCGCCCTAACATGTATTGTTGTTTCCGTTTTAGGAGACGATCAGAAGAATAGCTGAAGACGTTTGTGAAAAGAACGGGACACGTTTATCAGGATCGCAAGTTAGAATGCGAGGGATCTTTTCCGCAGCGGTCTACAGTCCAGAGACTTTCCGGAACAAGTTGATAGTTCAGTAATGGTTAAGATTGCGCTATTAGCAGGGGGAATCTTCATTGTTCATCCATACAATTCTCTGTTGGACCCAAAAGATGGAAGACTTTCATGCTCTGCTCCCAGGCTTTGGAATATATTAGCAAATTATATTTAGGGCAGCCCTTTTTTCCCCATTTCAGGCCCCTATTGATGCAGCAACTGTTCATGCAGATTTTAGGTATGGGTTCAAGCAGAGTTGAGATCAACAAGTAGAGGCAGTTGATTTCACAAAAGAGATATATAATTGTTGCAACTGAATGGCACAGGTCTCAACTCACATGCTTTTGGCGGGTGTCACCCGCTTTGTAAACAGCGGACTCACCCGCCAAACCTCCAGCACGCCCATTCGTTTCAATGGGCCTCTCACCCGCCAAAAATAAAATCGGGAATTCTCACCCGCCTTTGCAACACAAATGGTTGAGAGCTATGGAATGGCTAAGAAAAAACTTGAAAGAAATACAAAGGGTCCTCCTTATTTTCAATGTTCGACCCAATAGGCTGTCAACCTGTCACAGGTGCAGCCCCTCGACACCTGTTGCATCATGCGTCCACCTACCCCTTCTGCTGCAGAGGTCACAGTTTCATTACTTTTTTTTGGTACACTTCTACCACAGAAGAGGACCAAGATGCTGAAGAAGGAAAATACAAGGAAAGAGAAGACAGTCGGCCAAAACAGTCACATAGGACACAAAGGATTCCAAGCAAGCAGAACGTTTTTAAACTGCATGAACCGCAAACCTTCTTTCTTGATTTCAACGTCCTTCTTTTCTCGGAAAGGGTGGTGATGTAGTGAACAAGGACACAGAGCCAATCGCAGCAGTCAAGCGTGAGTGTGCGCAGTGCAGTGACATTATCAGACAGTGGTGTGAAGAAGTGGACAAGGGAGAGCTAGAGAGAATGCATGAAAGGGGGAAGACTAGAAGAAATCTGTGCCGTCACAAGATCACAAACATGCAGAAACCAGATACACTTCATTCAAAGATATCTCCTGTGTGCCCTCGTTGAAGCATAACCCATCATATGGAGAGCTTACACTACACTAAGTAGAAACCATTTTGGTGTTCAAATCGTTTTATTAATGTTCAAGAAACAGTGAAATCAGGTCTGCAATAGGATGTCCAAATATGTGAAGATAGGTTGGAAAAGCTGAAGTAAATACATGTAGTCATTGTAACTGGAACATGGTGACAAAAAACAAACAGTGAGTGTGAAGAACAAGTAGTCAGTATATCAGGTAGCCAGGAGGAAAAACAATTGATATCAACGAAGGCAGAACCGCGTGTTTTACCATCTATAATTTCCACTAACGATTTGTGGCCCCAGTTGTGTCCCAACTGTGACAGCTGTTTTCAGGGAAATATGTATGTCGCTCCATAATGGTAAGAGTTGTATTGATCAAAAATAGGTTCTTTTCGTTTAAAAGTAAATTCGATTTTTTTAATGCTTTTTTTTTAATTCATGTCTCGAACCCCACGTCACTGATTAAAATGAATAAGCAACCTGGCAGCTCCTCATGTTTATATTAATTGTAAAAAAAAATGCATTTAAACTTGCACATAACGTTTTCAAATATAGTAATATCCGAGAACGCCCAAAAGAGAGATGCCTGCAGTACAAAGAGAGTGGTCTACTTTTACCGATCAGCCCTTGTTCGGGGAGTGGCATATTTAGGATGATGAAAAGTACATGTAGACTTTAGGAATTATCAACATGTTTTGTTTAGAACAATAGAATCTTTCTCCGGAACGGGGAAAAAAATTGCCATTATTTATTTTGTACGAAGGGATTCGGGTGCACTGCAGCATCTAGGCAGCAACTGATAATGGATGCTAAAGTAATTAAAATAGGAAAGTTATTCATTCACGCATGCGTCAGTAGAAAAAAAATTGCATTCGCCCAGTGCAAACCACAATCCCCGGCATGCAATGCTGCGCAAGGGTCCTGGCATGGAGAAAATAGGTAGGAGATTCACCGCCCGATACCATTTTATACGGTTTATGCTAAATGTCAGACACAAGGGGGTGATTTCTTTGGGTGCTTTACATTTTCTACTGTACCCTTTTTAATGTCTTAACGATGGCCATTTTCTCTGGATCTTAAAAAGACCCTAGTATTGTTATTGTTTTTTTTTATTAATTTTGATTATGATTTCGTCCTATTTCTAAGCCGGAGGGTGGGCCGTTCCTCCCAGCATGCACTGGTTCTAAGTGGGGAGTCCTGGGAGCGAGCAAGGGGGTATGGAGGGCCCCCCTGCCAAGGGAGCACCACTAACTGTTGGTGGCCCCCTGAGCCCTGGAGGCACCGTGTTCATGTAGCAACACTGCCCCCTAGCCGCTACCCCACTTTTTGCGCCTGTGTCCATATGTTCATACGACCTCCAATTAAATCTGTAAGTACCCCCGTTCCACTGCGGGCCCCGCCGCCTCCCTCTTCGTGACCCCGGCAGCCTGTCTGTCAAGTAACAGTTCTCTGATTTCACACCTCCTGCGGTGCCAGCTCCATCTCCCAGGATCCTGCCAGCCCGACGGAGGAGGGGGCATCCCCTTTCAAGAAGAAGAGGATGGAAGGGGCTTCTTCTCAGGTAGAGTGAGGGGCATACGCCAGGACAAGATAAAAATGGTTATTGGTTTGACGCCAACCTAGATTATTGTAGAAGAGACTCCACATTAATTACAAAATGTCACAATATTGCCTCATCGTCATTTACGCTTTCAACATTTTTTTTTAATCAGATCTTTTTACACCGAACCACATATTTTAAAGCGTGTACCTTAAAATGTCCTCAAGTAATAGTAGCGTCATTAATTTTGTTGATGCGTCTTACTGCATTTACTTCGATTTGTATCGTTGTAAATAAGATCTCCCAAAGGTCCGTGCCTCAGAAAGGCCAGTTTAGCTGGGGCGGGGTCAGACATATGCCAAGTGGATGTGGCTGTCTTTTTCCCCACCCAATCCAGGTATTTCACTTCCATATTTCAATAAAAGTGAATTGAAAATGTGTATTATTCATATAGAGCAGGCAGTAAGAAAACAGAAAAAAACATGCATTCTGGTTAATCGTAAGAAAAGGTAACCTCAATCTTTCATACCGAATGGAAAGTTAGTTTTTAATAATGACTCGTCTCATATTTTTTGCTAGCCAATTTTTACAGTTTTTTTTAGCGTTGCCAATAGAAGCTGTTACAGTTCGCTAACCCTACCCACTGTAGTAAACTCAAAAGGACACAGGACTAAGCTGGTCCTGCCCTGCATTGCTTTGAATCTGTGAACCGTAGTTTGAACCCGTGGCTTTGAACACAGATCACAAGAGTGAGTCTGAGACTGACTGGGCTATCCGACTGGCATTGCTCAACTGGTTAATTTGCCTGCTATAGAAATCTGTGCACAAACTAAAAGAAACATGCATATTCCAAGGGGAAGGCTCGCTGTCTTACCCTTACTCTGTCAATAACGTGTACTATTAAGTTGGGTAATAGTACAAGATTGTCTTTATAGCGCTGCAAAACTGTGACCTGGCGCACTATACAAACACATTTTGTCAAAAAAAGTTGTAGCTTTTGTATAGCAGAGTTATTTTTGTTTTTCCAGGCGTTGTCTCATCAGACTGCACCCTATCATATAGCCAGGTACTCACCACATGCCAAGCAGGCCACGACCCTGGACTTGCCACTAGCCACTGGTGTTTGATCATTCATTCTTGGCGATTAGGACATTTTGTGCTTTGTGTCCGTGAAGAGGCATTCATTCCAGGGGGTGATTTAGTTTATGCCTGGTTAGTATCTTGCAACTTTACATGTTTCACCCTCATCTCAGGCATTCAGATCAAGTGTCGAGGTGCTCATACCATACAACAGTCATTGACATCAGATGCCAGGCATATCTGCCAAATGACAAGGTGCAGATGTCATGCCATGTATTGGCATCATGTTTGATGTATTTACATCGTATGCAAGGCTTTGTCGCCAAATACCACGTGAATCACATTAATTGGCCGATATGTATCAGGAATCAGAGTCGGGGATTGCCATCAAATACCTATGTGCACACATTATCAGAAATTGGTATTGAATGCAGAAGTACTTATATTTTCCCAGGCATTTCCATAAAGTAACCGGGAACGTACACCCCTGCCTGGGATTGTCATTAAATGACCAAGATTCGCACCAGTGTGAGGTATTGCCGTTGCATGTACACCTATTCCCACCGTTGCCAGGCATTGCCACCATCTGCACATGCATTATTGCATTGCAAGTGATTACAATTATATGCATAGGAAATCACTGCATTGCCACGGACTGCCATTGAACCGTTGGATACTCAACCCATTTAAAAGGTTTTCCGTGACATGGGCAGGTACTTGCTGCTAAACCAGGGATTGCCGTCAAGCGCCTAAGTACTCGTCACCCTGCCAGCAATTGCTATCGAATAGTCTGGTGTGTGACCAATTGGTAGCGATTGTCATAACTTGGAAAGATATTCATATTTCTCACCATTGTATAGGATGCCATTGGATGCCCAAGTATTCAACTAATTGCCATGAAGTCCCCAAGCTCAAATCCTGTTGCCAGCAATTTCAGTCAAATTCCCAGGTACACACCTCCTGCCAAAGATTGCCATCAAATTCTCAAGTCCTCACCCCTTTGCCAGCATCATTGAAAAGGATTGCCACAAAAATATCCAACTATACGACCCTTCTGACACAGCTTGTCATAAAAAAAACCCTGGTAGTCACAGTGTTGTCAGGGAATGCCTGTAACAGGAGAGCGGCACAGCATTTTTCATCTGAGTTCGTCATTACTTCTCTCTCTCTCTCTCTCTCTCTCTCTCTCTCTCTCTCTCTCTCTCTCTCTCTCTCGCTCTCTCTCGCTCATTCTCTCTCTCTCTCTCTCTCTCTCTCTCTCTACATATATATATATATATTCTGTGTAGTTGCTAAACTCATAGGAAGAG
The DNA here is from genome assembly GCF_040938575.1 of Ambystoma mexicanum. Lineage (NCBI taxonomy): Eukaryota > Metazoa > Chordata > Amphibia > Caudata > Ambystomatidae > Ambystoma > Ambystoma mexicanum. The sequence continues at coordinate 1,417,270,648 of NC_090923.1, read as the reverse complement.
CACTTTTTCGGCAGCTTATAACTTCGCTACCCCTGGAGGAAACCTCACCAAACTTTGCAAAAAAAAGTATATGGCCGGCTCTGAATTTTTTCGCCAATTTGGGTGAGGTTTCATGCAGGGGGGGCAAAGTTATAGGGGGTTCCACATTTTTCTTCTTCCATAGACTGAATGGGCAAAAACTTTGCACACGGCTGCAGCCCGAATGGCTGGATGGATTGTCACCAAATTTGTGGCAGGAGCGAGGGCTTTGGTCAGAAGCCGTGCTTTTGTGTGTTTGGTGGAAATCTGACCAGTACGTCTGTTGCAAAGAACTGAAATGTACATCCCAATGTACGGACCCTTTTCCCTGTTTGCTCCATGGGCCGAAGTCTCATTGGCCCGCGGTACGCCATGCTGTCGGCGAACAGTGGACGCGGCCGGTGGTTGGCTGGGGGGAAGCGTGCTGTTTTTGGGAAACGCCGCCATGGTGTATCGGAGGACAGTGCTGTGGTGTGTGTGCCAAGCCCCTAATGCATTGTGTTCATGGCTGGGACTCTTGTATGTAACTGCGTGGCCACTAAAAGTCATATCTGCCTCCGCTCCAGCGTCCCTTTTCCCTGTTCGTTGCGCGGTCAAAAATATGAATGCACTGCAGTGTACGATGACGTGTTAGTTTTCGATAACGCCGGCATGTTGTTTCCGAGGGCAGTGCAGTGGTGAAAGGGCCTGGAAAACATAGTTTATGGCATCTGGTGGTGGGAAGAAGGGATGGAAAGGGTGGGGGAGTGAGAAATACTGCAAGTGATACATCTTATTAGAAGAAGACGGTGGTGTGCCCGCGGTATCCGTGGATGCTTCACCAATTCGCGGTTACCTCAACAGGCAACAATCTTGTGTGGTCATTGCAGGCAGCCTTCGTTATGGCATGCCAGCTGCAGCAGCAATGTCTTTCTGTGATGAGTGGTGACAGGCACATTTGCAGAAGGGGAGTGCATTCCACAAGACATGCACATTTATAGATAGGGTGTTCTATGGTGTGCTGTGTGTGTTAAGTCTGTAGCCCCTTTAATGCAGGGCTGCAGCCCTTGCACAGAAAAGTATGTCCTCTGGTTGAAAAGGTATGTCCATTGGTTGAAAGTCGGTGCCACATTGTCGCTTTTTGTGTGTGGTTTGGCTGCATTGCACACATTGTTGGTTGCATGGGTGTGGTGATTGATAGAACATCGTACAGTTGTCGGTGTATGGGTGGAGATGCTGCAGTGACCTGTCGTGTACTGTGTCCACTGGGTGCACTAATGCAATAGTGTAAATATGGAAGAGGTTACGGTGCAAATGGATCTTACATGTGCTTGCGTAGTGTGCATTGCGCGGATTAGTAAGTGTTGAAGTGCACTATGCAGTACTGCACGTAGTACAGTGTGGAGAGCAGGACCAATGTTGCGACGATTGTGTTGTTTGGTTGGCATTATTACAATGGTTTCTGATTGGAAGTGGGTAGTGGTGCCAAATCCTGTGGTATGTTTGTGCATTACGGTAAGTGGAACATGTGTGCTTGCATTCCTGCTTTAGGGTGCAGAGGTTGGGTAGAAGTGCTGGTGCCTATGTTGCCTTTCTGAAATGTGGCACATGCCTACATGTTCGCCTGCATGGCTTTGTTATGTTGCCCTGGGTGTGGGCAAGGTCTAGAATGTTGGGTGCATGGCCGAAGGCCATAGGCCGTAAGCCATGCACCCAACAGGCTAGGCCTTCATCACAGCCACCACAATGTAATGCAGCCATGCACTTGTCAGTCTGCATGCATGTCAAGTTGGTGACTTGTACGCAATGGTTGTGGAGGACATTGTAGACTTGGTAGAGCAGCAGAAGTGAGCTGCTATGCGTACATTAGCATACAGTGGACATCATTGCCCCTGTTGCACAATAGGGAGCCACATGTCACCATTTGCGTTTGCTATGGTTAAGCCCTTAGAAGACCCTTGCTTTAGGAAGTGCTGTAAGATCTGGCAGCATGAAAGGACGTGCTCAGCAGCACACATGTAAAACATGGCCTATGCACACAACCTCCTACCTACCGTTCACCACACCTATACCCAACAGCCTAGGCCTTCATCACAGCCACCACAACATACTGCAGCCATGCAGTTGTCACTTTGCATGCATTTGAAGTTTGTGACTTTTACACAATGGTGTTTGTGGAGGACATTGTACACTTGGTACAATGCGCAAGAGAGCTGCTATGCGTAAATTAGCAAATGGTGTACATCATTGCCCCTGTTGAACAATAGGGAGCCACATGCCACCATGTGCATTTCCTATGGTTTGGCCCTTATAATCCCCTTGCTTTTGGGAGTGCTGTAAGATATTGCAGCATGAAAGGCCATGCTCAGCAGCACACATGTAAACTATGGCTAACGTACACAGGCTCCTACATATGGTCCAGCACACCCAACGCAACGTTAAGCAGCCATGCGTGCAAATATGTGCCCAGGGTGAAAGCTGGCAGGCTCAATTGCAGATGGGGAATGCAGTGCACATGACACGATCATTTAATCATAGCCTGTACTATGGTGTGTTTTCTGTGGGGAGAGCCTAGCGCCTTGCATGCATGGCTGGAGTGGAAAGGGAAAAAGGAGTCCTCCTGCTTTACTGGGGCGTGGCCCTCCCGGTTCTTGGGGAAGCGTACGTGCCACATTCTGCGTTTCTCACCATGCTGGCCAATGAAAATGGGACTAAAGCCTTTGTCCAATCAGGTGCTCAGGGTGTGCGTCACAGGCAAGAGCACCAATAGGGAGAAGGCCTCCTCCTGCTTCAGTGGGGCACGGCCCTCGCGGTACTTGGGGAAAGGTACGTGCCACATTCTGCGCTTCTCACCATGCTGGCCAATGCAAATGGGACTGTGGGGAATGTCCAATCAGGTGCTCAGGGTGTGCGTCACAAGAAAGGGCGGCAATAGTTTTTTCCATTATTTTGTGTAGTGCGGCTGGCAAACATGGCAGGAAGCACAGTTTCTTTCGTGGGTGATGCCTTTGTGAAAGATCTGTTCATGTATGCCCTCCATGAAGGCTTTTGTGGCAATTTCGGTTTGGAGTGAATGGAGACTTTGTGGTGCAGTGTCAAAGCGTGCTATTTCGGCGGCGTGCTTATAGAATGTCGACGCATGGCCACTTCCGCAACTGTACATGTTGTGGTCGTGCACTTTGGACCCTTCTTTTTGGGTTCCATGTCTTGTTCCCGTGTGTACCGTCAACTGAAGAAGATGATGCAAGCAGTGCAGCACATTTCTCCCACTGCCGAGGTGCTTTTCTCATGTATACCCCCGAGAATAGTGTGGAACTATTCCAATGATTCCTGTCGCCAGCCAGAGGTCGGAAGGGGTCTCATCAACAGAAGCATGTGTGACTTTTTGAGTGCTGCTGCTGGGATGTTATCCTGTGAGTATGAGAACATTGGTACTCGATATATATACCTTTTCAAAGGAAATGGCATGTCTTTGTCGACCAGTGGCAATGACATTGTGTTTCACAATCTACAGGCTGCACTGAAGACCCTATTGTAAGAATGTGAGCCAATGTAGAAAACACAAAAATACTTGGAAAAAACGTAAAAAAAGGTGTTTCTATGGGAGCACCTTTAAACCATTTTTTTTTTAAAAAAAGGCACTTTTAAGAGCCACCACAACTAACAACGTCCCCTACCCTGGTTGAAAGTTATTCCCCCACTCCCGCCACGCACAGCACGAAAAGTCAGTGAATATCACGATAGTTGCAGGGTGGCACGTGTTAGATACGCCCCTTTTGCAGATGACGGCCATAGAAATGGGCCTGTAAAGGCTGCAGGATTGGTCAATAAGGTTTCTGGGTGTGGTGTGTACACACAGATTGTGGTACACAGTGTATTTGTTGACAGGATTGCAGAGGGTTTGGTTATGGCTGTGTGTTTCACGAGCCACAGCGCATGGGTTTTAGGGGAGTTCGAAATACTGTGCAGTGGCTGCTTATTTTGGAATCTATCATGTGGATATGTAGTGCTATGGAGTACCTACAATTAAGTGACTTATTTTGGTTTGGTCTGTGTGACACTATGGTGACACGCAATCATGGCAACATTATTGTTGTTCATTGTGGTGGGAAAATTGCACAACATGTTACACGAGTTTCAGTGCTGTTTGCGATGAAGGAGGCACTTGCCCAGGTCATGCTTTTGTTTCCGATCTCTTGCATAACTTTATATCACATTATGCAGACACCGATGTGGCTGCATAATATTTTATTTGGTCCGCAAATGGAGAAAGCGCGGTACATTGCGAAGAAGTGTATTTGTGCCTTTGTACGACATGTGTCTATGTCGTACTTCACACATGGGAATATGACGTTTCACAGCACAAACAGTTTTCCCCAGCTATAACGCAGCAGCTGTGGCAAATGCTGTCCATGAAATTACCATACGTAATTGTTGGTAGGGCAATAGACTGCAGACTGGTCGCTTGTGCTTTCATTTCAGTTGTTGTCACATGCAGTACAAACACTTCATGCTACGCCATTAGTTTTAGGAGTAGCATTCACGGAGATGCATACATTCTGGAATACAAGAATATTTAGAACAACGCGAAACACAGCTTCATTACGTGGAGCAGGACGGCATTTATTCTGTGCGACCCATGCAGCTACAGTTCTTTTTTAACCACCACTAACATTGTTTGCGCTCTGCACATTCTGCTGTTTGCTTACTTGCCTTTGCATGCCTTTATGTACGTGACCAAGCCGGACCAGCTTTGCCATTTTGCAGACTCACTACAAACTGTCCCACCTGCAGTTACATGTTTTCTTCAACTGTACGACCCGCAGGCGACCTCTTGACACTTTCCGTCACACTGCTCAGTGCAGACACAATGTGCTTGTTTCACAGGTCATAGAAAGGCAAGCAGCACATCAATAAAATTAATGCAACATTTAACACACCTACGTTACCCTGCAGGTGGCTGTTCCTTGTTTACCAGTGGGCGTCATACAGCCAGTCGTGCTTCAGCCACACATTGGTAAGTTTGCAGAGCCACTCACGTAGTCGGCAGGAGTACTTGAAATGCGGTAGCCTACCATATGAATCCGTATGGCTGCCGACAGGTGCGGTGTTACCAGCACATAGTGGATGACCTATGCATGGGTATAGGTGTATAACGGATACACATGCGCTTCCACAACTATTTAAAAGTGCATTAGAAGATGCAGACATGTGGCCACTAATGGAGTCCTACGGATACTTGCAGTGTGATTGCACATACGCCGGCCAGGTGCAGTCTCCCTAGGAAACGTCGATATTGCTCATCTGTAGTCCTCTCGCCCAGTACTGTACGGCACAGATTCACCATGCAATGTTAACACAAAAAGAGAAACTACTCAAACACTCACAAACGCTTACTATGTACATCTGTGATTGCTAAAATACATCAACACTATTTAGAAAAGGAAGGGGTAGCGCAAATAGATACATACACCAGACAATTTGGCCTTTCCACACGTTTATCATGAGGGCAGCAAAGGAATGAGTAACAAACCGTTGTCAACGGAACGTTTTGGTTCCGTTGCAGTACGGAACCATTTGTGATGTCATCTTTGATGTCTTGGGTGTTAGTCCTTGCAGTGCACAGTGGTAGCGCGAGTTATGGTTGCTTAGCTTACCATAACTGGCGAATTGCTGTTTTTTTTCGGTTTACCTGTAACCACAACATCCCTGTAACAACGTTTGTCAATTGAATTGCATAGGTTTTTACTAGTGCAACTTAACCATAACGTCCCTTTAACAATGTTTTTTGTCAGTGAATTTCATAGCTCTTTAATAGGGAACTGCAACCACAACGTTCTTTTAGCATAGTTTTTTCAGTAAAGGTGATAGGTTTTTAGTAGCGCAACTTAATATAATGTCCCTTTAACAGTGTTTTTGTTAGTGAATATATATATATATATATATATATATATATATATATATATATATATATATATATATATATGAAAGTCCATTTGAGCCAAGTCACACTTTCCATGCCTGTTCTGAGCCACCACAGCAAGGCATTGTGGGTATGCAAATTATCTCAAATACAAACATTTTTCTCCAGGAAATTGTCTTTGTCTAAGAGGTAGTGCTACTTTATACATAGTTTAATACACCCAAGACAGACATTTGCAAGGCTACCAGGACAACTACATACCCTTTTACATACACCCTTATTAGGGATCATCAGTGCAGTATAGTTCTGACAGCCTAAGGCTAGAGCATTTTGCCACGTTTTCACAACACCAAGAAAGTTATGGTGGGTTTAAAAAGTTTTGAAAAAAACCCTTTCACCTGAATGCCTTGCTGTTGTGGCTCAGAACTGGAGGTGGACTTCCAGCGATGGCTACTAGGTGGCATTGTGGAATGTGTGAGTTGGCTCAAATGGACTTTCCTACGTTCACAATTCAGGTGAATTTTTTTTTTCATCCACCATAACTTTCTTGGTGTTATATATATATATTTTGGAGTTTTGCGGTTCTGCTTAGAATCACATACTTTGCATACACTGACATCTAGTGGTAGGCATGGAGTATTGCACATGAAGTTTTTGAAAAAAGGGACTTCGACTAGACGCGTTTGTAATCTTATCCTTCGTGTGACGTTGACTGTACCCATGATCCCGCACACGTCGCGGTCCCTCACATTATTTCTTTCCGCCATCGTGGATAGACCTGTTCTCGCAGAGTGCCGTAGCTAGGCTACTTTTGAGTTATTTTAACTTTTATTAATATTTCGACGGTTACCGTGCAACGAACATCTCGATGGCTGACCAACTGGACTGCCGAACCAGACGATCGTTCCGGCAGCGGGCTTCGGCCTAGCAGTAAGGAGAGTGGGGGGGACTATTCCTTTTTAACAAAGAATGCATACCACCATTTCTTACATTTACTGCTTCAGTCTTACTGCCCTTAATATCTATATACACCATGAAGCGAACTCCATTTAAATTCTTTCCCAACTGCAACAGAAAATATCTGTGGAAGGACACTCACAGAGTGTGTAACTACTGCCTTCCTCAAGATTACCAAAAGACCAGTTGCGCTTCCTGTAAACGTTTTAGGGCTAAGACCATAAAGGACCGTCGAACCAAGCAGTGGGCACACCCTATGATATATATGTACTTTTTTAAATTAATGTATAAAGCATGCAGCAGCCTGGGGGCATTGTGACGCTGTTACAGAGATCACATACATATGTTAAAGGTGGATGGATGGCATATACATTCAGTTACAATTGACATTAGGATCATACGAGCTTGACTTATTCGAACAGCCACATTTTGAGGGCTTTGTGGAATGCCCAGTAGGATGGTTCTGCTCTGAGTTTGGGGGCAGGGAGGTCCATTGCTTTGCTGCAATGAAAGGGAAACTTGCGCCTCCCGCTTTAGCACGTCTGACATTGGGTAGTAGGAGTCAATGGGCAAGCGTTGTTCTGGTAGGTCTGGACAAGCAGGCTCTGACTACCTTCTGGGAGAGATAGGGAGGGGCTGTGTTGGTGAGGCACTTGTGAGTGATGGTCAGTGTTTTGAATAGAACCCACTCCCTAATGGGCAGCCAGTGAGCTTCCCTCCTTGCTGCCGTGATATGTTCTCTTTTTGGGATGATAAGGGCTGCTCGGAGCGCATTATTTGACATGACTTGTTAAATTCTGTAGACGAGGTGCCAGTGAAGAGGACATTGCAGTAGTCCAGCCTTGAACCTATGGCGGTTCTGGCGATGACGAGGCAATTCTCAGTGGACAAAAAGGGTCGTTTTGGTAGAATAGGCTGCAGAGGAAGCGATGGAACTGACTTGGCGTGACATTGAGATGGTGGCGTCTAGGTATACCCCTAAGGTCTTGACTGAGGATGATACCAGGATCCGTATGATGTCTTTGATGGGCGAGTCAGAAACCACTGCCAGTGTCTTTCAGTCTAATCTGGAATGCCAGGGCAGTGGAGCCTCTGGTTTGGAGCCCAAAGAGATAACAAGGAAACAATCAGGCTCCCACGTGTCAGTCCCAAGCCCCAAAAGGCAGTCGCAGTCTGTGCTATGGGGAGAGAATCTGGTGATAAGGATGCACATGCTCGCAGGCCTAAACACATCACCCCAGGCCGCTCTTCGACAGAGCAGCTGAAAGAAGGCTGTACGCCGGTAGGAGGCGCTACGCGGCCTTTCGACCAAGTGCCGAAAAAGCCTGCTGCACGTGTTTAGAAATCTGTGAGAAGCCTTGTTGATATAGTTTGGGGGTCGATTTCTGTGACTAATAGCGATCGCAAGGTTAAAGTAGCTCTACATATATATGCGCGCAGACCGCAAGAAATTGAGGGATGCCTCGCCTCCCATCGGGTATATACACTTGACAACCAGCCACTGTGCAATTGAGCATTCTCATTGAACTGAACAAACAAGCTTGAAGGCTCCATATGAAGAGCTATTTCAACCTTGAGATCGCTATTACTCACAGAAAACGACCCCCACATTATATCACCAAGGCTTCTCAGAGATTTCAGCATTGCCTTGACAAAGACAAACTGTCGAAACACGGGTTGGCTGAAGGGCTGAAGTGTTGAATTATACAGAATAAATTGTAGTCAACACATTTAAAAAAAACTTTTATCTTGCCGAGGATACGTATGATCAGTTAAATCATGACTTTTTAGGCTAGCACAACAATCCAGAGCCACCCTGTTTTTTCCTTACTTACCTTCTGAGGTTGGGAGTAGAGCCTCTTGGCTCTGGCTGTGCAGCAAGCCCCATTACATGTTAGGACGTCAAGCTCACTGATAGTCGGATCTACTCACTTTACTTTAATCCAACCCTAGTTAAGACCCTGACTCATTTTACCAGGAGGATCCAGATGTCACAATCATTGAGACCCCAGATATTGCAGCACCTGACAGTGGACATACACCTCCTATTGATGATCAGTTGTTGTACAACAACTTACTTAAAAGCGCTGCTCACCATTTCCACATCTAAACTGAAGAAACAGTAGGTGATAGTACTGACTGTGGAAGACATTCATGACGAAAAAAGAAGCCCGTCAGCCAGACCATTCTCTTTCTACAATCCATTAAAAAGAGAATTAGCCCGTCTCTTTCTACACCTTCACTTACTAGGGAGGTCAACCCGAGAGTGGAAAAAAATATTCAGACCCTCATCTTCAGACGCTTTATACAGTAGGGGACATGTCATACTCGAATCCCTGGTAGTCACCACTACCAGAAAGAGAGCTGGTGTTCCACTCTCGACTTCAGAAGCCACACTATAGTTGACAATCAAGTACCATAGGAAAACCCAAAAAATTAATTGATAATAACCTTTGACTCATAAGATGGATTTGGCTGAAATTTTGCAAACAAAAGTTAACGTACACCTCTCAGCCCTCCACCCCCCCACCCTTCACCCACCCCGCCTTCCCCCACCAGATTGGAAAAGGTTTTTGGGAAATATCTGTTAAAAAAATAAAGAAGTTATTAAGAAAACAAAAAGTTGCAGCCTAGTCCCCATTCATTTTCCCCATAGATAAAAATGTCACATTTTTGCATGAGTGCACAGCAAAAACTGCTGGATGAAATTGGATCAGGTACGAAACAAATTGGGTACGAAGCGTTGACTCGATTTCCGGAAGAGGGAGGGGGGAGATCTGGGGTTATTGCGTCCATTTGTTTTTAAAATATTTGACAGAGAAGGGTGTGCCCCCTTCTCCCAAAATTATAGTGATATCTCCTATGGCGCTTTGCAGCATAGACGTTGACCGGATTTTCAGAAATGAAAAAGAAGCCGCCCCCTCCGTCCCCCAAAATTCTATTGCTAATAACGTTTGACTTGATGGATGGATTTGGATGACATTTTCAAAACAAAAGGTTTGTCAAGGGACCCCTAAACTGCAAATTTTGGGAACAGTACGGTATCAAGTAAAAACATTATTAAGAAAACAAAACACCACAGTTTTCAGCCCATTCATTTTAACACAGAGAAAAAGTGCAGTTTTTGAACTGCCGTACTGTGAAAACCGCTTTGCTGATTTGGACCAAATAACAACTTGGGCACAAAGAGTTGACTTAAATTTCTTGATTGGTTTGGGGTCAATCCATCCAGTAGTTCTTTAAAGATTTGAGAGAGAAGGGCGGTCCCACTTTTCCTTAAAACCTTTATATCTGCCCTGGTGCTTTTTACATTAGAGAGGCTGAGCAAGGCTTTTAACATTTGACTAAAAGCATGGATTTAGATGACATTTTCCAAACAAATAGTTTATCAAGATCCCCACTAAACTGGACATTTTGGGAACGATTCGTTAGAAAGTGAAAACGTTTTTAAGAAAACATATAAATGCTATTTTCAGCCTACTCACATTCCTGTTCCCATAGAGAAAAGTGCAGTCTTTGGACCAAATAAGAAACAGAGCCCTAATCCAGAAGTGTGCTGGCTTATACTGTGCCTTTGCATAAACAAATGACCATTATTATGCATTCTGGGGCCGTAATTGAAAATATCCTTGGAGGGTAGATACTGTTGAGTGTGTAAGAACAGTGATCACCTGGAAACATCTAAGCACCTGTTTACTGAGTGCACCACATTAACCACACTTTATATGTGCACATACGAGAAATTTGTATACAAATACGACTCTATTAAATCTATCGAATTTTGGGCTTACTTTCTGAACTCACCTGCAGTGTCAATACATATTGCACTTTACAGGATTTGGTGTCAAATAACAAAGATATTGTTAGCTAGCCTTGCTACTAATAGACATCTTATATAACACAGGAAAATCTGCACTATGGCACCATAGATTCTTCAGATGGATGTCATCCAAAGTGTGTCCCCCTGCTCTGGGCTGAACCAGGTATTAACAGGTAACAACAGGTTGTATCATACAGGGTCTTGTGTTACATAGTAAAGCTGTTACCATTTAGCATTTCATTACCAGGCAACTCATGTAACAGGAGAAAAATCCTGTATTAAAGTACCAAACCGGTGACTGACACGTCTCTCTCATTCAACTAACTTTTTCTACCTTATCCTGGGTTGATTCAGATCCTATCATGTACTATTAGATTAACATGATTATGCATGACGCGTTGATAACCTCATTATTTTAAAATCACACTGTTATAAGTGTTTTTTTAACTTTTTAAATGTACTCATTATTCATGATTGTACTTATGTTTCGAGAGGATTGGGTCCTCCGACGTATTCCATATCTATGACAGTAATCACCACAGGTGTGCTGCTTTGGAAAACTTTCGGCTCCTGCGTCGATAACGTGGATGCACCATCCTCGAGGACCTCCTCCGATGGCCGACGTCACCCGATGTGATAAGTAGGACGCACGGCACCTGTAGCCTCAGTTCCGTTTTTTTCCGCGAATGTGTTCGCTTCGTGAATCTCGGTACGCCTGGACTCTTGAGAGTTTCTGTTGTTCATCTTGGTTCTTCGAACCTGTTCGTTTGTGAAGTTATTCTTTGTGAAGATGTCTACCTCGTCTTCCACACCGCGTCCGGGCTTTAAGAAGTGCGGGGACTGTGGGTCCAAGATGTCGGTCATGGACTCGCACAACGCCTGCCTCTGGTGCCTCGGGGAGGCCCAAGACACGGATGACTGTGCTGACTGCCAGTCGCTCACGTCCAAAGCCTTGCGGGAGCGCAAGAAGAAGTTATCAGTAGGTAAGGTGTCCAAGCCCCGGAAGTCAAGGTCTGCGGGGCTTTCGACGGACGACTCGAGGGGCGACTCTCCGCATCGTTGTCGGAAGTCCAGTGGGTCTCGGTCCCGGAGTCAGTCTCGCCACTCCTCTGCCCCTTCGAGGCACTCCCGGAAGCGCCGTCATCGGTCGTCTTCCCCGTCCTCATCCGAGGACTCTGCCCGTCGGCGGGTCGCTTACCCCACCAAACATGCGACACCGGAGGAATGGGCTTCCTTCGGGAAGAAAATGTTGGCGATTCTCAAATCGCAGGGCACTGGTTCGTCTGCGCCTCCGAGTGGGGTCGGTCGTGATCAGCCGAGAGACGCCGCTCGCACGCCTTCAGGCTCGGGTGGTCGTCACGATTCGCCGGAAAGATCCCGCTCGGACAAGGGGAATCGTTCTCAGCATGCCCGGTCCAGGTCCCGGTCCTCAACGCGCTCGAGACCGCGTGAACCTGTGAAATCTTCGAAGAAGACATCGACGGCTGTGGCGCCCTGGAGGAAGTCGCCGACGCCTTGGGCGCCCTGGATGTCGAGGGACACGCTCGGGGCTCCTCCCTCGAGGCCTGTGTCGATGCCGTCGATGCTGTCGGCGCCGCGTCTGTCGTCGACTCCGATTCTCTCGACTTCGGCGCCGGTTCACTTGACGCCCTCGACGCCTTTCGGGGGGCTGTGTCGACAGGGGTACCCCGTGGCTCGGGGGAACCACCTAGGAAGGCTCTGGCCAAGGTCAAGCATGGCTTTGGTTCCAGTTCTGTGCCTTCTTACTGCCATCTGGAATTCATTTCAGAGGTGGATGAGGGCTCTGATGATGGCATGGTGCCTGACACGGTGCCTGACGAGATTCTCTCGGGCCATAGCCAGTTTGAGGACCTGAGGCAGTCCCTGCATGATGCTAGTGGGCTGGACTCCTCTCCGGAGGTGGAGTTTTGTAGGCCTGAGCCTGGCACTCATGCCGATTCTTCGTACCGGCGACTTATGTCACGGGTCACCGAGTACTTAGGATGGTCTGCTCCCCCAGGGGAGTTTGTTCAGGATGACCTTACGGATATCCTCGACATTGGTCCACCAACTGACCCGGTACTGCCATTCCATATGGCTCTGCAAAGAAGGGTGGCAGCGGCTTGGACTGCTCCGGTGAGTGTCCCGGCAGTGAGCAAGTCTTTGCCGCGAAAATACCACCCAGCTAGTAGTGACCCCTGCTAGTTGTCCAAGCACCTTACTCCGGAGAGTTTGGTGGTGAAGGCGGCTACGGCTGGGCGAAGAAAGTATTTTCTGCTGGGGGTATGGCGCTTTAGGTGGCCAACTCCATTTGTGCCTTGTCTCGTTTCACGCACACTCTGTGGAACTGTTTCTTTGGGGGCTGAACATATTCCCGAAGGGGATGAACGGGATGGTTTCCTTGCCATGGTTCAGGATGGCAAGGATGCTATGTGTGAGGCCGTTCTGTCGGGTTTGAACATGGCAGATTGCGTCAGCCGGTCCATGGCGGCGAGCACCGTGATACGCAGGTTTGCGTGGTTGCGGAAGTCGGGGTTTGCTCCTGATGTGCAGGCCCGGCTCCTCAACATGCCCTTTGACGGGGAACATCTTTTTGGCAGCAAGGCTGACGAGAGCCTTGATAGGTTGCAGACCTCCAAAGCTTCAGCGAAGTCGTTGGGCGCTGCAGTTCGACAACCTCCGCCTTTTCTTCCTAGGGGACAGCAATGGAGGGGATGTTCCTTTCGTTATTACTCATCCTTTGGTAAAGCGAGAGGAGCTGCCAGTCAAAGGAGCCACCGTAGGAGTGCCAGAGGTGGAAAACAAGGTACTCGAGGTGCCAAGGCCGCTCAGGCTGTTGCCTCTTTGCCCTCAGGCAACGCCGCAGCCGCTTCAGCTCAGTTATGAGGCCATGTCCCATGGTTCGCCGGTTGGGGGAAGGCTGGCGCAGCATCTTGCAAAGTGGCGCGCCATTACTTCAGATGTGTGGCTTCTGGAGATCATAACCCACGGCTACTGCCTTGCTTTCCGGCAGAGGCCTCAAGACAATCCACCGGGGAATCTCTCTTTGAAGAGTCCGGATCCGCTCCTTGCGCAGCAAATTCAATCCCTGCTGGAGAAAGGCGCCATAGAACTGGTGCCTGCAGCGGAGAGGAACAAGGGACGGTATTCCCCTTATTTTTTTATTTCCAAGAGAGACGGGGGATTGAGACCCATCATGGACTTGCGTGGTTTGAACAAACTCTTCAGGAAGGACAAGTTCAAGATGGTTACTCTCTCTCAACTCCTCCAGGCCCTTCAACTTCAGGACTGGTTGGTGTCTCTCGACCTCAAGGACGCTTATTTTCATGTGCCGATCCATCCAAAGCACAAGAAGTACCTGAGGTTTGCGGTTGGCGACTTGCACTTTCAGTTTCGGGTCCTGCCGTTTGGATTGACCTCCGCCCCGAGGGTCTTCACCAAGCTCATGGTAGTGGTGGCAGCGCACCTCAAGAAAGGGGGGATTCACGTCTACCCATACCTGGACAATTGGTTGATCAGGGCGCACTCTCCCGAGCAAGTCCTGGATCATCTGTCAGTCACCTGCCACTCCTTCCACAAGCTGGGCTTCTCCCTCAACTTAAAGAAGTCCCATTTGACACCAACTCAGAGACAGTACATCAGAGCAGTGCTCGACACGTCCCTGGGGCAGTGTTTACCTCCCCAGGTGAGGGCTCATCACATTCAGCAGATGGTGCACAAGTTTCAACTTGCCCAGACTCTCCCAGCGTTCGAGTTCTTGAGACTGCTCAGCCTCATGGCATCCTGCATTCTTCTGGTGCCAAAGGCCAGGTTGCGGATGAGATCTTTGCAATGGGCACTCAAGTTCCAGTGGTCTCAGTCCTCCGGCAGGATGTCGGACCCTGTTCAGGTGCCGTCTTCGGTCGCCCAGGACCTTCTGTGGTGGGCCGACGAAGGCAATCTGATGAGGGGGACTCCATTTTGGCTGCCTTGGCCGGAGGTGACGATCGTGACGGACGCATCCCTCACGGGATGGGGAACTCATGCCAATGAGTTGACAGTCAGCGGTCGTTGGTCTCCGTCGGAGTCCAGACTCCATATCAATCTTTTGGAGCTGAGGGCCGTCAGGCTAGCCCTGAAGGCTTTTCTGCCGACTGTGCGAGGAAAGAATGTCCTGATCCTGACGGACAACACGGTGGCCATGCACTACCTCAACAAAAAGGGTGGGGCAGGGTCCCTTCCTCTGTGCAGGGAGGCGATGCAGCTCTGGTTCTGGGCAATCCAGCAGGAAGTTTCGATCTCGGCAGTTCATCTGGCAGGAGACGAAAACGAGACGGCAGATGCTTTGAGCAGGCAGAGCGCGATCTCTCACGAGTGGGAGTTGGCTCAGGAGATTTTCCTGGAGATCTTCGCCTTTTGGGGGACCCCTCAAGTGGATCTCTTTGCCTCCAGTGTCAACTGGAAGTGCGAGAGGTTCTGCTTGCGGGAATTTCCTCGAAACGGAGCCTTAGGAGACGCATTTGTGGTGGAGTGGTCATTCCCACTGCTGTACGCGTTTCCTCCAGTCCCCGTCATCCCGCAAGTACTGCAGAGGTTACGGGGTTCGGTTCCCGGATGATCCTCATTGCTCCGGCGTGGGCCTGGAGGACGTGGTACCCGGACCTTCTCGACTTGTCCGTCTGCCCTCCATGTCGTCTTCCCTACCGAGACGATCTGCTCTCACGGGAGGGGGATCAGGTTCTCCATCCAGAGGTCAGGTCCCTCAACCTTCATGCTTTGTTTCTGAAAGGTTGAGGTATAAGGATTGGGACCTCCCTGAAGACGTGATGGAGGTGTTGCTTTCGGCCAGAAGGCCCGCAACAAAGTCCCTGTACCGTTGCCGTTGGAGAAAGTTCTGCGACTGGTGCAGGGTTAAGAATGTGGATCCTTTTGCATGTGAAATTCCCATGGCTCTGTCTTTTTTGCTTTCTTTGGCCCACAGGGGCCTTCAAGTGGGTACCATTAAAGGTTACCTGGCGGCGCTGTCCATATTTAAGCGCTCGTCTGAAGAGTGTTCCTATTTTAAAATTCCTTTAATTTCTCAGTTTCTGAAAGGGCTCACTAATGTGTTCCCTCTGTCATCTTTCCAGGTGCCCGGTTGGGATTTGAACCTTGTTCTCAAGTTTCTGATGGGAGCTCCGTTTGAGCCTTTGCATTCATGCCCTTTAAGACCGTTAACTCTGAAAACTGTATTTTTAGTTGCGATCACTTCCGCTCGCAGAGTGAGTGAGTTACAGGCACTTTCAGTTAAACCACCCATCACTGTGTTTCATACGGACAGGGTTGTCCTTAGAGTTCGTCCTTCTTTTCTTCCGGGGGTGGTGTCGGAATTTCATTTAGGCCAGAAGGTTGTTCTTCCGGCATTTTATCTTCCTCCACATCCTGGTAAGGTAGAGGAGAGGCTCCATAGGCTTGATCCTAGGAGAGCGTTAAGCTTTTATATTTCAAGCATGTCCCGGGTCAGAGTGGACAATCAGCTCTTTATTGGTTACTCTGGAAAGCGTTTGGGACAGGCTCTGACGAAACAAACTTTGTCTCGCTGGATTATTTTGGATATCTCTGAGTGTTACCGCTTGGCGGGTAAGGACCCACCGGTCGGCTTACGGGCCCATTCTACCAGGGGTATGGCTGCCTCTACTGCCCGGCAGAGGGGTGTTCCTATTCGCAACATCTGTGATGCAGCCACCTGGGCTTCGGTACATACTTTTGTACGTCACTATTCCCTCAATGCCATCCGGGGGCAGGATCTGGCCTTTGGCAAGGCGGTCCTTTACTCCGCAATTCGATTGGGCATGCTAAATTTCTGTTTTCTAAATTCTTTTCTCACCTCCTTGCATTGGTACTGCTTTGGGAGTCTGTCATAGATATGGAATACGTCGGAGGACCCAATCCCCTCGAAGAACAAGTTACTCTCTTACCTGGTAACGTTCTTTCGATTGGATGGTCAGACGACGTATTCCTTATTGCTCCCTCCCTACCTTCCCCGATACAGAATTTCTTATGTGATTGCAGCTTACGTTTCCGCAAGGCTTTGTGTGTCAGACTGGCAGAAGACTGGTGGCACACGTTCTGGGAAAAAACTACAGCTGAGGCTACGGGCGTCGTGCGTCCTACTTATCACATCGGGTGACGTCGGCCGTCGGAGGAGGTCCTCGAGGACGGAGCATCAACGTCCTCGACGCAGGACGCAGACGCCGAAAATGTTCCAAAGCAGCATAGCTGCGGTGATTACTGTCATAGATATGGAATACGTCGTCGGACCATCCCATCGAAAGAACGTTACCAGGTAAGAGAGTAACTTGTTCATCTCTGTACTTATGTGCTTGAATGAATTGCTTATATGTTTTGTATGGTGTACATGAATTTTGTCTGTAAAAAGTGAAATTGACCAAATACAATAATAATAAATTAAATTAAATTTAACAACAGTATTCTACTCAACGGCGTATCCAGGAAGGGACTTCAGTTACTTTAATAGTCTTGGTATGCACACAGTGAGATGTCCTATGTTCTTCTGTGCTTGTACATTGCACAGAAAAGGAGTCAAATGATCTCCCTGTATACATACCAATTAGTTTCAGCAAGTCGTTTTTTTGTCCGAAGTTCAAGGAGGTCAGGGGTGAACCATGAGTTGATGTGTCCCGTGGGTTTGGCTTTCCGGGGCACCAAAGGGGCGATGGTAAGGGTTGTGGCATATAGTTCTGCTAATACATTGGGGTCATGTGAGCAGAGGTGTTCCTGTGTGAGTGAGTTGAAAAGGGGTAGGATGCATTCTTTGTGAGTTTGCGTGAGCTGCGCACCAGTGAGGTCGGCAGTGGTATGCTGGTCAGTTTGGTGTGTTTAGAGCGTGGGATCGTGAAGGTGATAATGTGGTGGTCGGACCAAGGGCAGGGCGATTTGGATTCAGTAGTGATCTGACAATTAAGGTCTGCAACCCAGTCCGGGGTGCAGCCTTTGGCATGAGTGGCGGAGCTGATGCAATGGTTTAATACCAGTGCAGTGAGGTAGTTGGCAATTCATTTCTTTTACGTTTATGATAGAAAGGTGGGCACCCTCTTAAGCACTGGCTCAATTCTCCACCTCCAGGAACAGGTGGGCATCAGTCGATAAAATGCGATCAGCTTTCCTCCACCTACTGTCTGCTGTCACTTCCACTGAAGAAGGTCTGGGGCTTTAACTCCTGCCAGGCCTCACTTACAACCACAGGTAATAATCCATCAAAGGCTCCAAAAGGAGGGCAATCTATTCCTTCTCCTTTTTTCAATTTTTCTTTCTCTCCATCAGTCAATGAGTGAGCGAGTGAGTCTCAGTGTCTCTCTTTTGTGAGTGGATGTTGAACCTCATATAGAAGAGTAACTTCACCTTTTTGAGATGTATATATTTTGCCCAATCTGATTGGTCAATATGTGTGATTGGACAGTGTTCCAAAGTGACAGCCATCAGACATACCCCTCCGCAGTCATTGAGCATATTATTGAAAGAGGCAGTCTGATTGGAGTAACTTCCAAACCTAGTTTCACTACCATTTATTGTGATGTCATCTCAGGGATGTCTTGCATTAAATATAGTAACATTCTCTGATAATGAATTGCGCACAGATTACCACTGTACTAATTTGCTCAGCAGATACCTTTGTGGTACAAATCAATTGATGTAATTGTTATCATGATAGGACTAGTGGTTAATTACTTACATATTTTGACTTGTAGCTTATTGATACTTTTCTGTACACATTTCATTTCCATCTCAAAGTGACAGGTGCTTTCCTGCGGATGCTATGAAATATGACACACTAGCGTGCACCTTTTCTTTGCGTCAAAATGCGAATTCACCTAATTTGCATACTGAAAATGACTTCACACACATTTCGTCTTTTCTACCACCTAATAGAGCATTTCTAGCTGAACATTGCAAAAGAAAAAATAACTTGCTATGCGTTTCTGTTCAAGAATTATGGTTGAAATAGTGAATCTCACTGTAATAAAAATGCATTTTTCCAGTACAAAATATTTAATAGCATCTGCAGTTGGGTCTGTCATCAACATAGCATCTGGCGTTTTCAGTTCTTTAGCTGTTATTTTAGAGTTCATATTTTCGACCCCGAGGCCTGGCGTGATAAGGACTTTGAAGTGTGGTTCTTCAGGGCGTTATGACTTTTGTCGCTGCCGCCCTGGACACTGGATCTGTAGATTTTTCAGGTAACCTTTGTTTTTCCAGGTATTTCCTTTTTCTGCCTTCATGAAGGCCAAGGGGATCAGATTAGGAAAAACAGATGGACTAGTCACGCTGAATCCCCATTAATTGTTCATTATCTTAAGGCCACCCTACACAGATGTAACCTATACAGGTTAGGATTTACATTCACATTCAGCTTTCCCATGACTAAGTTGCAGGCCAGTTGTTATCTTTATGGCTTTATCCCCACCACTTCATCTCTGTGAGAAAGCATGGGATCTGTTTTCACATCTCATTTTGGGGGAGATGGCATGAGCAGACTACAGATCTCAAGAGTTAAATTCTGGCTGATGCTTTCTCCCCATTGCCACATATGAGTAAATTTGTTTTTGCCCTTTGATGTTATTTATTTATTGGATATTTGTAAGGCGCCCGTACAACAAATTGTTTCAAGGGTCCACAGGACAAAAAGGTGGGGGAACAGCGGAGAAGATAACAATAACAGTCCTACTAGGCCTTGTGACATTCGGAGCGTCTGCAGTAACAAGCAGTGCAGGGGAGGGGAGTGCCGTCTATATGAAATGTGAAGTGCTAGGGTGGTAAAGGAAGTGCAGGGCAAAGAGGAGAGAGTGCAAGTGAAAGGAAGTGAAGGGGGAAGAGGGACACAGGGGCTAGGCCAGTGCTATGGGGAGGCCAGGTGGGCAAGTGCCAGGGATTGCATGGAGTGCAGGGTGTGAGAGTCCACATGCTAAGTGCGAGGAAGGGGGTGGAGTGGGTGGGGGGTCCTGGTGCCTTGTAGAACTCGAGGGAACCAAGTAGCCAGTCACTGAGGCAGACAGAGGCATTAGCAGGGGAGGAGAAGAGGAAAGGAAGAAGAGAAAAGGAGGAGTTTGAGGCGCTCCCAGAACTTAAGGAGATCCAGCACAAGCCTGAGAGGGGCAGGGAGACCATTCCAGAGTGAGGCTCCTGCGGAGGAGAGAGATCTAACCCCCACTCTCTGCTTAGAGAAGCATCTAATATGCAGAGAGTTGGGGCTAGAAGACTGAAGCGCTCCAGCAGGGAGGTATTTAGGGAGAGAGAGCTGGATGTAGCGGGTCCCAGGCCCCAGAAAGCCTTGTGGATGATGCAGAGAGTCTTGAACTTGATCCTAGCAGGAACCGGAAGGCAGTGGAGAGATTTTAGGGCTGGAGACATGCGGCCCGTGGGCTTGAGTTCAAGGATAAGTCTTGCAGTCCTATTATGGATTAGTTGAAGGTGGTGGAGGGAGGATAAAAGAAGATTGTGGAAGAGGCTGTTGCAGCAGTCCAGCCTAGAGAGGACCTGAGCTCTGGAGACATTGAGCCTCATCACGAGTTGGGTGCGCCGAGATACTGTCCAATGCTAATAGCGCTACCGCAACTCGTTCTGGCGCAATTTGCACCAGATCACAAGTTGGCAGGACGGTATATCTCCATTTCTCCATTGGGTTGCACTGTCAGTAATAGCACAGAAAACGGCCCGAAATTGGTCATTTTTACCTCCAGCAAAATGCTAGAGGTAAAAATGCCATTTTCCGCCCAACTTATGATTTGGCCAGCTCTTAAATGCAGCAGTAATACTATTACCGCCACATTTAAGGCCTCATGCCAAACTCGTGATGAGGCCCATTGAGTTTCTGGGGGAAGGTGAGAAAAGGGAGAATGCCTCTGAGGATTTGCAGCTCATAGTGCGCCTTCTTGGAAAGGTCAGCAATGTGACGAGAGAAGGATGAGAGGAGCCAAAGATGACACCAAGGGTTTTTGCCTCACAATAGGGTGAGGGGAGGGGACCCATAGAAGGCAGCCAGAGGGTAGGAGGTAAGGAGGGAGCTGGGGTCCCAATGAGAAGGATCTCAGTCTTACTGGCTTTAAGGAAGAGATCCTTGGTAGCACACCATGCCTGAATAGCAGTCAGACAGTCAGGGGTGAGAGAGGAGGCAGAGAAGGCATTGAAGGGAAGCTTGAAGCAGAGCTGCCTATTGTCTGCATAAGACTGGAAGTGAGGAGAAAAGGAGGAGATCAGGTGGGAGAGTGGGCAATGTAGATTTTGAAGAGCCAAGGTGAGAGGATAGAGGGACGCTGCAGGTGGAAAGTGTGATAGGGGGCGAACCTGGGAAGGTCGGTCGGAGAGGAATGAGGTCAACCAGTCCAGTGCCAGGCCCATGATGCCAAGGGTGTCACAGAGTCGATTTGTCAGGATGGCATGATTGACCATGTCGAAGGCAGAGGAAAGTTCCAGAAGGATAAGAACGGAGGGAGAGTTGGAATCGAGATTTGTGAGCAAGTCTTCATCGGTGTTGAGAAGAGCAGTTTCCGTGCCTCTGGCTGCTCTGAAGACACACTGGTGGTCACAGAGACAACCAACAGATTCAGTGCGTTGGGTCAGTTGGGAGATGACCAACTTCTCCCGACATTTGCCCAGGAAGGGGGTAATGGAGATAGGACGGTAGTTAGCCAGGCAGGAGCAGTCGGCAGAGGGCTTATTGAGGAGAGGATGCACAAGGGAGTGCTTCTGGGGAAGCAGGAAGGAGCCAGTGGCAAAGGAGTGATTACAGAAATCAGTCAAGGCTGGCGCAAGGGAGGCAATGTTGTTCTTGAGAGTTCTGGAGGAACAGGGGAGCACCTGTTTGGAGGAGACTTTTATAGAGAGGACTTGTCTAGAGACCTCATCCGGTCCCATGGGTGAGAAAGAGGAGAGTAGGAGGAAAAGGGAAAGGAGGGCCAAGAGAGGCCTGAGACCTGGGGAGGGAGGAGAGTGAGCACAGGATGTCCCGAGTTTTGGTTAGGAAGTGGGAGGCTAGTAAAGTACAGAGGGTCAGGGGAGAAGTGGAGACTGAAGTAGGATTGGCGAGTTCCTTGCAGATTTTAAACAGTTTGCCTGTGTTGTATGTGGCCGCAGAGATGCAGGATTGGATATGGGCCCTCTTCTTTGAGCAGATGGAGAGCCTGTACTGCTTTTGGAGCAGGCGGCAGGCCAGTCTATCTGAGGATGTGCCAGATGCCTGCCACTTCCGCTGAGCAACTCTGCACTTGCATTTCAGAGAGGCTAGGCCGGAGTCCTAACAGGTGTTGCGCGTGGAGGCAGGTTTCATGTGGATCCTCATGACAGGGGCCAGGGTGTTGGGGATAGAGAGGTGAAGATTATGAAGGGCAGAGTCAGTGTGGGAGTCCGCAGCAGGATTGCGAGGGGGAAGGAAAGTGGCAGCAAAATCAGCAACTGACACTTTCTTAATCGGTCAAATGATGGAGAAGGAGACTGGCAGTGCAGGCAGAGGCTTAGCCGGGGGACCTAAGACATCCAGGAGAGAGGGCAGGAGAGCATGATCAGACCAGGAGAGAGGTGTAGTGAGAGGTTTGGAGATGGGTATGCCTGTTGAGATGAGAGCATCCAAGGTATGTTCAGCTGAGTGTGTCAGGCCTGAGGGAAGAATGGTGAGGGAAAGAAAATCACAGAGACTGCGGAACAGTCCAGTGTCCGAATCAGGAGAGTCAAGGTGAATATTGAAGTCTCTGAGAAGTAGAAGCTTGGAGGTGGAGGCAAGAAGAGAAGAGGTGAGGTCATACGACCCAGAGAGGAAGATGGAGACCGCACCAGGGGTCCTGTAAATGATGGTGAAAGTTAACAAGAGGGCTGGAGAGACACCAAGCCTGCAGATAAGGCATTCAAAGAAAGAGTAGGTCTGAGTGGAAATGATGGTAGCAAGGACCCATTCAGGGAAGATCAAGGCCACTGCCTCCAGACCAGTTAGGCCTGGGCTTAGAGAGTATCTTGTAGCTGTTAGTGAGCTGTGTGTCAAAAGCAGTGACATAGCTGGCAGTGAACCATGTTTCAATGAGAGCGAGAATGTCAAGGTCAAAATCTTCAAGAAGGAGACAGATATCAGAGGATTGTTTAACAGCAGAGCGAGAGTTGAGGGTAGCTAGGTGGAGCTGGTTACCACCTTTTAAAGTTCTTCCGAGGAGGGGTACAGGGATGTGGTACGCCCGTCGGTGGTGAAGATGGGACAAGAGGGGTGGCAGGACACCTATCAAGAAGTAGGTAGTTGGACCGAGAGCCCTGGGCCATGACAGTGCCATTCTGATAGAAATGAATGATGCACCTAGAGGATGCCAAGAGTACTTCCCATCTGGTCCCACAATTAATGGGCAACAAAGAGTAAGGGGAGAGGACTGAAACCGTGTGGGGAGTCCATAGGTCCGGCAAGAGAGCAACATTTTGCATGTTACATTATCCATGGATGCAGTTTATCCACTTTAATAAACCGTTGCATAATGCTTTCTGGTACTTGGACATCTTTATCTCCGGCCTTGCCAATCATAGTTTTATTGGAGTGACTGCAAAACATTGCACGTGTTGTTTTTAAAATGACTCCTTGCACTGCATCTTTTCTTATGAGTTAGACTTCCCTACAAAACCTGCATGGGTTTACATGGTTTACATCTTGAATGACCAGTTATTTGCCCCTTTGCAATGAATTGCTGTCAAATGCCTGTGTATACAAGTATCACCATGTATTTTAAACAAATGCCCAGGTACTCAATTAATTACCAGTGATTGCCATCAAATGCTCAGAATATTTACTAGTAAAACCCATTACTCCTATTCCTGCTATACCTCCTCACAATACTTGTGAGTTACCCACTGTGATGAATTATACAGATTCCTCATTAAGTCCTTGCCTAATGTTTCCTCCCAGGTGGCCAGATGCTTTCTGATCCTGACCTTGGGGGTGGTGGTCTGCAGGAGGATCACATGGGAGGAGAAAAGGCCCAGGGGAATGAGAGGACTTCATGGGATGAGATGCAGTATGTGTCTTCCTCTCGGAAGGATGACTCCTTAATGCCAAAGTATATAATGGATTGTTGTGATAACCATAATTTGTTCCACAAGCGTGAGAAACCAAAGGGTGTTTCACTGCTCAGTCCCTGGGGAACTGTCATCCAGGTGGCCAGGGCACAGCCATCGCCTTTGGATACAGTTCCGGGGGGTGGAACAGTGCGGGAGGATCACCTGGATGGGTGGTCCCTGGGGAGTGGGAGTGGAGCACCCGTAGGAGAGACGCGGTATCCCTGTACCCATATCCCTGTAGAATGCCTTAATTCCATGTACTATCTAGGAACTTTAACCTCCTTTCCTACACACACTCTGCTGCACGGACAAAGCGCTTCAGGTAAAGACAGACTCACACACAACCAGTCTGTTTGACATGTCCCAACATCAGGGCCAGGCAGAATCAGGCACTTAACCTTAATGACTCACACCTGAATCCTGTTACCTTTCCCCACTGGGATAAAAGGCAGAGCATGAGAGCACCCGGAGAGCAAGGCGAGAAGGGCAACCACACTTTCCTACTGGAGCTTGGAGGCTGTATTCTCAGGTGGTGCGGGTGGGAGCTCACTCATCTTCAGTCTGTGGGGAGCATACAGGGACAGGAGACACCGGCAGTAGATTAGTTGGTGACGCTGCAGTCCCCTGGGATGCTTCTGGGTTCCGAGCCCTGATGCACTGAAGTCAATGCGTGGCGTTATGCCCTGGGGACAGCTGATCAGCAACAGTGTCTGGTTTCCATGGAAACCGCTGACGCCAGAACTCACGTTCGACCTATAAATAGCAGACGAGAACCCTGCCCAGTGCTTCTTAACGCTCCCATGGTTTTGGTCAGAGTTCTGTCCCTTCTGTGTTTGGTCGTGTTCCACACATCTTGTTCTTGGCCTGCTCATTGCCTGATTCCTTTCTGCCTTCCCTGTTCTGCCTGCTGCCTTCTCTTGCCAGTACCCTGTTCCCCGTTCCTTGTTCCTGCCTTTGCCCTCTCCTTCTCTGGTCCTGTTCTTACCTTTCATTGTATTCCTACTTTACCATCATTTGTCAGAGTGTGGCTCCTCTGACATATCCTTGGGGCCATCAACTCCTCCCGGCTCAGTGGCACCCTTGTGGTTCCACTGCTCTACACCACGTTAAATCGCTGGGAGGAGAATTCAGCCTGTGGGGTGGGAGAATCGGCCCCCAACCTAGCCCTTGTTACTCAAATCTGATTGGGACTGAAGGGGCCTGATTCTCCTTCCTGCACTGACCCCGGATCATCCTGGATAACTCGGAACTGGTGCCTCCAAGAAGAAAGGAGGAAGCCCAGCACTATCAGGATCCAGTAAGTAACAAACCAAATGACTGTAACTTTAAACGTGTGAGGAGCATTATTTACAGAAGAGTATTAATAGTAATAATAATAATAATAATAATGATAATAAATTAGTATTGATTTAGCACTACAAACCCTCAGGTATCTGAGCGCTGCTTATTATTACCCACAGTGTGTTGTGCTCATTTATCGACCTCGGAAGGATGAAAGGCTGAGTTTGGCCCTGCCGGGCTCTGTACAGATGTCCTAGCGAGCGCTCTATTTGCTGTGCTATCAGACCGGCTGGCGCACCAATGTGAATCGTGGTTTCCCTGGAGAGTTGTTAAAAGTTTTGAAGCTGCAAACAGTTGGATACAATGAAGTTGTTGTGAATCTCTTGTCAGTTGATCTCAACCACAAGAGCACTTGTTATGAAACACTGTTCGGGCAGGGGAGTATACACGATGGCAACCCTGTGGCGGAGTCGACCTGGCATGGGAGTAGACCAGGTATGAACTGAGGTAGTAGACCTGGCCTGGAAATAAACCAGGTAGAAGCTGATAACGTGCTATAAAGTGGTCCTGACAGAGACAATTTATGTGGCTTGTGATGCTGAAGGAAGAACTGTACAAACCTGTTACAAAGTACTTGTATTTCTTTAGAACTTAACAGTTGTGGAAAACCATGCTGACCAAGACAATTATTGTTGCTATTGATGAACTGAGAAACTGTCCTTAATCTAAGGAGGATAAATCGTGCATTTGTTCAAGGAAGAGGAAGGAACTTCTATTTCCTTTGTTGAATCCCTGGACTGTTGGAGCTTTCTATTGACAAGTTGAAGTTGCAAAGAACTGTGTTGGAACTTTGTTGGAAACCAGGATTTCCTTATTTTCTTTTCTTGAACTGTGAAGAAGAATCCTGCTTAAATCTGTGGAAGGGGAATTCGCACAGGTTATACAGAGAGACTGTGGTTACTTTAAGAATTCAATCATTATTATTTTGAACTGCCATGCATTTCCTCATTTATTTATTGTACGTTTAAGTGTGAGGGACATATATCCTTTGTTAGAGTGTTTCCTTTAATTTATTTTAGGCAGGGAAATCCTTGTCAGGGTAGCGATAGTGAGGCGTTTATCCACCTTCTAATTTAATAAAATGGCATTTGTTGAGAAACCTTTACAAAGTTGTCTGCCTGACATTTCTTACTCTTCACACCACCTCATTACCAGGAAACCATCTTCTCTTTCGATTTGTGTATTCCTTCATGCCCCACCACTCTCACCAGCAGTATAACACTCCCAGTGTCCCGGCATGCAGTAGTTAATGGATATTCCTGTTGCTCACTGCATCCATGCCAGGCGGGCGAGGTGGGACGTAAGTACTGTTATGAGGCATATCCCGTTGTTTCCATGAAGTAAATTACTTTGATGTATTTTACTTTGTGGAAATTACTTCAAATGTACTTTGAATAGTACATATATTTTTGGGGTAATGGGTGAAAGGGGGATGGGGAGGGGTTTGGAGTGGGGATGACAGTGAAGGGGAACAAGAGCATGAGGGAACCCTAAAAAAATTAAATTTGAAGTATATTTACGAAGGAAGTTCAACAAATACATCGAAGTAATTTCCTTCGTTGATATGACATGGAACCGTGATGAGGAAGAGCAGGACTAGGAGTAATGAAGATCACTGTTAAGTTATCCAAGCATTATCTCCACGTTTCTCTTCCTAGTACTTACTTGTGAGACATACCAATTCTATTGATGAATGGGCCTAAATAACCCCTCAGACCACCGGATGCTATGCACACCGGCTATCACAAATTTATTGGACATGTGTTGACAAATGTGAGTTTCTGTGCAAACCTCCAAAATAAACAAATTCTGCCTATGCAGATTCAGACGGTAGTCTCTAATGAAAGTGTTTGGGTCTGCTCAGGTGGCAGCTTGGCAAATGTCCTGAACAGATACCCCCTGAGCCTCTCCTCAAGAGGTCGTCATTGCTCTAGTTGATCTCCGCTTGAACTTTGGCCAGGATGGGAATCCGGCAACCGTATAAGCCATGGAAATTGTTGCCCTTATACATCTACTGATTGTAGGCTCTTTTTGGATTGCTTTCTTCTGATTAAACTCCTGAAGACCAGCAACATGACCCTACTTTTGATTCAATCGCAGCGGGGTACGGATGATCCTCAATGGTACTGGTATTGATCTGAACTCGATCCACTACCCTAACCAGATCAACCTGTGGTCCCAGGCATCTGTTGAATTCCTGCATGAGAACCAGGGTTTGCCACCCCTTCCAAAGGATTAGGAAGATCTGGATTTAGTATCTCTGACAAATCCAGGGAATTCGTCACTTCTCCCCAAGAGGGAGCCACCCTCTTTGGGACTAGGGGGGTAAGCCTGCTGCACAATATCCTCCCTAGGCGACAGGCAAGCGGCATCCAACTGGGATTGACCCCCCAAACCCCCCTGCCCACCCATTCTGGGGAAAGGGAATGCCCAAGTAGGGAATTCATTCTATCTCCATTCACTGCAAAGTCCCCAAGTGTTTGTTGGTTATATGGGAACTGAACAGGGCAATCATGTACAGAGGCCCTTTAAGGTGGATGTTATGGTTTCTGACCTGCATGTGTTGCTGCCTCTTCGTGACAACCAGGAACAAGGTAATCTTCCCTTTCATTCCAGGGAGGGACTTAAATACACCTGGACAACCACAAGGTCAGAGAGTGTCAGCCTGAGAGCGTCTTGCGCAGCCACACACAGGAGGGAGATGCTCCCTTGCAGGAGGAGCCGTAGGGCCACGCAGTCAGCATGGTGGGTGGAGACTCAAGGCAGCCCATGCAGTGCTGCTGCTTCGACAAAGGCAGAGATCCCGATGAACTCAGGACAACTGAGAAGGGAAGCGAAGCAAACCTGAAGACACGTACCGACGGCCTGCCTTTCTGATGCCAAGGTTCGGAGAAGGAAGATCCGATACGAGAAAGCCAACCACGGAGACCATCGCCAGGTCGAGAATGTAAATCCCCACTGCCCAGAGAGACCACCTCCAGTGCTGAGCCTCGCCGCTGGAGACAAGGCACATGGCAGCATACAAGTAGTGGAGTAGTGGAGGTTGATGGAGCCACAAACAAGCCTACACAGGCCTGAGAATCTGAAGACCAAGGAGGAGCTGCCAGAACTAACAATCAAAACAGGGCTGAGCAGGCCCGTAGCCCAGGCTGGGCTGATCATCCTAAGACCACTTTAGGGGGTGAGAGATACCACAAGCAAAGCCTGGCAGAGCAGGCCCATAGCCCACACCAAGCTGATAATTCGAATCTCCCAGGAGGTGATGAGAGAAACCAAAGCAGGGCTTAGCAGGTTCATAGCCCATGCTGGGCTGATAACTTGACGTGCCTAGGTGGGGGTAAGAGAATCAAAACAGGGATGAACTGGCCCTTGGCCCATGTCAGACCAACAAACCGATGACTCAAAGAGGGGATGGGAGAAACCACAATCAAAGCAGGGCTGAGCAGGCCCACAGACCTTGCTGGGCTGATAATCCAAAACCGCAGGAGGGAGTGAGAGAAGTGAAAACCAAAGTGGGTCTATGCAGGCTTGCAGCCTACCTGAGGTTCTTTCTTTTCATGGTGGTAGGGCAGATGTTAGGATAGCTTAGGTTTTGACAGAAGACAGTTCTTTTGTAAGATGTCCTGGCGACCACCAGTTTGTTGTTTTGTAGAATAGGCAACCCCTCGCAGAGGTAGGGTTTACAGGAGGTTTTCTTTATTCTCTTGAATAAAACACATTAGTCAAACATGTCCTCTTATCCGTCTCCTATGTCTGACTTGCAACATATACAACTATTGCCTCTACTTTGCCCCATGTTTATCTGCTTTGAAACTCTTTGCACCTTGTTCTCGTAGATGTCACCAAACAATATGTGCCCTTCAAATGGAATTTTTAAAGCTGTGGTCTTTTGGTGGCAATCTGTATTCTTTGATATGTAACTTTCAGTCAAATCAATTTTTTCAAAATGTCGATACCGCCATATATCGAAAGTCATTTACAAGTAGAACTTCCACGATCAGCCAAAAAAAGAAAATGTAACGGATGCTTCCTTGTGTATCTTATGTCAACAAAGAAAGAAATCTCTCCCCAGGTAATCCAAAACGTTATGAAACGGTTTTAGAGTGTATAAAGAAGAGAGCCGAGTGGAACAATAACAAATACTTGAACATAAGTCTCTGATTACGCAACTTAACACCTGAAGAACTGGAAAATGAAAAAGCATCATGGCATTCGTAATGCTACAAGCAATGTACTCATAAGGAAAACATGTATCGAAGCAAAAGATTGTATAGAGAGCAGTTATGTGATCCAAAGGCGTCTCTCACCAGTCATGAAGAAGAGGAAGAAGTAGAACAAAGCTACACTACAAGATTAAAAATACCTATGTATGACATAGATAAATGCTTCTTTTGCAATAAGGAATTAATAGCGAACTCCATTTTAAGCCATTTTGTGAATTTTTGCTTGTCTACCAGCTATTTTACCAGCAGCTGAAAACTAGATTTCCTTTGCTGCCCACATTGCAAGATGGCCATCAGCTTTAAGGCCACTTTATTGAAACTGATAAAGGACAGTTTCCATAACAACTGGATACTCACTCCAGAGCAAAGGGAGACGCGAGAGCATTTGAATGCATGAACTGCTCCGGTAAGTTTTCCGTTTGATTCAATGTTTTGTATCTAGAGCCTACTTGCCAGGCCCCGAGCAGTGTCAGTAGCCCGTCACACAAACACGTTCGCATTGTGTTTTTGTGTTACCGAATTGTGTCCACTGCATGCGTGCTACATAGGTCGCTACGAAACCACCTTGCACCAGCCCCTACGTTAGTCCACGATTTAGGGATCTAGGTAAGCACACATACTTCTAAATATGGAATCTTCTATTAACACATCATTATTCATCACAATTTAGCTATTTGCACCACTGGCGGATTCGAAACGCCATGCACAGTGGTTGTTTGTTCCAATTATTTGTGTATGGTTCCTCACTGCGGGTCGACCGTAACGCAGAATGTATAATTTATGGTGTCGTTTCAGCCTACATTGCAGTTTAACGCATAACAAGAGGGAAGCCCCCTAATAATATCTTGAGGAGTTGTTATTCCGCTGTATGCATTAGCTGTGACTTAATACATTTTCCATACATGTCTGTTTCAGCAATACTTTTCATGAACCCACCATAGTATAGTCGGGTTTGACATTGAATTACTTTTTGGCCACGCCTGAGTCGCAAGACTATTTGTTCCTTGATGACAATTGCTACTAGGTGTGTACTTTATACACCTGATTACGTCTATTTCCTAAATCAACTTTTTAACTATATACGATGCATGGGATGCCCTATAAGGGTGTTTAGTTCTTAGACACGTGTGTTTTTCACAGAGAACCTTTAAATGTGGACACCACGTGCAGCCCATCTATTAAGAACTATACCACAGTACCCCAAGGTAATTGGATTTATTTTCTTCGCCTTTGGGCAGGATTTAGGGAGTATCTATCTTCTCCTTTCTACATGACTAGCATTAATGTCTATTTGTCTTTCTTGGTATCATAGAGTGTAGAAAACTGCAAGTGTTGCAAGAGAAAGAAGTTATGAGATTTGTCCTGAGCATACTAAGGGTTTCTTATCACAGATCGCCAGAACTGCAAGTGTCTGTATTAAAAAGCTCCAGAGGAATGTCACCATTTTTGGAATTATGAACAGAAACATGTCGAACAACGGCCATTGCTAATTGTAAAGGCATATGTAAAATGTATTGGTATTACATTGACTAATAATGACTCTATGAGATCTGACATTAAACTGTTGTCTACGTCAAGTGACCCAGGTTTTGCATATAACAGCCTGCTCCTAACTAGTTCGAACGAGAGTCACTTATGCACATTTGTACATCTTGATTGTATGCACTTTGCTCATTCTGTCTCTGTGATAATGTATTCTTGTTTTGAAATGTATTCTGCCATTCTTGGTTTTTAATATTTATTGATTAAAGCATTTTTGTACTTTCTTTCTTATAGTATTTGCCATTTCTGTTGGTGTTTGTACACATGCACATTTGGGTTTTCCATAGTATGCTGCTGCTGAGTTTCTCCTAACCCCTGTGCTTATATTATACATGCCTACTGGGGATGCATTGCTAATGAAGCATACAATCATGAACTACCAGGTGTTTTGTCTGAATTTGTTGCAGAGGGCCCATGTGACATCATTAAGCTAAGATGGCCACCAGTGCAGATACTAATTTCGTTTTTGAGCTCTATCTACTTCTAGGGTGGTTCTTTTGTCTGAATAGAAAGCTCATATAAGGATTTATTTAAAGGCCGATTCATGGAATTAATGTGCGCCGAAAATTTTGGCGAAAACGTGCGATTCACAGTGCAAGTGCGAAAATCGCAGTGCAAGTGCGAAAATCGCAGGGAAACCAGCGCACATCGATTCATGGAAGTCCGTGCGTGAGAAAAAATTGGATGTGCGCTGAAAAAGTGCGCGGCGCACGCCGGCGCACAGGTCATCTAACGGCGTGCGCCACTGCCACAGCAAAATCGCACATAGCGCGGCGCACATAACAAAAGTAGGCGGAACACGGGGCGTAACACTCGGAATGGGGAACAACGTGTGAAAATATGGGCGTCACGGGGGAAGCACAGAAGGCAAGTGCGCGGAACGCCCACACGCTCGCCTACAACACGTATTCATGGAATCGAATAGGGAAAACCAGCGCACGGGCAAAGACGCGCACAGGCCCAAACACGTCCGCCACAAGAATGCAGGCGGTAGCGTCCCTGCGCCTGAAATAAATGTGCGCCAAAATGTGCGCTAACAAAAAGCACCTATATACAGCTATGATGAATGTCCCATACTGTGGCCCTCTAGGACAAATGACGTGCAAAGGGTTACGTGACAAACACGGACACCCGCTGCGTGAAAAATAGCGTGTGCGTGCATTTCGGGGTGCGCGGGAAGTACCACACACGATTGGCCTGGGGACGTGTATTTCGGGGTGCGCGTGAAGTGTCACACGCGAATGCAGCAGGGTACGTGTATCTCAAGGTGCGCGTGAAGTGTCACACGCGAATGCAGCAGGGTACGTGTATTTCAAGGTGCGCGGGAAGTTCCACACGCGAATTCAGCAGGGTACGTGTACTTCGGGGTGCGCGGGAAGTTTCACACGCGATAACAGCAGGCTACGTGTATTCCGGGATGCGCGGGAAGTTTCACATGCGATAACAGCAGGCTACGTGTATTCCGGGATGCGCGGGAAGTTCCACACGCGATTACAGCAGGGTACGTGTACTTCGGGGTGCGCGGGAAGTTTCACACGGGATCACAGCAGGCTATGTGTATTCCGGGGTACGCGGGAAGTTCCAGACGCGAATACAGCAGGCTATGTGTATTCCGGGGTGCGCAGGAAGTTCCACACGCGATTACAGCAGGGTACGTGTACTTCGGGGTCCGCGGGAAGTTTTACACGTGATCACAGCAGGCTACGTGTATTCCGGGGTGCGCGGGAAGTTCCACACGCGATTACAGCAGGGTATGTGTACTTCGGGGTGCGCGGGAAGTTTCACACGCGATCACAGCAGGCTACGTGTATTCCGGGGTGCGCGGGAAGTTCCACACGCGATTACAGCAGGGTACATGTACTTCGGGGTGCGCGGGAAGTTTCACACGCGATCACAGCAGGCTACGTGTATTCCGGGGTGCGCGGGAAGTTCCACACGTGAATATAGCAGGGTACGTGTACTTCGGGGTACGCAGGAAGTTTCACACGCGATCACAGCAGGCTACGTGTATTCCGGGGTGCGCGGGAAGTTCTACACGCGAATACAGCAGGCTACGTGTATTCCGGGGTGCGCGGGAAGTTCCACACGCGATTACAGCAGGGTACGTGTACTTCGGGGTGCGCGGGAAGTTCCACACGCAATTTCAGCAGGGTACTGTCATGATGCCTACCCCCGGAGCACCAGGCCAGGCCCAGCACCCCCGGGAGCAGGCATCACGCTCCCGGGTAAAAGCCCAGCGGCCCTTTATAGGGGCTCTTTGGACTCTGTCCTGGCGCCGTTGGCGCCAGGCTCATGTTGGACATCAGTCCTGGCGCCTAGGCGCCAGGCTCATAAAGGGAAGTGTTTGGTGCACTTACCTGAAGCAGACCATGCTGCACACTCACCTGATGCAGACCATGCTGCATGAAGAACCAAGCCAAATGAGGCTTAGGAGGGACTATTTTTCTGAAGGAACTATTTTGTTACTTGGATGGGGCTGTGGAAGAATACTCACCTGGAACTTCTTCCAAGGCTATTTAAGCCACACCCGGACAGCCACACGTGCTTCGCGTTGTTCTGCATCCCAGCAGCTGAACGCTCACCGTGTCTGCTCCTGCACCTGGACTCCAGCCACGCCCGCCTAGAACCTGGAACACCTGTAAGGGAATAAGAGAAGAGAAAGGTGAAAACCAAGAACTATTTCAACCTTCTTACCTGCATCCGGAATCTTCACGCCAGCATTCCTGAAGGAAGACTTCCATTTAAAAGCACCGCGTTGCTCGCTGCAGCGCTGCGCTTCACTCACCTGTTCCCGAGACGCCGCCCGGCTCCATCGCGGCTCTCAGTCGCCACATCTCTGCACCGCACCTAAGGGAGAGAAGAAGAGACAAAAGGTGAGCCAGGGAACACAAGAGGAAAGCCGGATTTTAAGCCATATTACTTACCGGCTATTCTTGGTGAGCCATTCCACATCTCGGGTCGGCGCCACATCTCTGGCAGGTACCGCACCCCGGCCCCTATGGGGAAAGGACAAAAGCCATTACTGGGGAATTATAAAGACATTTAGAGGGGTCGCCCTCATCACTGACTCACCTGATTTTACCCCGGCAATTTAACCCCTCAACGCATCGCCTTTGTTCTGCACCTGAAATAAAGGACAGAAAAAGACAACATAAAAGGAGGCTCACACTTGAACTTTTGCATCTTCATACTTACGGCGTATCGCTCAGTAAAGTCAAGTGGATTTGCCAGCACCATTCTGTAAACCAGTGAAGTAACTGGACGAACGCGCGCCCCTGCATCAGAAGCAGGATGGAGAGTTCATCCTTCCAAACCATAAGGTTAGCTTAAACTGGGGGTTTTGGAGGAAGTCAGAGGAGAACGAAGGGGGAAAGGGGGAGCAAGCACATTATTCAGCAGACATTAAATCCCCTTTCTCATCTGCAGAAGGATATTCCTACTGGCCAGACAAGCAAGATTTGGGGGTCCTGTTCAATCGGTGGTCTGAATTCTGCGCATCACGCTTGAAGAGGCCACAGCAACCCAGACCAGCGCCTCCGTGGGAGCCAGGTGAGCGTTACAGGTACGTGTATTTCGGGGGTGCCGGGGAGTACTACACGTGAATTGGCCGTGTGGGTCCTCCCAGGTGTTCCCTCTACACCCTCCACGGCCACTGCAGGCAGTCCACACCACAGGGGACTACCCTGCACCCCTTGTCATGTCCCGTAGGCATCAAATCCACCATGGCCATGCCCCCCAGCCAACCCACATGTCACCTTGCACTACTGATCACCAACGCATGTATCCCAGCACCCCCAGCTTCCAGCGGCACCCTCCACCAGGCCCCCGCTCATGTCCCACACATGTATCCCAGCACCCCCACGCCCCAGCAGTGCAGGGCACCTGCCAGCAGGCCCCCACTCATGCCCCCCTGCACCCCCACCCCCCAGCAGTCAGGGGCACCCTCCACCAGGCCCCCACTCATGTCCCCCTGCACCCCCACCCCCCAGCAGTCAGGGGCATCCTCCACCAGGCCCCCACTCATGTCTCACACATGTCCCCCTGCACCCCCACCCCCCAGCATCCAGGGGCACCCTCCACCAGGCCCCCACTCATGTCTCCCAGCACCCCAACCCCCCAGCAGTCAGGGGCACCCTCCACCAGGCCCCCACTCATGTCCCCCTGCACCCCCACCCCCCACCCCCCAGCAGTCAGGGGCACCCTCCACCAGGCCCCCACTCATGTCCCACACATGTCCCCCTGCACCCCCACCCCCCAGCAGTGCAGGGCACCTGCCAACAGGCCCCCACTCATGTCCCACACATGTCCCCCTGCACCCCCACCCCCAGCAGTGCAGGGCACCTGCCAGCAGGCCCCCACTCATGTCCCACACATGTCCCCCTGCACCCCCACCCCCCAGCAGTGCAGGGCACCTGCCAGCAGGCCTCCACTCATGTCCCACACATGTCCTCCTGCACCCCCACCCCCAGCAGTGCAGGGCACCTGCCAGCAGGCCCCCACACATGTCCCCCCAACACCTCATGACGATCCACAATCATGGTCCCCATGCCCCCTCAATACACCCCCCACGCCACCCCAGTCCGAACACACCACCAGGTATGACATCCACCCCACCAAGAAATCACCACCACATGATGCATCCCAAATGGCTAGTCTGCACATCCACATATATCTGTCAAACCCACACAATGAGAGCATGTGAATGATAAAACACACATTGTGACATGCATGAAACCAAAGAGAGAATACCACACATTGAAGTACCAAATGATAATGTATTAAACAGAAAAACAAGGGAATGAAATGGAACAGAAGAAAATGGAAATAAGAATTGAAATCCTGCATGTCCAATAAATGAAAAAGATGCATCAAATACAAATGAAAAGCAATCCAAAAGCAAGTCTCCAAAGTGTTAGTCTGAGAAAATAAATCCAAGGTGCAAAAATAATAAAAAAAACATTGATCCATGGAAAAAAATAATTAATAATCCAAATCCATTGTCAAACTATTTACAAAGTGAACATCGAGGGTCCATGTGCCCAATCCTTAAAAAGAAACCTATGAAATAAAACCCTACCTAATGAAGAACTATATACAAGAAGTTTGGGCATTGTCCAACCGCCCCAAAAAAACAAAAAACAAAAGGAAACTTAACCCTAAAAAACTATTTACAAGGGCAGCAGGCTAGCCCGACGGCTCACTTCTGGATGTTCCGGGCCAGGGCATCATCGAACTCCTGCTCAGTGTCCCAGAGGCGGTCCTCTTCCATGGCCCCGAGGGTCTGCAGGGAGGACGACATGTTCTCCTCCAACTCCCTGCGGATTGCCTCGAGGCACTCGGCCCACCTCAGGGCCCTCCGCATGGAGTTCTCCACCCTGACCATCGTGAGCTGTGCCTCTTCCGCCTGCTGCCGCTCCGCATCTATGGTGTGGCCCAATCGCTGCCACACGGAAGACACTTCCCGTCCTGGGTCCTCCTGCCCTCCGGCCGATGCCTGCCCCTCCGATGTCGAAGGCCCCGAGCCATCATGGCTCCCACCTCGTTGCTGCTGCTGTGCCCGTGCCCGTGCTCCTGCTGCCTGCACATCCTCCTCCGGCTGGGGTGCAGTCATTGATGTGGCCATCCCTTCTGGACGTCCGACTCCCGACTGTGGCAGGGATGTGTCCTCCACCAGCCTGGCCGCACGGTCAGAGGCAGCTCCACAGGGCACCCACGTGACAAATGGGTGGAAAGATGGCACAGAGGACGACTGGCGCATAGGGTGTTCAGTTGAGGAGGGGGTCCGAACAAGCTCCAGCAAACGGAGGAATCCGGCTTGGGTGACCCTTCCCAGTAGGCCAACGCGGTCAACAAGCCATTCGAGATGACGTGCAGTCTCCTCACGAAAAGAATGCAGGTCACCTCGCATGGCCCGTTGACGCAACGCCACACCAGTCAGGACAGTCTCAACCCGTACCTGGATAGCCACGTCCGCAGGCAGAGGAAGGCCAGTTGTTGTAAGCTCATCTCCTGCCTGAAAACGGGTCTGGACGTAGGCATCCCTGCTGGTGCAAGATGATGCAGTGACAGGATCAGGGACATGATTGCACACAGGCACCTCCGTGGCGGCCTGTGCTGCCTCCTGTCCCTGGTCCTGCACTGCACCACTAGCACCAGTGGAATCCCCACCTCCAGACCCCGTCTCTGTCGCTTGCACGGCCTCCTCCACCAAACCCCCCACCAACCTGGATGACTCCGTGCCATCTTCCCCCATCGGGCCCTGTGGGGTCCCAGCTGCCCCTTCTGCTGCCGAGGAGTCCAACTCCGACCTCCGCCTCTTGGACCTCCCCTCGGCAGCTGCGGCCTGGGACGCGGCACCGGACTCCTCACTCCCCGACGAGATGACAACCTGGGAGGGGAGCCGGGCCTTGCGTCTCCGGCTGGCGGTGCGATTCCTGCCGCTGTGCTCCACAGCACCTTCTCCGCCCTCTTCATCAGTTGACGCTGCAGACATGGAGAAATAAAACACAGGCATCAGGGCACTGTACAATGGACTCATACACACATAACAGTGGTACATGAGTGGCATTGGCAAACCTCAGACATGGCATCACAATCACCAACACACATGTCACTTCAACTCGCACACATGAGCTATACCACAGCCATATCGCAACCGTCAGCACCATCCATACACATACAACAGCATGAGCAGGCAAAGGTGAGCCAGACATCACATGCAACACAGGGAGTGGACTACAAATGCCCACACACCACCACACTTGCATGCATGTGTACACCTCCGCCAACTGTCGCACTGTTGCGATCGGCATCCATGTCACATCTGCCAATCAGTCTTTCACATCCCGGTGTCACATGCATCCATGTTGCATCACTGTTGCACCCTTGTCAAATATCACACATGCACATTACTAGAAACAAAAAGGATATTACAGTTGAGAAACTTCTCCCCCTCATCCTCCCGTTACTGAACCCAACCTCCCCCACTTGCTCAGACCCCACTGCCCTCGTTGATATTTACAACCGCGCCATGCTAAAAGCCCTTGACACTATTGCCCCTCTCAAACTACGCAAACAAAAACCTTGCAAACATCTTAATTCATGGTTCACCCCTCACCTACGCGAACTACGCAAAGCAAAAAGAAAAGCTGAATCACATTGGAAAAGCTCACCTACTCTCACCAATAGAAATAACCTTACAGCCGCCTCCATCACCTACAAAGAAGCTATCCTAACAGCCAAAAAAGAAGTGTACAACATCAGGATCACACAAGCACAATCCAACACCAAGGAACTCTTCAAGATCCTGAAGGAACTAGAGTCCCCAGTAGCTCCATTGGTTACATGCACCCCGGACGCTGAATGGTGTTCCAATATACAAAAAGCATTACTAAACAAAATTGCCTTGCTCCAAGTTAAAATCAATAGCAAAAAAAGCCTCCTCTCGGATTCAGCGGGTAACCCCCAGTTCTACAATACCCCCGCTCCAAAACACTCATTCAAACCCTTCTCATTCTCACCCCTCTCCATCAAGGAAGTTGAAAACATCATTATGAAACTCAAGCCCTCCAACTGCCAAGGAGACGTCTGCCCCGCGCCGGTCGTAAAGGAAGCAGCTCATGACCTCGCACCCTTCATTACCGCCTTTATCAACTCCTCATTCGAATCGGGCACAGTACCCGATACCCTTAAGGATGCTTGGGTCATCCCCTTAATCAAAAAACCCAACCTTGACCCCAGCAATCCTACCAACTACAGGCCGATCACCACGGTGCCTTACCTACTTAAAATTCTGGATCGTGCAGCCTATCTCCAAATCCAGGATTACCTGGAGACCAACAACCTATTAGGGCTTAGACAATCTGGCTTCCGTCCAAGACATGGTACAGAGACAGCCCTGTTAGACTTAAAAACCCAAATCGAGGACTTGAAAGACAAGGGCAAACTAGCTCTCCTGCTCCTTCTTGACCTCTCTGCCGCATTTGATTTGGTCGACCACCAAATCCTCTGCCATCACCTCAAGATAGCCGCCCACTTCTCTGACACAGCTACCTCCTGGATCAGCTCCTTTCTGGCAAATAGATCTATGAGGGTCTTCTCCGCCTCTGCCGCAGCCGATCCAGCACATGTCCCTTGCGGAGTCCCACAAGGCTCCTGTGTATCGCCCACGTTGTACAACGTGTTTACTAAACCGCTCTTTGATATTCTTGACTATCTGGGTGTCTCTTACACAAATTATGCTGACGACACCCAGATACTCATCCCTATCACTGGTGACTATGTAACCGATGTCAACGCACTCAACTCAGTCTACTCAGTCATCCAGGCCTGGATGGCACACCACGGGCTTTGCCTCAACGATGAGAAAACTGAGTTACTCATCCTAGGCTCTCAGC
Source organism: Ambystoma mexicanum (assembly GCF_040938575.1). Classification (NCBI taxonomy): domain Eukaryota; kingdom Metazoa; phylum Chordata; class Amphibia; order Caudata; family Ambystomatidae; genus Ambystoma; species Ambystoma mexicanum. The sequence goes on along the minus strand of NC_090923.1, from coordinate 1,417,231,390 downwards.
CCAAACTCACTAAACTTGACCCTAAATATAATTCCTTCATTATCGATGGAAATGTCATTAAAGTCTCCAACGTCACGAAAACACTAGGAATCTATCTAGACTCCACGCTCTCTCTCAACAAACAAACCAATTCAGTAGCTGCAGCCTCATCGTACACTTGTAAACTCATCACAGCCTGTCGCCCCTTCCTCACTACTGACAATTGCCTGATCTTAGCCAGAACCCTCATCATGTCAAAAATTGACTATTGTAACGCCCTCTATTTAGGGACTAGTCAAAGAAATCTTGATAAACTTCAGGTTATCCAAAACAATGCCATCAGGGCTGCCCTCAATATACCCAGGCGTTCACACATTTCCTCTACTAGGCGCAACCTACACTGGCTACCCATTACACTCCGTATATCACTCAAAACACTTGTTCTAACACACAAAGCACAAAACAATGCTGCACCTGCTTACTTGTCCTTGCGCTTTACACAACATACAGCAGTTAGACCACTGAGATCAGCACAGGTGCACACATTAACCATCCCTAGCTTCAAGCTTCAGACAGCTAGGGGCTCGAGTTTCCCAGTCCTGGCTGCTAAGCTGTGGAATTCCCTGCCCAATGGCCTCAGGAATGTACCAGCCACCCAATCCTTCAAAAATAGAACTAAACGTTGGCTTCATGAACAAGATGCACTGACCTCCGCCTTGTAAGTCTCACAGCGGTCACCTGAAACCAGGCCTCCCACTGTACATATTGTATATTTGACCTCTCTGCCAGTCCTGCATTACCTTTGATCGCTGGTACTGTTCTTGCTTTAAATCTTGTATATATAATGTAATGTATTATTTGTACCTATCTTTGTAACACTCTCTGGCAACTACCTTTCTAAACATGCGCCCTGATGCCTTCGGGCAGGTTGCGCAATACAAATAAACAAATACAAATACAAATGTACACGGTGCAGATACATGCAGCTGAAACCAACATCCATATGTGACATCACAACCATGCCTACTTACATACACATTCATTCAAACATGTGTGCACACACATCTGCATTTGGCATGCAAGCCTACACACACAAGCACCATCCATGTCTCACACATGAGAGCCCTCGCATGTGTTAGCCTCACGGCCCTGTACACACACCCCCATACTTGGCCCCATAAAACCACATGTGCAACCTGCACACTACTGGCACACCACCACACGCACAGTTTACAATCAGTATGCATGTACACTTACCGCTCGACTCCAGACGGGTCTGCCTCTCAAGGACCTGGACGTGGAGCGCTGGGGATATGCGTTCCAGGACCCTCATCTGATCTTCCGGCAAGTGGCCCCAGCGCCCCTTAGCATCCGCTGCCTTCAAGAGGCGCCGGGCCTTGTTCAGGGTCCTGGACCTGAAGTCCTCCCAGCGCTTCTTGACATGATGGAATTGTCGGACTGCCACCCCCTCCGCGTTGATGGCAGTCACGATGTCCGTCCAGATCCGAGTCCGTCCTTCCTTGTCGGCGTGCAAACTTCCGAAGAGGGCATCATACTGCCCCAGTACTAGCTCCACCAGGACACCAACTTCGGTGGCAGTGAAGCTGGTGCCCCTCTGCCTCTCTGGCTGGGGGTTGCCAGTGGTGCCAGATGGTGTAGTGCCCGACATGGCAACCCCAGAGGCAGGAGTGGGTGGGCAACTGGGTCCTGGGGCTGGGCTGTGGAGCGATGGAATCCCAGTCGGGAGTCTTTGGTTCCAGCAGGGGTGGTCACAGCAACAGCACCCCTGGCTGATGTGCAGGCAGCAAATGGCAGGGCATGTGGGCAGCAGGCAGTCAGGCAGCAGCAGATGGCAGGTGGGAGAGTGCTCGGGGCTCTGGGGGGCAGTGATTCGGCCTTCTGGGCAGGAGCGTGGTCTTCCGTGTGCTTACACGTGGCCAGCTTGATACGGAGTGATTTGGCACGTGAAAATCCAGCACGTCTGCGTGTAATTCGAGGAAAGGCCCTTAGCGCGTAATCGCGTCAGCACACGTACGCGAATTCATTGGCCCAAAGGCCCCCAGCATGTAGGCGCGTCTATGACGTTACGCACACGGGCGTTTTCCATGGCGTGTGGAAAAAATAAGCACATCCGAGTGTCAAAGCGTGTAATTGGTGGAAAGGGCCTCAGCGCGTCGGTGACGTGCGTGCGCGGGCGTTACCCTGTACACGGGTGCATGTTACACGTCCAATGACTGCACATCAGAGTGTCAGCTAGTGTAATTGGAGAATAGGGCCTTAGCGCGTACACGCGGAAGTGACGCTGGACGTGTGGGCATGATTAAAAGGCACGTGTAGGACGCCATTTCCTTGTAGGTGCTTTTCGTGGAGAGCGAGTGGGTGAAATCTGTACTTCTTGTCGGTTCACACGCGATTTACTTCACGGCGTTTCAAGTTCGTACTCCCTGTTACCTCTGACAGCTTTTTCTATTTTTGTATTTTTTCTGGGCTTGTTTCCTCAAACAGCGTACACTTCTTCTGTTGTCCTGTCTCCTCAGACAGCGTACAATTCTTCTTTTGGCAGGGGTGTTGCCAGCGCGCACACGCGCGTCTTTTTCACACTATTTTTCCAGGCAGGCGGTGAGTCGCGCACGTATTTAACATCTTGCTTGCCTTGTGTGTCGCGTACTCCTTCAGAGGTTATTCTAGGCTGCGTGTGACACGCATACGTTCATTTTTGTGTTTCTGGGTGCCACAGCGTAGTGCAGGTTTATTTTTCCACGCACGTGGTCTAGGAGGGGTTGCGTGCACGTTATCTCCCTTTTTTTGGGTGCCTGTGCGTTGCGTGACCCGTCATCTTTCCCCAGGGGTCACATACAGCCTTGCTAGAGCACTGGGGTACGAATTCCATCTAGTACCCTACCCCTTTGACCCCCAATTGCCCAGGACAATAGTTTACTGCAACTCGCATACGCACAACAACATCAGTGCCATGGTTGGGAGGCGAGCACGCGGTAAGGGTGGCAAAGGTGGCCGAGCCTCAAGAGGTGGGCGTGGTGGATACGGTAGGGGACGTGGCCGGGACTTGCAGGGTGCCCCTAGCCCCCATGTGTGGAGGACCAGTCAGGGACACCCATGCCCCCCCGCCCCCTGGTTGAGGGTAACGTGGCTGACACCATCCCTGCTCAGCCCTTGTTGGACCAGCCCATTGTGGCACCAGACCTGGCACAGGGTGACTCCCAGGCTGACTTCCAGGTCAGCAGGTTTAGGCCACGTGTGGCGGTGCACGTTGGTGTCACCAGGCCACGTGGATCAGGGGCAGCTATGTCATCTGCTGCCCCAAGTAGGCAGGGTGTGGAGGCTGCAGGGGCAGCTGCGTCTCCATCCACCCCAGCTCTCACTCACCCAGCCAGGACAGTGTCAGTCCCATTCCATCCTGCTGACGTTCCCCCTGACTACATCACACTTCAGCTAATGCCTGCACCAAGTCCCATGCTCAGTGTTCATTCCCTCACTCCTAGTACACAGTCCACCGGGGCTCCTGCCCCTAGTGTCCAGAGCGGCATAGGACACTCAGGATCCCCACCACCTTCCAAGCGGAAGAGGAAGAGTGCTCGTCCAGTACATGCTGATGCCCCAGACACAGCTACACAGTCCGGCACCTCGAGGAAGCCTAGCTTCAGTGAGGCCGAACATGATGCACTTGTGGAGTATGTGTCCGCACATGACCGGGAAATGTTGATTACTGCAGGGTGCAAGACGACACCTGCTCAACGTCAGGCACACTGGCAGACGATCGCGGACATCATAAGTGCCCTTGGAATCGTGAGGCGCACAGCTAATGATTGCTACAAGCGCTGGAATGACCTGAAGCTGGCCTCAAGTCATGCCGCTACTCTAGTGACTGGAGGTGGGTCTCCAGTAGAGGACATTGAACTCACTCCACATGAGTATGTTTCTGGGACCTACGTCACGGAGGAACAGATCCAAGGCGTGGGAGACCTGCCAGATTACGAGGCATTGTCCGGTGAGTGCACATGCATGTGTGTCATCCATGTGCATGGTGTGTGTGTGAGGGCTTCTGATTGAGTGCCAGGTGAGGGTGTGTGTGCCTGAGTGGTTTGGGTCACCCATGTGCTTCATCCAATATATTCTGCGCACCAGGATTTGGGTATTGCAGTATCCCTTCTGGCAACAGTAGACATTTAGCCCAACATCACGCCAGTTGCCCTTGAAGTGTCATCTTGCCACAACATTGTTGCATATTTTTCTTTGTTCATTTAGGCTGATTGTTTGCATTCCACCACTTTCACTAGGCATTTCTCAGGCCTATTGTCACATGTGTGACATGGCTATGGTACATGCCATCTGTGTGATGGCATGTGTCATGTATGTGTATTGGACATGCCAATCACAGGCCAATGTGTGATGGCACTGCTAGCCAGCATGCAGCAAATGTGTTGATCTTCCATCTTGGTGTCATCAATGTGTGCCATTTGCCTCCCCTTCATACACAGTGACGGTGCATGCATGGGAGGGTTATAGTCATGTGGGACATGTGTCAATGAAGTACTGGTTCTGTTGCTTCTCAACCCTAATTGTGTGCCATGGTGCTAATGCCTGTTCCCATTTCTTTTCTTTCATGTCTTTGCAGGGGATGACGCACTTGATACTGCTGGGGTTGTGGAGATGGTGCAGACCCAGGAGGGGTCTCAGGGCCGACCAGGCACCAGTGAGGGACGTGGTGTGGTGGTGGGTGAGAACCCACACTTGCTGCAGACCATTATCTCAAGGGGTGACTCTGGGTGCACCTCCCCCGAGCTCTATTCAGGTGTCGATTCAGATGATGAGACCTATGTGCGGTCGCAGGTAAGTGTTTCTGAGAGGGATTCTGTTCTGTCCGACCCACCTGCACCAGGGATAGGACCCTCAATGGGGATGTCCGTGTTGGTAGGTCTGCCTTTGGTGGTTACGGATGCAGGGTCACACTCCACAACATCTGATCCTGTTCCTGGGCCAGCAGATCAGAGGGGGAATGCAGTCCTGCAGCCTCAGGCAGTGCCGGCACAGCAAGGCGCAGTTCGCCTTGCCCCAGACAGGTGTGGTGCCCGCCGACGTGGTGGCCGTACGCCACCTGGCAATACCGCATGGGAGCAATCCATATACGGTATGGCAAACCAACAGGCAGCATCAGCTGAGATGATGGCTCAGGCCATGGATAGGGTAACCACTTCCATTGTCCCCCAAGAAAGGCTGATGGAGCAACTACAGCAGGCAACAGACTCCATTTGCCAGTCACACAGGGAGGACATGTTGGCGTCCAACAGGGACAGACGGGCGGCACTGGAGACTCTATGGGAAGCCATTTCTATAGAATCCCAGGGCCACAGGGAAGCCCTGAGGGTGGAACTCCGTCACCTCAGGGTGACTCTTGTTGAGCTTGAGGCTTCAACTGACACGAGGACAGAACAGCAGCTGGGGCGTCTCACACGTACGCTCTCAGCTGAGATGCAGGCAACTCGGGAGGAGGTCCGGGCATCCCGTGAGTTGTTGCATGGGGACTTCCGCACGATTATCCTCCAGAACCAGACCTTCCACACCCGCATGCTTGCTGCCATGGAGGACCAGACTAGGGCTTTGCGTGGGCTGCCTCCCATAGTGCCACCACCTCCTGATGCAGCTGCAGAGGGTGGGGAGAGCGACAGCAGCGATTCTCCCACAATAGGGTAGCCGTGCAGGCCATGAGCCCATGGAGGTGTTTTTTTTCCCGCAGAATCCACACAGGTGCGTTTTGGTGTGCACCCTGTCCTCTGACCACCTGGGTGGCCTCCCCCCGGCCCATACATGGCCATTTTTGATTTTTGAATTTTGAATTTTTTTTCAGTGTTTTGCCTTGTGTGGCTCCCGTGGGCATCCGCTGTATTGTGGCTGGGCACATGCAGTCTTGTCCTGAATTTGGGTTAGATGCTTGGGTTTGTGAGACACACACCCCTCGTGCTTCCCGTTTCCATGGGCTTGCAACGGGTGTGCCCAAGTGATATTGACTTACACAATGACGTTGGACTCCCATGTGCTGTGTGGTCAGTCTGTAGTCAATACTGTGTATACAGCATATTGTTGTTGTATTGTACACTGCATGGTGTATTGATATGTGCCTCTGCATCCATCTCATCCTCCTGATTTGCAGGTCCATTCCTCATTTCTTCACAAGGCCGTCTACTTTGGAGATGGAGTCCATGTTGTAAGCAGTGCACCTACACTTTTGCGTGGCGCCAACACTGTACAGTTGGAAGTGGTCGAAGTGCTGGCATTATCAGGTAGTGAGACTACAAATTTTTTGAAATTCGTACTGTCATGTTTATGGTAGGCTTGAGGTTGTGTAGCTGATTTGTATTATTGCTAAATATTTGCTCATGTGTGTTGTTGGTCCTGCATTACTGAGAGCATTTCATGTGTGGCCAGTTTCCATTAGGGACACTGAACTTTGTGACACTTTTGTCATGTTGTGGGGATTACTTTGTTTGATCTCACATTGCATGACATGCCATGGTGTGTTGTGTGGCGGTGCCGGGGAGGGGTTGGGTGACATGGCACTGTTCTCATGTTGTATTTTGCAAGTGGGTATTCATTTTTGCTGCATAGAAGTGTGTCTTTTGATGACACTGCATTGGTGGTGTTTGTGTAGGTAGGGATGCACACATTGTACACTTCCAGGTGAACAATCTCAGGCTGCTATGGTTGTGACAGTTGACTGTCCCTTCATTCATCATCATTGTCTGATTGAGGCATCATTGATTGTCAGATGGTATGTGCCAGGGCTGTGTGCACTCCACAGGGGTGTGATTTCTATGTAATTAGCCACCAGCTGCGTACGGGCTGCCTCACCCCGTGCCCTTTCCCCTCCCATGCACAGCGGGTGTGCATGTGGTTGGGGATGTGGGGGCACCACCATGTCCACAGCAAGGCCCCGGCGTGTTGCAAAATTGTGCAGGACACATGCTGCCACTATGATCCTGCACACTACTGGGGGAGCGTATAACAGCTGCCCGCCAGAACGGTCAAGGGAGCGAAAGCGTGACTTGAGCACTCCGAATGTGCGGTCCACTATGTCCCGGGTTGCAATATGGGCTGTGTTGTATCTTACCTCGGGAGGCGTGATGGGCTTCCGAATTGGCGTCATCATGTGGGTGCTCAGAGGGTAGGCACTGTCCCCTGGGGAGGTGGTGATGGGTATCATTAGTGGGGTAGTGACATTACTCTGTATCTGACATGCATGCATGTGCAGTGGCATTTATACTCACCAAGCAGCCATGCATCACCATGCCGCCCAGCTTCCATGTCCCGGTTTAGGGTTGACATTCTGTAAATGAAGCTGTCGTGGGTGGACCCTGGATAGTTGGCATATACTGAGGTGATGATTCCCTTGGCATCACATACTACCTGGACGTTGATGGAATGCCAGTGCTTGCGGTTTCGATAGATGTGCTCAGATGCCCTGGGGGGGACGTAGAGCCACATGGGTGCAATCAATGGCACCTAGCACTTTGGGGAATTGTGCCACCCCATAGAAATCCTGGGCGGCAGCCTGCCTTTCTGCAGGTGTTCTGGGCAGGTATATGTGCCTGTGGACTGATGGGCGTGCAGTGATGATGGCCAACACCTGGTGTAGACACCGTGACTGCGTGGCCTGTGACACCCCCCCCTCACTATGGCACTTGTCCGCTGAAATGATCCGGTATCCAAGAAGTGAGGTCATCCTCCCACCCACTCACTGACCAGGTCGAGTATCATGTGAGGTGGAAACCTGTACCTCCCATACACCTGGTCATCAGGCATCCCAAAAAGGCTGGTTCTGGGTGTGAAGATTCTGGCCCTGACTATCCTCCTCCTCCTGCGGTATCCCACGGCCACTGCTGCTAGGAACGGTATATTCATCCTTGCGTATGAGCTTGTTTGTTGTTTGCGCGTACTTTTATGCTGCGCGTGTGGACGTACGCCTGCTTCCTGCGAGTCGACGTACGCCGGCTTCATGCTGGCATACGTGTTTCCGGATTGGACCGTCTTTTTTGGCGCGTTGTAGTCGACCGTGTAAATCTTCCCGCCCACCACAGGAATATACATAGCCCGCTCTCCCAGGCCCAATCGCGTGTGGCACTTCCCGCGCACCCCAAAATACACTTACCCTGCTGGAATCGCGTGTGGCACTTCCCGCGCACCCCTGAAATACACCTAACCGGCACAATCGTGTGTGTGAAACTTCCTGCGCACCCCTGAAATACACTAACCCAGCCCAATCGCGTGTGGAACTTCCCGCGCACCCCGAAATGCACGTACCCTGCTGAAATCACGTGTGGCACTTCCCGCGCACCCCTGAAATACACGTACCAAGCACAATCGCGTGTGAAACTTCCCGCGCACCCCTGAAATACACATACCCAGCCCAATCGCGTGTGGAACTTCCCGCGCACCCCGAAATGCACTTACCCTGATGAAATCGTGTGTGGCACTTCCTGCGCACCCCTGAAATACACGTACCCAGCACAATCGCGTGTGAAACTTCCCGCGTACCCCTGAAATACACGTACCCAGCCCAATCGCGTGTGGAACTTCCCGCGCACCACGAAATGCACGTACCCTGCTGAAATCGCGTGTGGCACTTCCCGCGCACCCCTGAAATACACGTACCCAGCACATTCGCGTGTGAAACTTCACGCGCACCCCTGAAATACACGTACCCGGCAGAGTCGCGTGTGAAACTTCCCGCGCACCCCTGAAATACACGTACCCAGCCTAATCGCATGTGGAACTTCCCGCGCACCCCTGAAATACACGTTCACCGCTTGTCGTTTGCTGTATGGCAGCCCTGTAAACTCGTCCAGGGTTAGCGCAGCCCTTTGCGCTGAATTGGGACTTTTGATGGATTTTCCTTGCCCGAGGGCGTTCTTGGGGGCGTAACTGGCGCTGCTGCAGGGTTGCTGCGCCACTCTGCGCCACGGCTGGTTTTGGAGGCTGAAATCCATGAATACGCTGTGCGATGAAATGGATTTTATCGCACGCGGCTGGCGCAGTCTATCGCACGGGAACACTGTGCACCAGCCGCATGCGCCACTTTTGTGCGAAATTCCATGAATTACCCCCTTAATATCTTTTACCTTTTCATAGATTCATATAACGAATTATTTGATATCTTTTATCTTTGCAGAGATATAGGGCCTCATTACACGGAAGGCGGTAATGGTTAACGGCCACCGTTAATGGTAACGGTGACCGTTAACCATTACCGCCTTACTACGAGGCCCCTTAGCGGGTTGGTGCTTTAACGCCTGCTTTTTGCAGGCGTTAAAAACCAGCCCGCTAAGGGACCTCGGAGCTAATTACGGCACCGCAAAATTGCGGTGCCGTAATTAGCGCCTTCCCCATTCCCATAGAGCCCTATGGGGCAGAAATGGGAATGGGGAAGGGCAATGGCGGAAGGGGGATTTACCGCCCCACCAACCTTGGAATGGGGCGGTAAATCCCCTTTCCGCCAAGGCGGTGCCGGTAATTTACCGGCATGGTCCAGGGTGCTAATAGCACCCTGGATCACCGCCTTCCGTGTAATGAGGCCCATAGCCTCGTAAATTATTGCTACTTCTTCACAAACCTTCGACTGTATGCTCACTAATTTAGAAAGTTCAAAATAATTTGCAACTTTCTCATTGAAATATATTATTTATTAAAACTAAAATAGCTATTTGTATTTGAAGAGAGATATTAAGGTTTTACAGGTCATCTACTGAGTCCCAGAGTTCATTTACATCATCTACAAAATCGTTGTCATCACAGAGCTATTCGTCACCACCACACTTACAGTTATGTGCACGATAGTGACTGAGCTCAGCATTTGTAATGAAAAGCACACCGTCCTTTGATGCATGCTCACCGTACCAGCTGTATGATTGATTGTGGTGCATATGGAAGTGTAAACATAGTAGGAGAATATTGATTATCTGCCTTCTCCCCCCCGAAGTGAGATTGTTCTGGGAAATTTAGGTCTTGTTGATCAGTGCGTCGCCACTCCATTACCTGCTAATGTGTCTTTAAGATGTATGGTATTAGAGAGGATCTTGTTGGCGGCAGATTTTCACTTTGCATCTTTTTTTAGAACATCCACCGACACTGTTGACCAATGTCTGAAATCTTTGTTCCTGGCAAGTAGACTTGACAAATGAATTGCACTATCAATCGTTCATCTTCCTTCTTCAATTCAACTAGACATCCAAGTCTTTAAGGATTTATTTTTCTGTAGTCTTGAAAACTTTCTAGAAAGATAGTTTTCCTTTCTTTGCAAAGCCCCCGGTAAGATCACACCTAGTAATGCCTGCATTTTTGTAGGCCCTAAGCAGGAGCACACAAGTTTGAGATCTATAAATATTCTATTATTTCCTACTCCTGTGACAAACATGCTATCAGATGGGGAAAACAGTGACCACCACAGTGAAAGGACGAAAAAATTGGTATCAGGTGAAAGCATGTGGAGGGTAGTAGCATGACGACGTGATGCATTAAGGGAGTGAAGAATTATGTTTGTGTTGGCCTCCTCGTGTGTGCTTTCAATGTCTCCAACATCATTTTCATCTGATGACTTTGCCTAATTTCTCCAACTGGCTACCAGGATTCGTTTTATCCTCTGCGTATGCAGAATTGCTTTATTTGAGAGGTAAGCTGTTAACTCATCTTTAGTTTTAGAATGCAATAGGAGGGATCTCATGGAAAAAATGTTACATATTTGTAGAATCTTGGATTTTGGACTCAACGGTTGTTGCTTTTCCTGCTCTTTTCCTTCACATGGAGTTCTTGAGTGAATTTTCGAAGTAGGCATCAAATAATAAATGAGTTTCATCATACTTGAGCAGATACGGTTCTACTTTCTTTTTGCATTTAATTGCAAGGTCATGGAATGTCTTCACATATGATGGTTTCTGCAGTGCTTGCAATTCTGCCATTCCGTCAAGGACAGCAGCTGAATATGTTTGCTTTAGTACCGATAATCTGTCCTCAGTAACAAATGAAGAGACCGCCGTCATGTTGTTAGTAACCCCTGCATGTTGTTCCTCTTCCAGACTCTTAGTCAGCTTGCTTTTGTTTCCAGATAAAATTATTGTACCATCTCCATTGAACATTAAAAGAGGTAGGCAGAGAATTCATAATTACTCACGCATTCCTGTAGATCAATGTCAGTTTGACTTCGTGAAGCAATCAGCAAATGTGTTAACAAAAACCATCTGCCTTCAACTGTAATATGGTGTCTGATACTTTTGTCTTGACAACTTTGGGTGCACTTTTAAAACAGTTGAAGGTTCCACTTCTTTATTGGTGCCCGCAGGCTACAACTGTCAGATTCAATCTGGTTTTCTTTAAAGTTGTTGTACTTTTGGCAACCTTTTTCTTTCATTCTTGATGTGCCCTTCTGAATGTTTTCATCAAAAACTGCTTTTGTCGAGATGTTGAGTTCTTTTTCATCATAATTCAAAGGATTAATCAATGTCATGATCGAGTTTTACACCTGTTCAACATCTTCCTTTTGGCCTGTTGCTTTGGATGTTGTTAGGTGGTGATGTTTTGATCGTTCGTAATCTGTGATTCCTGCAATTTATTCTGCTTCTGTAGACATCCTTGACATCTCAGGCTAAAAAGAATTGTGCTAGAGCTTGTTTCCTTCGAGTAATATTAACCACACCACCAAGTACTTTCATTGCCCTGTTTTGATGTTCCAGAGCTTCATCTAAGCCTAAAGCACAAAAGGGTACATTTGTCTTGCTTACTACCCAATCGCATTTCTGAAACTCACTCCACATATCTGGGTATTTTCTTTCAAGCTGTTTCATTTCCACTGAGTACGATGCTATCACACTTGCGTAGTTTATCAAATTGAGGGCGAAAAGGTACTTAAACTCTTGAAGTAATGCAAGGTGTAAATTACAGTTTGCCATTCGGACGGATCTAATAAAAGTGTTGTGTCCATCATAAGAATGATCTGAATAGCAACTCTGAGTGTTGGTTTTTCTTGAGATTCTTTAGCCTCAAATGCTTCCATTTTGGCTATCACATTCAAATTTGTCAGAACTGTCACAACGTGATAATTGACTGATTTTGTTTCTTGGGAATCATCCACTTGTAAACGTTTAAGTACATTCTCAAGCACATGTTCCATCCTTTCCTTGATTTCAACATGCTCTTTGTAGAATTCATCGATGATGCATTTGAAAAGTGCAAGCCTTAGTGACGTGTGTGCTTCAACTACTTTCCTTACGCACTTCAATGATAGAATCTTCGACACAACATTTGCATCATAAAATACAGTTAAACTGGCCTCAATGCCTGTACCATCCAAGAAAGAACCAATAGCTCGAAGCATCACCATTATTATATGTCGTTCACCTGGTCTAAGCATCCAGTTCTTTGACAAGTTTTTTGTAGCCATAGGTAATTTCATAAAAGGCTTGTTAAGGCCATTATCCAATGTTAAAACTGTTTTTGATTCTGGGGTGATAACAGATGTAATTTTCTCCAACTTCTTCATGAATGTGAGCTGTGTTTGTGTGCTTGTTGGGCTGGCATCTATGAATGGAAGTACACAGACTCTAGTTTCTTTAGTTGGAGAATCACTTATAATGGAATTGTAAGCTGACCAAGTCGGAACTGCAGTGTGTTATTCTGACTCTTTCTCAAATTCAACAGTCTAGGTTTCTTCAGTGAGATTACAATGTGTATCCAGCAACTCTTCATCAAAACATTCTCGAAAGTCAATCCACACCAAGACTTCCGCCATCATCCAAAATAGGCCCTCAAGCTTGTTGGAATCTAAAATAACCTTATTCCTCTCTGTATAATCAGTGATTTTACTGCTTACAGGATTCTGTGGTGTACACCCTTTGGGAATTTTAAAGACATGGGGCCTCATTACGAGTAGGCGGTAGCCATGCCAGTAAAAACGGCAGGCTGCCACTGGACTGGTGAATTTTTCTGGCACCTGGCTTGCTGGTAACAGCAGGGGATTCTAACCCTGCCGGTCCAGGAAGTCATGCGCCGGATAAATGGTATTCCCCATTCCCATTGAGTCCCATAGGACTCAATGGGAATGGGGAACACGGAGGCACCGACACCGTAAATAACGGTGAAAGTCTGCAAGCGGCTGCCGTTCCGCCCACCGCATGCAGACTTTGAGTGTGCCAGTCCGGTAACAACGATTCTGTTAGGCTTACCGGCACCGTTGTTACCGGGCTAGCATGCTCGTTTTGAGGCCCATGGCTGCAGATAGGGACTGAGGAATATTCTGCAGTGATCGAAGTGACGATGGTCCTAATATTTCAATTAGGCTTATGGCATCTGACTCCTTCTTTTCCTGATAGACCACCATAACTGTACAGTGCTTAGTTACTTTACCGTAAGTATCCTCTAGGAGGTCAATGTTGACAGAAGCACAATAGACAACAGACAAGTCTGCCTCTGAACAAATCTGAGGGAACATAAGATCTTCTACACTCATCCATGCGTTTTATTACCTCTCTGCCTATATGTGGCTCAAACCGAAGGACTCTGGCAAAATCAATAGAAGCTCCCATGCTAAGCAGAAATTATATGATGAATTTGCTATGGGTTGCTGTATGCATTGTGAGCCCAACTTTTTCTCAATATCCTCAAATTCTTCTTCTGTACGATTTAGTGCACCATCTGCTGTTACTTTTAATGACCCTCTTGGAATTACCAAAAATAATGCCAATACAGTCCAGCAATTCTTCTATGAAACTTTTGAAATATTTTCTTGTTTTCATCTGTCCTTCTTCGAAACCATTGTTAGCAATTTTCCTGTAAGGCTTTTAAATTTCGCCCATTGTTGTTATGTTGCTTTCAAGCAGAAAATCACTAATTGAAGATACAAATCCAACATTTGTTGCTTCGTAAAACAGTGCATTTGGCTGCATCTTTCCGCTTAGTGTAGGCTTGCATCGTACGACATTTACTACATGTGTATTCCAACATAGCTTGTGATATGCAATTTCCCTTGCGTGAGGGTCTCCTGGATCTGTACAATTGCTAAAACAGATCTTCAATGTGTCATTGTTGGACAGTTCTACTTCTCTCTTCAAACAGATGCCTGCTAAATCAGTTGCTATGATATATTTGATTGCTTCTTTTTCCTTCTATTCGGACTCGACTTTGTGGTGCCATCGATACAGAGTTTCCCCTAACGCCTGTGTCTGTATTATACATTACTTTGTTTCCGGGGTGGGGTAAGGACAGCACGTATATTTCTATTCAGTTGCGTCCCAGTTTTCCCTTACCTTTTTCTACTTTAAAAGGGGCTTGTTTGTCACGGAAAACTATTGAGTGGTGGCTTTCTTTTTGGTGCTCCCGTCACCCTCTACATGCAGTTCAATATGGCTGAATAAAGATTACTATCTTTTAGTGATGATTATGCTGCTTCACTGCTTCACAAATGGCAGCTACTTCTATTCTTACTGAGAGCAACCTTGGCGACAATAGCCAAACACCTAACGATTGGGATGAAGTAGTGCAACTGCGCAAAAGATTGATAACGAACAGAACTCCATGGAGCAATTATGCTAGAATATCTTAAAAACAAATCCCTGCCCCAAAGACTTATCATAAAAAATTAGCATAGGTTATTCCTAGACAACGACAAATTTAAGGTACAGTGGAGCTACATTGCAAACTGCTGCAGACGAGATTGGTTGAAACATCACAGAAAATTGAAATAGACCTTGAGAAACTGGAATAAGATATCAACAAAATAGCCTTTATGGAGAAAAAGAATTGAGGAACTTGAGAGAGAGATGAAAGACTTCAAACAAAACAACACCCTAGAAAGAATTAAAAGATAAAGGAAAGACCTTGCTAATTTGAACCATGAGAAAGCCTTTCCGTACATAAAGGATGGGTACCACAACGCATCACTGTACCAAACCACAGGTCCCAATATTAAAAACAAACGCGTGCATTTTAGGGATACATCAAATAGCACAAACAATGATAACAGCGTGGTGTAGTAGAACAGTGATGGCCCTTCTGCCAGTAGGCCAACCAACAGAGACAGAGGACAATTTAGTAGAAGTCAAGGACTAGGCATTAGAAATACGGTATCAGGTAATAATATCGCCATATATATGGTCGCCGTAAATAATATCGCCGGGAAAATGTTGTGGCGATATTATTTGGGTGACCATATATATGGGGACAGGGGCAAAAAAAAAAAGTTTGGGGGTTGCGGGGTGTCCCCCGCATGTTCCATGCAATAATGTCGCCACAAAAAACGGCCATTTTTCAGTGATATTTTTGCATGGCGTGATTTTTGTGGTGACATTATTACATGGAACCAGAAATACGACACCAAGGCCTTTTTTATACCGAGTCAAAGACCGGGAGGAGGATCAGAGGCAAACTCGGAGCGGGAACCGCTCGTAGTAAATCTCTCCCAATATGTGCTTTCCACAGTAGAAGAACAGGTCCTTAACAACGGGCTAGACTACGTGTTCACTAAACAACACAACCCTTTTAAATTTAGGGGTGAATTTAAGATATTCATGAGGAAGATTCAAATAAGAGAATATTTTGACAAGAATGAACTTCCTCCCGCAATGAACGGTTCTGGCCTCAGAAAACCCTGCACTTTCTATCCTCCTTTAAAACCCCACTCCCCTGAATTCCTATGCCCTCATTACAACTCAGTCGTTAAGGGTTTAACTGTGCCGTCAGCGCCGTTAACCCTTAACGCCTGATTCACATTTTAACGCCTGCTTTTTGCAGGCGTTAAAATGCAAGGCGCTAAGCCACCTTGGTGCTAATTACGGCACCGTAATTTACGGTGCCGTAATTAGCGCCTTCCCCACTCCCATTATGCCCTATGGGGCAAAAATGGGAATGGGGAAGGGGCCATTGGTGAATGGGGAATTACCGCCCCACTCACCTTGTAATGGGGCGGTAATTCCGCCATCCACCATGGCGGAATCGTAACCTTAGCGGCATGCACCATGGTGCTAATAGCACCATGGTCCTCCGCCAAGGTTGTAATGAGGGCCCTAGTGTTTGAACACAAGGTAGGATAGCTCAGGGGCAACATGCTTGACTTGGAAGCAAGACGACACAGGGCACCGCAGGTTTGATCACCGGGTCCGTCCATAGAAACCTCTGGATATTAAGCGCGTTATAAATAACCTGTCATATCATATCAAGGTATTGACCGACATTGAACGATTAGAGGGGCAAGAGAGACACGCTTTTCAAAATCTAAGTCGGGATGAAAAGACAGCAATAAAATCTCTAGCTACTAATGAAACCATTTTCATCAAAAAAACTGACCACAGTTGTTTTAGGTAAACAAGATTATATTACCGAATGCCTCCACAACTAAATAGCCATGATTGTTATAAAATCTTACACAAGGACTATACTAAGTACTGTTACAAAGTATAGATTTGAAAGTTACAAAAGCTGAACAACGGGGTTGGATCAGCAAGCAAGAGGCAGCCTTTCCAATTAATGAGGAGTCTACTGTCCTGACGTTCTACTGCCTGCCAAAAATAAATAAAACCTTCCTTAATCCTCCTGGACGAGGAATAGTAGCAGGATAAATGTGTTCCTTGAACCATTGTCCAAATTCGCAGACAATTACTTGAAAGGTTTTGTTAGCAACATGACTTCCTACTTGACCTCCTTCTTGAAAGATACCAATCAAGCTATTAGAAAATGTGACAACATGGAATTCCATCCTACGGACAGTCTTCTAATAGGACTAGACATTGTCTTGCTCTGTACTAGCATCCCCCAACAAGCTACCCTCGAGGTGATTGAAGAGTTACTGGATAACAGCTGATGATGGTCCTGTCCCGAACGCATTTATTATGTGGTGCATTGAAACCGCACTTACTAGAAACTATTTTGAATTCATGGGACGTTTCTACCAACAAACGGAGGGAACTGCCATGGGGGCAACCATGGCCCCGAGTTTGACCAACCTGTACTTTGAAAGTTTTGAAAAAAGCAAGATTTACTCTGTTTCCAATCCCTTCAAAACTAACATAAAACTATGGACTCCGTATATCAACAACATTTTGGTGATCTTAGAAGGCTCTGCTGATTCAGCCAAATATTCAGAATCCTCTCTTTAAATTCAGTAAGCCACAAAGTAACCAATTCTTCAATTTCCTGGATATCACAATTTTTCATGATGAGGGACGTCTTGTTGGGCTGAATTCCCAGGTATACCAGAACGATGCTGCAAGTCCGTGGACTTGGAGAGCCCAACTCCCTCCCCCAGTATACACGGAGTAGTCAGTCAACGGCAAGTTCAAACTGCGTTTTATTACAAATAAAACCAACAGGGATCGATACAGGAACATATGTGGATTCCAGTACGTCACAGTTTCTCCTGGCTCGCAGGCCAGTTTTAGTGTAAAATTGCATCACTGCTCCGTCATTACTTGGGCCGCTCTCCAAAAACCTATTGATGTGTGGGATTGGCCGCCAGGAGTCTAATAACCTATATTGTCACCTATATGTGTTATTCTACTGGCTCTTACATGTCAGGTGACTGGCCTGTCCCATCACCAATTCACTATTACATTGTTGCAGAGAGTGGGTTTACCAAAGGTTCTTGTCCGTTGCTACCCACCCCTGGAGTGCTAAACTGTGATTACCACAAATTCAAGCTCTGCAGCTCCTAATTATGAGGATTTATTCAGTTTTCCTGCAGCTGGTCCCCTTGTCGTCTGAGGATTGGAATGCCTTCTTATCACTTGACTTTGGCTGTGGGCCCTGTCTCACGCGTCTTGCTCTCTGTTCAGCCTGAATCGGCTAAACTCGTCTCCTGCTCAATGATTTGAGGCCTGCTGTAATTTTCCTAAACCTTCTAATGCGGTTTCTACATTGTCCATTTTATACTACATTCCCTATGGGCTAGCTATACGTGGTTCGATCAGGTTCCATGCATACTTCTGTATGTCAACGTGATTATTGGGTTTAAGCATTACCAAGCTCACTCAGGATCTCTTGTGCCTTGCAGTTTCTGCTTTACTGCATTTGGCTAATGACAAAATAATAAAATCAATGACAGGATGAGGGTCATTCCGAGTCGGGCGGTAGAGGATACCGGGCACCGGTAAGGAGACCGGTGCCAGTAATCCCCTACTACCCGATTCCGAGGTCAGACCACACGTCCCTTACGGGTCCCGTTAGGGGACCAGGGTGCAAATAACAGGCTTGCCATTCGCAAACCCGTTATTTTCGCCCTCCCCATTCCCATGGGGAATGGTTTGTTCAATGGGGATTTACCGGTGCCTCCAGGGTTGGAATGGACCGGTAAGTCCCCATTGAACAACACCGGAGTCGGTACCGTTATGTGAGGCAGCCATGGAGCTAATTGCTCCATGGCTACCACCATATTTGGAATGACCCCCAGTATGTATATGTATCTGTCCTCTAACTATAGAACTGTGAATTCATGTTCTTCATGTATTTGAGTGTGTGTTTGTATGGTGCCGTGCGGACTGCACGTTTACTTCATGTCTAACGCTACTGTGTCGTGGTGTCTCTAATGACGTCAGCAAAATGTCCTTTTGGTGCTTAGTCCAGGCTGTCCATAGAGGTGTCTCTGACCATGGTCTTTGGCTCTTCACTCATGCATGGATAGATCTGTACTGCACTTGACCTGTATGGTTGGCTGAGAGGGTACCTCTCAGTGTATTTGTCGATCATTGGTGCATTTGGGATTTGTCCCAAATAGAATGGGTCGTTGTGTTCTCTTCGTACCTTTTGTCTTATCATGAACATGATGGGAGGGGGGTAGTCCCAGGATCCGACTCCCTCTTCGGTCCCCCCTCTGGTCGACCTGTCGACCACATCCTTATACGTCAATCCTTTTGCTCTTGTTTGCCATATCTTTGTTATTCCTCTGATGTGTCCATAGTAATTCACATTATCATCAAAACTCCAGTTCACATAACAGCATAGCACTTCAGGGTTGCACCACACCCACTTCCCTTCATAATACTTTGCATCGAATGGGTTGTCCAACTTCATTGCCTTCCTTTATTGCGTTGAACCCATTTACTGTGGAGTTGATGATCACCATCAGCTCCCAACGGGTAATCTGCAGCCACGTCACATTTGTGTATGCCTGTACAGATGGTATGATTGCTGTGAAGAACATTTGGGTCCTGCTGAACAGTCTGTGTTCTGCCGGAACTTCATCTAGTGCTGTATCTGATGCTTCTGAGAAGTAATCGCCTCCTCTCTTTACTCTGCTCAATTCAGCGTGCCTCTCTGCTTTGGCTGTTTGTTCCCCATCCACAGATCTCTTCTGCCTTTTGTTAGTGTCCTTCTTCGGGAACTCCTCGAACTTCACATCTTTTTGGGGTGCGACCAATGACGATATATTGATGTGTACCAACGAGCAAGCTCCTCCCCAGTTGGGTGGCAGCTTCTCGTATGCCTTCAATGCACATGCCCAGTAGTGGTCCATCAGTACTGCTGTGCCTGTCATCATTGCTGCATCCTTCTCCATTCTCCTGCTGGCGTCTTCAGGGATATTATTGGCATTGGTCCAGCTGCTTTCTCCAACCATGTCAGTAATTTTGCGCTCACATCCCTTTCCTTCAGACACTTGTAATTTTCTTCCTGTACCTTGTTCACTGGTGATTGCGCTAATGTCAGTGCTTTGCTTCCTTCCACTCCATCCTTCCATCCATCTTCTGTGTTTACTTGTCCATACACAAGTATATGTGGCCTTTCCCAGCATCTGTGTCCTCCTCCTGTATCTATCACTCTCGTCCAAGGACATGGCAATTCTTTCAATGTTTTAGTCTTAGTTTCTCCCTTCTCGGGCCCATCTCTTACGTACTCTATAGCTTCATATAACTGCCAGTAATTGTTCATCATGTTTAATGTCTTTATGTAATTATCTTTGTACGGGAACGTTGCTTGAGACATCCATCTAAATGTTACTGTTTTCCCTTGAAACGTTCCTCTTGTTGTCGCCATCGAAAGATACATCAAACATTGTGCTCTGGCTGCTGGTATTTCAGCTGCTATGAATGTTCTGGAGGCACCCATCGCATAGGGGATTAATGAGCAGACAAAGCAGCTCTCCCCGTTGGTTTCCTTACCTACTTTGGTCATGTGTTTGTACCACATGTTATTAGACACTTGAGTAGTGCCGGTGAAATACATGTCTACCCCTTTCATGCCTATGTCAGCACTGCGCTTACCTCTCCTTACCGTGTCTGCAGTTCTCTCCTGTCTACCTGACATGGTCGTTCCACCTGCTTGGGTTGGGGGAATGTTAGTAGAGGATACAGCGGTAGCACACGTAACAAAGGAGATCCTCAAAATATAAAAACAACAATTCCACTAGGAATAATGAGAAACAACAGGATGGCTACATTCTTTATTATTTCACTCATCTTTACCTGTGCTGCTGATCCTTGTTCAGCCTGAAGATATATTTGCCCGCCTGAAATGCGCAAAGAAATGCGTTATTGTTTTAGTGTTGTAAGTAATTCTTTAAGCCCCGCGCACCAAATAGTCCTTTATGGCGCACACAAACACTTCTTCCCACACTGCCCTTACTGATGGGTCTCTCAGTGTGGCAAGAATAGGGTGATCGCTGTGTTCGAGTTGTGGGTATGTTTGGGCCAAATATTCTATAAAAGCAAGATAATATACTCCAGGAGATCGTGCTCGGGACCTACTGGGTCACAGTGTGGACAAACTGGTTCGAGAAAGTATCCGGGTGGTGGGCAGCGGGCAACATGAACAATCCTCAACAATTACATTGGCTTTCTTGTGGAAGGGGTGTAGAGGATAAAATAACAAACAGACAGTCTCCTTACTCTAAATCAATGAGCAGTCCATTCCCTATCTCTGCTGCTGTGTGCGAGTAACCATTGGGTGTCCTCCACTCGACAGTGTAAGTTTAGAATCTGCTTGTTGCTCTCCTTGCTGCTGATCGTTGGCCCTGTTGAACACATTGCCAGGTGAGGCCGCTGCTTTGTAGGGCTTTATATCTGACAGGTGGTTCCAGACTGTCTTCCCCTCCAGCTTGACAGCACGGTCTGCCACCTTTTCCACAATGTGAGAACTGGTGAATCTTGGTGCATTCCACTGACGGATAAAATTCCACAACAGCACTAAGTCCCCCACATTTACTTGTCTCTGGAGCTCTGAGTCTCTTGGTGTGTTGTCGCAGTTGCTCTCTCTGCTGTCTTCTGGGCCTTCCCGGTGTCGCTGTATCTGAAGAGAGATAAATGAGGCACTAGCATTCAAGGAAGTAATGTATTAATACATCTCTTGTCCTAACACATCTGCACTATTCTCACAGTCTTTCAGTGCTCATGTGGGAGGAGCCAGTGGGAGTTGCATGTGCCGTCCTGTCACCAGCTTGTGGGACGTTAAATGGTGGTCAGACTCAGGCTTATTGCGCAATGCAAACAAAGCAAGGGATAAGCAGTGCAGCCAAATTTTCTTTGGGCTCTGCTGTATTTTGGCTATGGCTTCCTTTAGAAGGCCGTTTAGGCGTTCACACATCCCGTTTGCTTACAGGTTGTACGCACAAGCAAATTTGTGTTGAATGCCCAGCAACGTGGTGATGTGCTGGAACATGTCATTGGCGAAGTGAGGGCAATTGTCAGACCGCAGGACCTCACACATGCCCCCTCTTGGGAACACTTTCCTGACCAAACATTTGTCCACTCTGAAGGCATCAGCATGGGAACAGGGACCTTCCTCAATCCACCCGGAGAATGGACACACAACCACTATCATGTAGTGGTATTCTAGACACACTTGGATTATATCAACGTAGTCGACATGTAAATGCTGGATTGGGCCTACTGGTCGGGGTATGGCTCCTCTCACAACTCTCAAGGTATGCCCTGCTGTAAATTGCTTACACATCAAAAAGTTACTTACAAATTCAGCCACGTGTTCCGACAAATTAGGACAGAACCATGTTTCTCCAGTGCGGGCATCAATTACCTCTTTTCCTGTGTGTGTTGGGTGGTGCAATTGTGTTAGTGCAGTGTTCAGTAATGCTAGTGGCATGACTTCATTCCCTGTGTTGCTCTACCACCATAGGGCATCTGATGGAGATACTGTACATCCCTTTTTAATCCACAATTCCTTTTCTTCCCGGGGTGCAGCTCCCTGCAATTCCATGATCTGTGTTTCTGGCAGTGCATTGTACCCTTCCTTTAGTACCATGTTCCTGGCACACTCTTGAGCATTTGATGCTGCCTCCATTTCTAGTAGCTCTCCAAAATATGCTGCACATTTTGCTTCAAAGTCTGCTGCTTTGTTCCCCCTGGAGATTGAATCTTCCCCTCTATTGTGTGATTGGCACTTCATTATGGCTACCCGTGCTGGATAATCAATTTCTTCAATCAGTTTGCCCAATAGAAGTGCATGCTGTACTGGTGTCCCATCTGCCCTTCTGAACCCTCTCCTTGTCCATCGTGCCAGTCCTGAGTGTACTGTTAATGTCACATTTTCAGCCCAAAGTACACTTCCTTGTCTCTGCTGCGCTCCAACGATAGTATTAGGGCCACTAGTTCTGCTGCTTGTGCTGAGTAATGGGATGTTAATCGCGCACTGGCTACTACCTCACGTGTTCCATCTTCTTTCAACCTCACCACTGCAGTTCCTGTATGCATGACCCCATCTGTCTGGTCAATAGTTGAAGACCCGTCAATGTACAGCACGTCTCCCCCCTCAAGTGCATCCTCATCTACCTTGCGAGTGTCACTGAACGCCTGCATGTTTTCTGCACATTCGTGTGCATAGTCTCCTTCTTGTAGGACATCTGCTAGGAAAATTGCAGGATTAACCAATCTGTACCTCACTATCTTCAGAGATGCATTTGATAGTATCACTTCGTACCTCTTTGTGTCATCAGTGTGCTCTTTGGCTTCTGCAGTATCGCAAAGAGGCCGTGCTCCACATACAGCATTCTAGTGCACCCCATGGTGATTGCTGCTGACTTCTCCACTGCGAATGCGGCAGCTGCCAAAGTTTGTTTGCACTGATAATGTCCTCTCATCACTGGGTCAAGCATCCCACTCTAGTAGGCTATGGGTTTATGTCCCAAGCTTGTCTTTTGCGTCAGTACTGCTTTCATCACCACACCATCAGTGTGAGAGAATAGGAAAGATTCCTTCTTGTAGTCTGGGATCCCTAACTCTGGGGCCGTGCATATTTCCTCCTTTAGCATGTCAAATGCATCGGTCACCTCTATGGTCCATGTCAGTGTCTTGTGTCCCTTCTGCTCTTCCTTCGCAGCGCCCAATAGAGGCCTTGTGTGTGTACTGTAGTCAAAGACCCACGCTCTGCAGTAGTTGTACAATCCTAAGAACTGCTGCATTTCTCTCACTGTTATGGGCTTAGCTGACTTGCATATTGTCTCTGCCCTTTCTGGTGTAATCTGTCAGCCATTTTGGAAGAGTGTCTGCCCAATGTATAGCACCTCTTTCTAACAGTACTGTAGCATGCCCATGTCCACCTTGTATCCCTTGTCAGCTAACACTATCAACATGTGCACTGAGTCCTTCATATACTGATCTTCTGTCTTGTTGCATATCAAAATGTCATTTACGTACTGTAAAACTGTGCCTTAAATCCTGTATAAAATGCCACAACCCCCCTTTCGCTATTTCTCACTGGGTACACCGCTGTGTTACATGGGGACTCTGAAGGTACAAGAATGCCTCTCTCTATTAGTGCTGTAATGGTCTCATAAATGCCTTCATCTGCCTCTTTTGTGAGTGGGTACTGTTTCACTCTTGGTAAAATTGCTCCTGGTTTCAGTTTTATCTTCACTCCTCCTATGCTCTTTAAGATCCCCAAATCATAGGGACTTGTTGTCCATAGGGTGCTGGGTACCTTGGCCAGATCCTCCTCACTGAATAAGGATGGCACTTCCCGCGCCATTGCAATCCTCTGTGGTACCTCGGTGTAGTGTATCCTTAACCAGTAAGTCACACTCATCTCAAGCACCATCTCTGTCTCTAACCTCTCTTCCCTGAATAGCTCTTTGTCTGTCACTGGGGTCAACCTGCACTCCTCTGCCACTGCGATCACTGCTCTCCATGCTTGTCTTGTGTCATCCATCCAATGCACCACTATCCAGTCCTCTTTCGCTACCACTGCCTCAGTATCTAAAGCCTGAATAGGTACTCGTTTGGAACCTGACACATTTTCCCTGCAATGCCTGGGAGATATGCAGTAGCAATGTCAGTCCCGTACTGGAACATCTCCTCGTCCACTGGCACCCACCCTCTGTACCCTGCATCCACAATAAGCTTGAACAAATTCTCTTACATTGAGCATGTGTATTCCTGGTGTGGAGCACACTATCCCATTGTCTGTGAATGAAATTGTCATGTTCAGTCTGCTCATAATGTCTCGTCCCAGTATATTTACAGGTGTCTGTCGAGAGTAAAGTAAAGGCAGAGATAGATCGTGATCGCCTATAGAATGTGAGAAATCGTCTGTGAAAGGAACCACTTTCCGATGCCCCAGAGAATCCTTGAGTGTTCATGGCATCGCTTGACAATTTAAAAGCTCCTTCCCGAATGCAGGACCAGTCGCCCCTGTGTCAACAAGAAAGAAAAAGGTTTTGTCACCTATCGCCACCCCAATGCGAGGCTCCTCCGCAGGGTTGGGTACGATCGACAGGATGGGACACATCAAGTTCGTCTGTGGGCTGTCCTATTGAGGGTATAAGGACATCCCATTTCCTGTAAGAAGGCTGACCCTTTGTAACTACAGACAGGTGTTAGATTACACAGGCATATTTACCCAACCAGAAATTGAGATTTATACCAAACTCTGGGGATAATCACTTTATAGAATAGAAAACCTTTTAAGACTATACAAGGTCACTAACATAGTAGAATTTTTTGATGCATACTTACTGCATGTTGAGCAATTGTTGCTATGAATTTGAATTCATGTTTTTATCTATAAATAAACTGATATTATATTTTTTCAATTTAAGTGTTGTAGTGGAATTTTGTAACTCTTGAACTGTCAGTCTCTCTACCTCAAGATAGATAATTAAGGGATTGTTCCCCACCATGGTAACTCCTCCTAGTTATCCAATGGGACCCATTGTCATGGAGTCCATGTGTGCTGCTGCGTCATTGCTCTGTATCTGTGCCAATTGCTGGGTGTTACCGCAAGCCTATGGTGCTTTCAAATACTGTAGTACTGGTATTTGCATCTGTGGTATCTGCATTTGGTTCTGTGCTGCTTATACGTGTGCTTATGGCATCTGCTGGTGTGTGCTCTGTATCTGTCCTTGCTGCTGTTGGTCGTGTATATAGTAGTCGTCCTGGTCCCCTTGATATGGCTGCTGGCCATGTGCTCCCCAGTTCTGCTGCATCCCTCTGCTCCTATACACTCGAAATGTGTCCTAATTGCCCACACATCCAACACTGTGGTGGCTCCCTCCCTTGCCCTTGGAAACCCCCTGAAAAATGCCCTGAGCCCTGCTGTACCTGCGGCCCATATCCTCGAAACCCTCATGGAAAGCCCCCTTGGTTATTATGCATCTGAGGTCAAAGCCTGCATCCTCTCGGTTGCCCCCTCTTCCTCGAAACTCTTGCTGTGTATTCACCCACCCCGTGAACCCCCCCCATGGGCAGTCCAAACTGCTGTGGTTGTTCCTGCTACTGTCCCTGTGGAGTGGGGCTTGTTAGTACTGCCCCTTCCATTGCATACTTTGTTAATTTTTTCTGTACTAACTTTGTCTATCTTCCTGTCCTCTGCCTTTTTCTTGAGCTCGTCCTGCCATAGCCTACAATGGTGAACTATTGTGAGCTGTATTTCTGACCATCCTTTTGCTTCCATGCCTTCCAACTTCCTTAATTGTCTCAGCCCCTTGCATAGTATATGATTGAATATTGCTACTGTTTTATCCCACGGTTCTCAAGTTTCAAGGCTCCAAAGCTCTTGAATTTCCTGAATAAACTGCACGGGGTCTTCGTCTTGCCTCATTTTCCGGGAAGTAATTGCCCCAATATCTGATGTGTCTGGGTATTGTGTCCTTAATGCTGGCCATACGGCAGTTCTGCAGTTTGTAAATGGCGAACCTTCATGCACGTGTTTTCTGTTGTCACCCACGGGAACCCCTCCCTCTTCCATTCATCATCAGCATCGTCCCAGAGGATTGCCACTAGGAGTCCCTTTACTTCTCGCACTGCTAACCTATTTCCTGCTGTCATCTTCTCCATTTCATAAATCCACTTTCCAGCACCCGTGCTTAATGAGAGCAGTCTATATACTGAGGTCACACCCCTAACCTCTCCCATAAGGGCATCTGTGTGAACCCCTTCTCCCCATGCGTGCTTCTAGTCAGTCTGAGCTGTCTGTCCTCTCTCTCGATGCCTGCATACACATCAGTTGGTTCTAGTATGGATACCGGGACACTGTCATCATATTTCCTCGTTAACATTCCCCTTGAGCAAGCTATGGCTGTTGCCCCCTTCCTTCGTTCTGGGAGGTCTCTAAGCCTGTCCACATATGTAGTGTCGTCATTTAGGGTGCGCAAGTCGTTCGCCAGCTGTGCCTGCTCATCTGCGTGCCACCTCCTGCTCTTTCTGTGTGCATCCCGTGCTCCTATGTCACTCGCTTGTCTGCCCTTGTCCCTGTTGATTCAGCCCGATAGTGCTCCCCCCTCTCGTCCCCACTGTTCCTGTCTTCATTGTCAGACCCTGAGCACATCTTACTGCAAAAATCGTCTGCATAACCTAGATGTCAAGTCTGTGTTAGGTTTCAGGCTGAGGTCAATATCCCTCAAGTCATATCTGCTTCCTCCACCCCAGGTGCCTAGGCCTGCTCTGCCTCTTTCCATTGTGCTCCTACCCCGTGAGCTTGTGCTATCTGGTTCTGTTTGCCTGTCCTCCTCAAGTCTGTCGTTTCCCCTGTCTATTGTCCCTTGTGTCTTTACTGCCCTTATTGCATGCTCATCCTCCTCTTGCGCTCGCGTTCCCTTGCCAGTCTGTCCACCTGTAACTTCCTCTGTTCCCTCTTAACCAACTTGCGTTTTTCCTGCTCTGCTACTTCCCTCCTCCTCTCGAGCTGTTCTACTTCCCATGTCTTCCTGTCCCGCTGTTCCCGTTCTGCTCTTTTCCTCTCTTTGCAATCCCTTTCGATCCTCTCTTCTCTTTCCCTCTGCATCTGCTCCTTCTCCTCCTCCTTCCTTTGTTCCCTATCTTCCCTATCTTCTCTCTCTAACCCTTTTCTCTTCATCTCTCCCTGTCCTCTCTTTCCCCTCTCGTTCCCTTTCTGTCTCATCCATTATCACAGCCCAGTCTGATGCTTTGCTGCTTTCCTTCAGACCTTCCATTGCCCTAGCCGCCACCTCTATCTCCCCATGTGTCTTCCAGCTTCAGGAGTATCAGTCCTCCTATCCACTTGTTCATGGCTATGTTCGCGAGCCCCTCCTTTGTGCCCTTCTGCGCCTCGCTGCGTGTCTCTCGTTCAGTAGCTGGCTGCCCTGCGCCCCTCGGCACCTCTTCTTTTGTATATGGTGTGGCTTATATGTCGAATTTGAATACCCCTCTGCTGCTCTCAATTCCTGTAAGGCTCTTCTTGTAACAGGTACATTCCCTGCTCGTTGTCTGTGTCATCAGATGCTACACTTGGAGGGACGTATGGGGGAGCGGAAGGCGAGGTCGCAGAGCCCGGTGCCTCCTGCTGGCTCAGCATCCACTGATGCCTCGCTGCATCCCCTTTGCCCTCCTGAAACATACACCACAATTCGAATGTGGCCATGCGCTTTGCTAACTTCTTCACCTTATAGGCAGCCTGGGTGTGTGTCAGTAGTGATAGCTGGACGTCTTTGGAGAAACTTCCGCAAGGTGGCCATGGTTTAGTTAATTTTCCCTTGGTGCTTTTGGACCATTCTATGCTATATTTACATATCTTTTCCCTGTACCGTGGGAGTGTCTTACACAGGTGCTGTAGGGGCGTGTCATCCACGCACTTCCCCTGATACATTTTTGTTGCCTTTACCTGACTTCAAGTCGAGGGTTTCGATAATCCGCTGTTTAGGGAGAAAGGTACAATGTAATACCATTGCTTTTCAGGTTACTACAAGCCTCTCTGGCTCCACAACATATCAGGTGTGCTCCATCCACTGCCCTTTACAAACTCGCTGTCACTGCCTCCTCAGGCATGCCCACAATATTGAGCATGCGCCTTCTGCGCACCGCCACTGGTTCACCTCGTCTGCCAATCCCAATTTTCCAATGCACCGCTAGTTCCTCACTGTCTCATGCTCTCCGTGTCCTATGTGCAAACCTATGGGTGACGTCACCAATTTACTAACCAAGGTAGTGCTGAAAAATCAAATACTGTGCGCACACTGTTATAGCCTGTTACTCCCAAAACACTTCAAACCCCACAGCTGTCTTCCTGCCTCCAGGCAGAGTATACCAATATTCTCTTGTGATCAAACTACTTGCTGCGTCGCCTAGCGTGCAAAACGTCTCACTCCAGGAGACTTAACCAGTCGACTCACCTTCCGCAATCTAGGCCAGCTCGCCTTGCTCACCCTTACAGGGATACTGTCATCTATGACCGAGCTAAAACGCCCAACCCACAGGAAATCCACTATTTACATAACATCTGCCACCCGTGTCGTCGAGTCAATACTCTGTTATTCACCAGAACCGTTTACCTCTAAACTCGAATGTGCCCTAGACATAGAAAAGGGACATCTACCTCCGCTCCTGTCTAAACTCACTTTGACACTGCTAAACAATACTTTGACAATACTCGACGATACAAAACAATGCTCCTCAATATTCAATACCCTCCCTCACACCCACAGTTACCGTTCGACTGGTCTGCTGGCGCTGCTCGGCCGCCGTGTCCCACAGAAAGTGCTCACTTCCCCGTCCTGGTCTGCCTGGACTCCTCGCTGACTTCGGGCAGGATGATTTCCAAGCTGGCTCCTGGTGGCCTTTCTACAGGTACGCGTCCCCGTCTTCTCGAAATATGCGAGGGTCCTGTAGCCTCCCAGGTTCCGCGGGGGAGATGGCCTTGTGCCGGGCTGACACAGCAAACCATCAACTCTGCTACCAACTTGTTGGGCCGAACTCCCAGGTATACCAGAGCGATGTTGGAACTCTGCAGACTTGGAGAGCCCAACTCCCTACTCCAGTATACACGGAGGACTCAGTCAATGACAAGTTCAAACTGCGGTTTATTACAAATAAAACCAACAGAGATCGATACAAGAACACAGATGGATTCCAGTACATCTCAGCTTCTCCTGGCTCTTATGTCAGTTTTAGTGTAAAATTATGTCACTGCTCCGTCATTACTTGGGCGCTCTCCAAAAACCTATTGATGTGTGGGATTGGCCGTCAGGAGCCTAATAACCTATATAGCCACCTATATGTGTTATTCTACTGGCTCTTACATGTCAGGTGCCTGGCCTGTCCCATCCCCAATTTACTAACTATTACATTGTTGCAGAGAGAGGGCTTACTATTGGTTCTTGTCCATTGCTACCCACCCCTGGAGTGCTAAACTGTGATTGCCTAGAGCTGATTTCCCCAGGCCTGGGACTCGATCGAGTTCTGAATTCTCAGTGTACCGCTTCAAGGTCATGTGAACGATTATGTGTCTGTATTGTAACTTGTGTACACCACCATTGCCTTATGAGAATATTCTCCTAATGGTAGTAACACTTGTAGCAATCTGCGGCTGGCTGCTGGGACTGGCTTCTTCTTCCCACGTTGGAAGACTGTCCATTGTTCCATTCAGCTCTACCACTTGTTTAGAGACCACAAAATCGAGCTCTGCAGCTCCTAATTATGAGGATTTATTCAGTTTTCCTGCATCTGGTCCCTTTGTCGTTAGGGGATTGGAATGTCTTTGTATCTCTTGAACATGGCTGTGGACACTGGGCCTCATTACGACCCTGGCGTTAAGGGTTTAACGGCGCTGTAAAAGGTGTCGGCGCCGTTAAACCCTTAACGCCTGATTACGAGGTCCCTTTGCGGGACCCGACCTTAACGGCTGGTTTTTCCAGCCGTTAAAGTAGGGACCCGCAAAGGGACTTTGGTGATAACGGTACCGCAATTTGCAGTACCGTTATTAGCGCCTTCCCCATTTCGATTGAGCCCTATGGGGCAAAAATGGGAATGGGGAAGGACCATGGCGGCATGGGGAATTACCGCCCCACCAACCTCGGAATGGGGTGATAATTCCCCATTCCGCCATGGCGGACACCGGCATGGACCATGGTGCTCTGCCTGGGTCGTAATGAGGCCCACTGTCTCATATGTCTTGCTCTCTGTCCAGCCTGAATCGGCTCAACTTGTCTCCTGCTCAATGATTTGAGGCCTGCTGTAATTTTCCTAAACCTTATAAGACGGTTTCTACATTGTCCATGTTATACTACATTTCCTATGTGGGTTCGATCAGGTTCCATATATACTCCTGTATGTCCACACGATTATTGGCTTTGGGCCTCAGCAAGCTCGCTCAGGATTTCGCGTTTCTGCATTTGGCTAATGCCAAAATAATAAATTCAATCACAGTATGTATATGTATCTGTCCTCTAACTATAGGACTGTGCATTCATGTTCTTCATGTATTCGAGTGTGTGTTTGTGTGGTGCAGTGCGGACTGCACATGTACTTCATGTCTAACGCGGCTGTGTTGTGGTGTCTCTAATGACTTCAGCACCATGGCCTCTTGGTGCTTAGTCCAGGCTGTCCATATAGGTGTCTCTGTCCATGGTATTCAGCTCTTCACTCACGCATGGATAGATCTGTTCCGCACTTGGTCTGTATGGCTGGCTGAGAGGGTACCTCTCAGTGTATTTGTCGATCATTGGTGCTTTTGGGATTCGTCCAAAATAGAATGGGTGGTTGCGTTCTCTTTGGGCCTTCTGTCTTGTCATGAACTTGATGATAGGGGGGGGTGGTCCCAGGATCTCGACTCCCTCTTCAGTCTGCTGGTGAAACCTTATCATAAACCTTCAGATCGCAGCTCCCTATTGGACTACACGAGCCAACACATAAAACACTTCAGAGTTAATTTGCCCTTTGGGCAATTTCTTCAGCTCAAAAGAAATGGCAGCCGAAAAGATGCATTGAAAACGAGGCCACGATTCTGTCATGCAAACTTCGTAAGCGAAGTTACCCCCAAAGATCAGTTAGAAAAGCAGCCCTGACGGTGTATAATAACTATAGAGATACACTCCCTGAGAATAAACCCCCCAAGACTGCCGATAATCATTTGATCTGCGTGTCCACTTTCTCGAACCATAGCCTCAAAATATGAAACATAATTAAAAAACACTGGAGAGAGTTTGAGCGAGCAGACTACATACTAGAGCGACCCATCTTTGCCTGTTAAAAAAGCATGTCCATAGGCAACTGTGTAAGTAGAAGCAAACTCCAGACTAACATTACTAGAACGCCTACTATCACGTCTGCCTGAGGTTTAAACCCCCTTTTTAGACACCACCCATGCGGGAACTGTGGTGTCTGCAAATTGACCAAAAATCTAACACTGTGGACATTAACATCACACAACGAAGGAAACAAAATTGCTTTTCCAACTGCAACACTGACCGCCTTATTTACCTGATAACATGCCCAGGCGACCTTACATACATAGGCAAAACTAATAGGGCAATCAAGACGAGGATCATTTAACACAGGAGCTGCCTGAAAAATAATATCGAACAAGCATCTATGCTTAAGCACTTCATGTCCAAGAAACACGGATGGGAAGATTTCCATTGGACTGTGTTACAGACTATCAAGAGTCACAACCTGCAAGCCAGAGAAGAGAAGCTATTCAGAAGAGAACAGGAGCTTATCTTTCTGACAAAAAGTGACTCTACTGGCCTTAATGAGGCAAGTGAGTGGCATAAGATTACTTGATTTGCCTGTGACACTGAGCCACCAAGCCCAGCTTTATAATGCATCGACTCATTTATTCATCCTGAACAGAGGTTGCTTTTTAGGCCCCATTTGATGGCACCACCTTGTCGAGTCCCAGCTTCGGGTGTTTGGATGCCGGGGTAAAGGTAAGGCTTTACGACAATAATCAAAATCTCACAACCTGACTGCCTTAAAACCCAAATCTATTGTGTCAATTTATTAAAGGAGTGGAAAGAACATCCGACAGAGTCTCCAGCCATTATATTATCTTGTTTCCTGCCAAAGACTGAAAGTAAGGCCTTAATGTCATCTGACCTTAGTAATAATCAGAAACAAGATTTGTATGATCTTATAAGGCAGTATACTGATGTGTTTCGGGAAGAACCTGGAAGAGTGAAGGGGATTTATCATATCGGTACGCCCGTAGGTAAAGTTGTCCACCATATAGGTTACCTGAGGCTAGAAAAGAAGTGATAAGTCGGGAGGTTAAAATCATGTTGGGGGCTTACATCATTGAACCTTCTAATAGTCCTTGGTCCTCTGCCATTGTGTTAGTGGCCAAGCCCGATGGAAGTTGGCGATTTTGTATACATTTTCGTGAATTAAATAATTAAATACCATCTCTGCCTTTGATGCATACCCAATGCCCCTTGTTGACAGTCTAATCGCTAGGCTGGGAAATACGGTATATTTAACAGCACTTGATCTCACAAAGGGATATTGCCAAGTTCCTTTGCATGGACCTGATAATGGAAAAAACTACCTTCGCCACTCCCATAGGGTTGTTTCAATTCAAGTTATTTCCTTTTGTGTTACATGTTGCTCCTGCTACATTACAGAGACATATGGATAAAATCTTACAACCATACTTGGAATTTTGCGCATCCTATATAGATGCAATTGTAATATATATAGCAAGACAATGGGAATCTTTATAC
Organism: Ambystoma mexicanum; assembly: GCF_040938575.1. Taxonomy (NCBI): domain Eukaryota; kingdom Metazoa; phylum Chordata; class Amphibia; order Caudata; family Ambystomatidae; genus Ambystoma; species Ambystoma mexicanum. Next base: position 1,417,198,530 of record NC_090923.1, on the reverse strand, counting down.
CATCATGAGAGTATTGAGAAAAGTGGGATTAATCGATAATCCCAGGAAATGCAAACTGGATAAAAAAATCAGCAGTGAAATATTTGGGTTTTCTTGTGGGTAATGGCATCATCCAACCACAACAGGAGAAGGTGAGGGCTGTCCTGGATATACCCCATCCAAAAACAAAGAAAGACCTATGGGGCTTTTTGGGACTAATCGGTTACTACCAGAGATGTATTCAAAACTTTTCTAGTAAAACATCAAGATTGACAAATACATTGAAAAATGATGTGCCACAAAAGATCAGGTGGGAAGAAGAGGATAAAATCTGGTATTTCACTTTAAAACAAGTCATATGCCAGAGCCCCATTTTAGGCATGACCTACTTCTCTAAAGAATATATTTTTCAGACTGATGCTTCCTTAACAGGACTAGGAGCTGTTCTGTCACAAAATTATAACGGGTTTGAACATCCCATTCTATACATCAGCAGAAAACTCTACCCCGGAGAGAACAACTATTCAGTCATTGAGTTAGAGGCATTAGCAATCAAATATGGCCAATGCATCTTCTGCGCCTCTTGAAAAATCCCTTCCTGTTCATTTCTCCCCTATACACTTCCACAAGGATCCCTGGCTCCTTGCAGTTTCGAGAAATAAGGTGGAGAGTGTAGCAAGAGTGTTTCCTGGTGTTAGTGTTACGGGAAACCTTGGAGAAAGTCTATCTGCTCTGTCTATTGAAGGCGGCGGCGCCACCATCAAAACACCCTCTGCGGATGCGGATCGTCTCGGAAATTGTAGCCAGAGTGTTCCCTGGTGTTGGTGTTGCAGGAAAGCTTGCAGAAAGTCTCTCTCCTCTCTCTATTGGAGGCGGCGGTGGCACCATCAAAACACCCCCTCCGGACGCGGTGCGTCATGGAGGGTGTAGCAAGCTTGTTCCATGGTGTTCCTTAGGCTTCCTGGCTTTGGGCATCGGAACAGAGCAAGGAGTCCATGCAGTGAAACACAAAGGTAAGTACAGCTGCAAAGTACGAACTGCAAGGAGCAAGCGCAATAACCTATAGTTTCTGACATATGGTAACTCGAAACTGGGTAATATGAAAAAGAAGGCTGAAGAAAGAATATAGTGCCTTCACTAAACCGTTTTCTCACAGCAGATGATGGCTTGATTTTGAACTGTCACACTGTCCTCAGACTGCTCCATCATATTCCGGTATACCACTTTATGAAACAGAAGACATTAGAACGGTGGAATTCCCAACCGAGGAGTGCACAGACAAGGTCATTCTTCACTTATTCTCAAATGGAGTTAAATGCTCCTTACTGGAAATGGCCAACCTTCTCCTGCCTTTGGGGTTCAAGCTACTGGAGGAAATACAAAAGAGCTCACCAGACTCGAGCACCCAAACCAAAAGAAAGCACAAAATGCCAAAAGGCACGAGGAAGGACCGGAAAGTGTAAAATCCTATCAATTAACATCTTGAAACTCAGGAATTTTGCAAAACAAGCTTCCTAGGAAACATTACGACTCAGGAGGAGAGCAAAATAGATACAAAACTATTCCAACCGTTACGAATTACATTTAGCTGCAACCCCAACAAGATCAGACGAGAGAAAGACTCAGAGAAAAAATAAGGTGAGGTCAATAAGGAAAATTGGCACTGACGCTCAGTAAACCAAACCGAAGACTGCAACAAATAGCTCACTAGTCCAGATGAGAGGGACCAGTTAACAATGATATCCTGGAACACAAGAGGATTTAGACATGTATACAATGTTAGTAACACAAACTTAAAAACATACCAAATCCTGTGCTTATAAGAGACCTGGATAACAACTCCCCCTACTGTAGACGGTTACAGCGTGGACTTAAATCCTGCAAAGGGGAGACCCACATCCGGCCTGCTAACTCTTATCAAGTCAGGAAGTGGCATAGGGATCATCTCATCTTGGAATGTAAATCACTTTATACAAGGGATCCTCCTGTCGATTCCTAAAGACCCCAAAATGCTCTGGCGAAGACTCTGAATACTCAACCTATATTTGAACCCAGATGCTATACAAGCCAAGAAGTTCATGCAAAGCATTGCAGATATCCTGGACGAGTACATCACCCAACCAAATCCTCCACAAATATTAATTTGTAGAGACCTCAATATCCCCTGTTTGGATAAAAGGGAAAATGTGATAACATGACAGCACGACTAATAAAGCTGAGGCAGGGGCTGCTTCTTGGACAATGGCAATGGAACTCAGGAATCATCAAATGCTAAATGGACAAACAATTGGGGATTCGCCAGGGAGACCCACCTGGTCAAATGGAATCAAATCGAAGACTCAGATTACATTTTTGTGTGCCAGAAGAACAGAAATCATGTAAAACAGCGAGAAGTAATTAAAACAACAAAAAACGACCATTCGCTTTTGAAATTGACAATGGAAATAAATCTGAGATGAACAGCAAACAATACCGACCATAGGGATATAGCCATATTGGAAGGCAGAAATCGGATTTGCATTCCACCGAACGACATTGATAAAATCCTCTTTGGATACATTCTTCAGAGTGAGCAGGATGGGGAATTAAGTTATCTCACCCTACTGCTTGACTTTAAAGTGTTAATCAATGTGCCTGGCAAAATAAAAATAATTCACAAACACATACACGATAACGCCATGGCTGAAATTAAATCAATATTAAGATTGGATCTCCGGAAAATCAGATGCTGAAATACAGAGATAAATATCGTAGTTTTGTAAGAAAGAAAACAAAAGTAAACAAATTGGATAATCGCCCATAAAGCATAACAAAACCAGACGGACGCAGAATTGATGCTCAGACCAATGGTGTCAACAAATATCAGAGGCATATGGCAACTGATAAACAAAACATCAACATACCAGGATGCAATTCTGACAAATGCAGTGGCTGAAGAAAACTGGGTCCGTTTTTACCAGAACCTATTTGGATCAAAGGAAACAACGAAACAAGATCTCACATCTCAAAACGGTGGAAACTGGGTCATACCTTTTGATGAGACGGATTTTGAAGACGTAATAAACAGAGCAAATGGAGCAACTGCTCTGGGCACAGACGGCGTGACCTACAGATCCATGAAGTCTGATCCTGCAACTTGGATTCCATTCATTTTGCGACTGTTCAAGGATGTTCTGAAGGGAGGAGAGATACCAGAGACTTGGAAAAAAACTATTGTTGTACCAATCTACAAGAAAGGAATCAGAACGGACCCAAACAACTATCTTGGGTGAGACATGGTATCCCCCTTTTCCTAATGGCAGCCCACCCAATCATCCTCCAACCTTTATGGGATATTGCAAACCAGCTTCCCTTATATTGTCTCAGTCATGCCACCCTAGTACTAAGACGAGGACGAAACAACTAAGAGGCATACACGCTAACATGCACCTATACCACTCTAGTACTGAGACGAGGAAGAGAGCCACAAAGGAATACCAGTATCAAGATGAGGCATGTCTCACTAATAATCCTAACTATGGTCATGCAATTGAAAGAGAGGACTCACACCGGCAGCTGATTCACAAACCACAGGTGTATAAAAGCTGCAAATCCAAAAAAGCAGAGCGAGGCAGAGAAAGGCGAGACACTGTTGGGAGCCGTTGAATGCAGAGCTGCCGTGTAACAAGGGTCAGAATACAAGAGGCAGCCAGAGCTGGCGATCTGAACCGGGATGGTGCGAGAACATGAGTTTTCTTGCACGACTGCAAGGCAAGGTGGCATGCAAATGGGCCGGCCTTCTAATAAAGAAGCAAAGTGCTTGTTCTTCTGTGGCACAGCGAGAGCGCAGGAGTCTCTCATGGGCAGAGGAAGGAACCCTGGAGACAACCAATTCGAAGCAAGTCCAGCGCAGTATGCAGGAAGTCAACGGAGGAAGTCATTGAGTTTCAGAAGTCAGTAAATCCGGTTTGAAATTGACCGCGAGCGCTGTGAACCATTCTTCAGTAATTGTGAACGTATACATTGTAGCAGAGTGGTTTCGTGGGTCTGAATGGAGCAGAACATGTTCTCGAAAGTCTCCGTTTGAACTGTTCATTGAAAGTAACTATTATATAAACTGTTAAAGGGACTGTGCACTTTGAAGAAGGATAAGGAACAGTTTTGCACGGTTCCGCTCTGGGAAACAAACATTTCAATTGTGAAAATCTTCATTCATCATCTTTATAAAATACTTAAACCTCTTTAAACCTCATATTGAATCAAAACAAAGCAGCTGGCTTTTTCCTAAATATCGGAGTGAAGCAAAGGTGGGGCAGGGAACCCCATTATAGAAAACCCCAGTGTGTACGTTGAGAAATATTCTGAACTCGGGGAAGGGAACCCCAGTGCTTTTGTTGGGAGCAGCTTTAAGAAAAGCCTGGGTCGTGATTTAAACTATTTCCTTTTTTCAATGGTTTTCAAAGGAGATTTTTGAGACTTTGTTATACAACTATTTTCACACTTGGGGAAGAGGGTTGAACAGAAACTGCGAGCTGGAAGAGGCTCTGAACACTGGGGGTTAAACACTGTTTTCTTTTGGTAACTGATATCCCTACACTTTTTACAGAATTAGTTGTGAGGGCAAGTATAGGTTTTGTTCACAGGCAGATTCTTCAGTTGAACTTCTTGACTCAGACGTTCCTTAGTTTTGTTTAGGTAGGGAAATCCAACATTAGTATAGGGCAAGTTAGGCCTTTTTCCATCCTGACATTTAGGTTAATAAAAGTATTAATTTTAAGATTTGTATCGGTTGTCTGTGTCCTTCTTCATGATGGCTTCACAGTATGCACATCACAAGAGGGTCCACAGTACCTTTATCTGTAGTACCTGGTGAATGTCTGAGTCCAGCTGTCCTTTCCACCAGTGCAGTCATAAATACTGCCATGGAAAGTGAGCTTGGGTGGCTGCCTGGGATCAGTACAACAAGGCACACTGGGCCTATTATTCCATATAGTCTCTGATGTCCTCCATGTTAAACAGTGCAGTGGGCCTGCTGGGCTCCCACTGAGCAACCCCCTTGTGCAACAGAAGGTGGCCCAGCTCTAGGTCTATCCCATGGGCTGAGCAGCCCTAAGGCACAATCTGTTTGAAAATAAATATGGCAACAGCGGACTCCTCAATGCACTGTCGATCCCCCAGCTCATGTGCAAGGGTTTCTAATCAGAATCAGCAGTTGCAGGGGAGCGCAGCGTGCCTCTGCAGTGCAGAGTCCCCCAGCCTCATCAGTGAGTCCGCCCTTCCTTACGTCGGGTGTCCACCCTTTCTTGCCAAGCTCCAGACAGGCTAATTGCTTGCAATCGCCTCATCCCGCTCAGCGGCGGGGCAGCGCACACGTTGGGCGAGGAAAGTCAAATGCCACAGCATCTCCCATATCTCGGGACATTGAATTATCATGTTTCGCTGTTCCCCGGGCTGCCGGAGTAGGACCTCCTTTCCTATAATCTGGCGGCGAGAATCAAGAGTGTACACCGCTTGTCGCTGCAACACAGCCGCCCATCTTCAGGCAATAGGTGCATACAGTTTGCTTGCGTTTGCCATCTTGTCATTGACGGAGCAAACTGTCTGCCGGATGCAACGTAAAAAAATTAAGTGTTGGATCGCCCAATGTATAAAGAAGGCCAGCAGTTAATCACTGCACCAATTTAGCCACCAGATCGACCAAAAGTGTGATCTTATTCACCACTTGTTAAGGATTAATAGACGATCCAGCAGGAGCTCTCCTGAGCTCTCAGCGGCACGTCCTCATCGCAAGGGCGCTATCTCTACGTTCTACATGCGACCCATCTATTGAAAACTACACCACAGTCCCCAAACTAATTGGATGTATTTTCTTTGCCTTTGGGCAAGACTTAGGGAGTATCTATCTTCTGCTTTCTTCATGAGTAGTAGCATTAATGGCTATTTATTTGTCTTTCTTGGAATTCTAGAGTGTGGAAAATTCCAAGTGTTGCAAGAGACAGCAACTCCAAGATTTGTCCTGCGCAGACTAAGGGTATCTTATCACAGATCCTCAGAACTGCAAGTGACTGTATTAGATAGTTCTTAAAGGAATGTTCGACATTTTTGCAATTATGAACAGAAGCATGTCACGCAACTGCCGTTACTAATTGCAAAGGGATATGTACAATTTATTGATATTACATTGAGTCATTATAACTCTATGAGATCTGACATTAAACTGTTATCTTTGTCAAGTTACCCAGGTTTTGCATATAACAGTCTGATCGTACCTCGTTAGAACGAGAGTCAGTTATACACATTTGTACATCTTGATTGTATGCACTTTACCCATTTTCATATACTGCTTAGTTTGTGTCTCTGTGATTATTTATTCTTGTTTTTTATTGTATTCTGCCATTCTTGGTTTTTAATATTTATTGATGAAAGCATTTTTGTATTTTCTTACTTATGATATTTGCCATTTCTGTTGGTCTTTGTACACATGCACATTTGGGTTTTCCATAATCTGCTGATACTGAGTTTCTCCTAACCCATGTGCTTGCATTATACATTACTTTTTTTCCAGGGTGGGGTTAGGACTACACATTGTTTCTATACAGGTGTGTCCTGGGTTAACATTACCTTTTTCTACTTACCCAATAGGCATACCTTCCCATGATTCAAAATGCCCCGACTAGGTTATTGTAACAGATGCCCCTCAACTAAGATGGAGTGGGAGATCTGGATCAGAGAACCCTCATGAAATTCCCTACCTGAATTTACAGAGAAATGTTTCCTTATCAAGCTAGCTCCCTTTCTCACCCTCTTTCTGGGAAGAGACTGACTCTGTGGCTAACTCTGATGAAGACGCAAATTGTGAGCTTGAAGAAGAGGGGGGATTTGAACTCTTTTTAAACAAATCCAGCCGCCTCTCCTCAGAGATACCAGACATCCATGTATGTTTCTTTCTGGTTCTCTCGAGATTTAGTGCTGGAGGACTCTAAATCTGGCTCAACTTGTCTTTGTGTTTCTGAGTGATTTCCCTTGCCTTGGCATTCGACCGCAAGGAACACAAACAAAAGTGGATTCAGGTCCCAATATTTTATAAAACAAACTCCCTCACGTCCATGTTTAAGAGCAGTAGTGGGCCCCGAAAACCAGCACTGCCGCCGCCATAGCATTGTTGCCCACTTGCATGTTCTGAACACTCAGAAGGCATAGCAGGTTTGTTCTACCCCATCTTCCCCCCACTGTATTCTATATTTTGTTTTTTGTGTATTTCAATGTTTCTCATTCCCTTGTCCCCTCCCTGTTGCCCTGTGGGCACTTTGAAACAGAATGTACTTACTGTATAAGCGCCTAACCAGTGAACAATAAATAAAAAAAAATAATAATAAACCAGTGTGAAGAAACCTGTGGATCCCTCACTGAAACCCTGCCTAAAGTCTCCTCCCAAGTGGCCAGGGGAGGCCAGACGCTTCCTGATCCCAACCATGGGGGTGGTGTACTGCGGGAGGATCCCTTGGGTGGAGACAGCACCCAGGGTAGTGAGGAGAATCCGTGGGAGGCAACAGTTTCTTCCTCTGATAGGGATATTCTTACCACTGTGCCAAAAGAGATTATGGTTTATTGTAATTGTAATATCTCTCAACGTCTTATAAAATCTAAGGTTGTAAACACTAAGGTTGTAACATCAAAGCACACTATACCAAAAGAAGGATCTTTTTTGGTATTTGAAACTAAATGCCCTCCTCAATACCAAGGGTACACTACAAAGGATTGTGCAAATGTGTCTTTTTTAAACCATCTTCCTCTATAAAAGTTAAAACACACAGCCCCTCTGTTAAAAATATTAAGGGATTTAAATCTACCCTTATAAGTATTCAAGAAGTAGAAAAAAATAACTTTGTTAAACCTAATTACATGTCCCAGAATCCTAGAGGGACTGAGACAAGGAAGAGGGCTGAAGGGTTATGTAGATATAGTGGTCAGGCAATTAAGCCTAGTAGACATTGCAAGAGTCAGGCAATTGAAGTGAATGGCTCAAACCTGAAGCCTATCGTCAAACCTGTGAGGCATAAAAGGCCCTAGCAGGAAAGCAGGAGAGAGAGAGAGAAGGAGCTGGAGCAGGAGTTAGAAGGCTGAAAGAAGTAGTAGCAGAGGAGAAGCACAAGGGAGGTAATTCACGAGGAAGTGGGAGCAAAGATGGGGCGCTGGAACGTCACGACAGCAGATTTCACCAGCAAGTCCTGACAGGGTCCTGTGTTCCCATAACCTGTATTGCAGAGGTTGCGCAGAGGAAGACGTGCTGTTGCCGAGCTGGGTTGCTGTGATTGCAGATCCAAGACTGTGCATGAGCCCAAGGCAAGAAGCAAAAGACAATCTGAGGGTACGGGGAGTGAGAGAGACTCCCAATTAACGTGGCCGGATCAGAGACACCTGTGCTGGAGAAGGGTGTGGGTCCCAAGTGAGCTGGAAGTAGTAGCAGTGGTAGAGAAAGTCGGGGAAGCAAAGCAACCCACAACCACAGCGTCCTTGAAGCCGGTGAGTGAAGCACAGCATTCAGATTCACTTTACAAGCCTTGCTGGTAACTGTAACCAGCTACGAAATAACTCACGTAACTTGTAAAGTGAGTAAAAGTTGTGCAGCATCTTTAAACTGTTGGTTGACAATGGAAATGTAGCACTCATGCTTATTTCAGAAGCTGAGTTTTTCGCTTGAGAAGTAAAATGCTATTCTGTCCATTGTTGAACACCTTATGAATTACCATATTGGTTGCGTGTCCTTAGTTGTACAGAAGGAGCATTCATTAAAACCATATCGAAGACCTAACACTAACGTCTTACAAGAGTTGCAAGTAATAACAAGTGAAAACGGCATCAAAGTAAGGTCTTGTGTGAAGGTCCCGAGAGAAGTCAGAAGTTGCCTCCTTGATACTACACGGAAATACAATTATATACAACACTTTAAGTTTCAGTATCGACCTTAATGAGTAGTGGCGTGTGCCTATTTATGTTTTCACTTTGAAGACTGAACCTTGTCTTGTCAGAATTGACATTCTTAATTATTTCAAGAAGTTACTATACTGAAGAATAAACATTACCCAAGCCAAGAGGCGATCCCTTGTCATAGTGAAACCAGTCTTGTTTAAACTGACCCACCTAATCTGTGAAGTTGTTAACAGTCCAGTGGTCTCAGACAGGAGTGTGGCATTGTTACCTGACGCTGAAGGAGTGGCACTATGGTTTCTGGGTAAATATTTCGTCAGAAAAGGTGTGAGAAACCAGGTGAAGGGGAGCTCGGCACTTGTAAAAAATTTACAGAAGTTAACTTGTAAAGCTGAAGACTGCTGAAGCTGAAAGGAAGTAAGTCTTGTGGGCAGAGGTAGGTTATTCTTGCGCGAGCTAGACAGACGGAAGAGGCAAAGAGGCTGCCCCTTTTTAGGAATGAATAAAAGGGAGATTGCCTTGCCTACCTGAAGAGCTTAAAGTTTCTTACTTTGACTGATAATTTAGAAGTTTAAAGACATTTTAGAAGTACTGGAACTGTGGTGGTAAACAAAGTTGTCAACGGATGTCACATTGGAGTGGTTTGTAGTATTGCATGTTAGGAGACAAAGTCAAGTTAAAAAGAACTTTTATTCAGCGTGTGCCATCAAGTTAAACAGACAACATACATACAGACAACATACATCACATCACAAATATGAGAAATATACTCAGTAAACACAAGATACAAATATAACCAACATAAAATGAATACAGAGAAACAAATGGGGGTGTACACAGTTCATATAGTCATAGGATCTAAAAATAATTGGATATATACTAAACGGTAATCAATAAAACCAATAAAACCCCTGAGGAGGGTATTACTCGCAGCCTCCGGATACAGTTTTTAGACCAGAATGTTAAAAGCCTTTAGGTTGGATGCTGCTTATGGAGTGCATAGTAAACCAGGTATTGAACTTGTGTGTTACCCAGAGGTGCAAACTGTTCTGCTTATTTAGGGTATACAGAGGAAGTTCGGAATTAAAAAAGATAAGAAGAAAGCACCAGATAAACCAAGGACAATTTCTTGTCCAGCCTTGGAAGCAAAGAACGCCTGAATGGCTCGAGGGGCAACCAAAGTCTGACCCCCCTTCCACACCTCCCCTTTGCTTCCCAAGGCTTAAAAGTATTTTAAACAACACTGCTTTGACCCCTCTGCGTGGCGCTGTATGATCCTTTACACCTTCCTCTTTTCAAAGAAAATACAGCCGAGAGTGCTCCACGCCTCTCCCTTGCTTTATCGGTAATGCTTCAAAGTACACGCTCATTTGACTTAGCTTCAATAACTTCAATAGCTATTGCAACCCTTGTTACCTCAGAAGGCTGTTCTTCAGCAAACCTGCAGGCGAGCGGGACAACTGTGTGAAGGAACTTGGCTAGCGATGTCCCGGCTTCAGCACTTACCTCGCAGTGCAAACACCAAGCAGCGCCAACACCGCCCTTCCGCAGCACCGGGCTTGCGCAGCACCGGACATTCGCCGTTCCGTGGTCAGACAGGTAGTTTTAAAGTCGGGGGGGGCGTTACCAAGTATGTAGAGAGCGAGGAAATCCTATCCTGCTCCAGTAAAGCAGCGCCAAGAATGCCTTTGCGCAGCACCAGGCTTTTGCCGATCCGGGGTCAGACAGGCAGTTTTAAAGTTGGCGTGGTGTGGCCAAGTATGTAGAGAGCGAGAAAATCCTCTCCTGCTCCAGTAAAGCAGCGTCAACACCGCCCTTGCGCAGCAGCCGGCTTTCGCCACTCTGGGTTCAGACAGGTCGTTTTAAAGTCGGGGGGCATAGCCAAATATGTAGAGATCGAGAAAATCGTTGTCAGATAGGCAGTTTTAAAGTCGGGTTCGGCGTGGCCAACTATGTAGAGAGAGAGAAAATCCTCTCCTGCTCCAGTATATCGGCACCAACACCACCCTTGCGCAGCACCGGGCTTTCACTGCTCCGAGGTCAGACAGGCAGTTTTTAAGTCGGGGGACATGGCCAAGTATCTAGAGAGAGAGAAAATCCTCTCCTTCTCCAGTAAAGTGGTGCCAACACCGACCTTGCGCAGCATTGGTATTTTGCCGCTCCGGGGTCAAACAGGTCGTTTTAAAGTTGGGGGGGTGTGGCCAAGTTTGTAGAGAGCGAGAAAATCCTCTCCTGCTGCAGTAAAGCGGCGCCAACACCGCCCTTGCGCAGCAGCGGGCCTTCGCCGCTCTGGGGCCAGACAGGCCGTTTTAAAGTCGGGGGGGCATAGCCAAGTATGTAGAGATCGAGAAAATCCTCTCCTGCTCCAGTAAAGCAACGCTAACATCGCATTTGCGCAACACTGGGCTTTCGCTACTCTGGTGTCAGACAGGCAGTTTTAACGTGGGGGGGGTGGCCAAGTATGTAGAGAGCAATAAAATCCTCTCCTGCTCCAGTAAAAAGGCGTCAACACTGCACTTGCTCAGCACCGGACTTTCGCCGCTTCATGGTCAGACAGGCAGTTTTAATGTCGGGTTGGGCGTGACCACGTATGTAGAGAGCGAATAAATCCTCTCCTGCTGCAGTAAAGCAGTGCCAACACCGCCCGTGCGCAGCTGTGGGCTTTCATCGCTCCGGGGTCAGAATTGCTAAAAATGGATTTTTGTTTGATGAACTTTTGTTTTGATTTGGAACTAATAAGAACAGGTTTAAGACTTTTTTCCTTGGAACATTTTGAAGCTGACTTTAAAACCTGACAAAAGGATTTTTACTGAGGGCAGGTGAAGGTCATCCAAATATTGTTCAATATTGTTTATTACATTATGTTGCTTTATCATTTTCGTTGAATGTTTGTTGTTGAGAGTAAGTGCCAGTTTACCCATGCTAGATATTGTTCCCATTGCCTTTAGACCAGGCTGGGAATTCCTTTGTAGAGTAGGGCAAGCAAGGCTTTATTTGAACCATTTGCAATAACTTTGAGAAAACTTCAAGCAGTTGTCCGCCTCGCATTACTGACCCCTCACACAAGACTGCTCTAAATAGTTCAACCCAGTCTACCCCCGGCTCCTTACTAATAATCTGGACTGGAGCCCACAAGGCTTGTCACTATAGAATTGCGCTTCTCCACCAACTTTGCAGAACATTCCATTCATCCAAACTGCGCTGTTAGCTCAGCTGCATCATGCTCGGTCTCCAACCGGTTCAACTGGATGTCTCTCGCTCGACAGATGCACTGGGAAAGCCACTCCCCATAGCACTCACCCCAGACCCAGCTACATAGCGCCAGTCAGAGGATCCAATTCCGTTACCCCTCCAAGCACTGCTGAGAGAGGATTGTAAGTGCAGAAGATAGCCCAATATTTCCAGGAATTGCTATCAAATGACCCTGTTCCCATCCCTTTGCAATGAAGTATCATTTATCTCTGTGCACACTTACTGCCACAGGTTTCATCACATGCTCAGCTACTGACCCCGTTGCTAGGGATTGCCATGAAATGCCCCGGAACTCCCTCACCTTTAGGAGACATAGCTTTCAGATCCCAAGGCCCTTTGCTAATTTCCTAGTATCGCCTTCAAATAGTCAGGTAGTCCCAAAACACGCTCCATAATTAGTTGTTTGTTAACGCTGTTGGATGAGGACAGCAATCTGAGAAAAAGAGCAGCAATATTACACTCCCCTTTTTTGCGCTGGCATCAAAGAGGAGCTGAGGGTGGGAGAGGAATACAGTGTTGCTGGAGTCCTCCAGCCTCCCAAATCCTCCCTGCGCCAATTTCAAAGTGACTGAGGGGGTAGGTGAGACTGGGAAGTGCATGGATGCTGCAGCTCAGCTTACCTTCTAAAGATAGGAGAACCCCAACTTAAACCCAGAATCAGGGGTTACTACAAACAACTAAACAAAGTGATACTCTTGGGAGAAAAATAATACATTCCTCGGGCACAGAATGCTGGACGTAGTCAATGTATATAAACTGCTGGCTCAATTTTATATGGTACAAAATAACTAAAATCATTCACATTTCATAGTTTGGGCTAGATAGCTTCATCTCAAATACATGTGAATTATTTACCACCACCAGGTACAATGCATGTCAAAAGCCTGAACATTGAACTATGAAATGTGATGATTTTAGTTATTTTTGTACCATATTAAATTGAGCCAGCTGTTTATATACATTGACTACAGCATTCTGTGCCCAGTATTTATATGTGACATATGTTGACCTATGTCTATGCATGTCTTATATTTTTATCTTTTGTATTATCTTTCTCCCAATAGTATCACTTTGTTTAGTTGCAGCTCAGCTTACCTTCACTTCCCCTGTCCCAGCCACTACCCTGGACTGCCTGCCATAGACCAAAGAAGCGGTAGGGGAAGTTTGGCAGAGGCAGAAAGACATACATGTGGAGCCTCTACTTGTCCTCATGCACACCAGCTACCTATTCTCACTACCATAAGCAGAGGAGCTGGGGAATCCCATGGGACAGAGAAACACTAGGGATGCCTTGCATTTCTGAAAGTGTGAGGGTCTCTTAGATTTAGGGCAAAATGAGGAGCGAGGCACAAGGGACGTGAGCTATATGCTTCACCCTCCTCTGGGCCTCATGCTCCAGGGAACCCTTTTTTCTCTGACTCTCTAAGCTATGCTGTAATATGGACAGCGTTGGGTAAGAGATGACTTAAGCATGGTTTTGGCAAGAGGAATGAGTGTGGATGCCTCCAAAGAACAGCTGCAGACTTTTGTCTCGCATCCTTGACTCTTTACTCTTGTAATACTGTTGTCTCAACAGCTCTTGCTGAGCCAAAACTGAAATAATATATATTGTTGTGCTTACTTATTTCCTTTGACTTATGTAGAGAAGTGTCGCCTGAGCCAGTGAAGCATTTTCAACAACCACAGTCTTTCTTTCGTTTGACCGATTGAACTTTGGCACTATTGGTGCTTAAAAAACACAGAGAACTGTGTGCGATGAGATTGTTGGCTGGAGGACAAGGAATCCTGAACATGTCAGAACCCTATGAGTTGTAGGCGCACCGAAGTGGAGCTGAAGAACAGTGTTCTGTGTGGGGGGGAAAAAGATTCCAAAGCATGTTCTATTATAAGACTGAAGTAGTGACACCCACTGCACCTGGGCATCACTGTTTTAGAATGTTCCTGATTAATTGGAGAAAGAGGGTGTAAAGAACAGTTCAAGTGAAGTAACCTTGCATTCTTGAAACTGCAATCCACACTTGTAGCCTCCTATGAGAAAGAGCCTGATTATTAAAAAATTGCATACTGGGAATTGAAGTACAAGCTCCCATGAAAAAAAAGCGAGAGACAGAAAAAAACTGGATACTTTTCAGAGGGAGATCCAGAGGGCTGGCTGGGGGAAAATCTGGAGGGCAGGGATTGAGAGAAGCCTGGAAGCTGGGAAGAGGGACCTCAGAGGTTGGAGTGAGAGAAGGACCCAAGAGCCTGGGGATAGATCCAGACAGGAAGCTGGGGAGTGGGACCTCAGCTGCTGGGGAGAGGAGGCTGGCAAGAGAGAGAATCGCAGGAGGCTGTTGAGAGAGCTGATGGTGGTGGCAGAGTAACCCAAGAGGTTGCAGATAGAGAGAAACCTAGAGACTGGAGAGAGAATTCAGGAGGCTAGGGAGCGGGCGGTCCATTGAGATTGCAGAGAGGGAAACCCCAGAGGGTGGGCACAGAAGAACCCAGGAAGCCGAAATAGAGATCTTGCAAGCTTATCTCTGATTAAAGAGGGGGGCGTGGCCTGGAGCTCATGGCGAGTGGGAGCTGAGTCGCCGTGCTCCGGCCGAGACCCCGTATCTCGATCCTTTTGCCTGCCTGAAATTGCATCTGAGACAGAAAGAACCGGTTCCGAGGGAAATAGAACCGGCCCCGGACACGATCCTGTGGTTTTCTCCTGGGTTTGGACCGCCAGACCCACGGATTTTCCCCTGCAAAGGTCCATCCCCCCTCCCCCACTGCCGGCGGGACTCAAGATGGCGGCCATCTCTTGATGCCGGCGCCGGAGGAAAACGCTAACCGCCTTCACAGCGAAGCCGACCCACAAGCTGCCGCCACGACCGAAAAATAAGGAGGAGCCTGCCCCTCCGCCTGGGTCCGAGCTGCTGTTGCTGCAGCGGCTGACCGGAGAGACAAGCGGGCGCTCCCGCCCGGGGGGACCGGGCCTGGGCCCTGGGCTCCGGCCTCCGTAGCGGCTGAGGAGCAAGAACCGGAGAGACACCGTGAGAGGACACGCTGACCCCTTGGTGCGGGGAGCCCCGCCACCGACAGCAAAAGAAGGTGGAGGTGAGGAGAGCACTGGGTGAGGGCATAAACCAATCGAACACCCTCACAATAGGGGACCTCAGTGCTGCACCATCGGCGTTCTGTCGTATGCCCCTCCGAGAACTTGAAAACTGATCCTAACAGGTCGACGCGGCCTTTACAGAGGGGCCCCCATCCGCTGCCTCCCTGTTGATCCCTTGAGACCACGCTGCATGCTGCCCATCCCACCCCCGGAACCATAAGCTCCCCCAGCCCGCACACTAAAATCACTGGGCTGGTGGGGGCATTGCTGAGGAGGCGACGTCCACCATCATCTACCCACACATAACCGAGTGGCGTCTCTGAACGTCCCTCATCATGGCGGCCAGGAATAAGACGAAAACAAGCACCATGAACACGTATGTATGCGCAAAAGCGAAAACTCCTCTGCAGCCACACACTTCCACCCCCGAACCTCCACAAGCAAAACTGGCGGACTCCCCCGAAAATCAAGCCCAGGTATTGGAGGCAATTGCATCACTGCGCTCATTTATAGATTCCAGAATCGGGGAGTTCAAATCCGAGCTACAACTCATGCGCCAGGATGCCCGCAACTTAACAGAAAGAGTGACCACTGCCGAAACGACCATAAAAGAAACATCGGACGACACAGCGGAGCTGAAAGCTAAGGTGCTGGACCTGGAACGAAAGGTGTTCACACTTGAGGCCAGAGCTGAGGAGGCTGAGGGCCGGGCCAGACGCGCCAACATCAAAATACTTGGGATCCCGGAAGGAAGCGAGGGCTCCAATCCGACAGCCTATATAGAATCCCTGATACAACAGGAGGTGGGCGCCGGAAGACTAACGCAAGGATTCTCGATCGAAAGGGCGCATAGATCACTTCAGAAGAGACCCCTGCCGGGTTTGCATCCTCGCCCTATAATCGCTAAAGTACTCAACTTCCAGGATAGAGAGACCATCCTCCAGCACTCCAGAGAAGAGGGCCCCATTGAACGTGGGAGCTCCAGGATAACAATCTACCCCTATTACACCCCGAAGGTCCAACGAGAGAGGAACTCATTTGTGCCGATTAAAGCCCGGCTCAGGCAACTGAACCTGAAGTACATGCTATTATACCCCTCCAGACTGAAAGTGATCCACAAGGGGAGGACGATTTTCCTGGAATCCCCAGCAGCTGCTAACATGTGGCTGGAAGACAACAATCTAGCTGCAGATAAGGATCCTCAACCCACGGAAAACTGAAGAATCACCTGCGCTTGAGACATGGACGGATCCATGAATCACAAAGCTAACTCAGACGCAAGGCAAATAACCAAAGAGAAAGTAAAATCACCCAACAGTCAGCTACAGAGATGCGGCCCTCGCTCAGCCCACGCCAGGCACAGAGCCCTACCCCCACGAACAGTTCAGGACAGGCCAGTTGCCTGACCGACCTCACTCGTGCCTGACACCCGGATGGGTCCTGACGGTACGAGAGCGCCTGAGCACCAGCAGGAACTTGTCGTTGCTGGGCGCACCAGTTCCAGTTTTGTTAATCGTTTTGTTCACACCACAGTCCACGAAAAATATTAAGAAAGGGGAAGCACGGGACCGGAGGTCCTTGGGGGCCGAGGATGAGAAAACACCGGACCCCAGGAGGAGAGCCTCATCACCTGGAGAAGGGGCTGCCCCGTGAAATCTCGGGCGACCGGAAAGATGAAACCAAGACACCAACTCAATGGCACTCCAACTTAAGGTGATGATGTGGAATGTGAGGGGTATGGCCACGTACCTGAGAAGGAATCGGATCCACTCTTACCTGCGCAGGAAAAAGGTATCGATAGCGATGCTTCAAGAGACCCATCTCACGGAAGAATCCACAGCCAAATTATCCGAAAGAAGGGGTGGGATCGGAACAGGGGTGCCATACTCCAAATTTGCTAGAGGAGTGTTCATGTGGGTAAACCCGACAGTGCCTTTCCAGCTACTGGACTATGAAGAGGGCAGATATCTAATACTATGGGGAACTATCAAATCCACGCCAGTGTGCCTGGTGAACTCATACTTACCACAACACGGAATACCCTCACACCTCAAAATGCTTAGTGCTAAAATGATCCTTCGCAGAGAGAGTGCGTTCATATGGGGTGGTGACTTCAATTGTATCAGGAACGGAGCTATGGACAGATCAGATCCCCCCATCTTTTAAATAGCCCTGAATCTAACGTCCTAAACACCACAATAGAGCTACTCGACCTAGTGGACATCTGGAGGGAACAACATCGCACCGAGAGGAGCTATTCTTATTACTCGGCCCAGCACATGGTCCATACGAGGATAGACTATTTGTTCATAGATCGTGAGCTGGCTCAACAAGTAGACTCCACAATGTATCTAGGCAGAACCATATCCGATCACTCTCCGCTGATTATGCAATGGGCCCCTAGAGGACCCAGACCGCCAATCCCATTATGGAGAATGCCACCGGCAGAACTCACAGACCACGCATTTAAGGAGGAACTTGGTGCTAAACTCGAAGAATACCTAGACATCAACACAGGCTCAGTGTCAAGTTGAAGCACTCTATGGGAGGCCATGAAGGTTGTGACACGGGGAGAAGTCATATCCGGAGCTGGTGGCATCCGCAAGCATCTGAAGTCGGAACTGGAGGATCTGGAGAATAAGATTACACACCTGGAATCCGAAATCAACATCAGGCCGGACGCTGAAACAGAACTGAAGGGCACCCGGGAGGAATGCCTTTTGGCCTGGAATAGACTGTCTAAATTCGACTACACGACCTACATCGCCAGGGCGCACAAAGAAGCAGATAAACCTGGTAGAATGTTGGCCTGGCTGTGTAAACGCGAGTTTCCAAGACACCTCCCAACCGAAATAACTGATAAAAAGGGGGACAACCCACAGGACGCAACAAGATATTAACTCTGCGTTTGCGGCCTTCTACTCTAAACTGTGTATGCCCACAACACCAAAATACCAGTGGGGGACATAAGGGCTACACTGGCAGAGATTGAGCTCCCAAGACTGACAGAGGCCCAAAGTGAGCTACTGGACGCGGAAATCACTCCAGAAGATGTGACGGAGGCGATTAGATCGCTAGCCACCTGCAAGACTCCCGGGAGTGATGGGCTTCCGCCAGAATTCTATAAAGCGTATGAAGCGACCCTCACCCCAATATTACACAAGGTGTATATGGAGGCAAACGAAAACGGAATCCTACCCAACTCCATGAAAGAAACAATTATCCCTATACTTAAACCCAACAAACCTGTCGACAACTGTGAATCATACCGCCCATTCGCCATGCTAAACTATGACTGCAAGATCCTGACCACAATACTGGCTAAGAGGCTGGCGAGGGTGATAGGAACCCTGATTCACGAGGACCAGAATGGTTTTGTTCCAGGACGCAATACTACCGTAAACCTGAGGAGGCTCCAGCACATCATGGCAGAGACCTATGATCGGGACGAGGACCTAGCGGTGCTATCACTAGATGCCATAAAAGCCTTTGATTCCATCTACTGGGAGTGGCTGATAGAAGTACTGAGGGAATTCGGCTTTGGCGAGGGATTTGTAAAATGGGTCGAGGTACTGTATAATTCACCGGCAGCAAGAGTGAAGACTGGAGGGACGGCGTCCAAAGCCTGGGCGATACAGTGGGGCACGAGGCAAGGATGCCCCCTGTCCCCGATGTTATACATACTGGGCCTGGAGCCTGTAGCCGCCATTTCAGGAAACAACATTTTGACGCAGGCATTGAGCTGGGCAGTGACCATTCCATTATATCCATGTACGCGGACGACGTCCTCCTGTATTTAAATAACCCTCAGCTTAATGCACAAGTCGCGTTGGACATCCTAGACAACTATGCCCGATACTCTGATAACATTTAGCAAGCTAAAGTCGTGTGCGTTTCCACTGGCCAGACTCAGGGGTCTGGATAAGTCCAATCTACCAGACGTCGGGATACAATGGCAATTAGAGAAGTTTAAGTACCTAGGAGTCGATGTGTGTCATACCCCTGCACTCACGCATTAACACAACACTGAAAAAGCAGTGGGTGCCCTCCGCAAATCCATGAACTTTTGGTCGAAGCTACCACTGGCAGTGATGGGCAGAGCGGCAATAGTCAAGATGATAGTTCTCCCCCGTTTTTTATATCACTTCACGAACGTCTGCTTCTACATCAGACCTCCCTTCTTCAGAAAACTGGACTCTCTAATCAAAGACTTCATATGGGGGTCATCCAGACACAAGCTCTCTTTACCTACACTTACGCTCCCGTACAAGGAAGGAGGGATACAACTACCCGATCTGCAAAGGTACTATCTAGCTGCACAACTCAGCCATGTGACGAAATGGCTCTCAGATGACCTGTCAGCTGAAGTGGGGCTCCTGCGACATGTGACCTCCAAGCTATTCCCCAAAGAAATGCTTTGGAACCCTACGAAACAAACATCTGAAGTTACCATGATTGTTACCCTGGGCAGGCAGATATGGGCCAGAACTGGCTTCCTTCGACAATTAAAACATCCCTACAATCCCAACACCCCCATTCTGGCGGATGTATGCAAAACTCAGGCGGACCTAGCGACAGCTAGGAAATGGGAGAGAGCCGGAATCTACACATGGGGAGACCTGTTTGAAGATGGCATGTTCAGAGAACTTGAATCGCTACAAGCTAATGAAGGCATCTCGAACACCCAATTCCTGTGGTACCACCGCCTCAAGAGGATAGCTTGTCACGGATGGCACTCTGTTAAGAGTGGCACAGGGCGCCCAGGTAGAGTTTGGGTGGTTGTGCTGAAGTAAGGTGAACAAATACACACACAGCAGAAAGTAAAAGATAACAAAGAGTAGGCAAGTGTAGCAGGGGAATAAAGGTAAAAACAAACTGGATTCCCTCTTGGGGTGTATGCAGAAGTGGGAAAGAGTGTTCCACGGACCTTAGGAAATACTCCAGCCTTATGCACAGATTGCTATAACAGAGGCCCACGCTGTTTGCTCATGGCTGGGAGCAACAGCAGAGGGTGTCTGTAATACTGAAACGAGACAAGGGAAGGGGCAAAGGTTGTCTGCCGGAAACCAACAGACAAACTCTGTACAAAGGGGTCTACAATAATACAAGAGAAGACAATTACAGACAAATCCAGGAAAAAGGAAGTCGGTGAGCAAACTAGCAGAAGGGAATGAAAGGAAAGCAGTATAACTGAATAGGACAGGGATAAAGAACTGAGGGTTGAAAACAAGGAAGAAAGCAAGGGTGTAACAGTCAGGAAACAGGGGGGCTGCAATAACTGAAAGTAATAAATGTAGGTAAACTGTTGTGTTTTGCAGAGGACTGTAGGGTGCAAGGTAGAGAGCTCAGAGGAGCAGGACAGCAAGGAGCAAGCCCAAAGGAGCAGGGCTGTAAGAAAGGGAGCCCAGAGAAAAGGGGCTGTAGGCAGCGGAGTGAAGCAGGCTGCAAGGCAAGGATCCCAAAAGACAAGGAGCCCAAAAGACAAGGGCTGAGGGCAGAGGAGTGTAGCAAGCTGCGAGACAGGGGGCTCAGAGGACAAGGGCTGACATCAGCAGAGTGAAAGGCAGGGAGCCCAGAGGACAAGGGCTGTTGGAACGGAGTGAAGCAAACTGCAGGCAGGGAGCCCAGAGGACAAGGGCTGTAGGTAGGAGGCAGCGGAGCGTGATCGGCTGCAAGGCAGGAAGCCCAGAGGAGCAGGGCTGAGGCAGGGATCCCAAAAGGCTAGGGCTGTAGGCAGCAGGGTGTAGCAGGTTGCAAGGTTGGGTGCCCAGAGAAGCTGGGCTGAGGCAGGGAGCCCAAAAGGCTAGGGCTGTAGGCAGCAGGGTGTAGCAGGCTGCAAGGCAGGATGCCCAGAGGAGCAGGGCTGAGGCAGGGAGCCCAGAAGGCTAGGGCTGTAGGCAGCAGGGTGTAGGAGGCTGCAAGGCAGGACGCCCAGAGGAGCTGGGCTTAGGCAGGGAGCCCTGCAGGGCACTGGAACAAAGCAGGAACAAAAGCAGGAGTAAGTAGGAACAGCATACAAAATTCATAGCTCGAAGCAAAAAGGTGCTGGAAGGACTCTTAATGCAAGAGACTGAGCTCCTGCAGGCAGCAGCTTTTATAACGCCCAGCCCAGCACAGAGGCAGGCTAATTGCTCGCACCTGGATCAGCACACTTGCATACAATCAGCCTCCTCCCTTTCTGTTCCTGAGCTGGTGGAAGCAGATCTGATCACTAGGGCTTCTGGCGATTGTAGTTCCGATGATGAAAAATAGGAATAGCCAGGAATAGATAGTTATAGCCAAGTGCATTGTGGTAAGTGTAGTTTGTTGGAAAAAATAGAAAAGCACCAAAGTCTCGCAAATGGGAAATAAGGTCCAAGAAGAGAATAGCAGTTGATCCAAGAGTTTTCTGCAGATAAATGAATAACAACTTGTCCATATTGATCGCCAATGTATGCGCCCATGGCGCAGACATGACATAGCTAGGGCACAATGGCCTGCCTGGCCAGAGGAACCCCCACCGGACCCCCTCCTCCAGGAAATGTACGACCTAGCAGATGGTTGGAAGCCGGTCTCCCGCTTATACATCAAACTGAACGACAGATCCAATCCAAAAAGCGCGTCCCTGAGACAAAATTGGGAAACCAAATTGGGGATCACACTATCTGACAGTGAATGGGAGCGAATATTACTATACCCCAAAGAGGTGTCGAAGAACATTAGATTCAAACAAGTTCAACTGAATGTGCTATACAGAACATACATGACCCCACTAAGAGTTGCTACCTTTAACAAACAAGCATCTTCGAACTGCCCCTGGTGCGGATATGATAATGCGGACATGATACACATGTTCTGGACCTGCACCAAAACGGCGAAATTCTGGTCCATGGTAGAAAGCATCTGCACTAAAGCGGGACTCACAAGATATGAATGGAACCCAAAGGAATGCTTATTGGGAGCCCATCCCAGACTGAGCAAATACAAACACCTGCTCAAACTAATGGACCTAGCCTGCATCCTCGCAAAAAGGTCCATAGCTATGGCATGGAAATCACCAGTGGGCCCGAGGAATGGACGTTGGCTTAAGGACCTGGAAAAGGACAGAGACAGAGACCAGAGCCTGGCAAGATGGAATCAACTCAAGCGATGATAACTCCAATGACACCCTAGAATCATGGAGGGCCCTGTTGCGCGACATCCAATATGCTTCGGATCACAAACCCCCCTGAGTTCTCACACCTACCAGAGACTTGCCTGGGGTTTACCCCCAAGAATGGACAACCCGGAAACTCAACCCCGTGACCTTGGGTACACCGACCACCGCCCCCCCCTCCCCCTCGCCACAACTAAGAACAATACGTTGAGCTATGAAGACTGTGGTAGATAATTGGTTGTTGTTCGTTTGTTATGTTACCGTTCAATGGTTATTATGTACTTATATAAATGCCAATAAAATACTTTTATAAAAAAAAATCTCTGATTACAGAGGTGAAATAAGTTAAAGAGGTACCTGCTGTGGGAGGAGTTAAGGAGGAGGGGGTGAAGAATCTCATCCTCAATACAGAGGTGCCTGAGAAGAAGGTGCATAAAGAGAAGATGGTGAACAGCGAGGAGGAAACAATTAAGGGTCACCGGAGTGTAAAGGTGACGCAAAGAGTCAACACAACTGGGGGAGAAAAGAAGAGGGGAGAGGAGATGAAGACCAGTAGAAGAATAGAAGAGGGGGATACTGAGAGAAGATGAAAGGAGAGGCCTAGGGTGGGTGGAGAAGTGAGCCAGTAGTGAAGCATCGATGAGGTGCATGGGGATGGAGAGAAAGACTAAGAGAAGGTCCCCTAGGTAGGTGCTTGTGGCAGGAAGTCGAATAAGAGAAAGAGTTTGGGTTTGAAGGCTGTAGAACCAGGTCACTGATGAAGAAGGTTGACTGAGACTGTTCACACATTGTGCGGCTTTACATTCTCCGTAGATTGGTGCTTTCCTCTTACCACTGGAAGCTTGAGTGCTTGGCCCTGCAGACAGGAGCTGCTTGAAGCAAGGAGCTGTGAGCGGTGAGCCCTTTGCAGGACTATTGCGTTGTGATCCAAGCCACTGAGCTCAAGTGTGCGGTTTGGCGGACTGGCCGAAGTGCTGGTAAGGTGCCAGTAAGATCTTATATGCTTTCCGTTCCCTGGGAATCTTTTTCTTTTATATGAGAATATATGTGCTATGGTCATCAAACTGGCCAGGTAGTGGTGCTGAATTTGGTCCACACTAGTGTGAAGATCCCTGTGACACACTAGCTAATATCGCTACCCGCCCTGCTTTTTGTACCACGTCTTGGGGGTTGAACCTACAGTGTGTTCTGATACATTAGCACTGTACAGCAGAGCGATTGCTTTCGAAGGGATTGTGTCCTCCAACGTATTCCTTATCTTTAATGTTATCCATTCCAGCTTGCTGGCCTCAGACATTTTTTTCAGTAGAGAGCGCTGCGCGTCGACGTTTCTCGAGTCGGTGTCCCTCGACAGCATCCGTTGCTCAGTTCCGTTTTTCCGCACTTCGTGGGCCTCGGAAACGTAATGCTCAGTTCATTTCTTCAGAAAAACCTTCTTATTCTTCGAAGATTATTACCATTACATGATGGCTTCTTCATCCGAACCATCTACTCCACGGTCCGGTTTCAAGAAATGTCGTGACTGTGGGAAGAAAATGTCTTTAACGGATCCTCACAGGATCTGTTTGTGGTGCCTGGGATCGGAGCATCACTGTTCGGAATGTGAGGACTGTATGTCCATGATGGCGAAAGCCTTGAAGGAGCATAAGGGGAATTTAGAAAGAGGTAAGGGCTTTAAAACTTCTACTCCCTCGAAAGTTTCTTCAGCTGAGTCGAGACATTTGTCTCCTCGTCGACAAAAGAAACATTCCCGTTCAAGATCTCGAAGCGGTTCTGATCAGTCTTCGAGATCAAAACACTCTAAGAAGAGGCGTTGTAGATCTCCCTCTTCTTCTTCCTCTACTTCCCCAGAAAGGGACACTTGCCCCACGAAACACAGCTCTCTGGCTAAGTGGGAGGAATTCCGTAAAAAAATGCTTAGCGTCTTCGAGAAAGTGGCCTCGACCCCCTCGGAGATGTCTAAAGGTGATACCCTGGGTGAAAGACCCGAAAAATCAAAACGCCTCGAGTCGTTGAACCCGGCGAGAGAAAGTACTCGAGAACGTCATGAACCCTCGAGTAAAAGCAATAAGACCGCGTCATCGACGCCGTCGTCGAAGATTCCTTCGACTCACAAATCTGTGTCATCGACGCCTTTGTTGAAGGGCCCTTCAACGCATAAATCGGTTTCATCGATGCCGTCTTGACGCCACTGTCGACCCCGATGAAAGACAAACCTACAACTGCCACTACGTCACAGGCAGTAGAGGTGTCGAAAGCCCCGACCATGACGTCGAGGATGCCGTCGACAATCTTGACGACGCTGAGTAGGATTCCGATCCTCTCGAGTGCATCGAGGTCTTTTTAAACCTTTTCGACGCCTTTTTCAGGATTGTCGAAGCCTGTGACGTCCACGTCGACAACCTCAATGTTTTCTCAGGCAGTGACAATGAATTTGGCTCCTTCTTTTCTATAAATGGGTTTTAAACCATATCCTAGGTCTGACTGCTTTAGAGCCTTGTCCTCTATATATGAGGAAGGGGAGGATTCCGACAATGAGAGACCCTTTGGTCTGCAAAGGACTACAATACCCATGCCAGAGGAGTTAATCTCTGAGGAGAACAGGTTAAAAGACCTTCAATAGTCTCTACATGAGGCAAGTGGTTTAGATACTTCTCCAGAAGTAGAGTTGGCTAAACCAGACCTTGGAGAGCATGCTGAGACTCATTATAGGATTCTGATGGCCAGAATAATTGAATTCATGGGGAGGACTACACCTACACCTTCTTTTCAGCAGGATGACCTTACTGAGATTTTAGATAAAGGTCCACAGGAGGAACCTGTTGTTCCTTTTCATACTGCTCTGCAAAGAAAAATATCTGCTAATTGGGAAACTCCTGAAGTTATCCCTGCAGGAAATTAAAAAACTTTCTGCTAAATACAGAGTATCAGCTTCAGATCCTGAATATCTAAGCAAGCATCCAACTCCAGAGAGTTTAGTTGTACAGGCAGAGACTTAATCTAACAGTAAGACGGCATACCCTACTATTACACAGGACAGAGATGATAAAAGATTTGATGCCATGTCAAAAAAAGTCTTTTCGGCATGTAGCATGGTGTCTATCAACGCCACTTGCACGCTAGCAAGATTCAGCCACACACTTTGGGAGTGTGCTTCATCTGCGGCTGACTGTCTCCCAGAAGGAGAAGAACGGGATGCATTCTTAAACATCATCAGGGATGGAAAGGATGGAATATGCGAGTCCCTCCAAACAGGCATTGATTCTGCTGACAGCATCAGCAAGGCCATGACTGCAAGTACCACAATCCCCAAATTTGCGTGGTTGTTGAAGTCTGTTTTTGCTCCAGATGTACAAGCCAGACTTCTGAACATGCCCTTTGACGGCACTTCTCTATTTGGAAAAAAGGCTGAAGACAGCCTGGAGAGATTACAAACATCTAAGGCAGCAGCAAATCCCTTGGGGCTGCAATCCAGCAGACTCCAAATTGCACCTCAGGAGCTTCCTGGAGGGGTAGGTCCTTTCGCTTTTACTCCGCATTCGGAAGAGGTAGAGGACAGCCAGCTCAAAGGGGCCACAAACGATTCACCCGTGTGGACGGGTTAAAGGTACAAAACCCGCAGCAGCAGGTGCTACTTTACCCTTGGCATCTGCGTCAGCTGCTTCTAAACCCCTCTGAGGTCTCCCCTCACAAGACACCAGTAGGGGGCAGTTTAACTCAACATCTGGCAGAATGGCAGGCTATTACGTCAGATGCTTGGGCATTGGAGACAGTTGCCCAAGGTTACTGCCTGCCCTTCCTACACACTCCTCAGAGTCATCCACCGGTGAACAACTCTTTTGAGCTTCCAAACCCGCTCCTTATGCAGGAGATTTTAGACCTGCTAGAGAAGGGTGCCATAGAACTGGTACCCGTAGCGGAGAGGAACAAGGGTTGGTATTCCCCCTACTTCCTAGTACCAAAGAAGGACGGAGGAATGAGACCCATCTTGGACTTGCGAGAATTGAACAAATTCCTCAGGAAAGACAAGTTCAAGATGGTAATCCTTTCTCTGATCCTTCAGGCCCTCCAGCTTCAGGAATGGTTGGTATCTCTAGACCTTCAGGATGCTTATTTCCATGTGCTAATCCATCTCAAACACAGGAAATACCTGAGGTTTGAAATTGGCAATTCTCACTATCAATTTCGAGTTCTGCCATTTGGGCCGACCTCCGCCCGAGGGTCTTTACCAAGCTAATCCACGTCTTCCCCTACCTGGACAACTGGTTGATCAGAGCAGTATCTCCGGAACAAGCTCAGATCCAGCTAGATTATGTCTGCCACTTCCTTAACAGGCTGGGCTTCTCCCTCAACTTAAAGAAGTCACAGATGATACCATCACAGAGACTCCAGTTCATTGGAGCAGTCCTGGACACTTCCCTGGGAAAAGCCTCGCCACCAGAGGTGAGGGCTCAAGATATTCTACAGATGGTCACAAAGTTTCAAAATGCCCAACGTCTGCCAGCCTTTGACTTTTTGAGGTTGCTAGGCCTCATGACATCCTGCATCTTCCTAGTGCCAGAGGCTCGCCTGAGAATGAGATCCCTCCAGTGGGCACTAAGAACCCAGTGGTCGCAATTCTCAGGAAGAATGTCAGATCTCCTACAAGTCCTGGACAGAGTAGCTCGAGACCTTCAGTGGTGGGCCTGTCGGGAGAACATCTTAAAAGGAGAACAGTTTTGGCAACCATGGCCGGAGATAACAGTAGTCACGGATGCCTCACTCACGGGGTGGGGAGCCCATGCCAATGGCTTGCCCATCAGCAGTCATTGGTCTCCATCGGAGTCCAGACTACACATCAACCTGTTGGAGCTGAGAGCAGTCAGACTAGCGCTGAAAGCTTTTATGCCATCAGTACAGGTAAAGAATGTCCTGATAATGACGGACAACACAGTGGCCATGCACTACCTCAACAAAAGAGGAGGCGTAGGGTCACTGCCACTGTGCACAGAGGCAATGCAGCTCTGGTTTTGGCCAATTCAAGAAGGAATCTCTCTATCGGCAGTTCACCTAGCCAGAGAGAAGAACTTGATGGCGGACGCTCTGAGCAGGCAGAGCACAGTCTCCCACGAGTGGGAGCTAGCTCAGGAAGTCCTTCAAGAGATCTTCACCCTTTGGGGAACCCCTCAAGTGGAACTTTTCGCCACCAGCATCAACAGGAAGTGCGATCAGTTCAAGGGAATTTCCCCCGAGAGGAGCTCCAGGGGACGCGTTCGTAGTGGACTGGGAGTTTCCACTTCTGTACACGTTTCATCCAGTCCCTGTCATTCCTCAAATGATCAGGAGGTTGAGAAGATTCCGGAAACCCATGATCCTAATTGCCCCGGATTGGGCCAGGAGAACGTGGTACCCGGACCTTCTAGACATGTCCATCTGTCCTCCGATTCGTCTTCCGCAAAGAGAAGATCTTCTCTCGCAGAAGGGAGGTCAGGTTCTCCATCCAGACAACATAACCCTCAACCTTCACGCTTGGTTTCTGAAAGGTTGAGATAAAAGGATTGGGATCTCCCAGGTGAGGTCATGGAGGTGTTGCTTTCAGCTAGAAGGCCAGCAACAAAGACTTTATACCGCTTCCGTTGGAACAAATTTTACAGCTGGTGTAGAGAAAAGAATATTGAACCCTTTTCATGTAATATACCGATGGTGTTATCTTTCTTGCTTTACTTAGCAAATTCAGGTCTCCAAATTGGTACGATCAAGAGCTACCTCGCAGCGCTGTCTATCTTTAAGCGTACTGCTGAGGAGCCTTCATATTTCAAACTACCCGTAGTAATCCAATTTCTGAAAGGATTAACAAATGTCTATCCACCAAAACCTTTTCAGGTTTTTTTGTGGGACCTAAATCTAGTCTTAAAGTTTCTGATGGGTACTCCTTTTGAACCACTTAATTCTTGTTCACTAAAGTTTCTCACTCTTAAAACAGTCTTTCTAGTCGCCTTAACTTCTGCTAGAAGAGTGAGCGAATTACAAGCTCTATCTTGCAAACCTCCTCATACAATCTTTCATAAAGACAAGGTTGTCTTACAAGTGAAGCCCAATTTTCTCCCAAAGGTGGTTTCTGAATTCCATATTACTCAGAAAATAACCTTATCTTCGTTCTATCCTCCTCCCCATCCAGGGAAAGAGGAATAGAGATTACACAGGCTGGATCCTAGGCGTGCCTTGGGTTTTTATATTAGCAGACTTGCTAGGATAAGGCAAGCAGACCAATTGTTTGTAGGATATGCAGGGCACAAATTAGGATTGCCAATCACAAAACAGACCATTTCAAGATGGATCATTTTAACC
This sequence comes from Ambystoma mexicanum, assembly GCF_040938575.1. NCBI lineage: Eukaryota > Metazoa > Chordata > Amphibia > Caudata > Ambystomatidae > Ambystoma > Ambystoma mexicanum. Next base: position 1,417,169,845 of record NC_090923.1, on the reverse strand, counting down.
ATTTTAGAATGCTACAAATTGGCAGGAAAAGAACCCCCTCAACATCTTAGGGCTCATTCAACCAGGGGTATCGCAGCCTCTTCGGCTCTCCAAAGAGGGGTCCCAATTAAAGATATATATGCGGCTGCCCCATGGTCGTCCGCACATACTTTTACCAAATTTTACAGCCTAGATTCCTCCTCTAGCCAGGAAACAAGATTTGGGAAAGCTGTGTTGCATTCTGTACATCTTTAAAGCGAAATATTTCATCTTTACTCCCACCTCCTGTTTATACTACTGCTATGGGAGACTATCAAAGATAAGGAATACGTCGGAGGACACAATCCCTTCGAAGAACAAGTTACTTACCAATCTGGTAACGTTCTTTCGATGGGATGTTCCTCCAACGTATTCCTTATCGCCCCTCCCATCCATCCCCGCAGTAAAACTTCCCTTGTAGTTGCAGTTTACGCTCCTTCAAGGTCAGTAACCAATTAATGCAAAGCAAATCTGAACTTCAAAACGGAACTGAGCAACGGCAGCTGCACAAGTCTATTTATATTCATGATGACGTTGGCGCCGATACAGAGGCTGTCGAGGAACACCGACTCGAGGGACATCGACGCACAGCGCTCTCTACTGAAAATGTTTTCCAAGGCCAGCAAGCTGGAATGGATAACATCATCAAAGATAAGGAATACGTCGTAGGAACATCCCATCGAAAGAACGTTACCAGTTTGGTAAGTAACTTGTTCATTGGTTGTATACTGGTATGGGGCAATCTTTGACTTATCATATGAGTGATAATTGACTTGGCTATGTGAGGGCGACTGCGGACTACACCTTTGAGCCCTATTTGTCATTATTGACCATTAGTGTTCATTAAGCAGCGCAGAGTTTGTGCATTGTGTCGTGCACCCAGTATTTTGTGTACGTGCTTACATTGTGTACACCACTGCGTATTGAGTGTATGTACGATTTAAGGAGCGGGAAGCATCAGGACCGTAGTAAGAAGGAAAACAATTACCTACGTACCAACTCTATGAGTTGTAAGCCGCAGTACGCAGAGCGGGCGCCTGTGATGGTTACATGCCCCCAGGGGTTAGCTGAGGCCTCTGAGCAGGCCACACTGGAACACCCCGCCCATAGAAGAAATGTGTGGTTGAGATCACAGTGAGTGCTCTGTTGCCGCCTGGTTCATCGCCGGTTTGTCAACCTGAGAAGACGAAGCTACAGCCCTCCACGTTAACCCTAAAAATAGAACATTTAAAACAAGCTAGAAGATTGCAGCTGACTCCTGATAAAAGCTTTGTTTAAAACAAGCTAGAAGATTGCAGCTGACTCCTGATAAAAGCTTAATTGTAAAGAGGAAAACCTTGTCTTCTACCTGAACACCAAAAGGGATTCCATTGAATTCAGTATAACCTGCAACAGACTTAACCTACATATCTGTTGAAACAGATGAGGTTTTCCCAGTCTCCACAGTAACATATACTCAAATTACCCAAACAACTGTGCAAATCAAATCTCAAATCCGCCATAATGTAAATAATCAACCACAATACTCACTGACTAAAATAGCAACTCTTCTTCGCAAAGATGGTCTGGGTTTAAAATCACAGAAAAACATGAAGGATTTCTTTATAAAATTGGGAACAACATCTTCTGATAGAAACAAATGTGTTTGTGAACAAGTGGATGTGGAGGCAGGAGGGCCTCTAAGTCTGACCCAGGCCGTGTCAGAGTCAAAGGCCGGTCACAAATCAAAGTGGATACACAAGCAGAGGGAGGTTTCTGGCCCGCAGACAAAGTGGCGCTCACCCGAGGGGCCGCGGCCAGTAAACGGAAGTTTCCGCTGGAACGCAGATGGGAGGGGGTTGCAGAAGCGGGTGGAAGCTCAGAAATGGGAACTCGGAACCACGAGGAAAGTGAACGGCGTCTCTGGCGTCCGTTCATTAACAATGATGAACAAACAGGAACGGACGCCGAGCGAGACAAACGTGACATGGACTTCACAATACCCGCTCCCCGCTCCTGCATACAAACAAGAAACTTACCTGTTAGTCGGTTTGGCAGCAACCCATGGAAGGGGAAAGCCACCGGAACGGGGGATGAGACATCTTGGCAACCTTCGTACAGAGAGGAAGGGGCGGGGCTTATGGGGGTATTTATAGTCTTAACAATCAAGTCCCTTCTGATTGGTCAAAACCCCTCTGACCCCTATTTAAGGAAGAAACTGACAACGGACTGGGTGTGTTTCATCTGATTTCTTTCAGAACACCCGAGCTGAGGGAGAGAGAGCCACACCGGAGACGCTCTGGGCTTATGAGGATTAACCTAAGGAGACAACAGGTTCATCCCTACAAAGGAAGGAGCAGAAGACTGAATTGAAGTTCTTTATCTTTTATTTTAAATACTTTTCCTTGAACATCTGAATAAAAGGCTGTTTTATTTTCCAACTCGCTGCCTTCCTGCCTCATCCTTACAGTGTGTTAAAAGACAATCTGGAGCCTGCTTTAGGAATCTCTGACAGAGGTGTTCTGGAAGCATTGCCAAGAGTGGAGATGAATATTTGGTTTGCCTGCTATTGTGACGGATATGCACGGAATAAAGCCTGTGGAGTGGAAAGGATTGATTTGATGGGCGACCCGGCCTCCATATTGACAGAACATTTAACATTTAACCCAATTGACCTGCCCGAGTCTGAGTTGCAGGGAGGTCTACGTGAAACTGTAAAGGAAATGGATGATAGCGTGAAACTGACTGCCCCATTTATAACGGCATTGACTCTTGTTTTGAGCTCTTTTGTATACTTATACGAGAATATAAAAGATACTCTCACTGCAAATGTTTTACAGTCATGAAATAAAGCTGGCAACCCACATGTTAAAAGACGTTGTGGAAAAACAGAGTAACAAGAGCTCAACGCAACATACTAAAACATCTATATCATTGGAAGATCTAAGCAAGAAAATTAACGGGATCATAAATACTTTGGCAATTCAACATAGCCTTATTATGAGCCTTCTTAAAGTCAGAGCTGCAAAGGACGATCTGATGGTCAACTTGACTGAGGGATGTAAAAAGGCTCAATCAAGCAATGCAAAAGCCGGTAAAGTCTCAGATTTAGCACATTCAAGAAGACCAGGGGTCCCAGCTGAAGATCTAGGAACATTAGGGTCAGAAAGTGTTGAAGAGGTAAATGAAACTATTATAGATCTGGCTGTGAAGCAAAGTAAACATTCTGGGGGAAATGTGCAGCTGAAGGGGATGAAAAAGAAGAAAAATAAGAAAGAAAAGAAACACAAAAAAACCTTCAAGGGATCAAGAAAGTATCTGAGATTCCTGGGCCGATCTCAAGATGTAAAGATAGTAGAAGATCAAGTGTATAATAGCTGTGAAAAGGAGAATAATGATAATCAAAGCCCCAGATGATCTCCTCCCTTCCAGAATGATTCTTTGAAAAGAATCACAGACTTCTGACAATGAGGGAGTTCTGAATTGTGATATCTCTGTACAAACAATTGGAACTCAAATTATACAGAATTCACAGGAGGAAAATGTAAACTAAAATGGGAAATGTCCTGCTCAAAATAGAGAGTGGGAGAGAGATAAGTGATGAGATTAAAAAGAAGTCATGTACAAATGCGCATTCTCAAGTGGACTTGCGACAGCTTGCAGCTCGGCATGAGCTGACTAATAAGTCTCCAAAGGCCACACAAAGATTACCCCCAGAGAAGTGGGCCCCGATATTCCTCATGGGGAAAATAAATACCAAAGGTGGCTCTGTAACAAAAGTTCCTTCACCTTCACAAATTGCTCCGTTGCTGAGGTTAGTAGAGGAGGAGAGACCAATACTCACTTTGACTCACCTACAAGCTAACCAAACAAAAACCCCACAGCCGCATGTTCCTGTAGAGAGCATGCTGGCGTCCTGTGAAAGAGAAAATGGTAAACAGAGTGTAGACTCTGAAGGAAATTAAGAGTTTTAAAAGTCCTTCTTTGCACGTCTGCATGTCTGGCTGGAACATTTGGCTGGCCTTGGAGAGCAGATAGTACTGAATAGACAATCGATTCTGATGATAGTAAAGGACATGCCAGACCTATATTTACTATCCATACATGATATAGACTATATCCCCTTTCCCTATGAAAATCAAATGAATATAGCGGAAATTGACCTTTACTCTCGTTTGGGGGTAAACGCATAGTTGGCGGCTGAAAAAGCTTTGCTGAAAATGGGATTTTAAACCTCAACGACTAAACACAAAGAGAGAAGACAAGGCTTTATAACAACAAGCAAAACGAGGTCATTGACCAGATTCATGAGCAGGAGTTGCAGAGGCCTTTGGCAATTCTGAATGGAGGAGTGGAGAATCAGTACAGTAGTGTTTGGTCCTTATTCCCAGGGATCTTAACGCAGGTCTTTCAGAGACTTGTGGAGAATAACATCTTGCTTAAGTGAAAGGTGAACTCAATATATTAAGCTGGAACACGAGGGGTTATAGGAGCTTTGTGAATGAGACTACTAGCAGCAAAACATTTGGTTCTTTTGATCTGATATTGTTGCAAGAAACTTGGCTGCAGATTGAATTAAAACTTGATGGCTTCACTATATTAGGTCAATTGACAGCTAGCACTAAAGGTGGTCGCTCATCTGGTGGCCTCATAACTGTGGCGCAAAATGCAAAAATAACAGAAATGGTGACGCTAACAAATTCTTACTACAGTATACTTTCTTCGAAGCTCTGTTATTACTCAAACAAATTTTTCAAGAGTATGGTCATTATAAATCTCGATTATAACCCTGCGCGTTCCACCTTGGATGGGTTCCTGGAGCACACTACGGAAACATTGTCAGATTCCATGGGTGAGGGGGAAGTTCTGAGTATTTTGATTACAGGACATCTGAACTCAATTGTTTAGTCCTCCTCTATAATCAGAGGGGAAATGGTATGAATGTGGAGAATGGTAAGAAGTGCACACACCTTTTTAAGGAGTGGGATCTGGTGGACGGAGATCTTAGCCCCACTTTTACGCATGAGTGAGATAGAACCAAGTCTGTTATTGATTATATTATTCTATCCAGAGACTTGTATGATCGCTGTGTCAGGATGCAGATTAGAACTACAAAAAAAGGTGACCATAACATGCAGACTGCCAAATTATGTGGGGGAAGAAATAAGGCAGATAGGGGTCACCACTCAGACCTATTGGTGAATCAAGGGTGTAACAGATTGGCTAGCGTTAATAAAAACGGGCGTGTACAGATTAAAAACTTAGGGCCTCATTACACGGACGGCGGTAAGGGTTAACGGTCACCGTTAATGGTACCAGTGATCGTTAACCCTTACCGCCTTACTACGAGGTCCCTTTGCGGGTTGGAGAATTTAACGCCTGCTTTTTGCAGGCGTTAAAAACCAACCCGCAAAGGGACCAGGGAGCTAATTACGGTACCGCAATTTGGGGTGCCGTAATTAGCACCTTCCTCATTCCCATTATGCCCTATGGGGCAAAAATGGGAATGGGGAAGGGCAATGGGGGAAGGGGGAATTACCGCCCCACCAACCTTGGAATAGGGCGGTAATTCCCCTTTCCACCAAGGCGGTGCCAGTATTTTACCGGCATGGAGCAAGGTGCTAATAGCACCTTGGTCCACCGCCGCCGTGTAATGAGGCCCTTAGTGTCTGTGGTCTTTAACATTCGAGCAACTAACCCCAGACTGCTCTCCAGACCACTTTCAAAATGTTATATGAGAATTGTATAAACCTTGCATGGGTAGGAATACTCGCCAAATCATAAATATCAATTTGATTAGGAGACCTCGCAGGGCACAAGAGAATCTAAGAGACTTGAAGAAGAGGGCTGTGAACAACGCAATCTAGCCGTCAAAGCAATTGTGTTTCGGAAGATCTATGGTTCACACACTTCAGGCATTTTTTTGGTAAAATCAATCAGGATGTAGCCAACCTGTCTTTAAACATCCTGTGGTCTCAGTGCTCCTCTCTGGGAGTGGTGGGAAATCTTATTAAAAAATCATCCTTTTCTACGGCAAAGAACTGTCTAACTCCATTTTAAAAGCAACTCGTTTACCTGGACCATGATCTTACATCTTCTATTTAAAAATATTATAGAAAAGAGGCAATGTCCGTAAAGCTGGAAAGCGGCTGTTGTTATACCAATCTATAAGAAGGGCCATCGGGTTGATCCAAGCAACTATCGCCCGATCACCGTTATGGATGCGGACAGCAAGATTTTTGCCAGGCCGTTTTATTAGAGTTGGAGGGTTGGCCAGAAAGTGATTGTATGTTGGGTAAAGCACAAATTGGCTTTAGAAGAAGTATGTCCACCACCTTAAAGGGTTTAATAGTGAATATGCTGAGAGATAACTCATAGAAGACAGGCAATCCCACCTCTATGTGGCCATGATTGACCTCTCTAAAGCTTTCAATGCCATAAATAGAAACCGTCTGTGGGCAAAATTGAGAACTTGGTGCATTCCTGCTGGCCTATTAGCAATCCAGGTGTACCTACATCAAAACACAAATGTTCAGGGTAGACTAGATGCCCTGGGACATCTTTCAAGACCTATAAATACAGAGAGTGGAGTAAGGCAGGGATGCATTCTTGCTACGTGCCTCTTTAATTTGTATGTGGCGGACCTAAATGATGCACTGTGTAGACATGCCTTTGCAAGTATTAAGATTGGTTTGCATAAGAACAGTTGGATCTCTTATGCTGATGATATTCTACTCTTAGATTTTGCTCCTCGAGGAATTCAACAACTGTTAAGGGCAATGAGTAGTTATGTATCAGAAAACGAGTTGGTGATCAAACCTGGGAAAACAAATATAATGAGGTTTTGTAATACGTCCAGAAAAGGGATCCAAAGGAAATGGTCTATTATGCACAATAAATCTCCCTGGTGCGTAAACTACCTATCTTGGCTTTTGACTTATTGCACATCCTAATATGATAATGGTGGAGGGCAGGATCAAATCCAAGATAGGTCAATTGGCTGCGCAGATGAAGTGCATTAAGGGTGCCTATTGTAAATTCTCTGTGATTCCCCTAACACAATTATACAAAGGCAAAGTGATGCCCACTCTGACTTATGACACAGACATTTATTCTCAGGCCTTGAACCTTAACTGGGAACGACGTTTGGGAAGGCTTTGGAGGAAGGTATGGGGACTTCCAAAGTCCCTGCCAATAGCTGCACTCCGCTGTGAGTTGGGCCTGAACTCACTTAGGGCAAGTATGGATTGAAGGCTGCTCCAACTGTATTGGTCGCTTAAGATCCCCCAGAAATATTCTCTGTTCACCTCAGTGAACAATGAGGACATAAGGCAATCCAGTGCATATTTGAAGATCCTGACTAAGAAGGTAACTTGTGTTCTTACCACAATTTCAAGTTAGGAAAAGGACTTAATGACTAATCATATCAGTATTAAGAGGATGATAAATGGGATGGATTGGTTAATAACGATTGATGTAATGCGCTCATTGAGACTTCACAGTAGCTTCTCAGTCCTGGACAAGCCTAGAGGAGTTTTGGCGACCTAGTTAACAAGGTTCCCCGATCATAGTGAGAGAAATGCACGATTAGTATTTCGATTAAATATATTACCCAGTGGGGAAACTATGTCGAAACGGTCTTGGGAGAAGGCTCCAAATGAGTTGTGTCCCACATGTCATGGTGAGATCAGACAATCACTGCGACATGTTATGATTGAGTGCCCCGGAACAAGAGAACTGAAGATGTCATTGTTTGGCTGCTTTGTACATGATCAGGATTGGCTGCACACCGAAGAGTTCTGGTATAGACTATCCTCAGGGCATCAAATCTGTTTATCAATTGAGCTCATAAAAGTATTAAAATTGCTTGGTTTTGTACAAAGATGTTATGTTTTAATGATTCAGAAACCCTGAGGACTCGTTAGAACTTCTGATTTTGTTTATTTAAGTAAAATGAAAATTCGATTTCTAAAATATGTTTGTCTAAGATGATGACCTATTTTGTATTATGTGAAAAGTTAATTGAGTGACTGGAACACATAAATACATATTTTTTTTTAAAGTGAAGAAAGTGGGTGAAATTCCTAGTACTCTCTAAATGGCTTTGGGGGCCCTCCTTCATACTGATCAACTCAGTATGGTTTGAGATCCGGGAGCAAGTCTCCCCATCATCTCCTAGCGGCACAAGAACATCTCCAAGGAGGCTACAAACACCAGAGACTTTACTTATGGACTGAAACAGAAAGGTTATGAGAGACTTTGGGCCTCATTACATTGTTGAGGCCTTAGGTCCCCGCCTGTTCCGGCTCTGCCGGTCTGGAGTCCGAATCACGATTGCTGGTGAAAGAAGAGTCCATTGGTCCGCATTTTTTCCCAGCCCCCTTGGTCATGTTGCTCCACCTGTCTCCCCTCTGTTACCACTATCCAGTAAAAGGGAGTGCGCCCTGGCTCTTTATATCAAAGGATCTTTAACTAGATTAGATTCTTGCAGCTGGGTTTTCTAGTTGACTCAGCGTCCCTCCAGTGGACCTAGTCGCTGGTGAGTTGGTGTGGATTTTTGATGATCTACAGGATGTCCCCAACCCTGGTGGGCAGGCCTAACAAACCCACATAGTCCAGCAATAGTCTCCTACTTCTGCCGATGTCAGAGAGGAGCAGATTACGGGTCCTCGCCTCCCCCAAACGCAGTAGCGCAGTGCTTCAATGACTTGCAACCGGGGCAGCTCAGTGGTTATGGGGACCAAACCCTGTCCCGTGTCAGTAGCCTCAGGTGCTGCCCCTCCACTCCGCTTCTATTTTCTTATCCTGCCAATTGTGGGCCACTCAGTGGGTTTATGTTCTAGAGTTTGGACGTGACCCAGCAGTGTGGCCTAATAGTTCTTCTGTGGGGGCATTGATGTGTCCCTTGTCCCATGGGGTGTCTTATCAGGCAATGCAGTGCTCATGTCCAGCCCGGGGGCCCGTCCAACATCCGCAGATGCAGTGGTTCCTCTTGCAGTGGAGTCCCAGAGAGATCCTTTTCATCAGACCAGCCAGCGGCATAAGTTGTTATAAAAACCACTGTACAGGGGTACTACCCAGCAGGGCCCCGCTGTCACGTCCCTGGTCGCGGAACACCATTCTAACAAACTGTTATGACCGGCTCTTGGTCATAGGGTTCACTCCAAGGGACACTCAGGATACACAGGCCAAGTACGCATAGTGGTTACTTTATTAAGGTCCTTCTGTTACAAGGATCAGATGTCATCATAGTTATTAGGAGATAAAGAGGAAAGGGACAGGAGCCCACTGGCTCCCACCACCCAGGCTCACATAATCTAACTGCCTGGGTTAGAACCCATTCAACCCCAAACATTCTAATCTCACACTCCAGACTCACAGCCTACATTCTGATGGTGACATCAATCCTGGCTCAGCACACATGCAAGTATAAGAGCCAACCCTAACACCTCCTTTCCTACAACAAACAAACACACCTCAAACACACACTTAGAGAAAGCAACCCTAACAACCCATTCAACCCCAAACATTCTAATCTCACACTCCAGACTCACAGCCTACATTCTGATGGTGACATCAATCCTGGCTCAGCACACATGCAAGTATAATAGGGTTAGATTATGTGAGCCTGGGTGGTGGGAGCCAGTGGGCTCCTGTCCCTTTCCTCTTTATCTCCTAATAACTATGATGACATCTGATCCTTGTAACAGAAGGACCTTAATAAAGTAACCACTATGCGTACTTGGCCTGTGTATCCTGAGTGTCCCTTGGAGTGAACCCTATGACCAAGAGCCGGTCATAACACAAACTCACCCCACTTTCCCACTTGCCTCTGCACACCCGACGACGGCGGTTAGGTGACTCTTCCTGGCGCAGTCATAAGAAGGTCCTGTACCCGGGACGGACTCCTTTCCTCCAGTGGCAGATACCTTGGCGTCTTTCCACGCTGCGCCATAGGTATCGGCATTGCTTGAGGGCTCGTCGCATGAATCATCACTTGATCAGGAAGTAACATGTTGTGGAAAGAGTACGGGACGCGGAGCATGCATCACGTGATCAGGAAGGAATCCCTATTTTGGACGAAGCACGTGACACGGAATGTGCGTCACGTGATCCGATCATGTGACCGCCTTTGTCATTCAAAAGAAACGAGCGCACTCACAAACAACGCTTCAAAGCTGCTTCCGGCAGGTACTGTTTGGCGTTTTCATAGTTATTGTTTCCTTTGGCTACTTTGATCGCAGACTGTTTCCACGGACCTCTTGTCTCCCCTTGGTACTACCACACTATTCATCTTACTTGGAATTTACGACCTTGGCTTTCAACTGGATTTGTTTCTTGGATTATCCTCTGCAATTGACGTTACCTCTTGGCTTCTGACCCCGGATTGTGTACTGGACTGAGTACGGATCTCTCTGCCATTGTACTTTGCTCATGTTTATCTGCTGATTCAGGTGTGAACCATCCAACTAGAGTGCCAACCTATTTGCCATCTGTCGCCTGCTGCCGTCGACTATTGCAGACCCCTGCCCATTTGCTACATCCAGGGTATCCTACCACCTGCACTTGGGTAAGCCTTCTTGTGTGCCTTTTTTCATTGTTCTCATTGTTATTGCTTTTCATTGCCTAACCCTGTTGCTTGCCTTGCACTGGTCAGGGGGGTCCTTCCGGCGTTCCTGGTTCCAGGCTGACGGTACTCTACACCTGTGGCCTCAAAGATTGCACAGGCAGTTATCTTGTTATTTGCCCGTGCAGTACTTGGGGACGGAGGTTTCATCATCTACACGACCATCAAGTCTTAACACCCGCAGGGTGCGAGTGTTCCTGCCGCTGCTGGCGTGGTCTGTACTATCCCCCACTACAGATGTGTGCACAGTGCAACCTCAACGTACACAATGGTCACGCTGTCAGTGTGGGCTAGTGGGTTGTTAGCTGGGCCCCACGTTATCCTGTTTGCCTGTGGGCCCAGTGTCTCTCACTCCCAGAGGGGCGTGGCCGCACCAACACACTGATCCAAATAGTAGGGGTGAATGTTGTGCAATCCGAGCGGTACCTGCTTGTGATGCCAGCAGTGTTGCAAGGATTTAGTTAGAGGGGAAAGGTAGCACATCCCGTGGGGCCGTTATGATTGCAGACGGTGAACGGTTGGGGCCCAGGACATGGCATGGGCAAGTGGCCGCTGATCGTCCCTCAGCGGACTGCCGTTGTAGCATCGTAGAGCCGCCTGCTCTCAACGTCTCTGCAGACCTGCGGTGTCACACCATCCCCACCTCCTCACGGCAATCACTTCGTAGGTGAAGAGTGGAACAGAGCGGGCAGAGTCACACAGCCCGACCCCGCTCAGGCCGCCACAGCGCCTGGCTCGAGTAATGGGTCCACCCGCTTCTACGGATGCTTCCCTCAGAGCCTGCCCAGCCGCCTCACCGTCAGTTCTGCAGCGGCTCAATTACACACTTCCACTGCACAGATCTGGTTGAATTTTGAACATGGGATGCTCGAAGGCAATCAGCACATGTGTGTAGAATTGAAATTTCGGACACAGGCACTAGAGCAGATATTTTAATGATCAGGATTTTGCCAGGGCCGGAGCTAGCTCCTAATCTGCCCTTTCTTTTGCTGCTGAACAGCGCCACCTTTGCCTGCCTGTTCTGCTTGGATATCTCTCCAGCCCATGTAAGTATGCCATTGGGTTTAGACCTAAGGACCTTTCACACCGTCATTATGCCATCGAGCACTGGAAAGGAAGTATTTACATCTCACTAATCCTCCTGCTGCTTAAGGTTTCTCTTTCTTCCAGGGTAGCATGTAGGAATAATTCAACAGCTATCTATTTATTTCTCAACAATGTTTTTTCTGCAATTACTCCTTGGAAGCTAATATTCATGTATTATCTTTACAATACTGAGTTAGTTTCTGGCCATATTAGCTTCCCACCTTTTCTTCTCTCTTTAGGGGTGAGCATTTTTTATTTTCTGCTGACTGTGGACGGCACGAGGAGGTCTGTGAAGACCAGCATCTGTCATATCTATCATTCTTAACATATTGAGGAACCTTTCCATGCCTTGTTAACTCTTATGGATCAGGATCCCGACTCTGTGTTGGCCATCACGTGGGTTGGCAGCCTATCACACTGAAATTACTACTGCACATGCTGCCATTAGTGCTCTGCTTGATCAACTGCAAACCAGCAAACAGCTGTTACCCGATGACACCCCTGTGCTTGGGGTGGCTGCAGCCAGCCTGTACCAACATCCCCTACAGTGTTCCAGTAGCAGGAGGTAGCACAGTTCCAGTTCTCCGCCCACCATAGACCCTTCCTGTAGGCCCCACGGAGTGTTTCTTTGATGACCCGAAATCCTATAGAAAGTTATTTTCCTATTGTCTTATCCAGGGGGAGTTGCAACTGTCTGGACTAATCTTTTTTCAGAAGGTAGCTACGGAATGGTTTATAATTTTGGTTCCCTGACAACTGCTCTGGCCAAAGTATTCTATAGACAATACAAAACACAATCTTCGGACCTAGAATTATTAACACTTAAGAAAGGCAAGAAAGATCTTATTCAGTATGTAGATTTATTTACCAGCTTTCACCGCTCCCTGCATGTCCTGAAACAGAAAAATCTGTGTTTATTTTATAGGCTTCAAGAGGGAAAAAAAGACGCTTTGTCAGTGGTTACCTCTTTGGCCAGAGCTTTCCCTGCATTTGTGGACCTTACATTGCAGGTGGATCAGAGTTTATCAGAGCATAGAGGAAAGAGTTGAACACAGAAAACCTGAATTCTGTAGAGGTCCCTGAGGTTCACTCCTGAGTCAAGTGACCCTATAAAATCCAAAGTCCTTGACTCTTTGCCTTAATCCATGCAGATAGGTGGCTAGTGAAGCATACTGAAGAATGGGAACAACATAGTACAGCTGTTTTATGTTTATATATGCCAAATGCAGACAGTTTCTTCAGGAGTTGCCATTTGGACTACTGAAACCACAGAGAAACACTACTGATTGTCTCTTGGGTGAACCGGAGAGACGAGTGCTATGGCATCCTGCGAGAATTGCTGCCGAATCTGCTTTAGTAGCATCAATCAAAAATGTTGTAATATCTGATAGTGAGAGCTTTTTAGCTTCTGACCTATTTCAGTGCAGGCCATGGAGAAAGTATTAAAGAAGATACATTCCACATCTTGTACAGGTGATACCCTGGCTGCTAAAATTGTTTTGAACAATATTTGTTCCTTCGCACCTTTTTTTTAGTAATTCCTCTTTTTCCCATGGAACAATTCCGGATGACGTTAAAAAGGCAGTGGTTACATCACTACTAAAAAAGGCAGGACTGGACCCTAAAAATGTGAACACCTTTAGACCCATCACAAAGGTTCAGTTTCTTTTGAAAGCTGTAGATTGAGTGGCCACTATACAACTACAAGAAAACATGGATAAGGCTAACATCTTGCATCTCAGTCAGTCTGGATTCAGAGCGCACCACGGCACAGAGAGTGCGTTACTGGATCTTCAAACTCAGATGTTGGACACCAACGACAAGAGAAAAGCAGGATTGCTGATGCTGCTCAATTTATCTGCATCGTTTGATCTCCTGGATCATAAGAAACATTTAGCTACATCATATTCTGTGGCCCAGTGTTCGCCGTCAGCTGTCGAGTGGACTGGGTCATTTATGTCGGGGCAGGATGTCAAGAGTGTCTTGGGCACAGGCGTCCTCCACTTAAAAAAGATCTAACGGTGGAGTTACTCAGGGAGCGTGTCTGTCTCCTGCACTCTTCAATGTCTACCTGCGCCATTTGTGTAACATTCTAGATGGAGCAGGATCCAGATTCATCTACTATGCTGATGACACTCAGTTATTGATTGAACTGAGTGGGGATTATGCTAAGGACGTAAGGAACATTACGAATATTTACCAACTGGTTAAGCACTGGATGACAGCTAATTGGCTCTGCCTGAACAGTGTAAAGATGAGATTCTGATTTTTGGTTTCCCCCAAGCAAGAATGAAGTTGGACCCATGTTATTCAGAATTCTCTATTGACGGCCATTGCATTAAAACACTAGACAACGCTAAAAACCTGGGAGTGATAGTTGACCACTCACTAGGTGCTGATGCTCAGATGAAAAATGTCATTAAAAAATCACAATACTGTAAGGAACTCATGGTGGCAACTGTTGCAGAGGAGCTGGCGCTTTGGCTAGTGCCTTCCTGCACCCCTCAAACGCTTTACAATGATGCAAGATTTCTCTAAGCAGTATAGCACTGAGAAAGCTTTTTTCATGCAAAAGTAATCACACACAAGCATGGTCTGTAACTAAATAAAGATAGGTAGTATTTAAAATATAAGGTGCAATTAACCATTTGTTGAAGACACATGTGAATGTTACTCTGTGTAGTTTTAAAATCAAATCTCAAAGCAGGCTCTCTGCCAGAAGGAATGCAGCTTGTTTTACAAATAGACTATATGCATTGCGTGGGGTCCGGCTAGCTCTAGCAGAAAGCACAAGGTGACTCACCAGCGGTTCCTGTCCATCACAAGCCAATGTAATGGAGACTAAAAAAGATTCAGCACGACATACAGAATACTATGGGGAAAACAGGGTTTTTTGTAGAAATTACTGGACCAGATAAAATATAATTTAATTGAATGAAGAGTTGAGAGAAGGGTGGGAACATGTGTTTATGTATAAATGTTTATAACATAGCAAATGATGCTAAGTAAGAGCACAATGTATTCCTGCAGATGCAGCACTATGTTAAAATAGGTTGGTCTAAATGTAAACATGGCCATGTAAAACTGGAGACTACAGCATCCCTTGTATGGCAAGAAGGACAGTTTTGGATGAGCTCTGCCAGTATCCAGTAACCAAGTCAAGAGTATTTAAGCCCCAGGCCCAGCAACAATCTTCAGGACCTGGGAGCCAGCCAAGGAAGACAGAATGCTGGCCAAAATGGCAGAGTCCTCTGCTATTCCCCAAATCTTCATCTTTGTAAAGGTTTAAGTTTGTTATCTCTTGCAAGATAGACGCATGGCCTTAATTCCGTAGAGGGGTGCATTTACTCTGGTTTGAGCGTGATCAAGGGGTACCCCAATGTATTTAAGGGGTACAAGTATGGCCTACCTTTCACAACAGATCCGTTTCTGAAAGCTGTAGATCGAGTGGCCACTATACAATTACAAGAACACCTGGTGTGTGATAGAGTTTACAGGAAAGAAAGCAGTGTTCAAAAATAATAAGTCACTCACGTTTTGAGCACGGGACAAGGCGGAACTCAAGAGCAGAGCACACGCTCAAATTTTCCCAGCTCGAGATTACAGAGACTCAGTCTATCAGAGCCTTCTGTGGTTAAGTCTCTTTTCTACGAAAAGTCTCTTGCCTATGAGGATCTGATATATTCCAAATAATAAACAAAAGTTATTTTCTGTTCGCACGTTAGGCCTTCTCACCCCTGGATCCCTTCTGCCGGGCTCAGATCCCTAGAATGTTCTTTACGATATTGGGGTCTTCAGTGTTGTGTCTGCTGCTTCCGAAGGCCTGCGATATTCAGACCAACCAAACAAAGTTCTTTTAAAGTGGTTTACAGAGTGATGTTTCTTCACCCCTGGGTCCCCTTCTACCGGGCTCAGACCCCTCTTGAATGTCAGCCTCCCTCTGTCGGGTTCACTACGACTTTCAACACAATCTTGTCAGTGCTTTTCACAAATCTTAAATGTCTTTTAAACAGTTCACTGTAGACAACCCTCTGCCGGGTTCACTCTTGTCAATACACTGTACATTGGGACTTCAGACTTTGCCCCCTTTTTATCAGCATCCCTCCGTCGGGTTTACTCTTGCCAGTCTTTGTAATTCACACAGTTTTGCGATTTAGGGTTCACTTCCCTTTGTCGGTCAAAGACTTTCGACTGTACAGAGGATTTTACTAGACCTCTGTATGACCACATTGACCCTCTTCTCAGCGCCATTCCTAAGGCCTTGTGGCAATGGTAGTTTCAACCTTAGGGTAATCGCCCAGATTTTCTCAAGTGAACACCCACGTGGTGTCTGCCTCCTCTGTCGCCGGATTTCCCCTCTTGTATCAAACAAACAATTCTTGGTACTTAAAGACAGTTCGGTTTCTTATCGGCTCTCCGCTCGACTCATCGGCTGTGATGAACTGCTTGGCTTTTTCTTGTCTGTTGAGTCAAGGCCGGTACCACGGTGGCAAGCGTCTCCCCTCGGCTTGGTTAGCAGCGTAGGAGGGCCTTGTGTACCATTGACATCTGCTGCAAAACACGCTTTATATTGTTTGCAGTCTTACGATTCCTTCTGTAGGGGATTGATGGGCCTGACTCGGAAAGGGCAAGGTCGTCTCTCTCCTTGTTACCCTCTCGGTTCACGCCGTCTTTCTCTGCCTCTTGATCTGCCTTGCTGAGTAAGCTCTCTCATTGTGCAGTCTGTCTTGCTCGTATTGTGCTCTCTCTCGTGCTCCACCTTTTATCCCGGTGGGGAAGGGAAAGTACCGTCAGGTGTGTGTGATTCTGGTCAATTGCCTGACTTTGCCTGACCCTGGCGCTGGGACATGTCAGGTAAATGGCTTTGGTGTTTGTAAGTCGTTTGTGATGTGTGAGAGTGTTTGTGGCAGAAAAGGGGGGTGGGGTAGAGAGTTTGAGTATCCTACGGGGTAGGATGAGAAAAAGGTATAAGAAGGGGCTACTGTATCTCATCCGTCGGTGTCCCACTTCCACTCCTCGAGGGCCCCCCTGTCATGATCCATCGATCACGCCCCTTCTGGTCTTCCTGGTCCCTGGCACGTCGGGGGTTACTCGCTGTAGTACACCCAACATGGCCGTATACACGGAACGCGGTCTATCGACCTTTACGTCCTATGCAGCACGTCCTATAAATTAGCCACTCCCCTGCGGTTCCACGCGTCTCAACGCTACCGATAGCTGTGGCCTGACGTGCTCCGTAGTTCGTTCTCCTGAACTGTGTTGCTTCCTGGTTCCCGGACCTTCCTCCTTCTCCTTTCCTACTACCTTCCTTGGTCCTGTCTCTTCCGCGTTCCGCGTTCCGCGCAGACCGCCTCCGTGTGCTGCCTCCATTCCAAGCTTCCTGGCTGGAGTTTCCTAGATCCCGGACGAAGAAGCTGAACGAATCCTGGAATCCGAAGACGACCGAGCGGGCTTGTACAAGACCCGAACTGCTCGAAAGAAAACCCCGACAAAGGACTCCGCAAAACAGAGAAAACAGGTGAGAAAAGGAGAAACCTGTGACAGATTGAGGAGCCACCTGACCGATCTCGATACAGACATGGAAGTGGCCGTACAGGATCTTATGCGTGGCATGCAAGAGCTGACGACCGAAGTGCAAAACTTAAAGGCCGAAAACGCTGCGTTAAAACAATTGGTGTTATCCTGTGATTCCGCCACGAAGGAGAGTGTAATTCTAGGCGGCGTCATTGATAAGTTTGACGGTTCAGCAAAGAGCCTTCGTGGATTCCTAGATTCTTGTTTGGTCCACTTTACATTTAAGCCTTATTATTTTTCTACGCCCAGGGCTAAGGTGGGATTTATAATCTTGCATCTTTCCGGGAATGCCTTGACCTGGGCCACCCCATTGGTTAACTCTGGTGATGCTCTCCTGGATGACTACGACGGCTTTATAGAGGCCCTCAAGACCATGTTCGAACGCCCGGAACAAGTTTACAGTGCCCAGGAACGTCTACTCGACTTTCATCAGGGTACCCAGGACTTGCTCACGTATGTCACACGCTTCAAACAGCTGGCTAAGGAAGCGGTATTGGTCCTCTGAAGCTTGTTTTACTTTATTTCGAAGAGGGCTAAACGAAGAGATCAAGGACGAACTAGCCAGAGTGGCACGCCCTGGTTCCTTTCAAGCCCTAATGGATCTCGCTCTACAGATTGACTTTCGCATTCAGGAGAGAAAGGCAGAAAAGTAGATAACCAAGTTACCACTCCAGAAAAACCCCATTGGAACCCCTTCGAGCTCAGAAGGCATTTCTACTCCAAGCAATGAGCCTGAACCTATGCAATTAGGGGCCTTCCGTGGACCCATTACTCCACAAGAGAGGATGCGAAGGATTCAAACTGGATTATGTATGTATTGTGCATCCGACAAACATTTAGTAAGAGAATGTCCGATTGCCCCCGCACGGCGCTCGGGAAAAGCCAGCTCCCAATCCTAAACGGAGCGCAGGTTCGGGAGAGAGATGTCTGCTCCACCTCTATTCCATCCTTGAACTCTACTGGACAAAATTCCTTGGTAATCTTACAGGCCTTCATGACAACATCCAAGAAAGAAATATACCCCATCCTGGCACTGGTCGACTGTGGAGCTATGGGGGTATTCATAGATCATGAATGGGTCTTAAAACACCATATTCCTTACGAATCCCGGACTATCATGCAACCTGTGGAAGCAATTGATGGAAGACCCCTTTCTTCCGGACCAATAACCCTGCAGACCAAGGAGATCGAGCTTGCTATAAATTAACATCGAGAAAGGATAAGATTTGACATCATCAAGTCCGCCCATTACCCCATGGTTTTGGGAATGCCCTGGCTTCAAAGACACAACCCCTATATCAATTGGGCAGCGGGATCCTTGTTCCTGGGTTCTGAGTTTTGTATGTCCCACTGCTTACATCCAGACCTTGATCCTACACCATCTAAGGAGCTTCCTACAACTCATCAGAACACAATCTCCGTTTCAAACATCATCTGGGTCCCGGAGGCTTACCAGGAATATTCCGATGTTTTCTCCTCCGCCATTGTTCAGGCCTTACCTCCCCACAGACCTGAAGATTGTGCTATTGAGACGGAACCTTCCGCTGTGATTCCATTTGGAAGGATGTTCATCCTATCAGAACCTGAAAAGAAAGCCCTTCGTGAATACCTGGATACTAATCTCGCAAATGGCACCATACGACCATCTAAATCTCCATCAGGGGCCTCCCTGTTCTTCGTTCCTAAAAAAGACACTAAAGAACTCAGACCGTGTCTGGATTATCGAGGTCTAAATCAATGTACTCTCAAGGACCGCTATCCGTTGCCCTTGATCTCAGACATCCTGGAGGCAGTAAGAGGCGCAGTTGTGTTCACCAAGCTGGATCTCAGGGGCGCCTATCATTTGATTCGTATCAGGGCAGGTGACGAGTGGAAGACAGCCTTTAGAACACCCTTTGGGCATTTTGAATACTTAGTCATGCCCTTTGGACTTGCTAATGCCCCAGCGGTGTTCCAACGTTTCATGGTTCGAGTGTTCTCGGACATGCTGTTCCTTTTTGTGATTGTCTATCTGGATGATATTCTAATATTTTCGAAGGACCCTCTCAAGCACGAAGAACATGTGAAAGCAGTTTTACAACGCTTATGCGAAAATAAACTCCTGGCAAAGCCCGAGAAATGCATCTTCCATACTTCTACTGTTCACTACCTAGGGTTTGTCCTTACTCCCGATGGTATCGGTATGGATCAGTCCAAGGTCAAGGCTATTTTATCCTGGCCTAGCCCCGCCTCAGTGAAACAGATACAATCCTTCCTGGGCTTGACTAATTTTTATAGGAAATTCATACCTTCCTTTTCCGAGATTGTCCAACCAATAATTGCCTTATTGAAAAAAGATGTGCCCTTTCATTGGACCATGGCCCAAGAGAAAGCCTTCCAACAGTTAAAGTCTGAATTTACACAAGCTCCCATTCTTGCTCAGCCTGATGTTAATCGACCATTCATAGTGGAGACAGATGCCTCCAATTACGCCATTGGAGCCGTTCTAAAACAGCAATTTGAGGATAGCTTGGAACATCCCATCGCCTACCTTTCTCGGACATTAACTCCTAGTGAAACCCATTACTCCGTCCTAGAGAAAGAGCTGCTAGCCATCCGTCAAGCCTTCACAGAGTGGCGTCATTTACTTCTAGGAGCCAAATTTACGGTCCATGTCCGCACGGATCATCGAAACCTGCAAGTATTGCAAGCCCTGGAATGTAGGAATAGTCACCAAGCTCGGTGGGCCTTCTTTTTTGCCCAATATCAGTTTCAGATTCACCATGTCGCTTGAAACAAAAATGTGATAGCTGATGCACTTTCTCATCGCCAAGACTATGAACCTCTGGAGGATCGGACGTATCCCAAGCTGTTTCCTCATACCATATTTGTAGCTCAAGCAAACAATCTCCTGGAAGAGATTTGCATGCAAACTCAGACTTCGGAACTTTGGAAAGGACTTTCAGAGAAGAATCAATGGGACTTAAGAATCAAGGACGGATACTTGTTCAAGGATACTAACCTGGTCATCCCCACACAGAAACTACTAAAAAAGGATAATAAATTTCTGCCATGACGCTCTTCACTCCGGTCATCATGGTATTTCCAACACCCTCCGTCTAATACAAAGACAATTTTGGTGGCCCAAGATGAAGACAGACGTACAACTGTACATTCAATCTTGTTCTGTCTGTAATCAGAACAAACTTGATACCCAGAAGCCAGCAGGCCTTTTATTACAGCCAACTCCACCAACAAGACCTTGTGAAATCATAGCTACAGACTTCATTGTGGAATTGCCGCCTTCCAGAGGTTATACCACTATCATGGTCACCATTGACCTATTCACTCATATGGCTCACTTTACTCCTCTGTATAAATTACCATCCTCATCAGAACTTGCTGGTATTTTCCTGGAACACATCTTCCGACTGCATGGACTTCCTTCCAAGATCATATCGGACAGAGGACCACAGTATATCTCTCAGTTTTGGAAACACCTCTGCAGGATATTAGGGATCCAACAAGCTCTTTCCTTGGGATATCATCCCCAAACCAATAGTATCACCGAACGAGTGAATCAAACCCTTGAACAATATCTTCGTTGCTTCTCTACCAAAGTCCAGGATGATTGGTCACTTTTAATACCAGTGGCCGAATTCGCCTACAATAATTCGGATCATTCGGCTGTTAAGACCAGCCCTTTTTTCTGCAGCCAAGGATTCCACCCTTCGGTCTTACCTTCTGTTCTCCCACACCCAACACCTGTTCCAACTGTTGATTCCTGGATCGAAACACTCATCAATGTACAGAAAGACGCCAAGGATCATCTTGAAAGTGTGTGAATCCAAACCAAGCACTATGCAGATTCAAAGAGAAGACCAGGTTCTTCTTACTCTATTGGGGATAAAGTATGGCTATCCTCGAAACTTCTGCCCCGACATCTCAGACCGAATAAATTGGCTCCCCGGTATTATGGGCCCTTCTCTAGAAAAGAAATTATTAATCCTGTGGCCTTTCGACTCCAACTTCCGGACTCCTGGAAGAAGATACATCCAGTTTTTCACAAATCTCTGTTGAAGCCATTCATCCAAACCACCCGGACACTCTTAGACCTAGTCCTGTGATTGTCGATGACCAGCTGGAATATGAAGTTTCTCGTATTTGTGACTCATGATATAGACGAGGCCGACTTCAATACCTGGTGGAATGGAAGGGCTATCCACCTAGTGAACGTACCTGGGAACCAGTCTCGAATTTAAACTCCCCCAGATTGCTCAGAAGGTTCCACCGAATACATCCAGGTAAACCCGGTGGAACGGGTTTTAGAAGGGGGCATGCTGACATGATCCATCGATCACGCCCCTTCTGGTCTTCCTGGTCCCTGGCACGTCGGGGGTTACTCGCTGTAGTACACCCAACATGGCCGTATACACGGAACGCGGTCTATCGACCTTTACGTCCTATAAATTAGCCACTCCCCTGCGGTTCCGCGCATCTCAACGCTACCGATAGCTGTGGCCTGACGTGCTCCATACTTTGTTCTCCTGAACTGTGTTGCTTCCTGGTTCCCGGACCTTCCTCCTTCTCCTTTCCTACTACCTTCCTTGGTCTTGTCTCTTCCGCGTTCCGCGCAGACCGCCTCCGTGTGCTGCGTCCATTCCAAGCTTCCTGGAGTTTCCTAGATTACGGATGAAGAAGCTGAACGAATCCTGGAATCCGAAGACGGCCTAGCGAGCTTGTACAAGACCCGAACTGCTCGAAAGAAAACCCCGACAAAGGACTCCGCAAAACAGAGAAAACAGGTGAGAAAAGGGGAAACCTGTGACACCCCCATCCAGCTGATCCTGCCTCACTGGTCCACCCCGGGGAACTAGATCCAATAGGGATGGCCATGTCATGGTCACCTGGATGTCAGATCCCCAGGGACTAGTAAGTGAGACACCTTCAGGTTTCTCACAATACAATCTTAGCCTACTGAGGCTGGAGAAACCTTATGTCATAAGCAAAAACTGCGAAACCTCAGTAAGAGCTACCATTATGCCTTGTATAGATTATTGTAATGCGCTGCTAGGTGGAGCAAGCAAGAACAGTATAAATAAACTTCAAATTCTTCAAAATGATGTGGTTTGAATTATTAAAAACATCTCTAAAAGGAACCATATAACCCCAGCTAGGAGAAAACGTCATTGGTTGCCTGTCATGTCCAGGATTACCTTTAAAATCCTCACCTTGACACATAAATGTCTGCATGGATCCACACCAGTGTATCTCAAAGGAAGTCTCATCCTACAACCACAGGGGAGAATGACAAGATACTCTCTGGCCTATATGCCCAAAGGTTAAAAGAACACGAGGAAGGGGATGCTCCTTTCCAGTACTAGGAACACATGCCAGGAATGGATTACCAACTGAGCTGCGTAGACAGAAGAGTCTTTTTACATTTCGTAAGCGGCTTAGGACGATACTATTCAACTAGGACCTCATTTTTTTCATGCTGATCCATTAGCTAATTTGTCTTTCATTGTTTTAAGTTGTTTTTCATGTGCGCCCTGATGCCTGTGGGCTACAGCTTGGAATAAGCAATAAAATAAAAAATAAAAATCCTGTTCCCAACCCCTGGCCCATACTGTACAGCAATCAGCTCTGCATGTCATGGGTTGGCTTGTCTTGGCCTATTGGATTCCGGGGTCACAAGCAATTACATAGGTGTTCATTTTGTCTACCCTCTGCATACTCCAGCACTTCAGAAAATGGAACTGGAACTGATACAAGCGGTCAATGATTCTACTTTGGCCTCTGGACTATTGACTAAGCACACTTTGGACCTTGTGATGATTGATCTAGATGGTTACTTGGATAGCTTGACCTTTGATTTAAGTCAAGTGTCTCTTTTTGGGGTCATATTAGGTACTCTCTGGCTTGTCTGTCATAATCCCACTATAGACTCATTCCAGCATACAGTCTCTTTTCACAGTGGCTGGGGAGAAATTCATATGGTCAACTCAAGCTTTTCACCCTCCTGTACTGTTGCGCGTGCTGCACCTTTGAGTTTGGTTATAGCCCACCAGGTTGCAGAAGTGTCACCGTCATTTCCTTTTTCACTCACAGTTCACAGATGTCTTCAGTAAGACACAGGAAGAAACCCTACTTCGTCATTGGCACAATGATTGTCCCATTGGCGCAGTTCTTGTAGCCAAGATCCTTATTGATGTGTTACAGAAAAGGAGGACACCTATCTGCACCAGTACATGGACATTTGCTTGAAAATGTGCTTCATCCGTTACTCTATCTCCAGCAGCTTCTTCTCTCTCTTCGTCTCCAAGAATGTGACAGATGAATTATGCCCTGTACAGACTTTCGTGCTCTCAACTATGTCACCTCCTTCCTTTCAACACAATCAAGCATCTCTTAACCAATCTTGTTTTCTCAAAAATTCAAAGAAGTGTGGGAACTCCTCTACTGAGAACAAGCATGGGTCAAATACCCTGTTCTGTAGAATTTCTTCCACTCAGTAGGGTCTACAACCACGTCTTAGCTCACTGCACCCTTCACAGGGGAGAAAGATCAATTTGCAAATCAGTCTTTGTCCCACCCACAAGGGCAGTCCAGCACTGAAATGCCAGGCAATTCTCTGACCAAGAGTACCACCAGCAAACCCAGACACGTATTTCGGCTAGTCAGGCCTCAACAGTGAGGTGAAGCTGTGCCTCTCTAAAACACAGTGAGCAAGGGGTCCATGTCTGGATTACCCTGGGTTACTTAGGGTGAAACCCAAGTTTTACAAAATTACAAATAAGCATCGAAGCATCTCTACTGAGTACAAACATGGGTCAAATACCGTTTTAGCTCACTGCACCCTTCACAGAGGAGAAATATGCATTTGCATATCAGTCTTTGTCCCAGCTACAAAGGCAGTCCAGCACCGAAATGCTAGACATTTCTCCTCTGAACTAGAGAACCATCAGCAACCCCAGACACGTGTTTCGGCCTAGTTGGGCCTCATCAGTGAGGTGAAACTGTGCCTCTCTAAGCACAGTTAGCAAGTTGTCCATGTCTGGATTACCCTGGAAAACTTAGGATTACTTACAAAATTAGAAAGACATGTGGGAGCTCCTCTCTAAACTGGACTACTGTGCCAGCATCCTCTTTGTTCTCCCCAACTATGCTTTCTGTCCCCTCGACAAGATCATTAACTTCGCTACCAAGACTCTCTTTGAACTCCCTCACTTCACATCTGCTTCCTCGTACTGTCACCAGGCTGGATGGCTAATGATGCAAAACAGGGCCCGATTTAAATGTCTTTTCCTGGTTCACAAATCTATCCACAGTAAGGCACCACTGTACCTATCCCCAATCCAACTCTGGAAGCCTTCTCGTAATCTCCGCTCTGCGTCCTTGACTACCCTTGTGGCTCCTCGCCCTCCCTGTGCTTCTCTTCTTGCTCCACTTGCATGGAATTCTCTTCCCCCGGACATCCAAGAAACAGTCCACACAGATTTTTTCAAAACCAGTCTAAAAGCATACCTCCTCGCCTCTGAGTTACCCTCTTAACCTACCTCTCATCTGCCTGCTAGCTAACATTTTTCCCTCACCCTTAACCTGCCTCAGTCTAGTACTTCCTCTGCCTACACTCTAGCACTTCACCCATCATGGTCATGTCCCGAGCACAGATGGCCGTACCGCCTACCTACACTTACAAATTTCCAATGTTGATTGTCCTTAAACTATATATGGCCACTTGTGTATTGTCCCTGGTGACTGGTACACAACTCCCCTCCACAACCTGGTCAGAATGTCCCTCAAACTCACCTCATTGTAAGAAGCTCACTGCTTTCTGTCAAATCTGATTTCTTATCTGTTGTTTTTTTTTTCTTTTTATATTGATTTGGTTACAAAATGAAACCCTTCAATACACAATTCCATGTAATTAATACAATTGAAAAAACCCACTTATACAATCTGATTCAGTCAGAAGGAAACAAAAATCGTGACTTAAGATATATAATTAAAAAAAATAACGTTTAATAGATTACCAAGTGCTTTTATGCTATTATACTCTTCTGGATTTGAACAATGATTTATCAAGCCAATGTACAGATTGTCTAAACATTTCAATACAGCTAATGTTAATGAGATATGTGCACCATTAAATATTTTCAACCACATAATTTCAGGGGTTGGAACACTAAAATCTTTGGGTAGGTTTTGCAAATACTGTTTCCTTAGGTCTAGAAGCGCTGGACAAACCACTAAGATGTGTTTCAACGTTTCCGGTTCTAGCTTATTATTGCAATGACAGCATGCTCTTTCCTTAGCCACTGCATTTGATTTTACACCCACCAGATCTCTCGTGGGCTATACATTTAGTCTTTATCTTAATAACATACTCCTGTATTTGGGATTTGGAAATTTTATCATGTGACATAGCAGAGGGAATATTTCTTGCGACATCATTTTCCTTTTTACACTCGCACTGTGGTTCCTGCACAGCCCCTGGGGAGTGGTTCGCAATTTTGTCTATTTTCTCCGTTATTCAGTGTTACTGCCTCAGTGCTTAGCTTGCAGTCTAACGACTCATATAATTTAGCTAATGCTGATAGAGGAGTGTTCATCACAGTCAAGGTTACGTCAATATGCCTTCTATCCTCCCTATTCACATTCAAGGGTCTGCGCGGGCTCAGATTTACATAGGAGGCGGATGAGCATGACGAGGAGTCAGGGAATCATCTATACAAATTAGGGGATTGAGAAATGGAAAATTGGGTATCAGGCACTAGTATAGTTCTGAAGCTGTTTGCCTATGATTAATATTAGTGGCAACTTTGGGAACATCGACAGGGCTCAGAACTCCTTGCATTGTGTGAATTGACTCATTCACAGACACAGGAGTTGTCATACTTTCGTTTCCTTTCCCAGGACTGTTCTTCTTGTCCGGTTGGAGGTTTGCATGAACTTGAGCAATTGTAGTAGATCTACTCGCTTCACTGATCATAGGGCACATCGGGAGAATTGGTACGCTTGGTAGCTCTAGATCCTTCTCTATAACAGATTGAGCCACTACCATCATGGTGTCAGATATCTCGCTGAAATGTATCAAGGGGCCATTAATTTCAGGGGAGTCTGGCACAACTGCTTTAACTGAGTTAGCCAGTGTGTTTGTTATTAAAACAGGCGCTCTTTGGCTCTCGGCCTCCCCAAGGGTACAAAAATGTCTTATATCTGTTGTAAATGATTTAGCCCATTTCTATTTTTACTATGTTTTCTGCATTTTCTTTAGCTCGCCGATGTTGTTTGCTTCTAATATGGGGGCCGTCCTCTCAGATAGTTGAAATATATTCTGTTTGGGAGGCATAGCTGTCTTTAGAGTATACAGGATGCTCATTTTTTTGTTCTCTTTTATACTCCTGTGCTCCACTTAGCAACTTTACCTTTTGTCAGCCTCAAACTACTCACTTTTGCGACCTAGACTCTAACCCACATTCTAGGATGTTCGCAAGTGTGAAACACTAGTATGCGTCAGTGCACAAAGGTATTATATCAATGACATTGGGTAGCTTTATGTATTATTCAAAATGACCTGTGCAATTTCAATCTCTACAACACACATGAGCAGAAATAAGCAGTTCCTCCATTCTGCAGCTGTCTTGGCCCAAGATGCAGTCACACCCAGGCCGGAGACCGTCAAAGGGTCTTGCAGGAAACCGTGGCATCTGAACAAGAGAGTGCAAATCTACACTGACTAATCTAGGATCCAAGAAAGTACTGCACCGGGCATATAAACACCCCAGATTGAGAGTGGCTGAAGGATTGACAATGGTTTTCTGGCAGTAACTTCAGACAGTGAACAGTTTTTTTAACCCTGGAAATTTGTTTTGAAACGGCAAGGCCTCTTGTTTTTTTATTGCAGAGTAAGGAGAAATACTTGTCAGGCTCAAGGGAGAACCCATGGACTTGGTATCTAAAGTAGAGGAATTACGATTACTTTGTCCATTGTTTTTACTCGTAAATAGAGACGGAAACATATTGTCGGTAAGGACTACAGCTAGGAGGAGGCCACTCCGGGATAGGGATCCCTGTAGATTAGAGGATGGGTTAGCGCTGTTACCCTTTGTTATTTATTGCTTACAAAAAGTACCCATACTCTGCATGGGTTCTGTAGACGGACATGATAACACTCATCAATTGTTGAAAATCAATGATACTGTAGGTCACTGTTCCGAGTTGCTTATCGCCTGATGTGCTTTGCATTCTGAAGTAAACTGCACTGAGAATGGGCGTGTGTGGCTGGTTGGCAGAAGGAGGCAAGAGTTGGCATGCTGCAGCATACTGGGGCCTTCTGTGCGGTCACCACACCTGTCGCCTTACCCTGGCGCAGTGCAGTGTGTTGCGGTGCAAATATTTCAGAAAAGGTGTGTCCCGGGGCCTTAAAACATGGTTTTCAACCTTCGAATTTTGTTGCTCAGGTCGAGACGCTTAAAATACACTTTGTCCGGTATTTCTACGACCACATTGATATTTCACCGATTTCAAGTAACCCTCTCATGTGTGAAGGGGCTGAAATCCAGGGAAAGGGTGGGGTGTCCAAATGTCATGTAGCCAGTAATGTCCAAAGAGTCCTAACAAGTAAATATGCAAAATGTGTATAAGGAACAAACTAACATATTTTCTGCTTTATATAGAGTGAGGCTTGTGTTATAAACCTATACGTTCGACTTGTCATTCGTGTCTGTCTGCTGTTGATCTCGCTCAGCTATAG
This sequence comes from Ambystoma mexicanum, assembly GCF_040938575.1. Taxonomy (NCBI): domain Eukaryota; kingdom Metazoa; phylum Chordata; class Amphibia; order Caudata; family Ambystomatidae; genus Ambystoma; species Ambystoma mexicanum. The sequence goes on along the minus strand of NC_090923.1, from coordinate 1,417,141,823 downwards.
TACAATATTTGGAAGTATTTCAGTTGATGATCTTTGAGTTTAATTACTGTGCCTGTTCTCTGTTGAATACATTCAGCTTCTTTGATTGCATAATTACATACCATGCAATTCAAGCACAAAAATGTTCCTGTTGCGGATAAGAAAATCACTGATTGTGTTTCTGTATGTTGTCACTTTTCTTCAGTGTGTCACATAAATGGCTTGCACATTTGTCTTAGTCAATCATGTTTCTACTTTTAGTTGTTTGCATTATTTGCAAATTATGTTTATTAAAGTGTATTGAACATGTGACCATTCTTTACCAAGCAACCCATTCTGTTCTAATTTTTCTTGGACCTTTGGGACTGTTTCTAATATTTTAAAACTTGGACCTTCAAGTGCTTTTTCCATATCATTTATTATGGTTTCCCTTGTATAGCCTCTTTCTGGAAATCTTTTAATTTCTTGATTTACTTGATAGTAATCTGTCTCCGTCATACAGATATAATGAATTCTTAAATATTCCCTAACGGGTAATGCTTTAATAAAAAACAGAGGGAGATATGATGTCTCTTTCTAGAAAGCATTTCTGTTTGCGTTTTTCCGATATGTATGATAAGCGAACATATCTACCACTACATATACCATGGTATCCAAAAAATGAAAGCTATAACTGAAATTGGAACAGCAAATGTAACGTTTGAATTTGTGTTGTTTAATTACTGCATAAATACTTCTAGCAATGCCTTTGTGTGGCCCCATAACACGAAAATGTCATAATTGAATTGTGTGCAATCAAATATCAGTTGATTGAAAATGTATTTGAACCACTGACGTCATGCAGAGGCCCAGGATCAGACGGACTAGGAGCAGAACTATATAAAGAATACAACTCGGAATTGGCCCCCATATTGGCGTTGGTCTGGGAGGAAGCAATGGCACACAGCACGTTACCAGATTCAATGAGAGAGGCTATTATCACAGTGTTGCTGAAACCTAGACGCCCTCCCCACAAAATGTCCTCCTACCGGCCGCTGTCCCTAATTAATTCAGATGCAAAGATATATGCTAAAGTGCTCGCCACTAGGTTGTTCCCATGCATGACCATGCTGGTCCATCCGGACCAGTGCGGTTTGATCCCGACCAGATCCACTGCACTTAACCTGCGTAGACTGTTTGGAATCATGGCCCAGATTAAGCCGGAGGCGCAAGCCGCGGTTCTTGATGCCGGAAAGGCTTTTGATTCCGTATCCTGGTCATATCTATTTGCGGTTCCCGAAAAGTTTGGGATGGGACCATACTTTGTACGATGTGTCCGTCTGTTATATGTTTCTCCGGAGGCCAAGGTCCTCACTAACCATACAATCTCTAATACCTTTAAACTGGGCAGGGGAACAAGGCAGGGTTGCCCCTTCTCACCCATTTTGTTCGCCTTGACGATAGAACCGGTTGCCGCAGCTATCAGACAAAGACAGAAGCACAGAGGGATCAGAATGGCGGCATCACTCAAGCTATATCTCTGTACGCAGACGACAGGCTGCTGTATATCCATCACCCAGATGATAACCTGGGCCCCTTACTTGAAGTAATGCAGGAATTCGCAGAATACTCAGGATATAAAATAAATACCTCTAAATCCGAAATGTTCCCACTGACTCCAGCTACCAATTGTCCCACTAATACTTTTGGCCTCCGTTGGTCTCCCACGCTATAAGATACCTGGGGATTCTAGTCTCGAAGGATAGTATGATCCTATACATTGATCATTACGAGCAGTTACTACATACGATCATGGCCAAGCTCCAGTTATGGCCCAAACTCCCCATCTCATTGATTGGCCGGATCGCGGTGTTAAAAATGGTAATTCTTCCTAAACTGCTATGTGTTCCCAAATGTCCCGATCTGGCCGGGTAGGCTATTCTTCGAGAATCTCTGTTCTATGGTGACGACGTTCATATGGAGTGTGGAGGGGCTACAAGAATGAAATGGGAAAAACTTGTTGAGCCGTATGAGACGGGTGGCATAGCGGCACCTGATTTCGAGCTGTTTTACTTGGCGGCCCAGGCACAGTACGTCAAATACTGGCAGAACCCATTGGATACTGCACCACACCTCCCTGTAGAACTCCACTCGGCACATCCAACTGACCTTCGCTCCATAATAATCACAGTACGTCACAAAGACACTTGTAGATTTGACCCGGTGAACGCCACGGTTGGCGCATGGTGTCAGAAGGGTCTGTAATGTCTTCCTCCTCCACGGAAGAATCCGTCTCTCCCACCTCCCCTTCCACCTCACCTCTGTTTTTCCACTGGAGTGCCGGCTTCTGGTTTCCTTTGGGTCTGGGCCTCTCCTTTTTTTTATGCAGATAGGGGCGACCGTGGAAGGACGCCAGAGTGTCACCTTGTAGGTAAACTGTGGCTATCCTCTGCGGCCGCCAGAATGTGGGGAAAAAGCCAGTGGCACAAAAAACCCCAAGGAAGTCCACACTGAGCCGGTTGTAGTGTTCGGGATCCAGTAGCTCTTGAGGAAGATCCGTGGGGAGTGAACAACGGTCTGGTCCGGCAGCGGAACAGGAAGTGGAGAAGAATCAGACCACGTAAGTACTCCTTGGAAAGGTAAGTTGCAGAGGAAGTCTCAGCAAGGACTATAAAGTACAGTATAGGGGAAAAGAGGAAGCAGTCAGGGGACAGGCGAGGGTCTGGTATCCTGGTAGCCAAAAACGTAACACAGGGCGAAGGCGAAGCAATCCAAAAGCAGGCTGAGTCGGTACACGGGAAGTCAAGGCAACAGGGGGAAAAAGGAGGAACAGAACATGAAGGAAACAGGAGAGCGAGAAAGGGAGCAGAAGGAAAACAACAGAAGACAGGTGGATCGGAAAGAAAGGCAAGAGGGAAAGAGTCTAGCAGGGGAAGGGTGAAGCGAAGGAAAATCAGAGAGAGAGAGCGGCAGAGTCAAAGACAGAAAGGAAAACAAAGGGGGAAAGCCAAAAAAGCTATGGGTAGCAAGGGAAGCGCAGGCAAACAGCAGACGAACTGGAATACAGGACGTTGCAACGCGCCCGAATGCTGGAAGTCCGGAAAGAAAACAACCGGTGTCGGACGTGCTGCAACAGAAAGACTAGACCTGCACTCGGCGTTGTGCGGAACGTGATGGAAATGGCAATGGAGGACGCCGTTATCATCGGTTCCAAAGTCGCCAGTTACCCCAAGATGTGACAGTATGCCCCCCCCCAAGACCTACCCCTCCTGGTTTACCCGGGTGTCTCTGGTGGAATTTTCGCAACAGCATGGGGTAATTTAAATGGGATCTGGGTTCCCAAGAATTTTCTGACCAGGGGTACCCCTTCCAATGTACAAGGTACTCCAAGCGACCCCTGCGATACCTGGAGTCGCATATGTGTGCCACCTCGTATACATCATTGGAAGGATCGGGGGCACCAGGGGTGTTACCAGAGCCACAAACCCATTTGTCCGACACAAAGGGTTTCAGCTGGGAGGTGTGAAACACCGGGTGGACGCGTCGTATACTCGTGGGGAGTTGAAGGCGGAATGCCACAGGGTTTATGACATGAGTGATCTTATAGGGACTAATTAATCTGGGGGATAGCTTGGAAGGACGTACCCATCGTGACAGGAATTTAGTGGACAGCAACACCTTAGATCCGACTTCCCAATCGGGAACAGGTCTACGGTGTCTATCAGCCTGAGTCTTATTCCGATCTTGAGCCTCTTGTAGACCTAACCTGGCTTTGTCGTGGGCTTCCTGAATGAGCGCCACAAAAGTATCTACAGAGGGAACATTAGAAACAAGACCTGCTAGAGGGAGAATAGTACGGGGGTGGTAACTGTACGTACAAAGAAAAGGGCTCATGCCTAACGTGGAATGAAAGTTGTTGTACGAGAATTCTGCGGTGGGGAGAAGCTGAACCCAATTGTCTTGTTGTTGATTCACAAAGCACCACAGGTATTGTTCCAGAGTGCCATTAAGATGCTCAGTTTGTCCATTAGATTGAGGATGGAACCCAGAAGTTAGTGCCCTTTCTAACCCAACTTCTTGCAGAAGGCCTTTCAAAAATTGGAGGTGTACTGGCTTCCACGATCTGATATAATCTTGGTTGGAAGACTGTGTAGCCTGAAGATATCTCTCAGGAAGACTTCTTTCATTTCGTAAGCTGAGGGAACTCCTGGCAAGGGCGAAAAATGTGCCAACTTGGTGAATGAATCCACCACCACCATTATGCAAGTACATCCTTGGGACTAAGGTAACTCGACGATAAAGTCTATTGATAGAGTGTTCCATGGACCAGTAGGAATGGCACATGGCTCCAATACTCCAATGGGCCTTTGTGTGGAAGATTTGTTGCGAAGGCAGGTTGAGCAAGACTGAACATATAGGCTGGTCTCTTCTCTCATCTCCGGCCAGCAGAAGTGTCTTTGTAGTAATTCTAGAGTGCATTTAATACCGCAATGGCCTGCTATCTTGGAATCGTGACACCAAGATAAGGCGGTCTTTCTTAATGGCGGAGAAGGCAGCTACAATTTGCCGTTTACCAAATACAAGCCATCCTGGATGACATATTCGGCTTTCTTAGGATGTTTTTCAACCTCAAACCTCCCTCCGGAATCATCCTTGACTTGTTGCAGCAAAGTGGACAAGACCCCAATCCTCCTGGACTTAGGGAACATCAATTCCTTAGTCCGCTCAGGTTCGGTAGAATAATCACTACGTCTGCATAGGGCATCGGCAACCAGGTTTTGCTCGCCTGGGATGTACGTGATATCAAAGTTAAACTGAGCAAAGAGGTGGGCCCATCTTGCTTGTTTTGTGTTGTAACATTCGAACTGACATAAGACCTGTAAATTCTTGTGGTCAGTCCGGATCGTGAAAGGGTGTTCTCCTCCTTGGAGAAGGTGGCGCCATTCTAAACAAGCCAACTTCATGGCCAACAACTCACGTTCGATCATGGAGTATTTCCTTTGACTACTATTAAAGGTCTTTGAGTAGGAGGACACCGGGTGTTCCTTATCTTGGTACCTTTGTAACAATACCGCTCCCACAGCAGCTGCAGAGGCATCTGATTCCACAATAAACGGGAGATGTTGATCCGGTTGCCGGAGTATCGGAGCCAAACAGAAGGATTCTTTGAGTTGTTGGAAGCTCTCTTCAGCTTGCGAAGATCAATGAAATGGCATAGAAGATTTCTTAAGGAGTGTAGTTATTGGTATAACCTGTTGAGAAAAGTTGGGTAGGAATTTCCGGTAAAAGTTCGCCAAACCAAGAAATCTCTGGACATCCTTAACAGACTTGGGTGATGGCCATTCTAGGATGTAACTGACCTTTTGGGGATCCATGGCGATACCCTCTGGAGAAAAGATGAAACCCAAGTATGATATGGAAGAAACTGAAAAAACACATTTGTCCAGCTTTACAGATAGATGATTGTTTTGCAGCCTTTGGAAGACTTCCTTGACATGTAAGTCGTGTTCTTCTTGAGTATGTGAAAAGACTAGTATATCGTCGAGGTATACAATGGTTGTGTGACCAAGTAGGTCGGAAAAAAGCCGGTTCATGAAATGCTGGAAAATGGAAGGTGTATTGACTAAACCAAAGGGCATCACTTGGTACTCATAAAGGCCGAACGGAGTCCTGAAAGCGGTCTTCCATTTGTCACCGGTCTGAATGCGGAGTAGATGGTAAGCATTGCGTAAGTCCAATTTTGTGAAGATGGTGGCGCCCTGAACCGCATAAATGATCTCTGTGATTAGTGGCATGGGATATCGATCCTTTATGGTCACCTTGTTTAAGCCCCTGTAGTCAATGCATGGACGTAATTTTGAGTCCCTTTTTTAGGGATGAAAAATAATGAGGCCCCTGCTGGAGATTTGGAAGGTCTGATTAATTCGTTAGCAAGATTCTTGTCTAAGTAGTCCCGAAGATACTGCCTTTCTTGTATAGATAGGGGATACATGCGGCAAAAAGGAACCAAGGCACCGGGATGGAGATCAATGCAGCAATCCTCTGGTCTGTGTGGTGGTAGTTCTAGGGGAACCTTTTCTGTTACCACTTCAGCGTATTCGTTGAGATGAGTTGGCAGGCAGTGAACCATCTTAGACTCAATACTGCATGTGGTTTGAACAGCTTCAAAGGTAGGTTTTGGCAGACAGTTCGTTTTACAAAAAGAGGAATGGAAACTCAGTAGGTTCTTGGACCAGTCTATGGTGGGGTTATGCTTACGAAGCCAACCAATGCCCAGGATGAGAGGGAAGTGCGCTGCTCGGATTATATCAAAGTAGAGACGTTCAGAATGCTGCTTGATAAACATCGTGAGTTCCTCTGTGGTATGGGTTATTAGGCCAGAGCTCAGGGGTTCGATGTCAACCACCTCAACCTTGTGGTCTTCTGTCTTGGCAATGCGGGTTAAGCCTTTTCGTTCTGCCCATTGGGTATCTATGAAATTCCCAGCTGCGCCGCAATCAAGTAGGGCCTGGGTCTGGATTGTGGATTTACCAACAAGCAAAGACACTGCCACCACCATGAGGCGCGCCTCTTCCGACCTATCCGAGGAAGTGACGGAGAGGGTAGTGTAGGGACTCGGGACAATCCCTCGGTAGTGAGTCCCCACACTCACCGAGGGCGATCGTTTCCTGAACGTCTAGGAGGCACATCAGGACAGTCTCGAAGCAGATGGGTAGATGAGCCACAATACATGCACAAACTTCCTTCTCGGCGCCTCTTGCGTTCTTCAGCCGTGAGAAGGGCATGGGTGGTTCCTATTTGCATGTGCTCTTCTCGGGAGGAGCGTGTGGAAGGAGGTGGTAATGGAGGAAGGGTTTCAGAAGGAGAAGAATTATAGCCCTTGGTCTTCTTACGTTCAGCTCGCCGTTCTGATAGTAGGAAATCAATGCAGAGTGTAGCTGTGATCAAATCCGTAAAAGTGAGAGGGCGGGCAATGCGTGCCAACTCATCTTTCAAGTCCTCTCTCAAACCTCTACAGAAAATGGCATACTGTGCTTGTTCTTGCCATCCAGTGTCAGCTGCAATTTGATTGAATAGTGTTATATAAGACAGCAAGTCGGTGTTACCTTGCTTGATGTCCAAGAGGTCCTCAGATGCCAAGTAGGTACTTTCAGTGCGCAGAAACGTCTGTTGGATCAGTGTTTTGAAGGCATCATAGTCTTGGAGTACCGGATCGGTCCGGTTGACCAGAGAGGTAGCCCAGGCCAGGGCATTCCCGGTCATGTGTGTGATCATAAAGCCGACTTTGGCATGATCAGAAGAATATGCTTGTGTTCGAAAGGAGAAATGGAAGTTACAGGCATCTAGGAACTCCTTTACTTTCTTGGGTGTGCCATCAAGTTTCCAGAGACTAAGGGGAGCGGAGGTAAATCAGTCGTAGGCTGTTCTCTTTCTGTGACCCTTTGTTGTAGGGAGGCATTAGCACTATTAAGATTCTGGACTTCCAAGTTCAGATTCTGAACGGCTGCTACAAGTTCTTGTACTTGCTGCGGAGTGGCCATGGCGGGTTGTTGGCGTTGCAAACTGTCAGAAGAGTCTGTAATGTCTTCCTCCTCCATGGAAGAATCCGTCTCTCCCACCTCCCCTTCCATCTCACCTCTGTTTTTCCACCGGAGTGCCAGCTTCTGGTTTCCTTTGGGTCTGGGCCTCTCCTTTTTTTAGTGCAGATAGGGGTGACCGTGGAAGGACGCCACAGTGTCACCTTGTAGGGAAACTGTGGCTATCCTCCGTGGCCGCCTGAATGTGGGGAAAAAGTCAGTGGCACAAAAACCCCCAAGGAAGTCCACACTCAGCCGGTTGTAGTGTTTGGGATCCAGTAGCTCTTGAGGAAGATCCGTGGGGAGTGAACAACGGTCTAGTCCGGCAGCGGAAAAGGAAATGGAGAAGAATCAGACCACGTAAGTATCCTCGGAAAGGTAAGTTGCAGAGGAAGTCTCAGCAAGGACTATTAAGTACAGTATAGGGGAAAAGAGGAAGCAGTCAGGTCACAGGCGAGGGTCTGGTATCCTGGGAGCCAAAAACGTAACTCAGGGCGAAGGCGAAGCAATCCAAAAGCAGGCTGAGTCGGTACACGGGAAGTCAAGCCAACAGGGGAAAAAAGGAGGAACACGAAGGAAACAGGAGAGCGAGAAAGGGAGCAGAAGGAAAACAACGGAAGACGGGTGGATCGGAAGGAAAGGCAAGAGGGAAAGAGTCTAGCAGGGGAAGGGTGAAGCGAAGGAAAAGCAGAGAGAGAGAGCGGCAGAGTCAAAGACAGAAAGGAAAACAAAGGGGGAAAGCCAAAAAAGCTATGGGTAGCAAGGGAAGCGCAGGCAAACAGCAGACAAACTGGTATACAGGACGTTGCAACGCGCCCGAATGCCAGAAGTGCGGAAAGAAAACAACCGGCATCGGACGTGCTGCAACAGAAAGACTAGACCTGCACTCAGCGTTGTGCGGAACGTGGTGAAAACGGCAATGAAGGACACCGTTTCCATCGGTTCCAAAGTCGCCAGTTACCCTAAGATGTGACACATGGGCCATGATCTTTAGACGGCTCAAAATTGACACACCGTATTACTCAGAGGCGCCCCAATGGAGAATCCTGGGGATTAAACCCACATATGATAAAGACATACAAAGAATATGAGATCCTTATTTTAGAATTCAAGATGAGGGACATATTCCCAAATGGGAAATTTGTCACACTAGAAGCAACTGCGGTGGGTGGCAGACAACTGGCTACATTACAATGCCATTGTATGAAGGCAGCATTTAAGGTTAAATGGCCACTATTTCCGGATGAGCCTGTTATGCACGAATGTTTTCAATCCCTACATTCACAGTCCGTCACTGGCGTATCTATATTTTACAACACTATCCAGACACATCAGCCACCATCAAATATGATTAAATCCTCCTGGGAATCCGATATGAACATTGTCATTGGTGAGAGTACATGGAAACGGCATTGTCTGTTGTCAAAAACAGTCTCTCTAAATGCTGGTCTTCGTTTAATACAGTTTAAAATATTGAACAAGCTTCATTATACACCGGCTAGAATGTCCAAATTTAAGGGCGCTGTGTCTGGAGGATGTCAGAAATGCGGAAACCCTACGGATAATTTGTTCCATATGTATTGGGCCTGCCCACTGATTAACGGCTTCTGGAGAGAAGTAGCAGAAATACTTGAGATAATGATGCAGATCCCAGCAATCCTTACGCCCCAGAAATACTTGTTTGGGGATAGAGGGAAAATGAAAGAGGTGACCAGAAGGTTGTTCAATGTTTCATGCGTTGTTGCCAAGAAATGTATCCTTCAAAATTGGAAGAGACCATTGGCACCACGTATTGATAATTTTTTACGAGAACTCATTTATGTTAACGAGTGCGAAGAACAGTATGTGATGCTACTACCCAGAACCAATAGGCCAAAAGACATTTTGACTATGTTTAGAATATATCTATGCGATATGCTGTTGGATGATGAAGGCCCCTCAAACGCTGAAATTTGATATTGTTAAAATGGAAAGACATGATGTGTATACTATGACCATCTGTATTGGACTATGTCTGTTGACGATTCTGTGTTGTGGCTGTGACGTGATGCACAAACAATAAAGGTTAAAAAAAAAAGAAAATGTTTTTGGACAGCTTGCATGTAAACACTCGCTTGATTAGGTGCAAATGTGTTCTCACAGTTAAATTCCTTGCTTATGCAAATAAAAATAATTATTATGCCTACAAATACAGTTTTTAGAACAGTTCTCCTTTCTTAACAAAAGCATCACAAATGCATGATTAATCTCTGTGATCACTGACCTTTCTATTTTTACTCTCATAATGTCCATGTTTTCTGTTTGAGACAACTGTGTTGTATTTATGATTGCAGTGACTTGGGCCTCATTACAAGTTGTCCGGTAAAAACCCCAAAATACCGGCATGGCGCTATCAACGTGTCCGCCCTCGCAAGAGGGCGCTAATAGCGCACCATTACGAGTACGCGGACACGAGCATAGCGCCATGCCGGTAAACCCCCTACCGCCATGGCGGTAAAGACCCAAAAAAGTCACTTACCGCCCTCGACGAAAGTGCAGATTGCACCTCCGCCCTCCTGCTGTATGCAAATAGCGGTCACCGCAATTAGCGGTGACCGTTAAATTGCGGAACCGGAAATAGCGTCATCGCACAGGAACAGGAAAGAGCACGGCGGCCATCTTAAAAAACACAATTCATTGCCATCCTCTGCCCCCTTTACCTGTTTGGAGTCGTTAGCTGTTGAAAATCATCCGGGACACCTTCAACATGCCCAAGGCCTTCAAAAAAAGCACTGACAGGCAGCGCAAAGAAAAATTTACAGCAGAGTTGAACATGCTGACCCAGACCCTGGCTGAGAATGCTGAGGTTGTTTTTGCCAATGACATGCGGCGGCCGACACTACTTAAGAAAAAAGCCATCTGGGAAGAAGTTGCAGTGAAAGTCAGTGCAGTGGGCACCAGCACCCGCACTGTGCGTGAGTGCAGGAAAAGGTGGGACGACCTCAGACTGCGGGTAAGGGGCATCCTTGCCGAAAACTACCGAATCGCCAGTGCAGGTGGAGCCGGTTAACCAATCAGACTTAAAGAATGGGAGGAGACCTGTGGAAACCTAATCGCTGTGGAATCCATTGAGGGAGTAGGCACCATGGAGCTAGGCGTGGGTACCACTTCGGATGGAGGTGAGTGTACACATGACAGGATGCTATGTGAATGTACTGTTCCCCCCATATGTGAGCACAGAATCCTCTCATGCATGGACACACATCCACACATGCATCCATCCCTCACCATGTCAGTGTCAGACCCAAACACACACACATGCACACATCACCAGAGACAAGTTCCAAACACAACCATGCATGGATGAGGCACTGAACTGGCACATCACCTGCATCCACAACTACTAAGACCCAATGGCCACAACTGCATCATTGATGTATTCTGCATTAAGTATATTGAAACACAACCAATGCCATCCCCCTTCTTGACCCTGACAGGCTCACATACAGATGGTGAGGATGCCGCAAATGCATCCCAGGCAGCAGCTACGAGTAAGAGGCCAAGGGCACAGGACTCGGAGGACACCCCCACAACATCAAGGGGCAAGGGGGGAAGGTCACACCTGATGAGTGTGAAACATCATAGGAGTGCCACTGCCAGGGCAGAAGTAGCTGCATCACAGACTGCAGCCCCACCACTGGAGGTGAACCCACAGCCACCAATACCAGCCACTGAGGGCCCACCATCAGCTGCGGCAAGCTCCGCTGGAGAGGCAGCCGCCACTGCCCCCCTATCTGATCCTGAGGACACTATAGTTGGCCCAATGGGGATGCACACCCCAAGCCCCCTAGCACCTCGGAGCCAGCACCATTCCAGACACTTGGGTCTGATGTTACTGTTGAGGACAACTTTCCAGCCATAATGTCCCCCATGGTGGCTTCACCTGCTGCAATGGATGCATCTGAGGGCACAGCATCCAGTACACCATCACCCAGCACTGCCCTCCATCTGCCCACCATCCTGCAGCGTCAACAGGAACTGACTGTGCTGGTTGGCCAGCATGTTGAGGAGGCTGCCCATCTCAGGGAGGATATTGTGGAGACGGCAACTGAGAGGATGGACGCCTGTACCGACAGGCTGTGTGACGAGATATCCAGGCTCAGGGAGGTCCTTACTCGCATAGCCGACACAATGGACCGCCACTTCTCACAACCAGGACAGTCTGCCCCATCGTCATCTGCCGGCTCAACACAGACAAGCCCCCTCCGCCGCTCAACACGCACCACCAGGCGCACGTCTGGCCATCCTCCAAATGCTGCTACAGACAATGGCCAATAGGGGATTAATGGCGATTCCTCTGCGTGCATGGGCCAACGCAAACATGGCAGACACATGAGGAACTGTTGTGGGGGGTTGGGGGAAGGGTGTTATGGGTCTGTTGTGGGGGGTGGGAGGAAGGGTGTTATGGGTCTGTTGTGAGGCGTGGGGGAAGGGTGTTATGGGTCTGTTGTGGGGGCTGAGGGGAAGGGTGGTGGGATGTTTGGGGACATGCACTTTTTCATCTTTCTGTTACTTAATACACTGGTGTCTAATCAAAACACAGGCTTGGGAATCTTCATTGTGTTTGTGTACTTTATTGGAGACAGTGTTCATTGCGTACTTCTAAACATACACCAGTGCATCACTACCCATGTCCATGTGACAGTACCAAAACATGTCCCTCAGAATATTTGGTTGATCAGATGCAGTCTCACAGCACGTCCCTCCTCGCCATCCCCTCTTGCATGTCCTGCATCCCCTTCGCCTCCGTCCTCATCAGCTTCATCATCCTCATCAGGTGCTTCTATTTCAACGTCATGGGGCAGTGACACATTCCGTCTGATACACATATTGTGCAGCATGACACATGCCATGGTGATCTTGGCCACTTTCTCATGGCCATACAGGAGAGCGCCACCAGACCTGCTAATGCACCTAAACCGTGATTTCAAAAGGCCAAAAGTCTGTTCGATCACGATGCGGGTACGGGTATGTGCACGATTGTATTCCTCTTCGTGCCTGTTCTGTGGGTTCTGTACAGGTGTGAGGAGCCAGCTCTTCAGGGGATAGCCCGCATCACCTGTATGGGGGAACGAATGGGGTCCTGTTACTGTTCACCTACAGAGCAGCCTGTTCATATCACACAAATTGACATTGCATAGTGATTCCAGTACACAGTCAATGGCATACATGCAGATGGTCCGTGTGACAGCAATGTGCAAGGGTGAGCTCGACCCTGCAAGTAGACATGCCCCATTACTGTCTACAACAGTAATTGACATGTCCTGGGTGAGGCGAGGTCTTAGGTGTTGCTGGGCCCAGGCAGATTTTGTTCCTCACTGTTGTTGTACTGCCATTCCAACATAGATGTTGCCATGCAGTGAGGCATCACTTCAATGGTGGTAAAGGTGCGTGGTGAAATGCAATGTGTATGGCTAGGGCTGATCCTTTTGCATGCATCATACGGCACATTGCATTATTGATGTTGTGCTGGACTGATTCCGGACGACTATCTTCATGGCACGTATGGAATCTGGCCATTTTGTGGCGTACAATGTTGTGCAATGTGTATGTGAATGGATGTTTGATGCTACTAGACCTGGACCTTCTGGTGTGTAGTGTAGCTCATACTTGCATGTCGGTTCATCTCTAGTACGTTGCGGCCTTCCCAGATGGACATTGGCGTACATCTTTATGTGCATTTCCCAGACAGATGACAAGCTACACCCAGTTGGAGTATGTATCTCCCCCCCCCAATCACACCCAGTTGGAGTATATATCTCTCCCCCCCACCAATCACACGCAGTTGGAGTATGTACCTCTCCCTCCCCAATCACACCCAGTTGGAGTATGTATCTCTCCTCCCCCCAATCACACTGCCATGTGCTTGCCCTGCTACTCACCGAGTAGCCACGAACGTTGTGCGGTTTGTCGCTCCATGTAGCGTGGGATAGTTGAGTTCCGCAGGACCATGGAGTCATGGGTTGATCCAGTAAATCGGGCACAGCAATGTGTGATTATCTTGTTGGCGTCACATACCATTTGGACATTGATGTAGTGGAATTGCTTCCTGTTTCGCTATACCACTTCATTGCGATGTGGGACCACCAATTCCACATGTGTACAGTTGATGACCCCGATGCAACTTGGGATGCCTGCCAGTGAATAGAATCCTACTTTGGTGTTTGCAATCTCCTGGGCAGTCCGTGGCATGGATATGTTTTCAGGTGCATGCTTCAGGAGGGCATCAAGCACCTGATTCAGCGTGTGTAAGAATACTGGTTGGGAGATGCCATGCATCTGGGCCACTGTATGCTGGTAGGTGCCTGTGGCCAGGAAGTGGAGCACAGTCACCACCTTGAGTAGAGGGGGGATGGCAGTTCTGATGTCTATGAGGCTCACAATGTCGTTGTGTGTCATGTCCACGATGCTGGTGATAGTATCCCGGTACAAGACGGTACAGGGTGTGTATCTGCTCAGGGTTTAGGTTAAATGGACTGGCTCTGATCCTGGGGATTGGTGGGTGCCTCTGTGGTATGATTAGGTGCCGTGGTGGTACTTGCTGTGCCTATCTTGCCCTCCTCCTCCTCCCCCTGCATCTTCTTTGTGCTGCCTGTTGTTGTTGCAGCAGCGCTGCAATCATGTCCTCCAGCCCATGTAATGCTGCTAGTATTGGAACCATCTTGGTGTTGGAAGGGGTGTGTGAAGTGGTGTGGTGTGCTCCTTTTGAGCTGCCACAGTCTCCATTGCCTCCACCTGTGCTGATTGTGTCCACCTGTGGCAGGTGGGAACACTGCTCAGTTCTCTTAACGTGTGGTTCGCGATACCGGTATTTGCGCCATGGCGGTAAGTGGTTTGGGGGGCTTTACCATGCCGCTATTGGCGTGTCCGCTCAACTTGTGATGCTGTGCTAATAGTGGCATGGCGTAATTTACGGGATGGTGGGTCGCGCGCACACGTATTGCCCGCTATTAGTGGCACCGTACTGAGCGGTGCCGCTAATAGCGGTGTGTCAGGTCGTGATTCGCATGGGGATTTAACGTTACCGATATTTCATTACCGGTAACGTTAAATCCCTACCGCCTACTGTGTAATGAGGCCCATGTTTTTAAGTTTCCCGGGCTCCACCGAGCCTAGGGAAGCTTGGGAGACTTAAAAAGAAAGTCCAAGCAGTTATGAAGACTTTGCCGCCCGCCGGCAGAGTTTTCATAATTCCCGTGACTTTAGTTTTCAGTTTCCCGTGCTCAGCAAAACTAGAAAAGAAAGTTGCAGCAATTATGAAAACTCTGCCGACGGCCGGCGAAGTATTTATAATTGCTGGGCTTTTCATTTTACGTTTTCTGTGCTTCCTTGGGCTTGGGGAGCACAGAAAACGTAAAATGAAATTCAAGGCAGTTGTAAACACCTTAGCAGCCTCCTCTCCATGTTGAGCTCTGCTCTCTGGCAGCAGTAAGCAAACACTCCCAGTAGGGGGCTTTTGCTTGATTATTACACAAAATGGATGCCCCTTGACAAAACTTTGAGCCTCATTTGCTCAAAATTTTACAAAGGAACTTTCTTTAAAAATATTTTGTATGTACATTTTTTATTATGGCCCATCTTTTGAGACAGTAACATTTTTGAGTGAACTTTCCCTTTAACAAATTTTTGACAGACAATAAATAATTGCCATTCCTGGAAGCTTCATTCTCAGGGAATCAGCTGTTTAAGTTGCAATATACTCTAAGTTTAGCCCAATTTGAATGATGCCTTTTACAAAGCATGTGGTTCTCTGGCAAGTGTTTATATCTTTCAACACATTTCCTGCCTTTTTTAAAGATCGATAGTCAATTTGAATCCTCGTTTATTACATATAATTCCAAGACTTATATTTTATTTGCATCCACTCCCCCTTCTAAATGTTTTATTTAATTTCCTGAAATGTGGTGTGATACACAAGGATAAATGGATAAATGTTGATAAAAAAATACAGAAAAGGTGTTGTAAATATTAGAAGGCATTCATTATCTCCTAGTGAATGGAAGGAGTGCAGAATATAGGGGGCATAGTGTATACTGGCGTGCTTTTGACACTACCTTGATCACACCCCAAGCCCAAGCGGTGTCTGACTACTGCACTAGGAGAATTAATTAGGAAAGGTTGAGAAATAGATTAGGCCCACCTAGATCCAGAAATGGGCCGAAACTAGCTTTGATGGGAGGCGTAAGACTAAATCTTGGTGTGGGTTGGCCAAAGTCACAATAATCAAGCAGAGTATTGTTCCTGCAACTTCACAATTATCTAAATACATATATTCTGAATTCACAGTAGTCCACACCAGTTTCCTTGCTTAAAAGGTTAGTATTCCTCAGATATGTTGTTGTTTTGCAATCCCACCAGCTATTTTATGTGTCATATGGTTCTGCTCCCAATAATTAACCCTTTTTTGTTTGCCTGGAAATCCTACTTGTGATGCCCCTTCCTCTCTATGCACATAGGTGGGCATTGCTCATTCTTTCACATGTCCCACTCCTCAGAGAAGGCCAGTGCAGAGCACCCACTTTGAAGATCCTGACTTCTTGTCTCTCCGCAGGTGCCGCTCACCTTCGACGAAGTTATGGTGCAGTTCTCAGAAGACGAGTGGAACAGTTTGGAACTGTGGCAGAGAACCCTGTACATGGAAGTGTCCAAGGAGAACTATGACATGCTGGTATCACTAGGTGAGGAAAGGCATGCCCTGATGTGCTTGGAGATTGGGATCGAAGGCGAGTAGGTGGGATACTATGGATGTGTGGAAGAGGGGAAAGACAATGAATAGATGGACGGGTGAACGGATGGATGACGGTTGTTGAAGGGAGGGATGTATACAGAAATGCTATAACGCTTGCACTTTTTCTGCATGTACCTACTTCTTCCTCTTCTATAGAAGCCTCTTGTCTACCCCTTGGAGCATAATGTCTGCCCACAGGAGACTCGGTCTTGATTATATCTGTGTTGGCTTCTACAATGGCTATATGAACTCTGGTTTTCTCTAATGGAGGCTTCATAGTTAATCATTATAACTTTGAGTTGGCCTTAGGGGCAGTGAGGCTGCTGTTTGGAGCAACAAATACTCCCAAACGAAGTTCGACCAATTGAATCTATGAAAACGTACAGTTGTTGGTTATAGTGGGCTCAAGTCGAACCTCAGTTTGTTGATTGGGGCCTTGAACTGCCCAAAGAGAGAACCTCAAGCCTGCACATAGTTTAATGAAGTGTCATCTCTCAATGTAAATATATGCATAGCCCCTAGAGATGCTCTCATTGCAGCCTTGGTCCACTAATGGCCACAGAACAGTGGCAGCTGCTAAAACTTCACAACATGTATTTTTTTTTTTAAAAGAGGCAAACATCAATATAATTAATATAAATTAATAAATAACAACAACAAAATATATTGGTAACTTACTAATGCCCGCTCTTCGGATGACACTGAAACAGGAAAATAAACATCATTTGCTATTGCTGTGAATGTGCCTTCATTGTAATGGTTTTTCTTAATTGCAAGTAAATGCAGTTTTGGGAGCCCTGCAACGTACACTCCTTTATCCTCAATAAATTAAAACAACCTCATGCCATAGCGCTCTTTTTGGTCTGTGATCATTAATGTAAAATTAAAATAATGTAAATGGACAACTGCTTACTTTATCCCAATACTCTGACTTTAAAAACATAATGATACCATTCTGGCGTGTCTGCCTACATATTAATGAAAAGTATGTTATGTTTTCTCCCCAAATCTATTGCATCATGAAGAGTGTATAATGCATGTAGAAATGGAAAACATTTTGGGGTTTCATAAATTAAATCTGTACTGCATCCTTTTTGATGCTAGATGGTTGCTGTGTATGGCCTACTTGGGGGAAATGGAGCATACATACCCTTACTCTTTGTGTTAGCTGTATTTCGCCAGTGTTGTTCCTGTCATGCAGACTTGTTCATTTTATATAAGAAACCAAGCTCTAAATCTATCTTTAGGAACCTCCAGTCTGGTTTTGGCAACCTCTTCTTCTTTCTATGGAAACCTGAGATTCACTAATAGGTAACTTCAGTTCACAGGGAGCCGTTTTGGAAGGAACAACCTATTCCCATGCTCTTCTCAGTAAAAACATGGGCATTTTGTATTTGTTTTCCAAATATGCCTTATCTGTTGTGTCCTTGACCTCTTTAATAATTCATCATATTTGTTTTTCCCAAAATGTTCCCAGAAATGTTTCTTGTATATTACCACATTGACTTGCCATATGATTTGACGAGTAGAAGTCAGCTTTTTGCACTCAGAACTCATTCAAAGTTAGTGTAAATTGAGATGGCATGTGAAGAGGTGTGGTCAGTTTTGTTTGTGACCTCCCTCTTCTAAGATTTAGTTACAGATGCAGTACTGATTGTAGGCCACATCCAGTTGGCTTTCTCTCGCCCTTGCTGTTGCCAACAACAACGATGCTCTATTTATATATAGTCTGTATTTATTTAATTTTAAATCCAAATTCCCATTTCGCCCAGTACTAACTGATCCAACATTCCAGCATGCATACCAAACTATATTAACTTTTATAATAATATGACTAATGGTTTCCCCTGTACCGCCTAAACAGGCACTGTGAACATGGGAAGCCTCTGAACATGGACATGAAATTATGAAACTGAGAGGCCATTTATCAGCTCCTTTCTGATATGTCAATGATTTAAAAGGGACAGAAAGTGCAAAAATGCATTTTGACACCACGCAGCTCCTCATATTTTAATCAGCATGTGTGCCTGTTTAAAAGTCGTGAGCAAGTCTTTTCTTTTTTAGGAAATAAGTTTTTAACCATGAAACTAACCTTTAATGCTGTCATCATTTGGAGGATTAATGGGTAGATGACAAATCAATGTTTAAATGCGAAGGGTTAGGCCTCTAAGCACCAACTGTCAACAGTGTCGAACTCCACCTGTTCCATCTAAATACCTTGCGGAGCCAGAGCTCATTTCCCACTCTTTGCTATAGGGCCCTTTGTCTTACATCTGGCCCTGGCCTCAAGTCTGCTAATATGGCCCTTGAGTCTGATTTTTGGAGCCACATTTCTTCCTATGGCGATGTTGAGTTTGCTAACACCAAACATTCTCTGGCAGTACCGCTTGGTGCGTCATCCCTTCTTCCTGGGAAGCTCTCTAAATTCATGCCCCCATCTGTCCTCATCACTCCCATTACCCCCATGCTGAAAGGAGATATAGACCTGGCTGCTCATTAAAGGATTTCCAAGAATGACTCCAGCATCTCCAATGCTCCCTTCAAAAGATAACAAGTGTATCTAATATGCTCTCTGCTACCCACATACTATTATTTGTTACTTTCTATTGCTTACTGTGCATATGGATGAATGGAACTGTGTTATCTATTTGGGTACAGACCTGCCAAAACCAGTTCTATTGAGAGGGAACCAGGACTGGCATTCACTAAAGAAATTTTAGATTTACCCTCTACTGTATAAAGTCATTGCAGGAAGCCCTGCAGCGGCAAAGGGCTGCTGCTGCGGTTCGGAGCAGCTGTTGTAAAGATCGTGTGCTAGCTCCCTTCAAGGATTTGTTTGCTTCCTGCATGTGAGTGGTTGCTGGTGCCTGAAACTGTGGCCCCTCGGCTCCTGATTCTCGCCCATTCTTATCCTGTCATCTGAAAGATTGGTTTCTTGTGGGTAAGCCGCTTCTGAACACTGGTGTTTGTTACCCATCTAGTTTGCTAAATTACACGGGTGCGGGTGTCTTGCATTGTTTGTCTCATGGGGCTCACCATACAGAATTCCAGGTGGCCAAGCCTCGAATACAGCCCACGGGTAAAGGCCGCGGCTGATCAGCGTTAAAGGGGGACAGTACGGCATGGAAAAATATCCTACAAGGGAAAAATGCTCACAGGTGGCTGCACAGATGAGTGGTTAGGCGTGGGAGAAGTCAAGCCTGTCATTACAACTCTGTCTTAACCCCGCTCTAGGCCCCCCCCCCAACAAGATCATTCATCTAATCCCCAAGAGGATTTCTTTACCACTCACGCAGCCCCCTCAGCATGTCATGCCACGTAATGCCAAAGCGAAAGATCTTGATTTTAAAGCAGAAAATTCCCATAGAACGTCCTCCACCTGGGGCTGCTAAGAAACTGCCAGATCGCATGGCAAGATCTGCAGGGGAAGCAAACATTAGATCAATAAAATAAGCCAGTTCCTCAGCATGATAGATGGCGCAATAAATGCCCCCACCAATCAGGACCCACAGGGTACAAAGACATTAAGGACAATACATGTATCTATAACAGCGCCATCACCGCCAGCCCCAAATGCCAGGTTCTAGACGCCATAGACAACGTTACAACTATAATCAGTTTAACATCTCCTGTGGCCTGCCCAGTGGGTTGCAGGTCAACCCAGATAGATCCAACACCTGCCTGGTTATTGGTGGAGCCAATAACACTGTCGTTATCACTACATCTCCCACAGCTCTGACACCTGACAAGCATGTGGCAGCCACCCCTGATACTTCTGACCTTTCTCTAGCCACAAACACTGTGGACGAAGCTGAACCAGTGTCTGTGATAGACATCACAGATGAGACTCTTCGTAATACCGGGCCATAGTTGACTACAGAGGGGTCCACAAGGTGGGGTGTCACTGGCTAGCAAAAGCCCCAATGCAATCAGTACAGACGATGTGATCGTATCCACGCAGGGTTCACAACTAGAGCCCATGACGTCGGCTCTAATCCCGGCTGCAAACATCTGTTTTACAGATGGAAAATGGGGGAGGCGAATATAGGGACTGTGTTGATGTGTTTTGTGTGCTAACAAAAGCCCTATGTTGTTTAGCCACCCCCCTGTCCACATACCCCTCCAGTGCATATGTGTTACTTATCTCTGATCCAGCTGGCGAGGGGGCACCTGCAGCCGGCGGGTACAAATGCAATTGCAGCATTAGGCCTCATTACAAGTTCGGCGGTAGCCTTGCCGGTAAAACCGGCAGGCTGCCGCAGAACTTGGGAATTTTACTGATGCCTGGCAATGTCCAATTTCCGGGGCATTCCGGCCCCGCCGGATCCGGTAAATGCTCATTCCCTTGGCGGCGGTAGAAAATGATCCCCATTCCCATTTGAGCCCCATAGGGCTCAAATGGGAATGGGGAGGTCGGATGCACCGGCAACATTCGTGAATGGTGCCGGTACAACTGACATGGTCTGCTCGCGGTTGCCGTTGTGCCCGTCAGGTCAAACCTGGACGGCGAAAAGTCACCCGCGAGCAGAACTCGTAGTTTGCCGGTTCGGTAACAACTGTACCAGCAAGCTTACCGGTACCGTTGTTACCGGACCGTCAAACCTGGAATGAGGCCCATTGTCTTGTTTGGGTTGGCCCCATTAAAGGAACTACTATTATCACTCCCTGAAGCCTGTAGAAGGGGGGAAACCAAGGGGGAGTTAGTACCCAGTATGGAGGGCGTTATGAGGGTTATGGGGGGCTCAGAAACTATCAGAGGTAGTAGTCCATAACCCTGATGCCTGTATAAATACAACACCCACTAATACGGCAGGGCAGTGGTTTACCTGTGGTAACCGAGAGAGCTCTGGGCCAGAAAATATCCGACTGGACAATTGGCTCCAACCCTCAATCCCTCAAGGTACCACTGATCTTATCCCAAGCTTAATAAAATCCACAGCACCTCCACTTTCGCTGACCCTTACCTGGGTGCAGATCGCGTATCAAACACTAACCATAAGACTGGTAAGTTAGACAGTAGGGCTGGCTACGTGACACCCAATTCCCTACCCTATGGTACTTTCTCTAGAACTCAGACGAACAGCAAGGCAAAAGGAGGTAGTATAGGTGGGTATTATTCCTGCATCAAGGACCACATTGACCCTCGCTGATTTTTGCAACCACTCCTTTGCCTCAGGATCCTTCCCCACCCCTCTGAAGCACTCCTCTTCTCAAGAAACCCACAGCTGATCCTTCTTGTTCGGCTAACTATTGCCCAAATTCCGTTACTCCCTTTCTGGGAAAACTCCTGGAAAAGTTGTCCATCTCTCAACTTAACCTTCATTCCGATTCTGATTCTGTTGGCTGTCTCCATGACCACCAGTTTGGCTTCATAGCTGCCAGAAGCACAGAAAGATCGGCTCTCCAACCTTAACTCTAACATTCCCTCTGTCCTCATCCTACTTGATCTCTCTGCTGCCTTTGACAAGGTCAACCTTACCAATCTGCTCTACCCTCTCTGTGATAACCTGGGTATCACTGATCAGGCTCTGGCCTGGCTGACCTCTTTCCTCTCTGATCGACCCTCCCAGGTCCAACTTGGGTCCTTCCTATCTTCTATCTCTCTCTCTACCTGTGGTGTTCCCCAGGGCTCTAACCTTTCGCCCTGGCTTTTCAACCAATACCTGGCAACTCTCGCTCACTGCATTGCCATTTTCTGCTACAATTTCCAGTGCTATGCTGATGACACTGAACTCATTTTCAGGCTGCCCTCGGCCACCTCCTCTCCCATCTCTGATTTCCTAACTGCCATTCAAGATTGGTGTGCCGCCAATGATCTTTGTCCGAATGCCAGCAAGACGGAGATCTTCTTTATCGGCACACCTTCACCATCCTTTCCCCTCACTCTCTGGCTGGCCTCCCTTGGCCTTCCTCCTACCCCCACCTGCGAGGCTAAGAACCTCTGGGTCATCTTTGACTCCACACTTTCCTTCTCCGCCCACATCTCTGATGTCTCTAAAAAGTCAAACTTCCTACTGCACCTCCTCAGAGGTACTCTGCCTTTCCTCTCCTTCCCCCAGAAGCTCACTGTCCCCAAGCTCTGGTTCTTCTAACAGCCTCTTTCTAAATCTACCTGCCTCTACTCTTCGCCCTCTTCAACTAATCCAGAACAGGACTGCGAGACTTGGCCTCAAGCCCTGGGATCGTATCTCTCCAGCTCTGAAATTTCTCCATTGGCTCCCAGTGGATGCAAGGATTAAATTCAAAACCCTCTGCATTACCCAAAAGGCTTTCTGGGGCCTGGGTCCAAAATACCTTCAGCTATCCCTCTGCAAATACCTCCCCTCTCGAGCTCTTCGCTCATCTACCTCTAACTCCCTCAGGGTCTGTCGTTCCCAAAGAAATGAGCTGGGGGTAGATCTGTCTTCAGCTGGGGCCTCTCTCTGGAACAGCCTCCCCGCCACTCTAAAACTTGTGGTGAACCATCTCCAGTTCCGGAAGCACCTCAAGACCTTCCTCTTTGCTTCTGCCTTTGCTCCCCCTCTCCCCTGCTGATCTGTTCTCTCTTGGCACTGTGCACCTGGCCACCCTCTGTCCTCCGGGCCCAGGTACCTGCTCACCCTGCCACCCTCCTGCACTGCCTCCGGGCCACCCCTTGCACTGGGGTCTGTATCTGTACCCATACAGTCCCCCCCTTTATTCTTCGTGCACTTATCAGACCTACCCTGTCTGCTGCCTTAAACCCAGCACTTGCCACTTGCTAGCTGCACTACCACTGTTTGTTGCCTTTATTATTTATTTATTTATTTATTTATTTATTATTTATCTGTTTCTCCTTTGCTTTCCACTTCTCCCCCCTTCTATGCACTTTTCCCTTCCCCCGCTCTCATGCACTTGCACATTCTAAATGTCACTGGGCCTAGTAAGATCGTTGTTTTGTTTTCCCCTGTTCCCCTCCCTTGCCATGTCATGCTCTGAAACACTTGTGTGTGAGCACGATAGAAATAAAATATCAATTCAATTCATAAGGTCCCCAAACTGGCCCCTAACCATTGTGAATCCAGGGAAGCACTTACAAATAAATGCATCCACTGGTTTTGTGCAGTTTGTGGCTGTCTCTCCCTGATTTGTGAGGCCATCCTAAACTGCACCACCAGGATGAAAGCGCTTTTGACTCCCTACCGGTTGAATTCAGTCAGCAGAGAGTGACCAAGTGTATATTTTACATTGTTATCACCAAACAGTGGGATACAAATTAGAGCCCAGCCCATGTACAACGATGATAACTCCTTTGAAACTAGGCCACAATGTCCTGTGATTTCTGGCACCAATGTAGTACTTTTGGGGGAAATGCCTATGGGCAATTCCACCAGAATAGATAAGTCTGTTGGATAATAGGTGATCCCTAGGGTTATAGTAACTTGCACAATTGTAATATGGTGAAAGTTTTTTTTAATTTGTTTCACTTTTATTTGGATTTGCCAAGATGTACTTTTATGGCTTCAAGCCGAAATAAAGTTACTGAATGAATAAAGTCATTGCAACCTTTCCTTTTTGACTTTGGCACATTTGCTGGCACTGTGCAACCAACACATTGATGCAGAGAAGAGACAGAAGAGAAATGGTGCAGAGAAGCAGATTATTTGGTTGGCATGGGTGGCGAATTCCACTTCCTTCCCCTTTTGGCAGAGGGTGAGGAGGCCATTGGAATCATGTGCCACCAGCTGTTACGTGATGCTTAGACTGCCAGCAGTACAGGGAGGATCCCTGGCCTACCCCACTGTACCGCAGTGAGAGGGTAAGGGTTTATCACCTTAAGAAAGACCTGCCAATCCTACGGTGTAAACATTGTCAAACGTGGCCACATGAGAATACATCCTCCCTTACAGTGCAGTGCATCCCAGAATGAGGAAAAACACCAGGAGTTATCCATGCAGTGCAATGTAGATCAAAACATATATGCAATATTAATCATACATTCACCCTTGCAGTACAAATCTGAACATAATAGTCAGCGATCCCCCTACTCGCTTTGCTTCTCCCATGGGGAAAGACTCTGCTGCTCTGTCAGCAGCCATAGAAGTGAAGGCATTGATGGGAGACGAGTGAGGTAGAATCTACATAGGAGCTCAAATCCGTGGAGTGAGAACAGGGAAGCAAGAATCTAAGATGATGGCTGAGACTAACATTGGCTTGGTACACCTCACCATGTTACACAGTGCCTGATCATGGAGTCCATGTGATTCCTCTCAGCCAAAATCACAGAGCCCATCCTTGCGGGAGAGTAATTGTGTTCCACAGCTGTTCCTAATCCGAAAAGGCATCAATAAGAAGAACACCTATTTCAAGTAGAATGTGAGTCTTTGAAGGAGTAAGAGCAGTTTCGAGAATGTTGGAGGTGAGTGCAGGAGGGGTGAGGCTGGAGAGAGGTGGCCAGAGAGTGGAGGGACAGGGGTGGAGAAGAGTAAGGTGAGTGTAGAGGAGGTGACGAAAGGTAAGGGGGTGGGAAAGAGAAACATTAAGAGGGATGATGAATGGGTGGAGAAGAGCAAGGAGGTGAGAAGGAACATCACAAGTTTTAAGGAGGAGGTTGAGAAGAGCATAGGGGTGGGGAGGTGAAACATCAGTTGGGTTTTGGAGGAGGTGGAACAGTGCCAGAAGGTGGTTGAAGGAGGCACTAAGGGAAGAGAGGAGAAATCTATCCAGGAGGATCCTGAAGACACACAGCCTCCACACACACCCAAATGAGTCACCCAGGCGTTGAGGACAAGAGGCAGAGGGACCTGCATTTACAGACCAAAGAACCAAGAAAGAAGTGTGGGTCCACTGAAATCCCAATGACTGAGAAATGAATATGCATCTCGGAAAGGGTTCCTGGATTGAGGATAAACTAACACCAATACTTGTATTGAACCCAGAGACTTTATTGTTTGGACCCAACAAGTAAATAACCTTTATTTCTGTTACATTTTCATTAAGTTGCTCTAACCTCCCAACCCCCTCATTATTGTTCTTCACCTTAGTCCTTCTCCTTAATCATAGACCTTCATCATGCTCTTTCATCCCCGTCTTTCCTCTTTGGCCTTCATCATACTCCTCCTCCTTCATCGTAGTCCTTCGTCCTATTCTTTCTCTTTCATCCATGTTTTTGTCCATGTCCCTCTCCTTTGTCATAGTCCTTTGTAATTGACCTTCATCATAATTCTATCTCTGTCAAAGACCTTTATTGGAGTCCTTCTCGTTTGTCCTGTTCTTTCCCTCTCATCTTTGTTCATCATCAAAGCCCTCATTTGCCCTCGTCCATCTCCTTCATTACAGTCCCTTTTCATGGACATTCTCCTTCAGCATATTCCTTCGACTTCATCATAGCACTTCTCCATTGACCTGACCCTTTTCCTTCACCATAGTCTTTCATCGTTGCCCTTCTCCTTTGTCCAAGTCCTTACCCTTCAGCAAAGTCCTGTGTCCTATTCTTCTCCTTCATTATAGTGCTCTGCACCCTCCTTTTCGCCAGTCCTTCTTCCTTACCATATCCTTTGTCCAAGGTCTTCGCCTTTATCACAGTTCTTTGTCCTATTCCTTCCCCTGTGTCATACTCCATCATAGTCTTTCGTCCTATTCCTTTATTAAAGTCCTGCATAATAGTCTTTTGTCATAGTTACTCTCCTTTATCATAGTCATTGACTTTTGTCATAGTCAGTGGTCGAAGTGGGCGGAAGCGGTTGTGTGCGGTGCTCCTATGCTTTTTTTTAGTTAAGTTTTAATTAAGTTTGACTGTTTCTATACTTTTATTTGAAAAAGAAACAATTCCGGAATGGTTTAGTTTTAAAATAAAAGTGTAGGAAGAAGTTGAAACTTGCATTTCAGTTCACTGTACTGAACATTCCCTTAAATAGCAGGTGCATTTGTTTAGGGGTTCTCATTGCGTGTTGGAGGGAGTGTGGAGATGGGGTTTGTGGGCAGTGGGGACAGGCCAGCAGGAAACATAATTCCACTAATTAATTCCGTACACTTCGACCACTGGTCATAGTCCTTCATCATATTCCTCCTCTTTCATGATAGACCTTCATCCTAGTCCATCGTTTTTTGCCTTAGCCCTTCTCCTTTGTCATAGTCCTTCATCATAGTCTGTCGTCATGGTACTTCTCGTTTGTCCTGGTACTTCTCAATCATAAACCTTGTCCTTTGGCATAGTACTTTTTCATGTTTCTTTTTCTTGGACCTTCTCCTAGGTCCTGCTCTTTCTGTTTGGTCATATCTATTTGCCTTCATCATAGCCCTTCATGAAAGTCCTCCAACTTAGTACTTCTCCTTCATCATAGTCCTTCGTCCTAGTCCTCTTTCTTCATAGTCCTTCGTCATAGTCCTTCTCCTTCATCAGTCATTCATCCTAGTCCTTTTCCTTTGTCCTTCATCATACCGCTTTATGGATGTAGATGATTTATTCGAAAATATTTTACCTAATGGAGATTTGACCAAATTTATTTCACAGAAAAAGGAAATGAACTTTTGACCTTTTCTACTTTTTTTTATAATGCAGGGTGAGACCCCCTCATCCTCCGCTCACCCCTTCCTACCCTAACTTATACCCTTACCCGACACCCCACCTATTATGCACTATACATATACCACTTTACTTACCATTTTCGGTGAAATAAATGTGGTGAAATCTTCTTAGGTAACATTGTATTCAGTGAAATGTGGGTATACACTGCTTGATCGTAGTCTTTGTTCATAGTCCTTTATCGTAGTCCTTGTACTTGGTCATAGCCCTTCATCATATACCTTTGCTTTCGTTTTAGTCCTCTGTCTTTATAGTCCTTCATCATAATCTTGAAATATTGTCCTGCATCACAGTCCTTCTCGTTGGTCCCGGTCCTCCTCCTTAGTCCAGGTCCTTCTCCTTAGTCCAGGTCCTCCTTCTTTGTCATAGTCCTTCATTCTAGTCCTTTTGTAAAGTCCTTTGTCATAGGCTTTGATCCTATTTCTTCTCCATTATCATAGTGTCACTCGCAGTCGCGACCATCGCCGTGACTGGCGATTTCTTCCGCGTTGAAGTTTGAGGAGATGCAGAGGAAGGGTACTTTAGTCCCTTTTCTGTGTTCTCTGCCGCCGCTCCAAACGCGGGACGCAACGCTGCCGGGAGTATTTAAATCCCCGCCTCCCGGCAGGTCGTTGCGTTGCAACCCCCTCTGTTGTTTACCTTTCAACTCTGGGTCCTTCGCTCTTCCTCTGCACCCCGCTTTGGAATTACTGAGGAGTTTTCTCCGTGGTTACTTTCTCCGGTGTTCCTGTCCCCGGAACACCGCACTTTCGTTTTCTGTTTCTCTCCGCCGCCTTCCCTGGGCGGCGCTAGCTGTGCCTTTTTCTCCGGCGGTCGGTTTCTCTCTCTCTCTCTCTCTCTCTCTCTCTCTCTCTCTCTCTCTCCCTCTTTCTTTCCCTTGCTCTTTTGGGTCCAGACAGCATGGGGTTTTCTCCCGTGCTTCCCCGCAGTGCTTTCTTGGAAGATTTGCTACCTCTGCCGTCAGTTGCTACCTTCTCCGCCTGCTCTTATGGCCTAGTACTACCATTGGACTTGGACGTTTTGAGGGCCACTACCTCAGTGTTGGAGATCCTCCGCTTCCTTCTTCATCTGTGAACAACTGGCCTTCTGAGACAAGTCTTGACACCTCTTATCAGGGTTTTTTTTGCCTTGCAGGTTTTTCCCTGTATTTTCTGGCTTGATTCCGGAAAGGAGGTCACTGTGCCGCCCAGCGGCCACAGTGGCTTCTCTCCGTGACAAGCCCACGCACCAGAAAAAGGAGAGAGACTACCTGGCACGTCGAGGCCTGCAAGATACCATCGACTCGGAAAGCTCAGGTGAGGAGAGCGTGTGCACAGGGGGGACTCAGCCAAGGGTACCGTTCAAGTCACAGATTGCAACGCCAAAGAGTATCACGATGTCAGCTGAGGAACAGGTCCAAGAGCTGTGGAAGGCTTTCCAGGCCATGTCCCAGGAGCTACAAGGTGTCAAATCTGAGAACGCTTTGCTTAAACAAATGGTTGCGGCTAGGGAACCGACTCCCTCGGAATTGCCACCCATGGCGCTGTCCTCTGGGAAATTTGATGGCTCCCCCAAGAAGGTGAAGGAGTTTCTTGAAGCATGCTTGGTTCATTTCACATTCAGACCCCATACCTTTGCTACAGATCAGGCCCGGGTGGGTTTCCTAATATCCAACATGACTGGAAACGCTCTGTCCTGGGCCACCCCATTGGTGACTAGTGGAAACGCCATTCTGCAGGACTATTCGGGGTTTCAGAATCTTCTCAGGCAGACCTTCGAACGACCAGAGCTCTCTTTTACAGCCTGCGAAGACCTGTTGGATGTCAGACAAGGCTCGCTAGACGTTTTGTCATACATCTCCTCTTTCAAAACATTAGCACCCGGAGCAGGATGGCCCGAAACAGCGCAGTATGCCATTTTCAGAAGAGGACTGAAGGAGGAAATTAAAGACGAGTTGGCCAGATCCCCTCGTTCTCCTACTTTCTCAGATCTGCTTTCTGCTGCCCTTCATATTGAGTATCGCCTTCAAGAGAGACGAGTCGAACGTCGTAAGCAAAGGACTCTTGGCTATACCTTAGACCCCTCTGTACCCGTTCTCCCTGGTCGCTCTACTAACATTATTACCGAAGAACCAATGCAGATTGGTGCCACCAGGGCGCCCTTGTCCGCAGCTGAAAGACGTCGCAGAAGAGAGAAGGGGCTGTGTGCCTACTGCGGATCAGAGCAACATCTTCTCAAAGACTGTACAGAACTGCCAAGCAAGAAGTTGGGAAACGACTACCCTCGGCGTCAGTAGGGACAAGCGACCGAGGGTCTTCGAGCAAACTTCATCGTCCCTATGTCTCTCTGTCAGTAACCTCTTCCGAATCTAAGGAGGACTCCAGGCTGATGGTCATTCCAGTACAACTCAACCTCGGAAACCATCAGGTGGAAACACTGGCTCTATTGGACTGTGGCGCGGCAGGGAACTTCGTCGACACCCTGTGGGCAGACAGGGTGGGTCTCCGTCGGATCCCCCGGGCAGAAGATCAGAAGGTGGAAGGTGTGGACGGTTCGCCTTTGTCTTCAGGTCCCATCACCCATACCACTGAGGATCTCTCCTTGACGATCAACCAACATAAGGAAGTTTTGTGTTTTGATATTATCAGGGCTGCCCATTTCCCCATCATCTTGGGCATCACATGGCTCCGTCGACATAATCCTCTGATTAACTTGACCGAGAATCAAATACGTTTCAGTTCCCCGTATTGCGCAACCAACTGTTTTTCACTGGAAGGTCGAGCTGATCTTCAGCCAGTCAAAGTGTTTCCCAACAACCATGTGGGTGTCCATGCTTTACCCAATTTCTGCTCTGGGTTTTCAGAGGTTTTTCAGGAGTGCCTCCATGCCAGACTTCCACCCCATCGGCCAGAGGACTGCACCATCGATCTGGAGCCCAATGCCTTGGTTCCATTCGGACGGATGTTCGCTCTCACCCAAACCGAGAGACAAGTTCTTCGGAGATACTTGGATACCAACATGGAGAATGGTCTCATCAAACCTTCAAAGTCTCCAGCAGGAGCCCCTTTGTTTTTCATCAAGAAAAGAGATTCCACCGACCTTAGACACTGCATTGACTACAGGGGCCTAAATACAGTGACAGTCCGTGACCGGTATCCTATGCCCCTTATCACGGACATTATTGAGGCGGTGCAAGGTGCTCGAGTCTTTACCAAACTGGATCTTCACAACGCATACCATCTGTTGCGGATTGCCAAGGGTGACGAGTGGAAAACCGCATTTCGTACTCCTCTGGGCTTATTTGAGTATAAGGTTATGCCGTTCGGTTTGGTGAACGCCCCAGCGGTATTCCAGAGGTTCATGGACCGAATGTTCTCTGACATGCTTTCCATCTCTGTCATCATCTATTTAGATGATATCTTGTTTTTTTCCCCTAACATGAGAGAACACATTGAACAAGTACGACGAGTTTTGGAGCGTCTTAAGGAAAACAATCTACTGGTCAAGGAGGAGAAGTGCAGATTTGCTGTACCTTCGGTACATTATCTGGGATATGTTCTGTCAGAAGGAGGGATCGCCATGGATCCTGACAAGGTGCACGTTATTCTTGACTGGCCGGCCCCGACATCCGTCCGGGAGGTCCAGAGGTTCTTGGGTCTTTCGAATTACTACAGGAGATTCATTCCAAACTTTTCGGAAGTGGTGTTTCCCATCACCCGTCTACTCAAGAAGACGGCCTATCCTTTCTCCTGGTCCACTGAGGCGGAAGGAAGTTTCTGTCATCTGAAAACCCTCTTCTGCTCTGCCCCGATTCTGCAGCATCCCAACCAAACTCTTCCATTTATTCTGGAGACGGACCCCTCCGCTATAGCTGTCGGAGCTGTGTTGCTTCAGTCTATCAACAAGGTGGAGCATCCTGTCGCCTATCTCTCTAAGACTCTTTCTCCCAGCCAACTCAACTATTCAGTTCTGGAGAAGGAATTATTGGCAATGAAGTTGGCTTGTGAGGCATGGGTGCCCGTCATCGGTTCCTCATTCGCACCTACCATAAGAACCTAAAGGCCTTACAGGACATGGAATGTTCGAACTCCAGGCAGGCTAGATGGGCCTACCTATTTTCGCAGTACGACTTCCAAATCACGTACATCCCTGGGTCTCTCAATCGTCTAGCTGACGCTTTGTCTCGCAAGGATTCTCACTTGGAAACGGTAGCTGTCAAGTCTGAGCCATTGTTCCACAGAAATCGGATCCTAGCCACGGTGGGTTCTTTCCTTCAGGAAGTCAAGGCTGCTGTCGCACAAGAGGCTCCTCATATCTCTTTTTCCGCTGATTCCCCTTTCCAAATCAAGGACGGTTGGGTCTTCTACAGGAAGAGGTGGTATATCCCTGAAGGGTCGCTGCGCCGGAAAGTCCTAAAATGGTGTCACGACTCACGTCTAGGCAGACACAGAAGTGGAAATGGTACGTTGAAACTTATCTCGAGGTCGTTTCTTTGGCCCAACATCAGGAGAGACGTGTTCAACTACGTAAAGACCTGCCCGACTTGTGCCAGAGTCAAATATGCCTCGGGGAAGCCCCTAGGACTTCTCACCCAAGTGGAGATGCCGACTCGCCCGTGGGGACTCATCTCCACGGACTTCATAGTGGAGCTTCCTGATTCTGAGTCATGCACATGTATCATGGTTACGGTGGACGCTTTATCCAAGTTAGCCCATTTCTCTCCTCTTCCGGGACTCCCTTCTGCCACCAAGATGGCAGAAACATTTGCCCGAGATATTTTCAAGCTTCATGGCCTCCCCGACAAGATAATATCCGATCGAGGAAGCCAGAACATTTTCAAATTCTGGACGGCTTTATGTACTCGATTGGGAGTGGAAAGGGTCCTTTCCTCTGGTTTTCACCCACAGACAAACGGCCAAACAGAACGACTCAACGCAACCCTGGAGCAGTACTTGCGATGTTTTATTTCCCAGCATCGAGAGAATTGGGTCTCTCTACTCCCTAGTGCGGAATTTGTTTACAACAATTCCAGACACACTGCCACAGGCCTTTCCCCTTTTTTTGTACCTACGGCGTTCACCCGCGTTATTTAATACCCGAGGTGCCCGGTTTTTCCAACTCTCCAACTGCTGAAGAGGTGCTAAGAAATATCAAGGAGGCCAGGGACAATGCATTGCTAAGTTTGGTGAATAGTAGACAGCGGAATAAGATTGAAGCCGACAAACATCGCAGGGAAGCACCTTCATGGAAACCTGGGGATAAGGTGTGGTTGTCCACCAGATTCCTTCCCAGATGGACAAGACCTTCTAAACTGTCTCCACGTTTCTTAGGACCTTTCCCCATTCTCTCCAAGGTCAATCCTGTCGCCTATCGTCTACAACTCTCTCCATCTCTCAGACGCATACACCCTGTTTTACACGCCTCTCTTCTTAAACCCTACTATTCAGATCCACATCACCGGCCTCTCAACCGGAATCTTCCTGTCACTGCAGCCGACCAGGAAGAATACGAAGTTTCTGCCATTCGTGATTCTAGATTTCTTCGTGGTCGGTTGGAATACCTCCTGTCATGGAAGGGTTACCCGGCATCAGAGGATTCCTGGGAGCAAGCTTCTCAAGTACATGCCCCTCAGCTGTTGGCCAGGTTCCATCGCTTGCACCCGGGTAAGCCTGGGTGGTTGCACTCTAGGGGGGGCATACTGTCACTCGTAGTTGCGGCCATCGCCGTGACTGGCGATTTCTTCCGCGTTGGAGTTTGAGGAGACGCAGAGGAAGGGTACTTTAGTCCCTTTTCTGTGTTCTCTGCCGCCGCTCCAAACGCGGGACGCAACGCTGCCGGGAGTATTTAAATCCCCGCCTCCCGGCAGGTCGTTGCGTTGCAACCCCCTCTGTTGTTTACCTTTCAACTTTGGGTCCTTCGCTCTTCCTCTGCACCCCGCTTTGGAATTACTGAGGAGTTTTCTCCGTGGTTACTTTCTCCGGTGTTCCTGTCCCCGGAACACCGCACTTTTGTTTTCCGTTTCTCTCCGCCGCCTTCCCTGGGCGGCGCTAGCTGTGCCTTTTTCTCCGGCGGTCGGTTTCTCTCTCTCTCTCTCTCTCTCTCTCTCTCTCTCTCTCTCTCTCTCTCGCTCTTTCTTTCCCTTGCTCTTTTGGGTCCAGACAGCGTGGGGTTTTCTCCCGTGCTTCCCCGCAGTGCTTTCTTGGAAGATTTGCTACCTCCGCCTCAGCCGTCAGTTGCTAACTTCTCCGACTGCTCTTATGGCCTAGTACTACCATTGGACTTGGACGTTTTGAGGGCCACTACCTCAGTGTTGGAGATCCTCCGCTTCCTTCTTCATCTGTGAACAACTGGCCTTCTGAGACAAGTCTTGACACCTCTTATCAGGGTTTTTTTTCCCTTGCGGGTTTTTCCCTGTATTTTCTGGCTTGATTCCGGAAAGGAGGTCACTGTGCCGCTGTTCTCACCAAGCGGCCACAGTGGCTTCTCTCCGTGACAAGCCCACGCACCAGAAAAAGGAGAGAGACTACCTGGCACGTCGAGGCCTGCAAGATACCATCGACTCGGAAAGCTCAGGTGAGGAGAGCGTGTGCACAGGGGGGACTCAGCCAAGGGTACCGTTCAAGTCACACATAGTCCTTCGTCATAGCCCTTCTCTGTCATAGACCTTCATCATAATCCTTCATTATGGTTGTTCCCCTTCATCATAGTCCTTTGTCCTTCTCCTTTGTCATACTACTTTCTCATAGTCCCTTGTTGTAATCCTTCTAGTTTGTCTTGGTGATTCCTCCTAGTAACAGTCCTTTTTATTACTCATAGGGCTTCATCATAGTCTTGCTTTCCTCAAAGTCCTTCATCCTACCCCCTCTCCTTCATCCTTTTCCTTCACCTTCGTCATAGCCCTTCATGAAATGTTTTCAACGTAGTCGCTCTGCTTCATCCTACTCCTTCATTTTCCTTTACCATGGTGCTTTGTCATAGGCCTTCTCTTTCATCTTAGCACTTCTTCATACTCCTCCTACGACTGTCCTTCATCCAGGTCCTTCGTCATAGTCCTTCTGCATCATTATAGTCCTTTGTCCTAGTTCTTCTTCATCATAGTATATCTCTCTAGTCCTCCTTTGCAATAGACCTCATTGATCATAGTCCTGCATTCTAGCCATTCTCCTCTACTCTATTCCCCCCTCATTGCCCTTCTTCTTTATCACGGTCCTTCATGTTGAAATAACATTTCCGGATATTTTGCAGTCGTGGATAACATAGTTTAGAGTAGAGGGTTGTGTTAGGAATCTGAGGGTATCCTCACTTCTTCCCCCAATATATCCTCCTCCCAGGTGGCCAGGGAAAGGCTGTTGCTATCAGATCCTGAGCCTGGGGGTGGATATGAGATGGAGGATCATCAGGGTGGAGGAGACTTGGGGAGTGGGGATGAGGCAACTTTAGGTGAGACATGGTATCGCCATTTCCCTTTCACCATGAAGCCTTTATAGGCTGTTGGCAATCCCTTCCCTAATTTTCCTGTAAATCATTCCCTAAAACATACCATGTATATATTGGGATGAGGAAGAGACCAAATAGGAACACACAGCCTCTCTTTATTACTGCAATCACATACAAACACCAGTTAGGTACTGGGGCGAGGAGGAGCCATCCGAGAGTAATACAGAACTCCCAAACCAACAATGAGTGGCCTAGTCTTTTTGTGACCAATGAACCTGGCAGGAGGTTCAAAAACAGGAAGATTGAAGTCCATGAAGGCAGATGTGGAAGCAGGTATCGGGAATGCTGTGCAAGAGCAGACCTCTCAGAGAAGACGGCATGGCAGACGGAGTGCTCGAGGAACCAGAGAAGATGCAGAGCGTATGCAGCGGGAAGCGCAGATAAAAGAAGCTGGAGGCCGGTGACAGAGTACGGAAGAGGAACCTGCGTCAGCAGGAGAAGCTGCTGACTGAGGCACGAGCTGCGAGAGACGCATCATTGGTGGGAGCAGAGCCACGGAGAACCTCTGCCGAGGCCATGCAAGGAGTTGCACGAGAGCACGAGAGAGTCTGTGAGTGCCGTAAGTCTCGCCTCAAGCTTTTTAAGTACCGACCAGTGAGTCTGTCTAGAGAAGGAGACACCGGGACAGCAGACGAACATGTAAAACTTGTAAGAAAATTGTTGAATACTGATTTAAATGAAAGCAAAGCACTTTGATGAAAACCAGTATCTTGAATACCAATTTAAATGAAAGCATGCACTTTGATGAAAACAAGTATTTTGAAAACCTATTTAAATGAAAGCAAGTATAATGAATACGGATTTACATGAAATAAAGTACTTTAAATTTTGAATACTGATTCAAATGAAAACAGAAACGGTTGAATACCGTTATGAATGGAAGTTGTTTTGTGGAATCATACGAGTTAAAGGAACTGTGCAAACATTGGCAAGAGCCCGAAGGATATAATTGCAAACTGTGCAGCTTGAGCGAACACGCATTCACAAGAGCCATAAAGGAACTGTGTAACTTGAGAGAACAAGCATTGGCAAGGGCCATGAGAGTGAGAAAGTGCAACAAGCGAATGATGGCAAAACAACAATTGTAAAGCATTATAAGGATGTGGAAAGAGTATAAGCCTATGAAGAAGGAGCAACTGACCTGTAATGGGTGGACCGTGTGGGTCAACAACTGCGCCTAGACTGCGCACACCTCTTTTTGGAAAAGCCTCTTAAAACACCATAAAGAAGCTTGTGCTTGATTCTACAAGTAAACATTGTGTGATTTGAAAGTAAGGAGTTAAACTCAATGGGCCTCATTAGGACCCAGGCGGACTTCGCGGTGCTAAATGCACCGCGAAGCATGGCGGAAAGCCGCCGATAGCGCCATGGGGGTTGGCGGATTTACCGCCCCATTCCGACCTCGGCGGAGCGGTAAATCCCCAATCCCCATTCTGCCCTTCCCCATTCCCATTTTTGCCCCATAGGGTATAATGGGAGTGGGGAAGGAGTTAATTACGCCACCGTAAAATACGGTGGCGTAATTAACAACGAGGTCCCGTAGCGCCATGGTTTTCTCCGCCTGGTAAAACCAGGCGGAAAAGGCCGCCATGGCGCTACGGGAACTCGTAGTATGGCGGAGAGGTACGCCATGCACTACGCTGGCGTAACACCCTCTCCGCCAGGGTCCTAATGAGGCCCAATGACATTGGTGGAAGATAACTAAGACAGAAGAGCTGGGAAGTATTCCACGGAATTGCGTTGTGTTGAAACTGTTGAAAGACTTGAACGCTTGGGTAAGAGAACCCATGTTTGAACAGAGAACTATGTGAACCTTGGGAAGGGAAACCTTTTGACCAAGAGCTAGACGAAGCTCACAACCTTCAGGTTAAACACATCATTTTGAGGCTGACATCCCTACACATTATATACAAATGGCTGTGAGGGCAAGTATAGGTTTTGGACACAGACCGACATTTACTTTGGACTTCCTGACACAGGCTATCCTTATTTTTATATAGGTTGGGAAATCCCACCTTAGCTTAAGGCAAGATAGGCCTTTTTCCAGCCTTCATTATTTTAATATAAGCGTATAGCCCAAACTTTCAGTGTATTGTCTGTGTCTCGTTCATGATGCCTTCACGGTTTCAATAACATTTTGTACATCAAACAAAAAAAACATATTTTGCAGAATTCAGGATGCTGAGCACTATTTCACTCCTGCTGCACAATGTATAGCTTACAGGCTTGTTTCTCCGCTGTTAGCAGGCATCGTTGTTTGCCCCATTCACAACCTTAAAAGCTAAACACATCAGACACGAAGATTACAACTCTTACGGGAAATACAGTGCTTCTGCCTACACATGAGGTTATTTGTTGTGAATTCATGATCCCCTTTGCAGCATTCTAGAAAGCCAGGATGAAGTGTGTAAATATAACATAGGGAAACATGCAAGCATTTCATTCTATTACATTGTCCTTTACCCTTAGTCCTAGTTCTCCTTCAGCCTAGCCTTTCTAGTTCTCCATCTTCCTAGTCTATCTAATTCATCCTAGACCTCCCTCTTCATCCCCGTTTTTCTCCTTCAACTTTCATCCTACTCCTTTGTCCTTTATCATAGTTCTTCATTGTAGTCTTTAGTCCTAGAAGGTTTTTGTCCTTCTTCACCATGGTACTTCGTCCCAACCCTCTTCCTTCATCCTATGCCTTCTCCTTCGATCTAGTCCTTTGTTCTTCATTCTATCTTTTATTTCATTCTAGTCCTAGTTCTTCATTATAGTCTTTCACCATAGTCCTTCTTCATAATCTTTTTGCTAGCTTGCTGTTGTCTTAGTCTTCCATTATCCTTTTCCACTATCGTCACAGTCTTTATATTTCATCCCGGTCCTTATCCTTCACACTAGTCCATAATCATATTCAGGTATTACCCACTTTTGCTGAATCTCAATTTCACAACATTCCTTTTCTGCATATTTTGCATTTTTCTTTACCACAATCATGTAGATGTTAAGTTGAGGTAAGGTATATAGAAGAGGGTGTGGGGGAAGGAAATTATATGATTTGATATGGCATTTATAACCCGCCTATACACAAGTGTTTCAAGTGGTATGTGTGGATGGTCTCCCCCTATTTGTGGTAGAATAAAAGCCGTGCAATCGGCCAGAATTTGTCAAACCTGCCATTCACCAAAAAAAAGAAATAGTTAAATTTTCATAGATCCCATAATCCTTCTCCTTCATCATAGTCCTTCTCTATAGTCCTTCTGTTTGGAGCTAGCCTTAGACCTTTGCTGTAGTCAGGCTCAGGCACAAACTCTCTGACAATCAGTCACAACCACCCTCTATATTACCCCTGCTATATAGCTTCATCTGTCTTGTTCTTTTGTCTTTTTCCATCCATGTCCCTTTCTCTCTCTTTCTCTCTCGATCTCTGTTTCTCAAGTATGTTTTGTCCTCTCTATCAGGATTCGTAAGCTTCAGTCATCAGGCCCCAGCTGTCAATATAAAATGTCAGAAGTATTTTAATCAGCCACAGCTCATCAATAGTCACATGATGGGTGACCCTTCAGCTTGAAGGTTGTTTGAGCTTTGTCCAACATAAATTCATGATTTAAATGTTAATTGCAATAAACAACTGCAAAAGTCCTAAATATTGGCTTTGCCAATGCTTGTTTCTTTTTCACAGAGTCCCGTCTCAGCCAAAGCTGCATCTAAAGCTTTACCTTTGAAAGGAGTTGCCATGGGTACTAAGCTATCCTGCACGTGGTGCACACCAAGATCGCTGAACCCGGCGTGGATAGATTACTATCAAACATTAAATAGCACTAGCAAATAAAAGTAACCTCAAGACCATATACGGCTACGAAGCTTGCTGAATACTAAGATCTCTGTTTGCTGTGATTATCAGAAGAAACCAAGGACTAGAAATGTCTTCCAAGCTCTCTTATTAGCAAACCCACCCATTCCGGGTACCAGGATGCTATAAGAACGACACACACATTTCTAAAAATAGTTTATTGAACATATAACTGTCTTGAAAAAGACTACACGGGTCAAAACTTGTGTCAGCTAATCCAGAACTTTGTTTTAATTACATAAACAGTATTAAACTGACTACTTACCAGTATTACATTCTCAAAGTCTATAATTCATATTAAGAAATTTCTTTTCGCAATTAAGAACCAATATTGCACAATATTTTTGAACAGCTGCGCATGATCCACACAAGCAATTCTTCACTGGTATTAGGATATATCTTGCACAACTGGTTTGAGACCTACCCCTCCTTTTCCCAGTTTTCCACAAGGAATACATTAATTGGTTAATGAACGAGGAACAAATTCCCATCTTAAAATGAACATTAAAACTATCATCAAGAAGGCTAATTGTGCTTAAAAGTCAAGCGCATGCAGGACTATGCTGCAAGCCAGAAGCTTTGATCAAAAGACTACAACTGGGACAATTGTCAACCAGGATGGCTTTGTGACCTCTGTTAACCCTATATCTCTTTGAATATTATTGCTTTGGAAGGAGAGGAGCTTTAACTGCTGGCATGCTGTTATGTCTTGTCTTGACCACACTAGTGTGTCTGGGGATGCTGTTCTGTTTGCAGGCCTTTATTTGTACCACGTTGGCGTTACCATGTCAGATGTTTGTGCCCGGACGCGCCTTTCTGGATAGCAGAAGAATTCAGGGTAAGGAGATTACAATTCCAGTCCCCTGCACAAGGATTTTTCGACTGGGTCGGTCCTACGTTCTTATTGCAAAATCAATCCATTGCGCACCCCCTTTTGCAGAGGTCTGTTGCCCAACATGATTTGACAAATCGTTTAATTTTCCCACTATGCCCCTGCCTAATTCCCCGGGGACACAACCAGAAACACTGCCTTTTCCTTCACTCTCTTCCACTCCTCCTCACTACAAACCTTATCTGTGGGGACACTGCTGGAACTCCTGCCACTCTAATTCCCCCTTCGCTCCACTGCCTCTATCTCCCTCCTCTCCACATTCTGCACATCCCCCTCACCGACTCATTCATTCTCACTCACTACTTACCTCATCTCCTTCCCCACTGACACAGCTCATCTTGCCCCTTTTGCACTCCATGTTTTACACACAAGACGTTTCGCACTAGATAATGTCCTGGATCTTGCAAATGCTCTAGCAGGGAGAAACACATTTCTCTTCCCACTTTCTCCCCCTCTTTCTTGTTCGGCACTTACACATTCCAAAGCATGTCACGACCTAGTCAGAATGTTTTCGTTTGTCTCCACCCCCCTCCTTCACCTCGCCTTCCCCTCCCCTCCCCTGCTCTCATGATTCAACGCTTGCATGTTCCGAATGTTTCAGGACCTTTTAAGAACGTTTTGTTTGCATTTTGTACCTTTTTCCTCTTCCCTATCCCCCATCCTTGCCCTGATGCACCTCGAAACCCAATTTTTGCGGTATAGTGCGCATTACAAATAAACAATAAAGAAATAAAGCTGTATGCATTAAACCAAAGGCACACAATGCCCAGTGGCCTGAAACACCAAACGATTGGTTTAATTTCTTCTGCTGCAAAGGTTTTGTTGCAGTTCTACAGTTAAGATGTAAAACATTTACTGAGACAACTCAGAACGGACCAACATCACACATGGAGGAATCTTCACTGCTCATTAAAGGAAGCAGATCTAAATCAGTTCTAAGTCAAACATTTGTTAATCAAGTAAAAGCAGTAGCATGGTAATTACAAGTTATAGGAATGAGGCTGGACTAACCAATATTACTTGTCTTTTTTGCTCCAGAAGTAGAATAACTGGACAGCCACATTTGGGGAAATTACAAAATAAAGGCATTATGTTGGCCAAGGCTAAACTCAAACTCAGCTTGATGGATGATGATACTGTTTCACTCTGATGGATCCAGCCTCTTCACTCACACAACTCTCTTTTGAAGGGTAAGGAAGGACACACAGACATAATTTAGACATGGTTTTGGCTACTGACATTTATTGATAGAAGAAAAGGGGTTGTGAAAAAGCATTGCTGTCACTGTAGCAGAGGGATTTCCCTACCTAACCTCAAAACTAAGGGTCTGTCAATGTCAGATTGTCCCAAACAAAACCACCCTGTGTCCAATGTACTACTCTGACCCTCACATTCTAAGGAAATACATTTTACGGTGTAAAGGATAAAGTCTTTGGCCTTCAGTGTTTCAAAAATTGTTCAAAAAGATATTAATAGTTCTAACATCACGTTTCTCAAGGATATTGCTCCTTAATCCAGAGGGTGTCTCCATTCCCCTGGATTCTTCACAGTTTCTTGACAATAATAGTTTTTGCTTTTCTTCTTGTTCAACAAGAAAGTCACATATATTTGTATCTATGGCGTTTAGTTTGTCAGGATACCTGCTATACTCTCTTGCCAGGGTTTCTCTGTTTCCCTATATTCACACAATTGTGATTGCATAGTATACTTTACTGCCAGGACTTCTTGTTTTCACACACTTGCAATTGCCAGGTATACCCTCCTGCCAGAGCTTCTTGTATTCACACACTTGCTATTGCCTGGAATACTCTCCTGACAGGACTTCGTGTACTTGTCTGTCTCTGTAACTCTACCTTTGATAGTTTACTATATTGTCCATTAAAGATTTCCTTTTGAGGCAAATGCGCTTTTGACTTCTTGCTTTCACTATTAAGAAACAATTCCCTCTCTTCATCTGACTTGGATTGTTCAATGTTTAACATACAGCGTGTTTGTCTATATGCCCCGGTGCTCCCTTCATCCCAGCGTGGACTCACTGGCTCTTCGTGGTGTCTCTTGTTCTGTCTGCAGTTTGCGGATCACAGTTGTTGGATTCTCTCTCCTTTGTGCTGCTCGGCTTTCAGTTTCCACTTCTGCCGCGGCTCTGGCTGTGCTTTTCCTCTCCTCGCGGCCTTCCAGTAATCTTCTCTTTGCGTTTTTCCACCAGTGAACGCCCAGGAGCACTGTTCTCGCTTCTGACGTTCCCACATGAAATCTTCTTTGCATTGTCCTCTACTGCTCACTGTATGAGCCGGGTGGCTCCAACGTACTTTTTTCGGTTCTCAGCCACTCGAAGAGCTGCAGCCCGCTCCCACCAGCAGTCTGCCATTTCTTCTTCTGATCTTCTTTTAAACGTCCCGGGCACAGGTGTATGCTCACACAACCAGAGCATTGCCTGTCGTCAAGCTTCCTATGCTGTGCATTCTTTCATTCCTCTTCTTCGTCGCTGTGTTGAGGTGTTTCTGGGAATAGTGGTTTCCTTTTACTAGTTTGTACGATGACATTAGAGAAATGGTTTTAACATGCCCTGAAGATTAATCAGTGTTTGAGAATTGTTCTGGAGATTTGATTGAGATAAATTCAGAACTGTCATCTGGGGAAGCAGGGAATGAACCACAATAGTCCATTAGGATGTTGAGCCTGGAAGATACATCTGGTAAAGGAAAAGGGGGATACCATGTCTTATCCGTGGACACTCCCACTCTCTCCCGGTGGTTGTCTCGCCCCATGAGATCCACCCGCAGGGCCAGGACCAGGTAGTGACTGCCGTCCCCAGGCCACATGGGGGGAAGCCACCCCAGAAAAGGTTGTAATAAAGCCATCATATTCATTACAGTCTCCAGGTTCAAATGAAATAAAAGCAAATCAGAAATCCTAAATTGAAATCCCCTTAATTGAGACTCTGACTCGGCTTCTCTGTCACCAGAAGAAAGTGTAATACTTGGCCCCCACCCAGTTTGTTTAAGGTTAACTACCCCAAATTAATACACAAAATCGGAGATGGTCC
This sequence comes from Ambystoma mexicanum, assembly GCF_040938575.1. NCBI lineage: Eukaryota > Metazoa > Chordata > Amphibia > Caudata > Ambystomatidae > Ambystoma > Ambystoma mexicanum. The sequence continues at coordinate 1,417,099,729 of NC_090923.1, read as the reverse complement.
AGAGAAATGCTGAATTTATATTTTGCCAGTACCCTAGAAAAACAAGGCTTCACTGCAACCCAATCATGCAGATTATACTGTGTGCTTGGGGCACCATTGTGCTGAAGACTGGCTTTGTCACATATCCATCTTCACACATACACCTATTTGTGGAAATGCCAATTATCTCTCCATGCATATAAGTTTGGTGGTTCAGGAAAAGTGGTGGTAAAAGTGCCAGTAATTCTGTGACCTCCACTTTTCCTACACGCCAAACTACAAGTTTTCCGGTGGGGGTTACCTGATTTACCTTCAGCCAAGATCTGGAGGTAAACAAGGCCACACAGCCTGGTATTTCTGGCACCTGTATTACTGGTGCCAAAATACCTGCAATTTCTACCACGGGGGAATGACTGCCGTTGACGTACCAGGATTTCAGGCACAGGTAATGGTAGGTCCGTTTCCCGGTATCCCGCTGGACATAACAGCGCGATACTGGGAAACTCCTAATGACCCACAAAGAGTTTGATATTTGGAAGCAAGGGGGCTGTACTGAGGTGGGTGACCTCTACAAGAGGGGACAAATTAAATCATTCTAATGGTGTCAAATGGATTTTGGGGTGTAAAATCACAGTGCCTAAGATACCCTGATACCACCTGCCTCAAGGGAAGTAGCTGATTTTAAGAAACTAATGTAGATAGCAGAATCTACTAGAGATATTTTCTTGAGTTTATGTTGCCTCCTCATAGAGACCCAGTGAGCGCTGAGTCATTGGAAAAAGTGTTGGGGGCACAGGTAAGGGACAATACTTCGAGCGATATCTGGGTTAGATAGGGTATAACTTGCTATATTGATAATACTACCCCTCGAAAGGCTTTATAAAATCTCCCCAAACAAATCTGACAGTTGTTGGCGAGGGATTTCTGATTTATATTTTTGGGAACTGCCCAGGCTGGGATACTTCTGGCTAGAAGCCACGTCTTTAAATAAATGTTACATTAGGTGATGGCATCAACAGACCAGCCAAACTAAACTTATTTTAATACACACATTTCATTTAGAGTTGAATTACATAGGATGGCTAAAATAACAAATAAGACAGATATTTACCAAAAAACTAGTCAGGATTGATACTCTCCAGGATCTGAGGAGTTCTTTGAGAAACGTAAAAAAAAATAAAGGGGTTTCTAGAGGAAGTAAATTTTTCAAAAAATCATTCATAGTTCTTGATAAGCCCAGGCTTCTTCTTAGTCCTCTGGTGTAGGTTTTCAGGGGCTTTTGAATCCTCTCGATTTCTGTTGCAGTCTCTGTTTTACATATTTTTTGCATCCTTCTTTATACTTTTGCCAGGCCAAGCTGCCCACGGCCTGCAGGGTTTGGAGGGCATCCTCAAAGAGAGAGAGAGGTAGAGCCAGAGTTTCTGCTCCAAGAGAGCATCACTCTCCCTCATGTATCTCTGCTTCCTGGGTAAACTGATTCCCTTGCGTAGGCACAGTCGCAGAGAACGTTTTGTACACATTTATTTTTCAAATTTGTATATAGCGCTACAAACCCACAGGTATCTAAGCGCTGAAAAAACAGTTGATATCATTATCCCACAGCGTGGTACTCAATTTATTGACCTCAGAATGATGAAAGGCTGAGTTGGCCCTGCCGGGATTCCAACCTGCATCAGCAGGCTGCGCACAGATGTCAGAATGAGCGGCCAGCTCTCTGTGCTATCTGACGGTACTGTTTCCTAGAGCATGGCTTTGCTGGACCTTATTAGACCCTTCATCTTGAAATGTTCCTATCGGTCCTCTCCCTTGCATCTCTGATCCTCACATAGCCTCTCTGATGCATTTGTGTACTTCCTCCCTCCTCTCAACACCTGCCTAGGGCTAAACATGCCAGCTGGAATCTTCGTGGTCTGGCTGTCTATCAGGTTTCAAGGTTCCTTCTCCCCCTCTTGATATTTTTCAGTATTATTTATTCTCTTGAAACACTACCTGCTGTTCTCTAGTCTCCTGCTTATTTCCCCCAGGTCCTTCTGGTTAATCTCCTGCCTGCTCCTTATCTTTAACCACACGCTCTCCCTTTCTCACTCCCTTTCTCGTCTTCTGGCTTTTTACAACCTCTCTTTGCCAATGTCTGAAACTCCTCCGTCTCATACCTAACCTCTTCTGATAATCTGTAATCTCCTGTTGTTTATCCACCTACTCCTTCTCACATGCTCCCACCTCCGGATTTCCTCTACCAACCTGCTGATACTATTTACTCACCTTCTTACTCTCTCCATCAAACGCATGCAAAATGGCACCATCCATTTCCTGAAACTCTTCTCCAACAACCTACTGATAGTCCTAAACCACCTCCTCCGTATACTCTCCATCCTTTTCCTTACTATAAACGTATCCAGCTTTTTGCCAACTTCCTTGTTGCTGTTGCCAACTTCTTCATCACTGTCACAATATTTCTCTCTTCAACCAGCTCTCAATTGACACCAACCTATTACTTACTATCACCTACCTACTCCTTAAATGTTTCTTCAACCTCCTGGTATTTTCCAGCTGCCTCTTTAGACTCTTCAACTACCTCCTGATATTGCCTATTCTTCTCCCTACGTCTTCAGATATCTCCAGATATTTCTCAACCTTCTACTTACACTCTTCAACCTCTGTCTTCTCCCCACCTGGTCCTGCACCTCCTTCTCTCTTACAATTTGCTTTCTGCCTTGAACCGCCTCCATGTCCTCCCTGTGCTTGTCAGTCTGGTCCAAATGACTCTTTCCAGTTTATTCTCTAAACTCCCACTCCTCCAGACCGAGATTGTAGGCTTTTATATGTCTGTGTCCCTGCTCTATAGCCTCTCTCTGGTGGAAGGGGACTTGTGAGTTAACTGGAAGTGGAATTGGCTCTTGGATTACGCTGCTGGGAATAGCTTTTAGCCCTGATGTGGGACTTGGGATTGACTCATCCCTCCTCTTGGGCAGCCCTCTCTCTGCCGACCACACACTGGCCCTGCTTTCCAGCCTCTCTCTGGTAAAAAGTGACTCAATTGTGTTACTTTAAGCAGCTTATGTACAGATATGACTGTTTCCCCCCCCCCAACTTACCCCGAGGTTTGCTACCTGTTTTGATGTTGGACTCGAGGTTGGCTTATTTTTTCTCTTTTGTGGCAATTCGTCTGGTTGTCCCTGCCTGACCTGTCCCATGGAGAGCACTCCCTTAACCCATCTGTTCTTATCTTTATGAGAGTGGAGGCCTTGTGTAATGACTGGCTGACTGCATATCGACTTTGCTGTCCTTACCCATGCCCCTCAATAGTGCTACAGGGGATTTGCGCACCCGTGCAAAGGGATCAGAGAATATAGGAACTGCTTGTTCTGCGGGACCACTGTTTGCAGACTCCCTTAAACGGACAGGTGTGTCTGTGGTGTAAGTATGATGAGTTCATGTCATCTACATGTGGTATGCTTCTAGTTTGCATGTACCTGAACGCCGTGTAGCAATTCAACCGGCAATGGAAGAAGGAAAACGCACTATAGAAGATGGTAATTTGACTCTTATTCTGTCACTATTTAGACAGGCGTTGTAACACCGCAAACTAGTTGAGTGTGCACTTTAGGCAGGGATAGCATTTTATTCGGTCTATCCTTCTGTCTTCCTTCACAGCCTTGACTTCACATGTAGTCCATACCACAAGAAAGTTACTTTGAGGTTTTTTTGGCTTTTGCCAACTGGACCAATCTTGGGTTTTTTGTGGCTGCTATTAGTGTTCAAAACAGATGTGTTGTGCCTATTTGTTGTGTGAAAAAAAAAACTGCATAAATGGGATTCAGGTATCTACATTAAGGAATGCAAGGTCTGTTTGACTTTGTTGCAGATCAGAAATGTCAGGTTAGACCATTATCTCACAGGGTTGTTCACTGTAAGGAAGGTTAAGCAGGGAGTCATACAAACGGTCCCAGTGACCGTGTTCGCAGACTAGCTTGGAAGGGGTTGGTTACTCAATAAAATGTACTTGTAGTGGTATCAGAACTAGTGGTGGGTTGGGAAATGACTTTCATAAGTTATATCTGGTGGTTGCTGTGGTATAACTACAAACCATTAATCAGACACGTTCTAGTAATGTGGCTCCTAGAACTGAGGATGTGTACAGCCACACAAAACAGCTGAAATGCAGATGACAGGCAAATCCTACTGCTGTGTTGTCTACCTAAGAGGCCCTCAGATGCCATCCTCAGAGAATGTCGGAGAAAGAGGACTCTTTGATAGCCGTGGGGTTACCTGTCTCAGACCTTGAACGCTGGCTAGGGCTACCGGCTACTAGAACTATACAATGCAGAGTTCTGCAATGCACCGCTGGAGTATCCTTCTCTGCAGGGCCAGATGAAGCACCCTTCCGGGTGGTTTGGGTTTACTGGGTAGCTAAACTCTTCCAAGGTGAGCCAAAGAGCCTGGGCCAGTGGCTATGAGAAGAGTAGTTGGACACCACTTCCATTTACAGTTTTTCTGCAACTGGACCTAGGCCCTCTAGCAGGACTCCTTGGGATGAAAGGCAGAAGCAAGATTGTCTTTTAGCTTATATTGGCCCTAAATGGGGGTCAATGTGATGCACTTGTTTACAGACAAGCCAAATTTGTCAAGCCATTGAAAAGTCTAGCGGTCAGGGAAGGGGACCACCCCATGTTAATCTGCCAGTAGTGGGAAATTATTTGAGCAAGTGTGAAAGAATATGGTTGGTCCTCTGGATCTTCCCAAAATGAAAGGTGAGGCCTGGTGGGGTCCCTTGCCCATTTTTCTGTCACCAGTTGACCAGCATTTCATTCATTTTGTGATGTGGATATGCTAGGAAAACGTATTTTGGGGTTGAGCTTCAGGGGCGAATTTAAGGTGTGTACAGCATCTTCACAGTCCTGTCTTACATCTTGCTTTAGGCCATGTCGAAAACCTGGCCCTCTGAAACCCAGTGTCCTCTTTGGGATTCTTATGTATGTTGTACCTTTAAGGTATTGCATGTAGAGGGTATGTACGAAAGGGAGTACATCAATAGTTGTGTGAATTACAGAAAAACTTGAAGCTGCATGAACTCCATCTTGACTCTGGGAGCAGCCCAAACTCGCAGTATATGGAACAGCAGGGGAGAATGCATGGAATATGATGTTTGGGTCTCACAGGACTCATGATGTATATACATTTGTGACACCTTTCTCACTGATTCTCTCCTTTCCACACAACCTTTGCCTCTGGCATTCACAACACTCAAATCTTTTTGTGGCACCCGAGGCATAAAATAAGCAGTGCCGCATAGCAATTTAGTTTCCATTCTCAGGCTAAGCCCTTGGCTTTTTTGGGGGCTTTTGCGCCTCCTTCCAGCATTATTTGAATGAAAGGAGTCTCAGGTGTGGTAGGTGAGATGGAGCTTGACTGTTGAGCTCCATCCCCTAAGATGGTATACGGTTTAGCTGTAGAACTTGAAATTGACTTGTCCCTTTCCTTAGGCGGTCCTTGTTTTGCCTGCCCCATCCTAGCCCTGCCTCCTAGCCTCTCTCTGTTTTAAGGAAACTTAGATGCACAGGTTTAGGATAGGGATCTTGGGAGTCATATTCTCTCGGTCTGGGTAGGTCTTTAATGTCTGCTGGACTACAGCTTCAAGAACCACATGTGTCATATTGGAATTCATAATTCCCCTTTCCTCTTTAACTTGCTGGTATAGGGACTGGCTGGTGGGTGCCGCCCCTGAAGATGTATTCCAGTTCTGAGGTGAGACTTGGGGCTGCATAGTACCTCCTCTTTGGTGGTCCTCTCTCTGGGTTTGTGCCCCAACCCAGCCCCCTAAATGGATTCCCTGAGCCTACCTATTCCAAATTGTATGGCAGTGGAGGCCTTTACATGGTGTAGAGCTGGTTGACAGGTAGGTTTCCCTTCTAATTCAGATACCCCCATCTGCGGCTAACATTCCTGCAAACCCACGAGGGGTGCCAAGCTTTCCAACGTGGCCAGACCACTGTCCTTCGATTCCTTTAAAGGGCCTGTAGATGCAAAGTCATTGGCTTCAGCAGACCCAAAAACTCTGTGCTTTGGGTTTGGGGAGAGCCTGATTTCCCTGATCACATAAAGTCTTTGCTTCCCAATTAAAGGGTTGGGGCACCTTAAAGGGATCCTGTCCCTAGTGGGCACCATGTGACTTTCCCCTGCCCGGGCACAGGGACTTAGTGAAGGGTGAGCAAGGGATCCTACCCACATCTCTGCCGGACACATCATGAGCTAGCTTGGGGAGACATCCGGTCCCCTTGATCACCTGACTGGAGGTTCTCAGAGCGAAGCAGGTGACGCCATCATAGTTGCCAATGTTAAAAATACATTCTTTCTACGAAGGACATTTCAATGGGCAGATTGATCCCTCATTGGTTGAAAAATGTGTCTGAACTGTTACTTGAGGGATGGGATGGATTTTGCTACTCTTGCCTCCACACCTTTAGTCTGAAACGCTGCTGGATTTTACTCCTCTTGTGATTAAATACATTTAAGACGTGTATGCCACAGCTCTGCTACCTAAACCTCCTCAAGGTGCTTTGAATCAATACCGCAGAAAATATATATTTTTTAAATGATAAATGTTGGCCTCTTAGGCATAGGAGACAAAGTAATGTTCAAGGAGGTGCAGGGGTATAGACTTGACTGAAGTCAGATAGGAAGGGGTCTAGTCATATCCAATGTGATTCGTTGGAGTCGAAGAACATGGACCGAGGAAGAGGACAAGATCTAATATTTCTGAAATGGGATAAAGCAGGTTCCCGGCACTGAGCTCTAGTAACTGCTACGAAAGACGTCTGATAATGTAAGAAAGGCTGTTACTGTAACATGCTCGTAGCTGAAGCCAGGCTGCAGAGTATTGATGAAGCCATGGTTGCTGAGGGCCAGCTGTGGTTGAAATGCAACTTTTTTTGACAGATCCTTATTGAGTGGGTGAGGCTGGCCCTTGTGGCAGTAAGGCAATCCCTATTTCAAAACTCATTTTGAGCAGGAACATGATGACATCTTATTAGAACATTTCCCCTCTTTAAAGGACCATTTTATGAAGTGAGCTATTGCTGGGTGATGGTCTGTCACATACCTTTCCAGTGATTCATTGTTGATTATTTGTGTGATGTGGTAGGTGGAGAACATTAATTCTGGTGTGTTCCTGGCATCATGACTTAATTTTGTCTTGTAAATTGTGGGACCATTCTTAAAAACACCCAATACAAGAATCCAAGCTCGCAAGTGTGTTTGTTTACAACAGTTGTTTGAAATCAACCCTTTGCAAAGCCTATTTTTGTTATACACAGGTTACCCAATCGTGAAACCTCCAATCCTGTTGCAAAGTGAAGAAGAAAAGGAGACATCCGTTGACCACCCGCCAGGAGTCAGAAGCATAAGTAAGAGAAATCATGGGCTTTAGTGGGCAGGTTTCACCTGTTGCCCTAAGAGACAATAATATTGTGTAGGTGGGTCAGAGTCTAAATTCTGAGCTACACGTTTAATGATGTTCCGCAGCACTGCCACACCTAACCTTTCTACAGCACCTGCTTCATACTCATTGAATTTATGTTGGCTGGAATCCACGTAGTAGGTTGGTACAAGGTTGGAATGATGCGAGGTAGCCACATTCACATCACTGGTAAAAACAAGAATGTTTGGTTTAAGGAGAGTATGATTATGGCCCTGGGCCATGGAAACTAGGTTGGGGTTAAATTATATTGTTCTCTGCCACTATGAACACTGGGTCTTTAAACAGAGGTAGGTCAAAGCTAGTCATAGTGTGGGGACCACAACTTTGATTTTTCCCAAATACTTTTAATCATTCTTGTTTTCAGACATCATATAATGTCTTGCCTGCTTGCTTCATATAGGTTATGCTGCACTATGGCCACTTCAAAGTGCAGAGGAAATGAAAGAAGGAAAGAAGGGGCATGGGAGTGAAAGGAACAGAAGTTTAAAGAGAGATGGGAGGAAGGAGCCTCGTACTAAAATAGTTCTTTTTAACTTGAAAGCATGAAGGAGCAGCAGTAGAGGGGTAAATCAGATATGAGGGAATGAGGGAGCATCTCACATGGAAAGAGAGCCAGGAGGGCCATATCTGGACACAAAATACTGCAATACCTCTCTTTATTATGTCCAGGTCATCCTGTCAATGCACTTCCAGCCAGAATGCAAATTGAAGAAAAGGAGGAGACGGCCAACAATATTCCCGTGGCCAGCATCACATGTGAGTATAACAAAAAAAAAAAACTGCATTGGGATGAATACACCTGAAAAGGCAATAATGTTTCACTGGATACACAAGTTGTCCCGTCATATCCCTTGTGCTATAGACCTTTCACTGAATGGTGCCTGAATATGTTGTAGCATTTGGCTATCCTTATCCTGCCTACAATCCTTCCTCAAAGTCATGAACCCTATGGTGGCTGGCTTCTAGATCGGAGACTTAAACAGAATGTGGCAATGCTGTGAGTGGACACTCAGTCATCACTGGCATTGACAACAGTGTTTCATGCACTAGGGTGTTTCTTGGTAGTAATGGCTCCTACCCAGATAGTTGACAAAATATGTATTGGCCTAATCAGTTGTAACTACTCTTCTGAAACATCAATTGTTCCTCCAACTGCCTGCCCTTCCCCAATATATTTTTCAACAATATTTAATAAATGTGTACAGATTGGATGATGAAGTGCAAATTAACTAAAAAAGAAGAAATCATGATTGCCCAAGCCCAAATACTGGACCAGGATGGAAGAAAATACGGTTCACTTGGAAAAAAGAGGAAGGTAAATCGATCTTCCATTGTTCTTTACTACTCCATTTGTCTCAAAACAGCTTCACACTTAGCTAAATGCTTTACATTCCAATAATGCCCACCCTTGTCAAAGAACTAGACAGCTCTTCCTTCAAAGATTAGTCTCCCACAGGCTCAAAGAATGTATAACCTGAGATGTTGTATTTTGCCATCACCTTGGAAGCACCCATACGTGTGATTAGGCCCGCCCTGTGCAAAGCCTGTTAAGGGCGCCCCTGTCACATATGAAGAGCGACAGACCGATTTGGAGGAAACACTAGAAACATGTCACCTTATAAGCCCGTCCCCTCCAAAGCACAATAAGTACTGCTAGTAAAAAATACCAAAGGATATAATTAGTGCTGCAGAGGGGAAGCGAGAGAGAGGACTGTAGGAAAGCTTGCTTATGTGACTTGCTCTTCTCCTCCCTGTCCCCACACGTCTCAACAAGTACTACCCATGAAAAATACCAACTGACAGGAACACAAGGTGAGTGCCACACAGTGTTGAGACTTGAATGTCGTGAAGTTAAAAATAACCTCCGTCCACAAGTACCACACAGAGAGAAAAGCAAAACACTCTCTATGCAATCATTGAGGCCACAGGTGGGTGATGGTTGAAGCTCGGATCCGTGGGACACTGGAACCCCAAGGCCACTGAAAAGCAAAATGCTGATTAGCACCAGATGAGCACAGTAAACACGAGAATGCAAAAAGGCTGGCAATAGGCTTACCTAAGGGGGCAGTGATGTAGCTCCTAACCCTCAAGGGCGTAGGGTGTAGTTCCAAAGGAACACGTGAGCACGATCCCTGTTGGATGTGGGATGCGGAGTATCAGCCGAGAGTGCAAACTCCGAATGGCCTACCTGTAGCTTAGTCGTGAGGAAGACCAAAGTCAATGATAAGTATCCTGGAGGAGTCAACTGAAGCTAAGGATAGCTGAAAGGAAGTACAGAAGCGCCAAGACAAGGGGTAATCCAGAAGCAGTCCGAGTAGCCGGTCCGAAATCAGGTAGTCTGTTAGTTCCAAATGAAGAGTAACAAAGGCACAATCCTAAAGCAGGTCCATGAGAAATTCCAAGGTCGAGATCCGTGATGCAGGTAAGGTTCGTGATCGCCGTACAGAGCTCCGTGGAACAGCTGTGAAGCAAGGAATCTCGGGCGATTTAGCGTTTATATCGTAAACGCTTCCATGTCACGTGACCCGCAATTGTGACACGTGACCGGGAGCGAAGCGGAGCGCGACGTGGAAGCGATCGCCCGCGGATTCCTTCTCCCAGGCGCCATGGCAGGCGCCAACGAAGAAAGGGTGAGGACCGGGCCCGAAGGCCGCGCCCACCAGATCTCGCACAGGTGTGCTGACTCAGAGGGAAACGGGGAGACCGCTGCTCACGTGACCCTGGACCTATGTGAGTGGTAGAGAAGGGGAACAGAGGGACAGTGGGCACTGTGGTTGCTGAGGGTGCTACTGTGGGTGTTGAGGATGCAATGGAACCACTTGATTTTGTGGATGCATGAGTATGGTGTGAAGCTGACAGAAGCGTGACAGACAGGAAAGTCAGCAGATTGGAGGAAAGGATAAGTCACATTGACTGTAACTATCTCTGCCCTCTCAAACATCTGCCAAGTACCACCAGTAATAAATACCAAGTGATGTTCCTATAGCACCAGAGGAGCACTGTGCAGAGAAGCTAGCATGATGGAGGAAGGACTAGTCATGTGCTTGTGCCTCACGCTACCTCCGGAGCCCCACGCATCCCTGTAGCCAGGCATAGTGGTACAGTTAAAGACAAGGGTGACACCTGACTTGTCATACTCTAGGTGAGCCTTTCTCAATGTGTTTCACTCCACACATCTCCAAATTCTTGTAACATTACATCTGCTATTTCCTCACCACCACTCACAGACTGCCATCTTCCAGTTTACATCTGGAACATGTTGAGATGCTGACCATTGAATCCGTCTAGTATGCAATGCCTTTGCATTGGGCACGTAGCTTTTGTGGCAGCCTCAAGTTGCGCTAAAGGTGTATTTATGTGTATAGTTCTATTGCCGCAAATGGCCTTTCTTTCTGAATGATCATCTGAACTGAAGAAAGAATCTTTTCCTCAGGTGTAAATCTTAATTCAGGTGTGGAATATACATGTGACTCAAATGCAATTGGTTTAGTCTCCCCTAGATTACAAACTGTGTATGTGAAAGCATTATCTCCCAACAACAGGTTTATTTCTAAATCTTTTTCTGTGGTTCTGTCTTGCAAAGGACCAGTTTGAGTCAGTAACGAGTACATATGGTGCAGAATGTGAGTGTGCTCTGGCAACCAATGAGCAGCTTTGAAATTTGGTTTTATCAAAGCATACAATGGTTTCACTAGCTTGGCAAAATTAGACACATAAGATCTGCCAAAATTCAAAGGCCCTAAATTGGCTTGCAATTGTCTGAGTGTGTTAGGAGGTCGTATCCTGGCACACTTCTCAAGAAAATCTGCCGACAAGCCTCTGCCCTCATCTGTAACAGTGAATCCTAAGAAGGTAACCTCACGATGAGCTTTTCTTGCGACTGACTCGATGAGTGTGTGGGCTCTGCATTCTGTAAAACTTGCAGGGCTGCAGTGTGTTTTTTCTCAACTTTCATATCCTTCCCCTCAGTTTTAGGACGGTCTGGCATCTTTGCCTGTGAGGAATGCCATACTTTTGTGGACTCATTTGCCTTCTGTCTCTGAAATCAATCAATCAAAATCTTGTATTCGACATAAAATCTTCCCAAGTAGCGAACGCTTGGTCTCACCCTGGATCAACTGTGTTGTCGTATTCCGTACTCCGCTGTTAGCTCCAGTCCATAAATGCCCTCTCTCTACCACGTACGCATCAGAGGCACATGAAGAGACCTATACCTAGGTCACCTGTCTGGTCCAGCCGTGCCATAGCAAGGAGGTGGTAAAGTATTTACTATCCACTTTCCATACCAGAAATTACACATGGGGCATAGCACTCCTCTCTCTTCCCCCGGTGGTGTTAAACACATAGAAAAAGACTGTCCTGAAGAAAGCTACCTTAACAAACATGAGCCGCTGAAACCGGTAGACAGTAATTGCTACATAAGATAGATACCACATTCACTTTCTATTTATGAGCAATTTTTTACCATCCTGCACTCGCTAGATCAATAGGAGGTTCTAGAAGAAGGTGGAGTGGAGAATGTTGTAATTGTTGTCTTTTTTGTTGTTGGTCTAAACACTAGCTCAGAGTGATTTCAACCTAACCTTGTGATATTCCTTGTTTTAAAAATCACAGTGGATGAGTTGTGACTAACAATACTTGGGTAAATAAATGTATATACAACCCAGAGGATGTTGCTCCCCATCACAATAACACTGTTTTTAGATCTGGTATTTGTCTCTCCCCATACAAACACATAGGGGGAGAGAGTGGTTGTAGGGCACATTTGCTGCAAGGCTGAAGGGTGTATTACATTTAGAAAAAGCTAGTTTTTCCTCTTATTCTATCCCCTGCTTTTTGTAGGCGGTCCAGCAGCGCTACACAGGGACAGAATAGCTGACTAGGAAGGGATACTTACAATCTCATTCTATCCTTTTCTGTCTTCCCACACAGCCTTGCCCCTGTGGGTGTTAAAACCCACAGTAGTTCCCTCCCTCAGTAGCAACTAATTGTGCCCTCAACCACAGTGGTTTTATTCCGATGAACAGGTCGTTTACCTGACTTTGGAAAATAGACTAGACTCTGGTTTTTCACTTAAATTGGAACACAGTCGGTAATTGTCCAAACCTTTCGTGTTATAAATTGTTTCAATAAGGGCATTCCCGGTCAACCTTACCCTTTTGCCCCCATATATTTTGTAATGCTATCAGATAACACCTAATGGTGTGAAGTCAAACAGGCTATTAGCTGGCATTTGTGGTTGGCCGATCTGCCAGCACAGGAAATGCACCATTTCCTGGACGTTAGCTGATATTGCAGAGCTTACGAACACTTGTTCCTCAAGTGTCGCACATGGTATTTGCATCATTGAATCCTATGTTAAAGTGTGTGTGTGTATATTTAAAGAACAACTTTCATGGCTACAGGTCATATAAGATATGAAAAGCTGTCTTAAATTAGTCTGAGTTCATGTCACTCCTAGAATCAACAAAGCCTTCCTCAGAGAAATCACTGATCTCATCGCAACCTTAGCCGTCCACCACCTGTCACAGCCAAGTGATCAACAGAAAACGCAAAGCCAGGGTCTCAGAATTCAAGAGTCTTTATTAAACAACAGAAATGGTTAGGTATTAGGTATAACCTAAGCAGCGTAATGGAAAAGTAACAAACAAATCAGGTATTCTGGATGACCATATTCCATCAGTCCTTCCACCTCTCCCTTAGGTTCACTGACTGGTGATCAAAAACTCTGAGGGAATGATTCTCAACTTTCGGGGTCGCAAAGGATGAGAATGCCTTGCGCTTTCATCAGGTGTGCCAAAAAAGGTGCATTCAAATCCTCAAATGGTAGCTGAATGTACGCACCTTTGCGCATTTACACAAATCAGGAAGCGTTTCTTTAATTTTAAAGTGCAACTAGATTACACATTATATGACAGAGGTTTTCCTGACTCTCATGCAATACTTTATTTTTATAAGTGTGAAAGCAGCTTTATGAGCCACTGCTGCACCACTTGCATTTCTACCCCTCAAACAGGGATACAAATTAGTTTTATTTTATCGCACATTTCACAGAGATAAAATAAGCCATTTAACCTGCCTCTGTGTAAAACGACCCAATCAACCATGTGGTTGCTAGGAGCCATTCATACATTAGTATGGCTTTGCTAGTGATTGGCATTACTAGTGATTAACCTGTTTTGCTTAACTAGTGATTAACCTGTTTATAAGATCTCGTTAAAGAAGCGGTTCATTTAGGAGTCAAAATGTAACAAGCAATATGTTGTTATCCCTCAGAAATGGCTCCAAATTGACTCCCAAGATATATATATATATATATATATATATATATATATATATATATATATATATATATATATATATATATATATATATTCAGACTTTAACTTGTATCAATGTCCAAGGAATGAAATCGATGTATTGAACATTCATCAGAACTGTCACAAAAGCTATTATTTGCATGTAGACTTAGGGCCTCATTACGAGTATGAAGGCAGCCATGCCCTTAATACTCCTCCATACCGGGTTCCAGTACCGGGTTCTGTGAATGAGGAATTACCGGGTCATTCCAACCTTGGAGGACCCGGTAATTCCTCATGCACAAAAGCAATCCCCATTCCCATTTGAGCCCCCATAGTGCTCAATGGGAATGGGGATGGAGCTAATAACGGGCCTGTTAATAACGGGCCCGTTATTAGCTCCTTGGTCCCTTTGCGGGACCCGGAAATGACATCTGGTTTTACCAGAATACTGTTCCGGGTCCCGCTAGGGGACCTCGTAATCAGGCATCCCATAATGAACGGTGCCGGTCCCGTTCCGGCACCCTTCATTACGGGAGCGCAAGCCTCTTAATGAGGCCCTCAGACTTCAATGTCGAAAGGTTCAAGGAATGAAACAATTTATCTAGAATCAAAGGGGCTCATTATAAGTATGGTGGTATGGGGAAAAACATGGCAGTAACAGAAATAACTGCCACTTTTCCTGCTCTGCCATATTATGAGTTTGGCCCAGGATCATCACGCTGGAGGTAAATCCCCCCACTTTCCGGAGAAAAATCGGCAGAAATACTGACATGGTAATTCCGCCAAAATCCTCCATGGAGTCCTATGGACTCCAAATGAATGGAGACTAACATTGCCACCCCACCACCACTTGTAATCCAGCGGTAAATCCGCCGGACCAAGTGGTGGCAACAGAAATTCCTTTGGGCAGTATTCGGACAGATCTACCACTGGAATGCCGCCCAACTCGTGTTTAAAGAGAGGCACTGGTATATTGATCCGATTTTGGCAAGGAAGCTGTTATTCGCCCACTCGAACAGTGATTGGTACTCACCCACTCGAACGGCATAGAGAAAGGGCTGTTTGAGGTTCCTTGGTACTGGTACTGGTGAGCCGAGATTTCCCTAAATCAAGACCTCCTCAACTTTAGGGAACTCTTTTCTATGATATGCCCCTCTGCTGTGGATACAAAACAGGCAGAGGGGAGGATCAAATAAAAGAGCAGGGAACACGCGCACCGCTAGAGGACCAGGCTGTAAGGAAGGAAAAAACCACTGGTCAGCAATATACAGCAAAGATACAACTCTAACTTCTATGTTCCCCTTGCCACAATTGCCTTTCCCTCTTGTTTGGGTTTTTTGCAGAGTTATGGGTCTCCTACAATAACAATCAGAAATGGTCTAATCAATCCCCCGATCATGCAAGAACAGAAGTGCTATCAATAAGAGGTGAAAGTGGTTACCAGTCTATATGAAGAAGGTGGAAGTATGAGGAAGCTAGGAGTCCATGGAGCAACGACAGGGATAAAATAGAAACAGGGACGTTAGTAGGGTTCTTGTAATCCAGGCGGGACGAGCGTCGAACTAGGGCCGTGTTAGTGCACTGTGGCAGCAGAGCGTCTCTGTGTGCACTGAGGATGCAATCCTAGATGGTTAACGTGGGATTCCTTATGTGCAGCCGTCACAGGAGACCAGAAAGAAAAAATGGGTTCCAACAGTAGGTGAGCAATGATATAATGGAGGCAAGTAGGGAGGAGCACTGTCTTATTAGTAGAAAGGAGTGATATTCCCGAGTTATGGAGGACTGACGAGAAGGTCTGTGTGCAAGCAGAATTGACAAATGGAATGCTAACAACATAATAATGGTTACCTGGAAGTGAAATGGAATTCCAGGTAGCAGTCAGAAGTCAGCACCAGCAAAGAGATGGAATAGCAGTACGGCAGGCAAAAGAGATTCGAGAAACACGCAGGGTTCAGCAACGGGAGGATCAATGAAATACCAGACGCCAGGCAGAGGAAGTCTGTGGGACATATAGCGTTCGGCAACAGAGGTTCGAACAATATCCAGACTTCAGGCAGAGGACGTCCGTGGGGCAAATAGAGTTCGGCAACAGGAGCTCGAACAAGATCCAGATGTCAGGCAGAGGCAGTTCAACAAAGGGTAAGCAAAAGTCGATAACTGGATATCAGGTGGTTCGAAGACATTTTGCAAGTAACGCTTACAAACAGAAGCAGCGTGTAATGGAATAGCCGCTACTTAAAGCGTTTGGGGTGGAGACTGTGAGTACGCATTGGCATTCGCTGTGACATGTTCCTCGCGTCGGGAACCTAGCAACTGCTTTCTTCGTACGAAAGGACGCTGAAGAGCGTTTCCACGGTAACAGCCATCGCCTCAGGAACGGGGCAGCCAGGCAAAGACCTGTGGTGAAGCGAGGCAATGAACGCCGAACACGGGGGGAAACCTGAGAACCCGAACCATAACAGAAGCATTTAATGTTGGTTCATATAATGATTACTTGGAATACTGAACAATGATTTGCACATTTTGTGAATAACTAAAAGAATCAACTTAAAAAATAAGAGGCAAGTGCATGGGTCTTGGAATCAATCATTTCTATTTAATTAATTTCTATGGCGACTGGGAGAACACTAACAAACTGGTAAGAACGTATTAAATACCCTCTACTTGGCTAACAGTGGCGGGCAACTTGTCCAGTACCTCTACCAGTGCCATGGCACATGTTACAAAGCATCACAAATAGACTTGGCTGACACTGCAGTACACTATTCACAACAATGACAGATAATGGCTAAAATCACAAATGATCAATAATGGAGTTGAATGTAGGAAACATTTTTTCAACTGTGAATTGCAGATAAAGCATTTGATCCATAGAATGGGAATACCTCATGCTCACCTTAGAAGGTTTCGGAAAGTGGGAAAGGAGGAGGAAAACATTGGAAATAAAGAAATGATTTAATGAAGAGTAACAGGATGAAGGAAATAAGGAAGGAAGAAATATACAAGAAGGAAAGGAGGATGAAAGAAGGGATGAAAGAATTTGTCATATAAGAACAGAATGAATTAGATTAGGAGTGAAAGGAGGAACAAAGAAAAGAAGGAATGAAGAGCAGAATAATAAAAGGAAAAAAGGAATGAAGGAACAAAATAATCAAACAAAAGAAACCTAAAAGGAAATAATGAAAAAACAAACTACGGATCAAAAGTAGGAAAGGGAAAGATAGAAAAGAGGACACACATGAAAAGAAAGAAAGAACAAAGGAAGAGAAATAAAGGAGAAAATGGAGGGAAAATGAGAAGGGAAGCAATGGAAAGAGGAGATGGAGAAATGATAAACACAAAGAAAAGAAGAAAAGAAATTAAGAAATAATAACACATTATTGAAAAACAAAGACATAAATAAAACATTAGAAAAATAAAACTGAGGAAAAGAAAAAAGGATTGAAAGGAAAAGACAGGTGAAAGAGTGTAAACATTTCATCACAAAATACCACTATACATGTACTTATTGTGAGTAAGTGGAGTTCAGAATTGCATCGTTGCATTTCCGAGTTGAAAAATGTTTGCAACAGTCAAGTCCTTGGTAACTGGAGTTGTTGCCTCGCGTTGTGAAAAGTGTCCTGCATTGATCAGTCAGATGTATTATTCACACTTTATAACAGGATCCATGGCACCATCCGAGGCACTGGAAAAGATGGCTGCCCTCAGGAGCCAACTGGAGGGCTCCTTTTTGGTGCTATTTAACATTTCTTTACAAGTCTGTTTGTGCTCTCGAAGGTGCCACTGGTAATTACTTCAGTGTTTAAAAATAAAATTATTCTTCACACGTGCCTCTTTAAATCAAAGTAAGCCTGACTAATGTCTAATGAATATCTAAAGAATCGCCACCATGATACAATCTCAACCATTAATACAACAAGCATTACAAAGCCAATAGGTTTTGGCTTTCATATGTCAAGTTCAGCATCAAATGCCCAAGCCATGCCCTCATACTGCTATCTGCACTGAGATTATCCAAACTATCTTGTGCCCACCATGACTCTACTCCTTTATATACCCAGCATTATGTGCTGATGGGTACTCTCCACTGTAACTTTCTTGTGGTGTTCCCCACTGTTGCCTGCTCATGGATGCCTTCTGCCATTACAGTATTTTGCTCCACTGTGTTTTTTTGTCAGCACCATGTCCTTCAACGCTGGGCTAGGGTCTTTGGTATACGTGGGCCTCACCTACTTGCCGGGCATATCTGACCCACCATAAATCAGGTAGGAATAGAGTCGCCCAGGAAGCCAATGGGCAGGGGAATACCAGTGACCCTGAAGGAAAATGTCTAACAGTTATTGTGATATAATACAGAGAACGCTGCCTCCTAGTTATGGGGACCGCGTATCTGTAGTGTGTGCAGATCGGTGTGGGTATGTAAATGCAAAACAAGAGTTCCTAAAATGCAGGAACGGCTTTTTAATCACATGGAGGACTCACCAATCTCATTTGTTGAACGTCAAGACTCTCCTCTGAGCTTCTTTTACTGGGATGCAACTCTGGTGTCCGCAGCGACTTTAGGAGTGCCTTACTGTAGCTTTAGGCATGACCAGCAGACCTGGTGGGAAATGTATGTCTTTCCAGCGTCCACGGACAGCACCAAAGTCTCCAGAGCTTGTGCACCACGGCCCGAATTGTGACATTTATTCACTCCTCGGTTCCAAGGTAGTCCTGCGGCTATTTTTTCCTCCACTGTCACAATTGTCTGCTCCTGGATGACTTCCTCATTTATTTGCTTTACTGTGATTTTGTCCCCGGTCATGCACATTGTCTCTTGCAAGAATACCAGTCCACTCTACTTTGGTCCAGGATTCTCCTCACAATGTTGTTGCCTGAGGT
Organism: Ambystoma mexicanum; assembly: GCF_040938575.1. Classification (NCBI taxonomy): domain Eukaryota; kingdom Metazoa; phylum Chordata; class Amphibia; order Caudata; family Ambystomatidae; genus Ambystoma; species Ambystoma mexicanum. Next base: position 1,417,081,090 of record NC_090923.1, on the reverse strand, counting down.
GCACCAATACTAGCACGACTCCATGGCTACACTGCAAAAGATGCTACTGATAACCGTCCTCGGCCCCACTGCTTACTCCACTCACTAATATGATCAAGGACTAATTTCCACATCATAATACACATACCAGCCAAGCCACAAACACACATAACAATTGAACACTCCTGAAAAACACACATCAAACAATAGGAAATCTACATCTCACCCTCCACTTCGTATAAGGCTGTCCTAAATCAACACACTCTTGTAATATGGGTACATAAGTCTCACCTCTGGGTACAAGTACCTCAAGTGTAGGAATATGCACCCATTCAGTTGGTACCTCAGAACTGCATGCACCAACACAACATCTGAGCTGTCTTACATTTTCCTATTATCCCCACTAACCAAACCCAGCCCCTACTATGTGAGAAGAACACCCATGGAGAAGGGAAACATCAGCACCCCACATCACGGCGAGAGAGGAACCCGCTGGATAGAGAGAGAAAGACGCATTGGGAGGACAGAACACTGGCGCACCTGAAAAAGAACCTGACACTCGCATCGAGCACAAAGAGAAGACCTCAGTGAAGGGAGGAGCCAGAGCCCCTGCAAGGCTTATCTCTACTTCATGCACCGCAGGCCATCCACGGCTCCCTGGAGTGGGAACTGGTGCGGGCCTCCTAGACCACCCGGGACCCCAGCATGTCAACGAAGGACTTACTTTAGGGGCGGTCAGAGTGGACCCGCTAACACAAACTGGGACAGTGCTCAGACACCATTATTGATCTGTGTCAACACCACGCTGAGCAAGGGCGGTAGGGTTTAAAGGGACATATCAAGATTTTGTTATCTGTAACTTCCTGGGCCTGGAAGAGAGGGCCAGATTGTCCAGGGGCAGAGAACCAATCCAAAGATAGGGAGGGGGTAAAAGGGACCACTGGAAGCATTAAGAGTGGGTTGTTCTGGTGAGATCAGAGGAGGTGGCGGTGGAGGACCAAGAGACTAGCAAGAGAAGGGGGATGAGAAGGAGTGTGGAGGCGACTTGTGCAAGTGAGCATCAGAAATTGAGTACAAATGGTATTGCATGGTGAGTGTGCTTAAAAGAATTTCTAGCATATTTCGGAAGTATAGTGAGTGACTATGAAGCAAAAGTGACAGTAAAAGTGGTGTTGGAGTGTGTAGGAGGGAGTAGTAGTGTGAAGGAAGGAGTAGTAGTGTGTACGTGGAAGTAGTGTGGAGGAGGAAATAGGGTAGGAGGGAGTAATAGAATTGAGGAGGTAGTGTGGAGTAGGGAGTAGTAGTGTGGAGGAGGGAAGTGTCATGCGGAGAAGCTAGTAGTAGTGTGGAGTAGGGAATAGCAGTATCAGGGAAGAAGAAGTAACATCAAAGGGGGAGACAAAGCATAGAAGGTGTGAGTGACTTTGGAGGGACAGAGGAGAGAACCATAGAGAGTAAAGTGGGTAAATCAGGGTTGCGTTTGGAGCAGTGGAGTAGAAATAGAAGGGAACATCAGAGGTAGAGAGAAGGGAGAGGAGTACTTGCACGTGATCTAGAACAGAGTGTATCGGGCCAAGTGTCTTGAATGCACGACCCAACATCATCATTGTTAGAGATGGGACAGCTAGAAAGTCCTGGAGGCAGGCTAGATAAAGCACTGGCCTTTAGGTGTGCCCCTCCAGATTAAGAAATAATGTAGTCAGCAGGGTGAAACATTTTGTATCTACTAATCTGGGGAGTAGGGATGCCTGGGCTAGAGTGGCATTGTTTCACTTAAATGAAAGAGCAAGGGACGTGCCTTGTGCCCAACCAAAAACTTAAATTAAGCCCTTGAATTGTCTTTGTGCCTTGGAATGTTATTTTGGCTATCTGTGATGTGCTATATATCTATATATGGGGCCTGAGTCTGCCCTGCTGAGATTTGAACTTGTGATGTGCAGTCTGACCTTCATCTACGAGATTAACATTTAAAATATCCTTCCAGTACCTTCATAAACAATGGAAATCCACCTGATAAAATGAAATCACCCTTGGTAGGTTTTATATCGCATTTGAGGAGATTTGCAAACACCCACACATGAGCAACTGGGTCCAGTATTGACCATTTGGAAAAAGTCTACTGGAATGTATACCATGGCCCTCTATCTTCCGATGAAAAGCATAAGGCAGCAGAGACTAATTACAGGAAGGGTGGACTATCTCATAAGAGCCCAGGCCAGCTTCTACTGAATATAGTTGTGGGATTTTGATTTTGAAGCATAGAGTTATTAGATCAAATGATATAGTTCCTGGTAGTTTGACTTCAGATTTAGGGCCTCATCAGGAGTTGGGCGGTAAATCGGCGCAAATAGCGTTACTGCCGGGTCGTTCAGCGGAATCGGTGCCGCATCACGACCTGTCATGCATGCGCCCCGACTCCGACAGTAACGCTATTAGCGTCTGGCGGAAACTGCGCCAAAATGAGGGCTACTGACGGAAAACCAGTGCTAATAGTACTACCACCTGCTTCCAGTGAAACTGAGGAGCCACAGGGGGACACCAGCCCGGAGACAACAGCTGGCCAAGGCCCACACTCCCCAGGGAGCCCACCACGCTGCCAGCGGGTAGCAGCGCCCAAGGCAGATGTGTACACCCCATCCTATGGTTTCCCCGCATTCAGCCCTGGCCCAGTGTATAGTCCCCTCCCCGACCGCGTAGTCCACCTGGCAATGTGGTGCTGCAAAGGCTGGATGCCATGGAGCAAAGACAGCGGGAGATGAAGGCCATTGGCCATACTCACTCCGTCCACCTGCAGGCCACCAGGGATGCCATTCAGGGGGCCACCCGCAAAGTTGTGCGGCAAATAGTGCGCAACAGGGCAGCGACCAGTGCCAACACATCCGCCCTGACGCTATCTGCCCAACGTGTGTGTGAACTGACAGATGGTGTCTCTGCCCTCGCGGAGCCATCCGGCAGAGCAATGAACTGCAACCACAGAACCTTGTGGCTGGCTCTGTTCCATCCACCTCCATGACACCCACGGAAGTGTTACAAGAGGGCACACCACAATGGCAAATGCAGCGCCTCCTGTGCCCAAAATCACCTGGGGCTGGGAGGGGGAAGAGGCCCCAATTTTGAACAACACTGGGACACTGGCGGCCACGAGTGGCCGTGCTGGGGTGTTGTGGTGGGTGGGGGAAGGGAGGATAGTGAGATGGGGAGTTGGTGGTGGGTGGGGGAAGGGAGGATAGTGTGATGGGGAGTTAATGGTGGGAAGGGGGAGGAGGGATTGTGTGATGGCGAGTTGGTGGTGGGTGGGGAAGAGAGATAGTGTGATGGGGAGTTGGTGGTGGGTGGGGTGGGGGTAGTGTGATGGGGAGTTGGTGGGGCGAGGGGGGATTGTTGGGGCACATAGTTAGAATAAAACAGTTGAAATACATCAATGCAAGCACATTCCTGATTGTGTCATTATGGAGTTTATTTACAGAAGTGACAGTCACACAGTGGTGCATGGTTTGTGCAAGGGAAATGACTTAAAAGAAATTGTCAATCAGTGCCTGGCAAGCCTGTCTCCCATCTCTCACATCCTCTCTGACATTGCCTGCTGTGGCCTCTGCCTTAGGCACTTCGTCATCATCTTCTGGGGGTGGCATGTCCACGTCAGGGGTAGGGCACATTGCTCCTCATGCAGATGTTGTGTAGCATGGCTCACACAAGCACTATTTTTCTGAATTGCTCTGGAGCGTACATAAGGCCACTGACTGTATGATCTAGGCAGTGAAAACATGCCTTTAGGAGTCCAAAGGTACGCTCAATGCACATACAGGTCCTGCTGTGTGCGTTGTTGTAGGCAATGTCGTGCGGTGTTCGTGGATCACGCACAGGGGTCATTAGCTAAGCCAGCTGCGGGTATCCGGAGTCACCTACATGGGGAGAGACACAGACATTAGTCACTGTGATAGGTGTCGGGTGGACTTACAACACATCATGGCAATGGTCATCACGTGCATGCATATGTTGCTTCATCGCATGCCATGTGCCCGTACTATGTCGCGGCATGCAGTGTCACTTATATCATGCCTTGTATTGGCATCACATGCACACTGTTACGTCGCAGCAGATGTTTTGTGATGTGTTTGTCAGTGACATGTGCACCTGGTGGCTGTCTTGTGGCTCGGTTTTGCTCTTGTGCATGTGGCTTGCTGGGTTGTCTATCAGCATTCCCAATGCTTCTGGGGGCAGTGGGTCAGCATTGCGGGTGGCGGTACATGGGTGCTGCAATGGCAGTGCTGCTGTTGTGTGCCTGCAATGTGGGACTTTGTTTCTTATTGCTTTTGATTATGCATGATGCATTATGGTACCTGTAGTCATGTGTGTGGAATGAATTGCTGCTGTATGTGTCCAGCTGGATGTCTGTCCAGGTGTGTTCAACATGTTCCTGCTCCCTGGGCTTTACCCTGTCATTGGTGCGGGAGCTGGCCGGGTACTATTTTTGCATTTACTTGTTATGCCATGCTTTGTGTCATTGTTCAAACCCCAAGCCCCTGCCCCTCCTCCCCCCGCCCACCCAATTTGGGCAGGTGCTTCACAGTGCATAGGTGCAGGCAGTTTTATTCACCCACTATCCAGGTCCGTTTTCCCCTGTGCCTCTCCATGTATCCTGGCAGTGTTCTGTTCTGTAAGACCATGGAGTCGTGGGTTGGTCCTGGGTAGCGGGCACAGCAGTGGGTGATGAGGTTGGGGTGGCAGGTCACCTGCACATTGTGGAAGTGGTAGTGCTTGCGTTTTCGGTAGACTGCTTTGTGTGCCTGGGGAGCCACCAATGCCACATGGGTGCAATCCAGGGCTGCAATCACATGATCAAGGGCACCTGCAGGGTGCATGTCCTCCTTGTCCTACTCTTCAATAATGCCAATAGTTTTAGCTCCACCTATGAATCAAAACCTACAAAATGAGCATAGGTAAAGAAAGCCATAAGAAAACATGTTCAATGCAAACAGTACTTTAGATAATGTCACAGTTTAAAGACATCCCTAAGAGTGCAATAGTTATAGCTTAGTACACAACGAAAAAAAAGAAGAAATTCGCACACCAAAAATGTGTATGTCTAAAATTGATATGAATAGATTTTTTCATTAGTCAAATTGCACAATATGTTTTTAGTGCATTGCATTGGTAGAAGTGTCACCTCTGTCAGAGCTTGACATGTTTCTATCTGGCCACAGTTCCTGAGTTACATGTAAGATTAGCAATCCAACTTATTTTCTCAGCAATCATGTTTTATTTTCAGTGTCACATGACGTTTTTAGAATCGAAAAACATACAGTAAACAACATTGGCATGTTGGTGTTCTTCCAAAGGGTGTGTGAGAGACTGGAAAGATCATTAGGCAACTGGGAATAAAGGTTTTTATGCATGAAATAGCAACATTTAGGAACACCCACCCAAATATAAAAATATAACATAAAATCTATATAAACAGTTTCTGTTCTCATTCCTATGCAGTGCTGTAATCTGTATTGTCCTGGTTTGGTTCGTGCCTGTTTGAAAGTTAATGATGTTAAAGTAATGTGAGTGCAGGTGATTAAATAGAAAGTATTGTGTTGAATCAGGGTGTGACATTGTTTAACTATAAATAAACAATATAGTCATAATGTTAGGGCAGGCACAGAGCTGGAGGCAAGTATGGGTGTCCTTGTGGCATGCAAAGATCAAGGAAGCATGCAGATAGGTCATAGGATTTCTGATGTTTGTTAATCTGCTTAGAATCACATGCTGTGCATAGGTCCGACATCCAGTGGTCACTGCGGAGTATTGCATTTTGTTTTTCGTAGTCGAAAAGGGGACGTCGACAAGGCGTGTCTGTAACACTATCCCTATAGTGACGTGCGTTGTACCCACAATCCCTCACGCGTCGAGGTCCCTCAGATTGTTTTTTTCCGCCCAGTTTCTGGTCGCCTTTCGCGGAGCTCCTAGAGAGACATTGCTATACTTACCACGGACCTCGGTCCTTTTGTCATAACTTAATATACTGATAACGATCCCTCCCCCTCGACGTTAGCTGTGAAGCTGTTTCTCCGCCGAACTGTTTTTCGACGGAGAGGAAGAGCGGAGGAGATCCTTCGGCGCTGCCGAACACGTGGCCTGGCCTCGACGGCCAACTTACAGTAGGGAGAGTGGGGGTTAGAACTTTGTCTCTTCTCTTTGAGAATGTCTTTCTTTCTCCCTTTTCTTTCCCTTGGGGTTGTTATCGCCAGCTATTATTGCCTCAGCTATGGAGAGGACATCATTTAAGTTTTGCCCACGCTGCAGGGGCAAATATACTTGGAAAGATAAGCACAAGCTCTGTAATCGTTGCTTACCCCTCGATCACATAGAGAACAGCTGCGCAGCCTGCAAGCTCTTAAAACCCAGGACTCTTAAAGAACGTAGGGTTAAGAGGTGGGCGGACTACGCGATGTCGAAGTCAGTTTCCTCACCCGCTGCCGCTGTTACTGAAAGTGACGAGGAGTGCGATAACTCGACGTCCGTTACGGAAGTCATTAACCCCCAGAAGGAGTGCTCCCGCTCCTCGTCGTCCGTCCCCGGCCCCGACGGGCTCGGCTCACGCCCTGCTTATGGGGATGAACACCCCGGCGACAAGGACGCACACAAACCCCATAAGGCTAAACACACTACCCACGGCTCTTCTTCGTCGAGAACGAAGGATCCATCAGCGCCGAAGGGGACGCAGGGCACTCCGGCGTCTACCGCAGACCGTAAGGGTCACAAGCCCCACCCGCAAACGCAGCCGCGACCAGCGATTGGGCTTCCATCTAACACGGGCGCTACCCCAAAAACATCCGACGCAACGCTCCATAGAGCGACCATCGAGGTACAACGCGCAACGCGCACAACGTCGACACCAGAGCCCTCGACGGACAAAATCGTGGCCGAGAGCCTAGCGAGAATTGTCGCCGAGGACAAACGTACGCGGACGACGAAACAAACGTCGAATACCGCGTCGAAAAAACACAAAAGTAGCCAGGAACTGCCCCTTTCTCCAAAGGACGCTTCCGAACTACCTGAAGGCTTTTCAGAAGGAGACGGGAACCTCTCGTCGACGTTGTGGGAGCGTTCGAAACGATTCGAAGGCGAAAACACTAATTTCCCCCCTCTAGACTATTCAGGGGTACCCCATAAGACCCTTGAAAGACTCCATTCTTGCATGGAGAAAATGGAAAGGTTTCTAGGAAACCAAGACCCACCCACTCACAAAAGACAAAGAGACTGGCCACAGGATGACCCTAGAGTCAAGATTCCTAGGCTGGTTGACCTCACTGAGGAGGAGCAATACCTCCAAGAAGATGAGGAGTGTTTGGGTGGAGAAGAAGAGGTAGAACTTGAGGAAGAGGGGTTCGAAGAAGATCCTTACACCACTGCTACAGGGTTTGAAGAGGATACAGCTACCTCGCAGCCCTGGCATTCACCGTCAGTGCAGCCTTGGCAATCCCCATCAGTACATTCAGACCCTGAGGCCTTTCTCCCTTCTCCTCTCAAGGATTCACATGGGAACTCCTCTCCCATAGATGACCAACCTTCCCTCAATGCACTATTGCGCAAGGCAGCAGCGCATTTTGAGATTGATACAGGGGAAACGCTTCCAGACATTGACTTTGTAGAAAAAGTCATCAAAGAAAAAGCCCCTGTTAGCCAATCGATTCCACTCCTGGCTTCTATTAAAAGAAGAATTTCTCCTTCCCTTACTAACCCAGCTTTAGTAAGAGGGGTCAACCCTAGAATAGAAAAGCTCTTCAGCCCTTCATCCTCTGACCCTTTATACATCAGAGGACACTCTATTCCGGACTCCCTTGTGGTTAACAACACAAGAAAAAGAGCAGGGGTGCCACTATCCACTAGTGAAGCACCTCCAGACAAAGAAGGCAAAAAACTCTACGCACTGGGGAAGAGAATCACGACCTCCGCCGCCTTCTCTACTAGAATTGCTAATAACAACTCACTTTTAGCTAGCTACGCAGATGCACAGTGGAACAAGCTGCGCAGCGAAGCAGAGGAAGCACCTGAACCTCTGCGTTCTCGCCTGCTAGCTATAATATCAGAGGGCACACTGGTAAACCAGGGCATCGTTAAAAACTCCCTAGATGCCGCTGAGACGGCTGGCCGCTCCCTAGTGCCTCCCTCATAAATAAACCCATTGAACAGACGCATCTGTTTGGGAAAGCAGTAGATGAGGCCCTAGAACATGCTAAAAAAGAGTTTGATACCATCAAGACTCTGGATCAAATTTCTAGGCCCCCCTAACAGGCGAGGCTATGGTAATAAACGCTCCTTTCGTGGCCAAAGACAGCAGCAGAACCAACAACAACAATATTACTCTGGCTCCAACTGGCCCACTAACCAGGGTAACACCCAGTTCAGTCAAAGAGGCCAACGCCGTGGCAAAGGGAGAGGTCGTGGCTCCAGCCCCAGAGGTTCCACGCCCAATACCAGCAAATGACCCGAAAATTCGGGTCCCCTCCCATGCATCACCGGTCGGGGGCCGGCTAACATCGTTCCTTTCAGCATGGGAGGGAATCACGTCAGACCGTTGGGTATTATCCACCATAGCCCACGGATACTGCATCGAGTTCAACGGTTCCCCGAAGTACAAACCCCCACGGAACCGGCGCATGACACCGCAACACCTCTCCATTCTTCTTCAAGAGGTGGAAGAACTACTGAAGAAAGAAGCTATAGAGCCCGTCCCCCTATCACAGGTAACAGAAGGTATTTATTCAGTGTACTTCCTTGTACCCAAAAAGGACTTAACCATGCGCCCTGTATTAGATCTGCGCCCAGCGAACATATTTGTCAAACCCCAAAAGTTTCGTATGGTGACCTTACAGGAGGTAATCCCACTGTTATCACAAAGGGATTACATGACAACACTGGACATGAAAGATGCATACTTTCATATTTTAATGTTGACATCGCACAGAAAATACCTCAGGTTCAAAATAGAGGACAAACACTACCAGTTCAGAGTACTACCCTTCGGGATAGCATCTGCACCAAGGGTATTCACGAAAGTACTGGCAGTGGCAGCGGCCCACCTGCGCAGATTATCCATCCCGGTATACCCTTACCTCGACGACTGGCTCATAACAGGGGATTCTTACGAAACATGCTTCTCCAATACCCAAAAGACCGTAGACCTTTTGTCCCAACTGGGCTTCTCCATCAACGAAAAGAAGTCCAGCTTAGACCCCAGCCAAACCAAACAATTCCTAGGGGCTCTAATTCGAACAAAGGACGGCCTCGTATTCCCCTCCAACGAGAGGGTCCAAAACATGCTGTTTCAGATCCCCCATTATGTGGCAGGTCGAGAGGTGACGGTACGCAAAGCAATGCGCTTGCTAGGGATGATGGCGTCATGTATTTATTTGGTACCTCACGCGCGCCTGCGCATGCGCCCAATGCAAGAGTGGCTCTACAGCCAGTGGTGTCAGGCCAGCGGACAATGGGACGATCTAGTGGTGGTCTCGCAGGCCTTGGTTCTCTCGCTACGGTGGTGGACAAAAGAAAACCTGTTATTAGGGAAAACTTTTGCCACACCCGCAGTGGAAGCCACTCTAACCACAGACGCATCCCTTACAGGATGGGGGGCTCACCTATCCCATCAGACGGCACACGGAGTGTGGACTCCGAGTTTAGCATCCAAGCATATAAACCTGCTGGAACTACTAGCGGTGTTCAAAGCACTGAAAGCCTTTCAGGAACACTTACAAGGAAAGACAGTGATGGTCCTCACAGACAGCACCACAGCCATGTACTACCTCAACAAGCAAGGGGGCACTCACTCTCCAGGACTGTCCAGGCTGTCCCAGAATATATGGAAGTGGGCTCTCAAACACAACATGTTCCTACTATCACAACATGTACCAGGGGAACTCAATCTGCTAGCAGACAAACTCAGCAGAGACTTCCCCCTGCCCGAAGAGTACGAATGGCAATTGCACGAAGACATCGTCTTAGACGTCTTCACGCAATGGGGATTCCCGGAAATAGACCTGTTCGCAACCCTGGAGAACTCACAATGCCAAAGTTACGCCTCCAGGTACCCCCAGAACCAGTCCAAGGGGAACGGTCTGTCGATTCAATGGTCAGGGAAATTTGTTTACGCCTTTCCCCCGACTCCCCTTCTCAACAAAGTGGTGCACAAGATGCACCAGGAGCAGGTTACCATGATACTAGTGGCCCCAATGTGGGCCCGGCAGCCATGGTTCGCTCACTTGATGGAGATGTCCCTATCTCCCCCAATGAAACTTCCCTGCCCGTACAACATGCTGTCACAAGACAAGGGCAGGACACTGCATCCATGCCCTCAGACCATGAACTTAGCAGCCTGGCTCCTGAGATCATAGAATTTGGACATTTACAACTCCCACAGAGATGTATGGACATCCTCAGGGAAGCCAGAAAACCTAATACTCGACACTGCTATTCTAGCAAATGGAAAAGATTCGTTATCTGGTGTAGAGGTACTAGCATCAACCCAGTTGACTGCTCTCCTACTGACATTATTCTATACTTGACCCATTTACTGGATTCAGGTTTAGTGTTCAATTCCATTAAAGTCCACCTAGCGGCACTTTCTGCATACACCACTTCCCAACTTAAAGTGTCGTGGTGGAAGATACCAGTTATCAAAGCCTTCATGGAGGGGGTAAAGAGGATACACCCTCCGATAGCTAACCCAGCTCCCGGATGGGACTTAAAGAAGGCCCTCCCTTCGAACCCATGCACAAGGCAACTCTTAAAGATATCACCCTTAAGACTGCTTTCCTAATAGCTATCACCTCCATTAGGAGAGTAAGTGAACTACAGGCTCTTTCTGTACTAGACCCCTTCGTAACAGTTCACAAAGATAAGGTGGTTCTACGCACACACCCAAGGTTTGCACCTAAATTTATCTCGAAATTTCATGTAAACCAAACTATAGAACTACCAACGTTCTTTCAAAACCCTTCCAGCTTGGGAGAAAAAAGTCTGCATACACTAGATGTACGCAGAGCTGTCATGTTCTACATGGAAAGAACCAGACCACTGAGAAAGACTAATCAGTTCTTTGTCTCGGTGGCAGCAGGAAGAGAAGGAGATGCGGTCTCAAAATCCACTATATCTAGATGGATTGTTCAATGCATCACTCTCTGTTACACTCTTGCTAAGAGAGAACTACCCTTCAAGCCAAGAGCACATTCCACTCGAGGCACTGGGGCTTCCATAGCATTCATTGCAAATGTTCCCCTTGAGTCCATCTGCAAAGCGGCTACCTGGAGTTCTGTGCACACCTTTACAAAACACTACTGTCTAGATGCACACTCTAGATCTGACTCCCAGGTGGGACAGGCAGTATTAAGACATCTTTTCTCTACTGTTCCTTCTCATAACCCACCGCCAACTCCGGGTACTGCTCGCTAGTCTATGCACAGCATGTGATTCTAAGCAGATTAACAAACATCAGAAGACAATGCATTACTTACCGTAAAAGCATTTCTGATGGTTGTATCTGCTTAGATTCACATGCGCCCACCCTTCCTCCCCGCTCGGATGGAAGGAACATAGACTTCCTTTTATATCTCTCTTTTCTGTACTCACTCACGTCTATAAGGCTCCCTCAGGGCAGAAAAATACAAACAGAGGGACCTCGACGCGTGAGGGATTGTGGGTACAACGCACGTCACTATAGGGATAGTGTTACAGACACGCCTTGTCGACGTCCCCTTTTCGACTACGAAAAACAAAATGCAATACTCCGCAGTGACCACTGGATGTCGGACCTATGCACAGCATGTGGATCTAAGCAGATACAACCATCAGAAATGCTTTTACGGTAAGTAATGCATTGTCATTAGGTATCATTATAATATGTTTAGATGTTTAGACAGTATAAGACAGGATTTGTTATAACAATCCTTTCCTATGACCAGTGTTGAACTACTGTGTACATCATTTTGTATTTTGCAGATACTGCACAGTGCACGGATCAGGAATCACAAAATGGATGCCCTGAGATCGTAACCAGGAATGCAAGCCCTGCACTTCATTTAAGTAAGCACGCATTGTAGTCTTAAGAGTTGCTTACATAATTAATTGACTATGCTGGCTAGGGCTCATGGGAGTTGTATTCCAAAATTTCTAGAGAGACACATTTTGCAGATCCCTGAGCATTGTAACAATGTGTGCCTAATACTGCATTACACAAGCAACCCCACAATGTTCGGATATCTTTTGATGGTTTCAGGCATGCTGTCCCAGTCTGTGAGTAGTTGCACTTGGGCACTACTCAGTGGTTATCAAATTTTAAATGCTGCATTGGGCGTATACGGAAATAAAGTTCTGTGGGGGCAGCCGCACCGAAAAACTGCTATAATATAGAATTGATGAACCGTGTCTACTCACTGTTTTCCTGATCAAAGCTCCCTACTGCTTCTATCTCCCCAACCCCCATTTCTAACACCCCCACCATTTGTGACTACAGGTGCTGGCTGAGAGAAGCCACCAAACATCCATTTGGGAGCCGATTGTCAACTGTAGCAGAGGTGGAGCAATCATAACAATTGATTTCATGGTATACCTATTTGAAGGTGCTAGTCTGATAATAGCCAGTGCCAGAAGGAAGGGGCAAGTACTAGCAAACTATCGCCGGAGGACATAGCCAACTTCTACCCCATAATCTACCAGCTCTGTATTCCAGAAATAATTAGGATTGCAGGAACTGGGAGACTGTATAAGAAGTAACTGAGTACATATAGTCCTCGGCTACTCTCCAACTTCTTCCTTAAAATCCAGGTTCTATGGAAATAACGTGCGCACCCAAACACCACAAAGGAGTCTAGGCTCTGCCTCAGTAACTTTATTGCCCAATTGGTGTCCCTACACCCAGCTTTCCGCAGCACTGGTCTCAAATATATTCGCCTTAGGTGCTTCGATTTTTCACATTATATACGGGAGGGAGAGCCCAAACCAGACTCAGGACTGAGGGCTATTAACAAATGTGTACAAAAAAGGGGGGTTGTACTGACTGGAGAAATCTAAGCTGGCTGCAGTTTATTTATTGCAATGTAAGTTTAGAGACCGTATACTATCTTTGGGTGTCACAATTTATATAGTTACCAAGGATAGCAGTACATGAAAAACACCGGTAATAATCCACATGTGCTAGATCATTAGTTTGTAATGGAACAGCTTTTATTAAGTGGCTGTCCTTATTTCTTTAAACATTTTGTGAAAGAATTGTAAGTATCATACAAAAGGGTGCACATGTTTCACCCAAATCACACAACACAAACAAGTATAGGTGCAAAGCATGAAACAGAGAATAAAGTCAGTTCATACAAGCATGTGCTGTGTGTTAACATTGATCCAAAACAAGACAGTAGTATAAAGGCATCAAATTGCCACTAATACATTCTGTTTTTATGTTTTTCTAATTGTAAAACGGTTTTACCCAACAGGTTAATAACAGGTTTACCCAATGCAACATGTAACTGGTGTGTAACCTTAATAATCCTCAAAAGGTATAAAGACCTTGGAAGGGTCTATCATAGCCAGGCTAAAGGGTGACCAAAAGGTAGTTGATCGACGTCACTGAAATAAATCTCAACTAAGAATTAAGGGGGATCCCGTCACACCACTAGGGTGAAGGAGTCCCAGGACGTTTCGGCTTTGGTGGGTCACAGCCTTCTTCATGGAGCCAAGGAGTGGAGTTCCCTGTGAAAGATTTAAGGGGAACTCGGGTTACTAAAGTGGATTATCAAAAATGTAGAAGACGCACAGTGGTTAAAAGGCATGTACATATACATGTCACTGTCACAAGGATACAAGACCCTTTAATTAAAACTAAAGAGAACATGTCTAGTTAACTTGAAAAGGTGAACAGAGAGTGGCCTCACACCGGCCTAGGTTCTGGATAGATGCCAGAGGCTAGTAGAAATGGAATAAAATGCTCCTCTGTGAGTGACATAGGCTTGTGCCACAATATACTAGATAGAGGAGAAGCAAAGCACTGAAGTGGCTCTGATGTGACATAAAATACAACAAAATGAGTCCAAAATCCCCCTCTCCATTGCCCAATGATATAACCATGGGGTGAGTAAGTAATGGAAGTGTAAAGTACCTTTAGGTGGTGCTGCAAACCAACCCTATTGTGATTTGATGCTGCTATGCAAGGTATGGACTAAAAATGGCGTGCTGGGAAGAGCCTAGCATGCTGGACCAGAAAGGAGCTGCAAGTGTCTGCCTGGACAGTAGGACAGAAAGAACAGAAAAATAAGAAAATCGGCATTAATTGTGCCTGATTTTAGCTAGATGGAGACTAGGGAACCAGACAATGACTGGTTCGCTGAATAGAAGGGGAGCCAGGTCATGACTGGCTCCCCGGGCGATCATTTACCCTTTGTTCGGGTGTTGGAAGAAATCCGGCGCTCCGTCTGACCTCTGGAGTCAAAAATGGAGCTGTGCGGCGTTGTTTTCACATAACAACATAACATGTAGAACAGTTTCTTTCATGTTCCCACACATCTGACATTGAGCTGTGTTGACTGAAATCCATGATTGTGCGAAAACAGCCACCTGGAGCGTGCCTATTCTTAGGCATAGGTATAGAGACCTTAAATACTATTGACCACAAATTCCTTCTCAACATCCTCTAAAAACGCATGGGAGACGATGGCACAGTCTTGAGATGGACTATATCCTACGTAATGGGCAGATTCCAGTAGTTCAACCCTGACCTTTCACCTTCATAGAAATCCAGGGATCAATCCTGTCTCAAGTCATCTTCATTCTATTTTTGGAACCACTAGGGGAATTGCTCATGGTCCTCTGAATCAATAATAATCAAAAGGGTTTATAATAGCTCAATGTTACTTATGTCTACAATTGTCTCCAACACTACATCGCCCTCCCTCATCTAAGTTTGGCGATCAAGTGCCTCCCTATATCTAAATGTGAACAGGATTGAACTCAATATTCTACAAACTGAAGCACTTCATCAATTATTCAGAAGTCCAAACCATTGCCCAAGTATTAGCCATCTCCCACTTTGACAGTGTCAACTCCATCCTCACAGTTTTCCCTTCTGTAACCTTGGCTGCTCTGAAATTTGTTTTCTCGCCAAATATAGTACAAGTGGGGGTGTCATAGGGATGGGTGGATAAACAGAGAGCTCTACCAATATAATAAGGTGCAAATGATGTTTGTTTTTAAACTAGCTCATTAAAGGAACTGGGTTTATGAAGTTCATAGAATAACAAAAGCATAGGGTTCTGAGAACTGCAGTGCAAAGCTTCCTATTGTCTTCCTGGCACTGTTCGAACTTCAATTACAGTCTTGAGCTTTGAATGTCTCTGCACTTTCGTGGCTCTTTACACGTTGTCATCTGGTTGCCTCTAGGCTGCTTCTCATACTCAGATACTTAAGCCCCATAACTGCCGGGTCCTTACATCATCTGTATGTGCACCTGCATGACAAAGCCTTCCAGATCCTCTTAAGGATCAACTTTTGTCCAGGCTTGTTGGCTGAAGCCCATGTCTTGGGTTGTTCAAGACTGACCCAACCTCTTCTTCACAAGCTGAGAAACCCCTGTAATTGCCTGGCGTATAGTTTGCCTGGTTTTTAACTCTCTCCTTTCTCCAGCTTTCTTACTTCTCCTTCCTCTCTTGCTATCTGATCATCTCTATGCCCCCTGACTTCTCGCCATGCTCTCTCTGTTGTGCATCCCACCAAAGTTCCTTCCATCTCTTCTCTCCAACGTTTCTTCATCTCCTTTTCCGATTGTTGCTTCTTCTCCTTCACCACCTTCTTTCAATGTTCTAATGCTCCTTACACCATTGCCTGTTTTCCCCTCAGACAGTGGGGTCTACACTTTTCTCCAGTTCCCCTCCTGATGTCTGAGCTCCACTTCACCCTTTGCACTTGTTGCACAATTCCTCTCCTCCAAACCCTTTTCTTACCCTCAAGCACTTTACTAGCCTCCTCATCACGCACTGTCTCTCTGTTCCCAAAACCTCTAACTCCAACACCCACCAAAGCTCATTCAGATCTTTTATTCTTTTTTGGCTTTGTCCTCTGGGCCTCTTCCTGTCTGACAGCACGTAGCTGGCATTGGGTTTTCTGTAGGGCACAACTGTAGCTCTAGGTATGTTTTCCATTGCTGGGCACAGCTTTAGTTTGATGGTAGCATTTGCAGGTCTGTCTGCTTCATCCCAGCGTAGAGGCCCAGTTGCAGTCTTCCCGACCCTGCTCTCTGCTTCCGTTCAGCCAACCCTTGCTGAATGTCCGAGTTCCAAATAGTTTCCCACAACTGCCTGGGAACTCTACTGACTATGTTGGCCATATTATACAGGGGTGTTTCAGACTTTGGAAAACTGTCTCAGTGGAAGGATTGTGGTGCACTTGACATACCAGATTGTGAAGGACTGGGGCACTTGGGGATCCCGCATACATCTCCAATGGCCTTGGCCTCACACAGCCAGTTGTGGCACTCAATCCCCATACTCTCTGACCACCTTCCCCAGCCTAAGGCAGGGACTTTGTCACATGGGTCAAAGACTCCAGTGTGCTATGCCTAAATCTGAACCACAGTGCCTCATTACAAGTTTGATGGTTTGGGAACTACTTGTACCTCCAAACCAAATTACTTTTCTGCATGTGGTAATGGAGGTTTGCCTAATTTAGTGTTTTGCATACTCCCACATTTTAAGTTTTGCTAGCAGCCAGGGAGTCCCATTGTAGTAATACCTCCCGCCATTGTGAGTGGAGGTAATACTGTTAGGCGGAAACCTGTGCAGTTCCCTCTGGGACCACTGCAAAAGATTTAGGACTACAGGTGTTTGGCGGTGAACCCACTTGGTAGCAGTCTGTACCACACAGTTTCACTTGGTAGCTGTGGCTGAGCAGTCAGACTTCCCTCAAGAAGAGTTGAGCAGTATGTGGAGTATACAAAATAGGGCAATTCTTCCCAGCAAGACAAGCAAACACGCAACGAGGCTTAGTGTGAAGATATTAAGGTATTTATTTATAACGAAACATCTATGAAAAACACTGGCGAATTCACGGCAAACAAATCAAACACAATTACTCTACGAAGAAGAAACGATCAATCCCCCTAGCAATATTTCGACAAGTCTAGGTTCTACCGGTACCACTTATTTACAGACAGAGGTGTATACCTCAACCTAGATGACACTCTAATATTAGTTAGGACGGGAGAGAAAAAGATAGGCAGGTTACGAAATTAACACAGTTCAATACTTCACGGGCAAAATGTACGGTAAGAAGGCAAGAACCACAATAGATCATAAAGTTCAGAGGCCAGGCCCACTCGGAGAGAGGCAAGGCGATATGTCCCAAAAAGTCTCTAGTGGAGATGCATTCAAGTCTTTGTAGCAAATTGTTTCGGCAGATTGAACCAGTTCAGAACAATAAATGAGAAAAGCTTGGAGGCGACCCAACGGAAAGGAGAGGATTAAGACACCTCACTCGAACCGATCGAAAGGGAAGCCAGGCGGACACGGTACCTTGTTGTGGAGGGCAGCTCCGGCGGGGGCAGTTGTTCCTGGTGGTGGATGCACGTCGGGTCTTTGCCAAGAGTAGAGATGATCTCGTCGTCGAAGAAAAGTGAAGTCCGGTGCACCACCAGGGAAGAGACCAGCCACGGAGTGCTCCGTCACAAGGCACCACCTTTTGGTCGCGGTACAGGGGTAGTGGCTATCCGGTTGTCGTGGTGCTCTGCACGGGCAATTCGACCACTGCGTCCTGAGGCGAATAAAAAGCAAAGGGGACTGGTTGTTCCCACCAGGCAGGGGAAGAGACTCTCCGGCAGGGAGATCTCCTCTGTCATCGGGAAGTGGTGAGTCGGTTCTGCAGGGCTCCACCGGAGGTGTCGTCGTGCAGGTCGGCTCAGCGTTACCCTCGTCGGATTTTTTAGGTCCTGTGGCGACTTCTGAAGATCCAGTCCCAAAAGCCCTGCTTTTATGCAGAAAACCCCCATTCATTCAGCCTAGCTGTCAATCAACACATGCTAAGTGGTGAGCGGGAAGGCTCACCACCTGGGCCAATCACTCCAGAGTGCAACCGGAGTTGGCAAGGCAACTCGGTCTAGGGTGCCTTAACCCCCTCCCACACTCCTGTGGTAACCCAGACAGAATGGCACCACTTTGGAGGGTCTCTGTACAGAGCCCGCCAAAAGTGGAACAAAGGGCTCGACCTTTGGTTTAGGAGTCACAGAGACGAACACAGACGCCATTTTACAAACCGAGTTCTGGCAGAAAATACCATCCGATAAACTTATTTAAGATAAGTAGATCGGTGGTACGTTAGAGATTAACGAGAAAAAGTATCAATCTCCAACAATGGGACGAATCCCATAGGGTTATGTTCGGGGTCGAACATAACAAGTAGTTTCCACTGCCACCAGCCAAAACTCGACGAGGGGGGACGGGACAGTGCCCCCTCGAGTAACAGATCCAGGACTAATCGAATTACCCCTACTAGTACGTCCACAATAAGATGGTTTGTACTAGTCCTGTTAGTAAATTTAGGTCTAGTAAAGCCAATGGTGACTTTACATGCCCGGGGAGACAGTAGCCAGTCCCCGGGTATGGAGTCTATGGTGGAGGTCCGCTAGGACGCCCCAGTGTTACGGCACGTAGGGTGCGATGTAACACACATAGAAAAACATATGAGACCCTATGGAGTAAAAGACCCCATAGCCCATAGAACACATTGACATTCAAAGGAATTACACACATTCATGTCCAAGAGTGGGAGGAAAAGAGTCTCACTCTTGGCAGGATGGAAAAAAACAAACTCCAGAAATCCAGCAAAGCTGCTGGGGGACTCACTAGGTTAGGAAATTCAGCCTAAACAGAGAATTCTCCCTAACAAATACCTCCACTCATAAGCAGGTGTTCTATATTGTCCATGGGTAACAAAACCTATTATCGGGCAGCATTTAGAAATGCAGCCTTTTGTACCATTACCATATCACTTATAATGATGCCCACAATGTTGCAGAATTCAAAGGAAAATAGGATGAATATACACCTTTAGCCACTCAGCTAAACTAGGTATTGCGCTGTGGGAGCATTATAAAAAATAGGAAAATAGTTAAAGGAAAAAGGGAAACATAAACCGAAATTATTTAAATGTTTTTGGCCAACATAGTGTACAGGAATCTAGGCAGTCTTTAGAACCCAAAAGAAAGCCAGGGGATTAGGGTTCCTAGGATTCCTGAAAAAGGAAAATTAACCCACAAGTGCACTACCTTAATCTCTTGTTTGTGGCACAACAGGGCCAAGCTGGTCTTCAATGTGCTTTCTACAAGTTCAAAATTCAGATCAACAGTCTTCATCGGCGGCCTGATCTGGGTGAAAGCCGAAGGTCATAGCTACATGCCTTGTAGTTGAGAAGCAGCTGGACAGGCGCACCCTTGTAGAAGGATATCCAAAGCATTTGTGATGTGGCTCTATGGCTCAGATAAAGTCTTTGCACTAGTTCGATAGCGCCATGTCTCGAAATGCCTCAAAGTCCTTTTTGCCCTACTGAGAAACAGCAGTTGCCAAAATATTGCTTCTGGACTTCGGGGGCTAAGGTCCGTTCCCAGAGAACCATGCATAGCTGGACTTCTATTGGGATTTCTTCCCTGCAGACTACGGTAACTGAGGCCTGTTCAGGTACATGGTCCTTCAATGGGCACATAAGTCTCCTTGTCTCTCGGTCCTCAGCTGTGGGCAATCTCGGGTTTCTTCCAGAGGATGTCCCTTGCGTTCTGCAGGGACTTTAGGAGAAATGTCTCTCATCTTCCTCTGATCAACCATCTTCATCCCTAGGGATGGGGACTTTGAACAACAGGTAAACAACAGATTGGGGGTTCCCACTTCATGTAAGGGCAAATCCCATTAGGGGATTGGTGGATCCCAAGCCTCCTGCTCCAACTCAATGGGGATATTTCCAAGTGGAGTGTCCTTCCTCTTACACTCACAGCAATACCAAGGGACTCTTGCTCTTATAGTAGTCTCTTTGGGACAGAAACTAATAATGCTGTGAGTTTCCAACATGGTGAAAAGGATCTTTGCTGTCTCCGAGCTCTCATGGTGCCTTAGCTCTGCCTCTGACCTGCCCCATAGAGAACAAAGTGAATCTGGCTGCATATGCTCTCCCTTGCCTAATGATATGATATGGCATTTGTAACGCGCCTATACACAGGTGTTTCAAGACCCATTGGGGTGTGATTGGTTCAACCCAGTGTTGCAAGCGCTTCAATTCACATGTGAATGAGGTATGAAATCACTGGTGAAATGTCCCCTTGGTTGAACCCATGCGCGCCATTAGTTGGTTTGATTGTTATACTTTGTCATGAAAAGTGTTGTTGCAAAGACCACCAGGGGTGGGTGGACTAAGATGGCTGCATAAGGACAAGCGCGGCCATATCCCGCCCGAGAACACTTATAACGTATCCCTCCGAGACAGTTTGAGTGTGCTAGAAGGTGTCCTGGCCCGCAGATCAAGTCGGACCCCGCGTGAGCTCCTCCAAGCAAAACCAGTGCTTTCTACACCCATAGAGAGAAGCGAGGAGTGTAGCGGTGACAGGCCTGCGAGGTGCTGCAGTTGTGACTGACTCTGGAATTCTGAGCCAACGGTGGCCTTGTGAGTGGGGCACCAGGAGAGCCTGTGGCAGGGGAAAGAAGGCCGGAAAAGGTGTTGGTGAGACCGGGGTGCTGCGGGCCGCAGAGGTGTGGCCCAGAGAGCTGGTAGGAACGAGCAGAGATCTGGGAACAGAGGAGCCCAGGACAGGGCTGCAGGACAAGACGGGAGGAGACCAGTGAAGGCCTTGCGATGTAAGGAGGAGAGAGAGTGGTGAGCGCGGGTCAGGCAGTGCTCACCCCTGAGAAAGTGGGGCGACGTTGGTAAAGAATAACAAGGAGCAATATTAACGTCTCCACCACACAGAAAAGTGCATCTACGAAGGCGTATGTATTCAGCCTGGTGCAGGGGCCAAAAGTGGACCATCCAGATCACGGTCTGGTACTTGAATCTCTGTGTTGGGAACTGGCGGTGCAGACACCACGACCTGTGTACAGCGCACACTTGTGCGACACAGTGAGCAGATGTTCCAGGGGGAGGACACGAAGCACAACCAATGGCAGGAAGTGGAGGGGGTAGAGATTCTCTGCCTGGAGGCCTGTGATCTGTGGCGTAGTTGGCTGGGACATAAGGCCTCGATCCAAGAAATGTACCCGGGTGACATCATGGAAACGGGGACAGCAACAGGCAGGAGGCAAAGCTCATACACGCCCCTTCCGAGACCTGAGGCACCCGCAAGTAGATTGATGTTTCTGAGAATCTGAGGTGGAGACTGGATTTGGGACATCTTGACACAAATGTAGTGTGCTTGGTAGATCAAGAGACAGGGGTGTTGAGAAAACTGCAGACTTACATCACTTCCGGTCAGTGAGCTGATCTTGCTGGCGTGCTTGTGGGGAACAGGCCACATACTGGCACATGTGGCTGGGGTGTCGTAGTGTGCAGATGTATTGGTCAGAGGTCTGGGGATGGATTAAGGAGGTGAATGTGTTGGAGCGTAGCCTATGCCCCATGGTGGTAGTATTTGGTTTCGAAGAGCATGAAGAGGGTTGGAGGGGCATACCTCTTATGGCACACTTTTTGCTGGTGGCTGCGAGAGCATGTCTGGCTATTGTGATGAATCCTCACTAAGACCCTAACTAAAGTGTCCTCTCATGTGGCCAGGGAAAGGCAGACTCTTCCTGACCTTGAACCTGGGGGTGGTATTTCCGGGGATGATCACCTGGGAGGACAAGGGCCCCAGGGGAACAGGAGGACTCAGTTGAGTGAGACGCGGTATTTGTCTTCCTCAAGGAAGGAAATATCATTGATACCAGAATATGTAATGGCTTGCTGTCAGAGAGAGCTCTCATTTTCCCAAGCTAACTATTTGAATGCGGGTGAAAACAATCATAACCAGTTATGTATTGGAAGTAAGAGAGCTCGTTTTAAAGTCACTGACATTCATTGAGATGAAAGCTCCCATGACCCCCCAGGGGACTAATAAAGATGAGTCTTTAAATATTACCAATTTAGACCCTCGAAACTCTCATTCCTCTGTAAAGCAAAATCCTTCATTGAATCCTTATAATAATCCTTTAGGGAATATAAATAAGGAGAGAAATGAACTTGGTATTGATATTTCTGTTAGAAAAGCTGATTTTGACATTGTGAGCTTGCCCAAAGTACTGGGACGAAGACGAGGGCTGCAGAGGCACAAGACTGCAAGTTTCAGCCTATTAATGATAAGGGCCCACACCTGAGGGAGACTGGGGGGGCATAAAAGGCCCCCTCAAGTGCAGGCCATGAAAAAGAGCAGTAGCAGGAGGTGGAGTAGTTGTGGCACCTCCATGTTGCAGCAGAAGCAGAAGTTAGAAGAGAGCAGAGACGCTGGCACGACCGTCGTGTGTTGAACAGATGGCGGTCCTGGAGGGGTCTCTTCTTTCCAAGACCTTGCTTGCAGAGGTTGCGGAGCAGGAAGCATTGGGATTGGCGGCTTTCCCCCCTGAGGACCGCAGTGGCAGAGGTCACTCAGCCGGAAGCACGCAATTTGAAAGCTTTCCCCATTGTCAGTCGGGCTCCGGTGGCAGGTGAGAGCCGTAGGAGCGAGGAGAGCTCCTTTATCAACTGGCGCGGGCTGCGGGACGCCGAGAAGGAGAGGTTGCCGGGCCGTGCAGAAAAGCACAAGCAGAGGACCTGGAGCCAGCGAGGCAAACGGACTCTCACGACAGACCTGGTGAGTTCACTAGCAAATTGTGACACCAGAGCGCTCCATAACCGCCCGCTGCCCAAGTCTGCCTTAAGAACATTAACTAAGTGGATTGGAAAAATAAACACTGTTTTGAAACCTGAACTGATATTAAACAGATTCATTATTATTTTGCAAACCAAGCCGACTCAAAACGGAGAAGGGTGTGATTATATCTATGTGGGTCAGGTAAAAGGCCAGCAACAAGAGAGGGCAATAAACCGAGAGACCAATACAAACAACTATTGCAAAAGCCAAAGAGAATCATACCAGGACACGTTCGAAAGGACCAACATTGCCAAAGCCAAGAATGGGCAATTAAGAATTCAAGTGTTTGTAAAACATATTGCCCATATGTAAAAGAGGTCATAAGAGGAACTGGCTTAAAACCGCATTGCCAAAGTCAAATAAGTGTAAGAGTGAGGGAGATCCATTATCAGTACTTGGTTAATGCAGAAGTGGGGAAACAAGAGTGGCAGGAGGGCCATCCTTCTGACAGGAGATCTTGGGAAGGACTGGAGCATAACCAGCATTGTGTGTGGGAAGCACAAGTGTGTAACAAATAGCACCAATGTGTTTTTTTGTTTTCCCAGAAGAAATACTAAAACTCAATGTTGTGAAGCAAAAGACATTGCTAACTGCCTGGAAGCTAACCTTTACCACAGAAGTACTTGTTTTTATTCTGTCCTGAAAGGAGAGTGCACCAGGGCAGAGGACCTTCTAGTGGTAGGCCTGCCAAGTGATTGGACCAGGTGGAAGTTATTGAAGTACTGTTGTGTGGTTAAAGGTCTTGAAGAAGAAGTGGCAGAATCACTAAGGTGTTTTTGTGAGCTGTTACAGAATCATCCTGACAAATTAATATCGTTGAAGCAAGTGTTGTGTGAACTACTGCAGAATCATCTAACATTGTTAAAACAAGTATTTTGTGAACTGTGGCACAATTATCTTGACAAAGACATTTTTGTTAATCCAGATGACTATGGAAATATTCTTGGTTTATGAAAAGAAGTTGTTTTGAGATTAGCTCTTTGTCACAAGTGGAAAGAGGAAAACCCTGTTGAACATTTTTACACTGTTGGTTGAATTCCAGTTGGAACCGAAAGAACTGAATTGGAACTTTTTTACAAGACAGGATTTCCTTCTCCTTTTGGAACTGTTGAATATAATCCTGCTTGAATCTGAAGAAGGAGAATTCACCCGGATTATAAGAAGAGCCAGTTACCAGACTTTCAACATAACTGTTATTTTTGTTGTATTTGAACAGCCATATATTACCTCGTTGAGTTGTTGTATGTACAAGTGTGAGGGACAGAAACCTTTTGTTAAGAGTTTTTCCTTTAGTTTATTTTAGGCAAGGAAATCCTCATCAGGGTAGGGATAGAGAGGCGTTTATCCAACCTTTTGAGTTAATAAAATGACATTTTTTGGAAATTCTTCACAAAGTTGTCCGCCTCACTTTTCCGACCCCTCATACTATGCACGGGAAGAGGAAGAAACTACCAGGGATAAGAGAGCGGTCTGCTAAGGCCAAGGATATATATTTAATGGAAAATATCAAAGCTGCACTACATGGAGGTAGCTCGGTGATGGAGGGAGAATGGTCGCTATTTCAGGGTAAATGTATGGAACCAGGACACCATAGGGCCCCAAATTTAAACTGGCGGGTGTACAGGAGACGAGGTAATGACTAGAGTAGGCTGTGTAGTCCTCTCAGTTGTCGATCGGTTAACTAGAAAACATGGAGTCACAAAATATGAACTTGACCTCCAAGGTTGCAAAACGTGTGTGGAATAGGTTTCTTAGTGAATTTTAGATGCCCCTTGTTGTGTGTAAGGTTTCTGCTGGAGGGGTGGGTGAGGGTGGGGGTAAGAAAATGAAAACAGATATGGTGAATTTGGTTGATTATCTTTGTCAAAGATTGTATGTTGATTTGTTCTTTTTTGGGATTAAAATCAATAACATAAAATAAGAAATATAGAAAAAGGGTTGGTGCAGATAAAGTCAGAGGTGCCAAGTTACAACCATACAATAGTAATTCAATGTCATAGTTGTTCAATTAAAGAAAAACACCAGGAAGCTGCTATTCAGAGTACCATGGTCAGACTTCTCTGCTGTACGCGGCTTTATTCCTGAAAGGTAGCCATGTTGCCTGGTGATGTGTCAGTAGACTTTGCACACCATAATATACGGATATACATGGATGTCAGTGATGCCAGCTCAAAGTAGATAGTAACCGCTAACACTGCTTTTTAAGGCACAGAGGGCCTCATTACATGTTTGGTGGTATTCTGGTGGTAAATCTGCTGGAATACTGCCAAACGGAATTATTGTTACCACCACTTGGTCTGGCGGAATTTCCACTGGAGTGGTAGTAACGCATGGGGGTGTTATTCCCCATTTATGGAGTCCATTGGGATTTTGGCAGAATTAGAGTCAGCGGTAATTCTGCCGCTTTTTTGGCAGTGGTAGCGGAGTTACCATTTCATTACTGCCATTTTTTCCTGCACTGCCATACTTTTAATGGGGCCCAGAGAATTTAATGAAGGGGAGGCTCTTTCGCAAACCTAACTGAAATACAAAAACACCAAAGTGATTTCCCGTAGCCCAGGGGTCTGCAACTTTTGGGCTGCCAGATTTTTTTTACTGCAAATCCTATTAGCACTAGCCTGCGGTAGTTGAAAATGTATCACACCACTACCATCAATGAATGACATTTGCTTCCTCTCCAATCTGCAGAATTTTCAAGGCACCATGAATTAACCACCAGATTATGAGATACAGTGCTCCCATCACTCCCGGCCTAGATGAAAACGTTCACTAGAAGTCATGGCATTCCAAGATTGGAAATTAAAAAATACAACAAGGTGAAAAGCAGGATACAAAGAAATAATCTTTATATGCACCAGGACCCTTCAGCTCCAACCAAGCCCCATCAGACTGCCCTCATCTATCATGCACTCATGAAAGGAACTGAAAACAAATGTCTTCAAATAGCATCTTGTCAGCCACTGATAGATCACAATCCCCAGCCGCATTGCTCCTGATCCCTTCAACTATTTGAATGTGTGCATCCTGAACAATGGCTCACTTTTTAGGTCTGTTTGAACGAAGACAACGTCTAAGACTACCACAATGTAATTTCAGCATTTAGCATTTAGCAATTTGTCTCAATTTCAAAGGTGTTTTGAGGCATTCCCAGTGAAAGCAAGAGATTACGTTAGGTCATCTGTAGTAGCACCCTTACTCTTACAACTGGAAGTCAAAATGATTGTGTATTGCTAAAATCTTATATCACTTAGAGTATAAAGTACAGATAGACAGAGCAGCTAGGTATCAGTGTCACCAGCTTCCTACTTGAGCTGGACTGCCCCCTCTTTCCAAAAATGACTACTTCCAATAGAGGACGTAGTAATGTTGATTAGCAAGCCACGGCCAAAAATGCGTATTTCTTTCTGCACCTCTGCTACGATCCTCAGTACCTGCGCAAAATCTGGCTTTTGTAAATAATCTCTTTCTTGGAATTCCAGTGTCTGCTATTACTCCGATCTTTGATGTCTGTGTATTCATCCTATGCATTAACAATTGCAGTACATATAGTAGTTAACATACTTATCCCATATACAAGAACAGCTCTAATGTCCCGTCGTAATCCTCCAACAACTGTTCGCCATCCACCTTCCCACACACACTAAAATGCAAGACCCCAGCATTACACACTCCTGAATCATCACAGTTTGGTATAATGAACATGTTGGGACCCAGTAG
The DNA here is from genome assembly GCF_040938575.1 of Ambystoma mexicanum. Taxonomy (NCBI): domain Eukaryota; kingdom Metazoa; phylum Chordata; class Amphibia; order Caudata; family Ambystomatidae; genus Ambystoma; species Ambystoma mexicanum. Next base: position 1,417,054,512 of record NC_090923.1, on the reverse strand, counting down.
TCAACATCGATGTGGATATTGTTCCCTTATGCCCCAGTATGTGGGTCTTAAAACTTTGATGACCGATGCAAGTAACCAATTTTTGCAAACAATTTTCTTCATTCCTGTTTCCAAACATTGCTTAAGATAAATTACAATTGCATAGAAAGTTAAACTCACTATGCCAAAAAACATCTTTGATAAGCTTACTTTAATGCCTTCCTTTGTTATTCCTAGGTGATCCGGTCGCCAACCCTTCAATCCCAAAACAAAACGAAGTAGAGGAAGCCCCTTTAAACAATCAGAATACTAGCATCCGCAGCACATGTGAGTATTACCCATCGAAAAGCATGGACTTCAGTGAGCAGGTCATACCTGTTGACCTGTGGAGGCAGCAGTGATGCAGTGGCCACACACTTTGGCAAGTTAAATTGCTGCTTACAGAAGCTGCCCCTTAATGATATAGATGAAAGTTATTTAACATGTCCAGAACAAGCCCATGCTGGCTGGAGTTCAGACAGTGCAAATGGTGTGTTAAGGCTGCATGGTGTCTCGGATCTTGCCAGGAAAGAGAGGTGATGCCTGATTGCATGCATGGACTCCATCACACAAGGATGTTCTTGTTATGTTATTCAACTTTTATTATATGGGGTTGTTGCTCTCACAGCGACCATGCCATCATGATCTTGCATGCCTATGCGCCCAAATAACTCCTCACTTTCGAATCTCATACCATGGTATGGAGTTCAAGGTGTGCCTGAGTTAGACAGTGCCATTGGTGTATTCAGTTTCTATAGCAGTATTGAACTGTTTTATTGAGCTACCGGACCAGCAAACTACGAGTTCTGCGAGCGGGTGCCTTTCCGCCCGCCAGGTTGGCAGACCGTTCACGGAAGCGCCAGCACCATTAGCAGCGGTGCGGGCACTTCTGAGTCCCCACTCCCATAGAGTCCTGTTGGACTCTATGGGAATGGGGCCTTGCATTTTACCAGCGCCTAACTTCCCGGGCCACCGGGCTTGTAATCTCCTGGTGGCATCTGGAAAGGCGTCTGACAGCTCAGGTCCTAATCCTGCGGCCCATGCTTTTTAAAACAGGAGCCTGACTTGCTCCCACGCACTCTGGTGGACGCCAACCACTGGAGTAGAACGCCAGACTAGAAGAGGTCTTCTCTCCTATCGGACAGCCAGAAACAACACTGCTTCCCGTTGCGCGTCCTCTGCACTTAAAGCTTCAACTTTTACGACTCTCTGGGCCGTGCGACCCGCTGGAAACACAGCAGTGATCCCAGCTTCTTCTCTGTGCGGCTTCTGCCGCTTCCCCTGCTGCTGTCTACTCCTAATGGCTTGCACAAGAAGGGGCTTTAAATATTTAAAAGTCACGCTCAGGTGTGGGTCATTAGAACCACTAGACTGTGTATTACAGTTCTGCACCTCTGAACTCCTCTTCTCCGTCCCAGTCTCGAGGGCATTATGGGCCTTGAAGTCCCTAATGTTCTCAGCTATTTTTGTATCAAACGCTTCAATTTTACAGTAGACCATTAAGATTGTGGGATCATTAGGGAAGTTAGTTAGAGGGTTCTCCCAATCCTCCTGACCTGAGTCCCCTCCCATGTGATCCTCCCGCAGGACACCACCACCAGGGTCAGGATCAGGAAGTGTCTGCATTTCCCTGGCCACACAAGAAGGGTCCCAGGCCAGGGTCTTCGGGATGATCACCTCTGATTCATCACACCCTGCAGTGTACTTTTCAACTCAATTGGGACAGGTTTTCTGTGAATACCAAGACCAAGTTAGCATTTTGGTGTTGAAGACCATTCAAGGGCCTTTTTTATCCTTCCGGTCGCTGGGCTGAGTAGTAGAACTCTGAATAATAATAATAATAATAATAATAATAATAATAATAATAATAAATGTGGCACTTTATGTAGCGCAACATACCAGGAATTTCAGTTTCGGAGTGCTTGTTAACAGGTAAAAGTACATGATGACACATATAAAACATCAGTGATAAATTATGCATTCCATTCATATTAAAAATTTAATCAAATATAGCAACCCTAAAACCCGGTTGTACCCCAAATAGAGCTTGGGTCCAGGTGAGGACTTCTTCACATAAATTTGGGAGAACAGCTAACTCTTCAATTGATCGTTTGGTAGAAGGGGTTACCCAGTGTCCTTTTCCCCAGTGGGACTGCATTTGCACCAGAGAGCACTGGCCATTGTGACCTATTTTCAGAAAGTATATCAGCCTTATGCATGGAATGGGCTCTGACTTATATCAAACTGATCGCCGCTCTGTTCTCCCTTGTCTTCACCTTAATTGCACTGTTTAAAACTGCAGAAGCGCTGTCAGACCTATTTGCTGTCTCCCAAACTGTTAAATGTACTTTTTACGCACTTGCTCTGCCTGTGCAGACTACTATAGTCTCAGAATTTCAACGGCTCTGAGCGACTGTTTATTTTTTCCCCATGTTCCCACCCTCTTTGAGCACTTTGAAACACTTGCCTGTGTATAGGTGCAATATAAATAAATAATACCGTACCATAGCATACACTGTTTGCTGGGGGGTGGCATCTACTGTCAAAGTCCAATATTCCTTTTACCACGCTTTGCTCCCTGAAATCAATTTGAACAGAGTTCAACAGAGTTTGAACAGTTATAAGTATTTCAGAGTTTGAACAGTTATAAGTATTTTCCCCCTGATTGCATAGCCTGGTGCAACTAAGGATCTCCTCCCGGGTTACAAATAAACAGCCCCTTACGGCACAAATCCACTGGGTGCATTTATTCACAAGGGCTTCCCTGGGTTCATGGTAGTTTGGGACCAGTTTTTGGACCTTATGTAAATATATTGACCCCCCCGATGAGATTAGGTGATAAATACCCAGCCCTGCTGGATGTCTTTCCCGCAGTGATATTGGCCCTAGGTGCACCATTTTTCCTCCAGGTAGGGGTCTGCAATGATGTGGGTGGTATGGGGCGCTGCGTGTTCGGACTATGTTCAGGGCCACTTGGGTCTGCTGGGGCCCAAGGCCCTTTATCATACAAGACATTTTAATTTCTGGTGCTCTCTCTATACTCCAGCCTAATTTGTGTGGCGCTGGTTTTAGTTAGACAAGTGTCAGGGTTGACTGGCACTGCTGTCCCTGATACATTTGAGGACCCCTTTTCACCATCCAGACTAGTTGGTAAATCCCCTGTGGTCCCTCCTATTCCAAGTGCTTCCAGGAGTAATAGGAGTAGGTTCTTTGATATCGCCAGCTCGAACAGGACAGTGCTGCATTTGCACGCATGGCCCACTGATTCTCCCAGGCCAGTGGTGCACATTGCAGCTAGTCCAGGGGGGGAGGATTTGACAGGGGGAGCTAGTACTAGAGTGTGTGCCGCTATTGGCCCCCGCTAGCACATCCTGCATCAGCACGATCACATTACCCCTATTGTCCAACTTGCAATCACCATCCCCCGCCCCCCATTGACTTCCCAACCTGTGGACCGCTGATTTGCAAAATGGCCAGAGGGGGTTCATCCATGCTATCCATCATCAATGCAGCTATACTCCCCACCCCTGCCCCCCACTAATTGCAGCGGTCTCAATGGTATCAGGTAAGTCGGAGCTATCCGGCGGGCACTGGCTAGGGGTCAGGGCATCATGCAGTGTGGTGATCGTGGTAATCACAATGGTAACGTTATCATAGTCATAGGCCCTCATTATGAGCATGCCGGTCTGGAAAAAAGTGCTGGTAACAATGATTCCCCGCACCTTTTCCAGATCTGCATACTCTGAGTCTGCCGGTAGGGCCAGTGACCTGTTGGGATTGTCCTCCTTACGATTATGATTTTTCATTTGGGCATGGCAGGTGACATGAAAGGAAATTAAATTAAATTATATTTTATTTATATCCCGCTCATACACAAGTGTTTCAGAGTGCGACCAGGCAAAGGGAGGGGAACAGGGGAGAACAAAAACCACGATCTTACTAGGCCCAGTGACATTAAGTGCCTGCAAGTGCATGGGAAAGGGAAAAGGGGGGAACGTCCATGGGAGGGGGGAGAAGTGGAAAGTGTGGAACAGAGGAGAGTACATAATAAACAATAATAAGTAAAATAAATATATAGATAAAGGCAAATAAACAGTGGTAGTGCAGCCAGCAAGTGGCAAAGTGCTAGGTTTGTCAGATAAGGTGTATCTGATAAGTGCAGGAGAAAAAGTGGCTGGGGGACTGTGTGGGAACAGATACAGACCCCAGTGCAAGGGGTAGCCTGGAGGCAGTGCAGGAGGCAGGCCGGGTGTGCAGGTACCTGTGCCCGAGGAACATAGGGTGACCAGGTGCACAGTGCTGAGAGAGAAAGCAGATCAGCAGGGGAGAAGAGGGGCAAAGGCAGAAGCAAAGAGGAAGGTCTTGAGCTGCTTCCGGAACTGGAGATGGTTCTCCTCAAGTTTCAAGGTGGCAGGGAGGCTGTTCCAAAGGGAGGCCCCAGCCGAAGACAGATATCCACCCCCAGCTCGTTTCTGACTGACCCTGAGGGCGTTAGAAGCAGAGGAGCGAATGACTCAAGAGGGGAGGTATGTATGTAGGCATAGTTGAAGGTATTTTGGACCTATGCCCCAGAAAGCCTTGTGGACAATGCAGAGGTTTTTAAATGTTTTCCTTGCATCCACTGGGAGCCAATGAAGGGATTTCAGAGTTGGAGAGATACGATCTCAGGGCTTGAGGCCAAGGACAAGTCTCGCAGTCCTGTTCTGGACTAGTTGTACAGGACAGAGAGGGGAGGCAGGTAGATTTAGAAAGAGGCTGTTGCAGTAGTCCAACCTAGAGACAACCAGAGCTTGAGATACAGTGAGCTTCTGGGGGAAGGTGGGGAAAGGCAGAGTGCCTCTTAGGAAATGCAGTAAGAGGTTTGACTTTTTAGAGACGTCAGAGATGTGTGCGGAGAAGGAAAGTGTGGAGTCAAAGATTACCCCGAGGTTCTTAGCCTTGCAGGTAGGGTTAGGAGGAGGGCCAAGGGAGGACAGCCAGAGAGGGAGGGGATAGGATGGTGAAGGAGTACCAAACCAATGAGGAGGATCTCAGTCTTGTTGGCATTTAGACAAAGATTGGTGGCGGCACACCAATTTTGAATGGCGATTAGGCAATCAGAGATGAGGGAAGGAGAGGAGGTGGCTGAAGGAAGCCTGCAAATGAGTTGGGTGTCATCAGCATAGCACTGGAAATGTACACAGAAAATGGAAATGCAATAGGAGAGAGTTGCCAGGTATTGGATGAAAAGCCAATGTGAGAGGTTAGACCACTGGGTAACACCACAGGTAGAGAGGGAGATAAAAGATAAGAAGCACCCAAGTTGGACCTGGGAGGGTCGATCAGAGGGGAAAGAGGTCAGCCAGGCCAGAGTATGATCGGTGATGCCCAGGTTATCACAGAGACAGTTGAGCAGGATGGTATGGTTGACTGTGTCGAAAGCAGAGGAGAGATCAAGGAGGATGAGGACAGAGGGAATGTTGGAGGCAAGGTTGTAGAGCAGGTCTTCACGGATATTCAGGAGAGCAGTTTCCGTGCTTCTGGCAGCTATGAAGCCAGATTGGTGGTCATGGAGAGAGCCAACAGAGTCAGAATTAATGTTAAGCTGGGAGATAGCCAGCTTTTCCAGGAGCTTGCCCAAAAATGGAGTAATGGAAATTGGGCGATAGTTAGCCGGACAAAAAGGATCAGCTGTGGGGTTCTTGAAGAGAGGATGCACAAGGAAGTGCTTAAAAGGGCAGGGGAAAGAAGATCCAGAGGCAAAGGAGTGGTTGCAGAAATTGGCAAGGACCAGAGCGAGGATATCGATGTGGTCCTTAATGGTTATCGGGGAACAGGGGTGGACCTGTTTTGATAAGGCTCTCATAGATCGGACTTGTCTAGCAACCTCATCAGGGGAGAAGAGAGGAAAGGAGGAGAAAAAGGGAGGGAGGATAGCTGAAGGAGGGTCATCAAACAGAGAAGGAGGGGGGAGTTGAGTTGGAGCGAAGGAGAGGGTGGACAAGATGTCCTGGGTTTTAGAGATAAAGTGAGAGGCAAGGGCATTGCAAAGAGCTTGGGAGGCGAGAAGAGGGGTGGAGACTGCGGCAGGGTTGGCCAGCTCCTTACAGATTTTAAAGTGCTCCGCTGAGTTGTTAGATGCCGCAGAGACGCGGGCTTGAATGTGGACTCTCTTCATGGTGTGGCAGAGAGTCGGTATTGCCTTTGGACCAGGGGGAAGATGAGCAAGAAGCCCTCCATTTCCTCTTGGCTGCCCTACACTTCCATTTAAGTGTAGCTAGGTCAGAGTCATACCAAGAATTGCACTTGGATTTGGACTTCAAGCAGATCCTCATGACAGGGGCAAGGGCATCAAGAGTAGCAGAAATAGAGGAGAATAGCAGAGAGAAGGCCGTGTCAGGGTGTGAGTCATGGCGGGAGTACTTGCTAGGTATTGAGGTATTAAGTGGATGCTCTTTGGATTTAGTAGCCGTTTAAGTCATTTTTAAATTGTGGGCCAGGAGCTTTGGTTGCAAATGTTTGCATTAGGGTTGCAGTGGTTCGCCCAGCCTGGCTTCTCACCTGCGCAGCAGTCGCAGTCTCTCTCGGCGGCATCCACTTGCCTAGTTCTGCAGGTTAGTTCTGCCATAAGGTGCCCCAGGGTCCACTTGCAGACAAAACGCAGTCTTGGCAGTCTTTCTCCTGCAGGCTCTGAACACCCTGCAGGCGCAGAACACCTGGTCCCTTTCCAGGTGGCTTCACCCTGCGGTCTGGAGTCCCGTGTTATGAGGAGGAGAGGCTGTGGCAAAACATCAGGTATGGCAGCCCCTTTCAGCAAACAGGATTTGCGGCAAAACATCTGCGCCCTTTCCCGCAGGCTTTACCCTGCAGGCTGGACTCCCATGTTATGAGGCAGAGGGGGCGTGGCAAAGCAGCAGGTCCAGCAAGTATGGCAGCCCCCTTGGAACAAACAGGATTCTCAGCAAAACACTGTGCCCTTTCCCGTGGGCATCACCCTACAGGCTGGAGAACTATGTTATGAGGCAAAGGGGGCATGACAAAGCAGCCGCTCCAGCCAGTATGGCAGCCGCCTGGGGACAAACAGGATTTGTGGCAAAAGACCTGCACCTTTTCCCGCCATCATTACTGTCCATAATTGTAGTTCTCAGTTCACAACTTCAGAAATATAAATGCATGGCACTACCCAGAGGAGAATAAAAACCCTTGTCTTAGCAGCAACTCCACCTTATCGGAGACGCATGTGCTATGTGTATAGATATGTTCTCCCTCCTTAGAAGCAGGTCCTGGCACCCCGCTCCAACCCAAAACCTCTCCGAAACCCTGAACGGTAGTGCTAGCATGCAATCTCTTCAATCTAGTAAGCCTGAATCTTTCACTGATCTGGCCCAAAGTTTTGGAGTGGGGGAAAAGAAGCTTTGCTTTTAAGACAGATGTTTCTGCACATGCCTCAACAATAGTGGATGTTTAGATTCTGTTGCAACGCCACTTAACATATTAGAGAAAAATTCATGCAAGGTCTGCAGCAACATTGGTGCACTCTGCAGAAAAGCAGATTCTATACTATGAGTTTGCAACTTTCCCAACACTGAGAAGTGCTGGAAGTAGCAGAGGTTATAGAGATGGAGGAGAATAAAGGAGTGGCAGCAGTGGAGAGCAGGAACAGATGATAAGAGCTAATGGGTCAAGGAGAAGGTGGTTACATAAGGGGTGGAAATGAACAGCTGGAGGCAGTGGGAGACAAAGAGGTGATGAAGGAGGTGGTGCCATCAAAGGATGAGAGTGAGGTAATAACAACAGAGGAAGAAAGAAAGAGGAGCTGGGAGAATTAAGGCAGTGGAAGAGGTGGTTGTAACATAAGGAAATGGACGTGTGGTAGGAACAGAGCCGTAGCCAGGATTGTCTAACAAGTGGGGCCTGAAGCTAATGTAATTGGGCCCACCGCAGTCACATAAACATCTATAAATGCCCACACAGTGCTGCTGATTGGGCATTTACAGATTTTGGGTAGGCTTTGCCCACTCAGTCCCTACCCTGTCTACGCCTCTGGATAGGAAGAGAATGTAACATCAGGTCAGGAGTTGAGAGGAGCCCAGATGCATGGGGAGGCAGTGAGAATCAAGTAGAAGTAGAAGGTCGCAACATCAGAGATTCTTAGTAACAAAGAGTAGGCAAAATCAGTGATATAATATGATATGATAGGTTATTTATAACACACTTAATACCCAGAGGTTTCTAAGCGCGGACCCGGAGATCGAACCTGTGGTGCTCTGTGTCGTCTTGCTTCCAAGGCGAGCGCGTTACCCCTGAGCTATCCTCATGAGAAGCTCACGCTGATGTTGCTGGAGAGAGAACACCTCAAGGACGAGATGACAGTGGTATATAGAAGAAGGGGAATAACATCTATAAGAGAAAGGAAAGCCGAGACAGGAACATCAGGCAGCAAGGGACATTAGGAGGAGGAAAAGGACAAACACATAGCAAGTATGAGCATGCAGGTTCTAACAGGTCCGTTTGGGCCACGGCAGAAGCCGAGGGTAGGTGTAGGTACAAGCTGACGACGGGAAGTTAATCTTGAGTGTAGAGAGGTGGGGAAAAAAGTCCAGAAGGAATTACAAGGTTACCCCTCTTGATCTCCATCCACTAACTCGCCTACTCAAAAGAGTCTGCAATAGAGTGAGTTGTGTTGGTACAAGAGCACAAAAAAAGCCAGCATCTAGATCAAGGAAAGAAGAAGAATGGCGCAGGTCACCCGAAGCCTGCGATGCCACGGTGGGGTGAGGCAACGCCCTACTGAACGTTTATACTGAAACACTTTGTTCTGAGGCCGTGAGGGCCAAGTTACCCACATTCTGTTGAAGAGACATTGGGCAAGGAAAGGTTCCCCACCCTTTCCGTGGGTATCTGTGGGTAATAACTTCCTTTTCTGTTTGAGCTTATACGTGTTTGGATTTTCATCATTGAATTATTAAATCTGATGCATTACATTACAATTGTTATATATCATTTCGCTCTTCTGAGGAGAAGCCAGATATTCACTACAACCTAGCAGATATGGAGTGAAACCTATCCTGCCTAGCTGAGACAGATCGGATCATGTCCTGCCTAGCTGAGACAGATTGGAACCTGTCCTGCCTAGCTGAGACAGATCGGAACCTATCCTGCCTAGCTGGGACATATCAGAACCTGTCCTGCCTAGCTGAGACAGATTGGAGCCAGTCCTGCCTAGCTGAGACAGATCGGAACCTGTCCTGCCTAGCTGAGACAGACCGGAACCTGTCCTGCCTAGCTGAGACAGACCGGAACCTGTCCTGCCTAGCTGAGAAAGATTGGAACCTGTCCTGCCTAGCTGAGACTGATCGGAACCTGTCCTGCCTAGCTGAGACAGATTGGAACCTGTCCTGCCTAGCTGAGACAGATCGGAACCTGTCCTGCCTAGCTGAGACAGATCGGAACCTGTCCTGCCTATCTGAGACAGATCGGAACCTGTCCTGCCTATCTGAGACAGATTGGAACCTGTCCTGCCTAGCTGAGACAGGTGGAACCTGTCCTGCCTAGCTGAGATAGATCAGAACCTGACTTTTGTTTTGGGTCCTGTAAAAATGAGACATGACAATCCGTCCGGAGGGAAGCTATCATGGCCTTTTTTTCTTATACACAGGTTTTCCAATTGATGAACCTTCAATCCTGTTGCAATGTGAGGAAGAAGATGAGCAACCAGACGGTGCACACCTTCCTGGAGTCAGCAACACTTGTGAGTAAAACTAACAAAGAATATGGACCTTTGCTGACAGCTCTCACTGGTTCTGTTCAATAATGCCAAGGTGAGAAAGCCACCAGTAAAAATATACCGGAATTCCCTTTTTTCTGTTTTTGACGATGGGGTATTTGCCCTACCTCTCCTTCCCCCTGCCATATAGCATGGCCCTTACCTGCACCTTACCTCTCTGTATAGAATTGTTAATGGCAATACCACTGACAGTGTTTCTAAGAGCCTCATTCTGACAACTGCATAGTGATGAAATGTACAGGTTTTTCTTGGTGAATTAGGGAGGCAGTGACAGAGTTCTGGGTGTACATGAAGCAAGCCAGATTCCTGTGCCTGAGGGAGTTCTCGGAATAAGGTGCTAGGATTATTTATAAGCAGGCTGTCTTTGTCCGCCCTACAATGGCTTTCAGTCACCAAGCTCACATTGGCTAACATTCACACAGGAGGCGGTTTGGAGGCGTTGGAATGCTGTATAACGCCTCTTAGTAATACCTGGAATTGCCAACAATGGTTTGTGGAGGAGGACGTGGGGGCAGGATAACATTATTGGGCTCCAGCAGTTAAGGGCAAGCAGTAAAGTGGAGCCAGGTGTAAATAAGGAGAGAGGGTGGTGGAGGTTTTTCCATTACTGCGAAAAAGAAATCATGATCCAAAAATATTGACAATTGTTTTCACACATTGGATAAGTATGAGGGAAAGCTTTAAATGGAATATACTAATGTTCCTCTTTGTTATACATAGGTAATCCACCTCCAACCCTCATTAAAAGTGAACAGGAGGAGCAGCCAGTCAGTGATCACCTTCCTATGGTCAGCAGCACATGTAAGTAAAACTAGGAAAACAGCATGGGCTTCGTCGTCAGGCCTTGCCTAATGTCCTGAGATGGCAGTAAAGCTGCATTGTGATAAGCCAGGTCCTTGTTCTGTGGGCGACTTGCGAAGATGTTGCTTAACAGGAGTATCCACTATCTCTATACAAGGGCATTCCCTCAGTCATCAATCCTTGCAGTTCATTCATAGAGTGGCCTGACACGGCGATGCGGAAATGGTTTGTGGTGGTCACTTACACATCTTTGGAAATGACAGAAATGTTGCAGGTATAGAGAGGCTGCATGATCACTTGCCTGGGCCATAGCAGTTCAAGGAGTAGAATACTTGTTTTACTGCACCTATGAACATTGGAAATCTGAAAGCATTGTGCTCCAATGCAGGTCAGCGTGGATGAACATATTATGGTTTTTTCCAGTACAATTTCTGAATTAGTTTGACCCCGGTACACTGACATTACGGTTTTTGTTATATACAGGTTATCCAATTGGTAAACTCCTCGTCCTAATGCAAAGTGAAGAAGAAGAAGTACAGCCAGTCAGTGATCTTCTGCCTGGTGCTAGCAATGCAGGTGAGTAAAGCCTGATGGTGCGAAAGCAGAGAATTACATTTGTTGGTATGATCTGACAATCTGGGGAGGCAGAGATAGTGTCCTGGGGGTACATTACAGAAAGCCAGGTAGCTTAATTCGCTCAGTGGCTGGTGCAGAAGCTAATAAGCAAGACCATCCTCATTCTTCCTACAAGACCTTTTTCAAAGTTACCAATCTTATGTAGCCCGGTACTTACAGCATATACTGATAGATATTAGAAATGGTGTGTGCCTGCATATTAGCTTTCAAAGGAGAGCCATGATATATTGCTTGAGTTTCAGCAGCCGGTACGGTTGGGGAAGCCTGATTGCTGGTATGAGCATCAGAGTTGACTAAATTAATTTATTATTTAAATTTGTTTATTGACATTTAAAAACATACAGGAGTGTAGCAGTCAATCATGCATTGATAGTAAACATACGATTTAATCACTTGACTGAAATCAACTTTACCAACACAAAAACAAGAATAAAATCAAACAACTAAATAACTAATTCTCCAGGCATGTAAACTAGGCTCCAGTGTGAATTAGGTCTGTGATCAGACCGGTGATGGGGAAAATCAACAATTGACTTTGACAGGGGCATCCAGGTGGTAGCAAAATGTAGTCGAGACCAGTTAAGGAGTAATAGGAGGGGGGCGGGGGCATCAGCAACAGGGATCTATATGTACATGTAGTAGCGCTCCAGCAAGTGTTGTGGTGCTCATAGGGGGCTTATCATCGGAGGGGTGGAACATATCGCACACTAGCAGCTTCCAGGAGTCATTAGAGTTGACTCATTCAATATGCTATTTTTCATTTATTGTGGTGCGAGTTGGTTCATAACTCTTGGATGTCAGAATTATTTTCATGATCTTGGATATCTGGTGTTTTTGAGTGGTGTGGCAGAGTGGCATTGATCCTTGTATTACATCTTTGATGTATCCTGATGTATGTCAAAGTATTTAAAAATATAATGCCTTTTATTTCTTAGCTTCCTCTATATGGCAGCATTGTCAGGATTTATTTTAGTCTCTGTATTCGTTACCTTCTCTGTCTCAAGTCTCCATATCAAACTCACATTATTTTGTATCCTTCCATAGTTCATGTTCTCATGCTATTTGCTTTACTTCACCTTTCAGAAAATGTTCCTAGATTTTACTGAGGTCCTGGAATCGCCTTCTGCTGGCTACTCGATGTAAAACTCAATACGTTCTATCCAGACTTTACCAGATATCACATTCTCGTACTTATTGCCAATGCATCCTACAAATCCCATCCTGGGTCAGTTTGTCTTAAGGTTTCCATATATTTGTACTTCTTCTCAGGGTTCAAGTTTTTTGTATGTCTTAATAACTCTCAAACTTCAAGCACTTTCTGAATCTCAGTACCTCTCACGTTCAAGGTACTGTTTGCAGAGTACATGTTAGGTTTTCAGTGGGCCTGGATTCCGAGCACCTCTTGGGTACAAGTTGTCAGCACTTCTTACATTTGCAGTATTCTTGGGTTTCTCAGCACCTCTTAGTGTCAAGTGCTCTCAGGCTCTCAGCACCTCTTAAGTTCCAAGTGCTGTCAGAGTTTTCAGAACATCTTAGGTTCAAGAGCTCTAACGGTCCTCAGCACCTCTTTGGTTCTAGTTCTCTCAAGATACTTACCACCTCTCAGGTTCCAGTCCTTCAAGGGTAGCCTCTCTGCTCATTATTGCACTGACTAGATACAAAGAGGTACAAGCACTGGAAATCCTGACGACAGGTAACAGATTGTACCTGAGGCCTATTGTTGCAGAAAACAAAGAACTTTCCAAGCTTTTCTTGGACTCTGCAGAGTCTGAATCTTAATTGAACAGTGTCGGCTTCACCGTACACCAGCTTGGTTTGTCGCCTGTTCCATCCAGCACCTTCCCTCATTTGCACTTCTTTCATCCTTCCTGCCTGCCGCACCACATTGTCATAAAATTCAGTGTCCAATAGGCCAGCGCTGCTACTGGTGAACATTTTCAGCAGCAAAGATTGTGTACTGTCCATACTTAACAATGGCTCTATCTCTAACATTAGGCATATACTTAACATTCGAGTAACCACCGCATCAGGACCAATATCCCACTTAGTCAGTCACAAGCTGGTCCATCTCTGCCATTCATTCTTACAGGAAACTAACACTTGATTTTTAGACTAGAGGCCCTAAAATGCCCTGAAGAAACAAACTGAGTAACTGGCTACTTGAGGATCTTGGTTCACCTTTGACACTGCATGTTATCCCTTATGTTTGGTTCACAAACCTTTAACACTAAAGAGACTCTTTCGTAAACAGTGCACTTGTGTACTTACCTATGATTTGCAAACATTTGCTCATCTGCATAGTAGATAAAATAATAATTGTATTACATCTTTGATGTATCCTTCTCTTTTTGACTTCTACATGTATTATACTGTCTGGGCACCACCTTGCTCTCCTCCTAACGGTTGCACTTGGCTGCTTTGCCATGTTTACCATGAAGAGATAAGGAGGACATAAGGGACTCCTTGTTGCCTAGTTTGTAGGTCAGTTATTTTCATACCCTGATCACAAGGCTTAGAGATTTTGCCCTAGCAGTTGACCTCACATTTGGTACAACAGTGAATCCCTGTAAGTAAGATACCTCAGTTGCCTCACATTTGAGAAGATTCTGTCATATTGCTTCATCTCATCTAGATAGGTGTGACTTGTCTCTGAAACCCATCCTCAGGCCTTCAGCCCTTCAAAATCCACCTGTAGACCCATAACGCAGGAGTCTTTAGAAACTATTGACTGGAAGCAGTCGTTTAAATTAATCTGCTTCTCTAAGGGAAGTCAAATGAAAACAAATTAGGTGGAGATTAAAATACAGCTGTAGTGTCAGCCCTCCAGCAAAAAGGGATGGAAAGCCTTGAAATCCACAATGGATTAAGATTGTCAAAGAGATATTTCCTACTTCCCACCATCATTTGTTTCATCCTGACACTTCCAAATGTTAGGAGAGTGGAGCACAGAGTTGTTTACTAGTCTAAAATTAATTAACACCTGTCATATCAAGTGTCTTTCTCTAGGTTACAAATAAGTTTCCCTGCTGTCTATAGGATATCTGTTCTAAAATATCTTCAATAGTCGAACCAGGCACCGTCTGATGACTATTTGGTAAAATATAAAGGCTGTCCACTGTTAGAAGAAGCTGATTTGGAAAATAAATGCAAACAGGCTATTCAAAAAAGGTGTCCTGTGTTTGTTTATTAAAAAAGGGAAATTGCGAATACAGCTAGCCCCAAGGTAGGGTGCTGCCTTAGACTCCTCAGTAAGCAAATGTGTTTGAGACAGGTTTATCAAGGCTAATATGTACAAGCACATGTATGGCTTCGGAACACCTGTGTCAATAAGGTGTAAGAGTATAAGGAAGGTTTATATTGAAGTGTGCTTTTAATTCAAAGAATATAACATTCAATTCTAAATTACTGAGACTTTGTTGATGCCAATATTAGCATACCCAATGGATGAGGTGCTCTCGTTAAGACTAGTACAGTTTTACCAGACCGGTAGTGAATCGTAAGCACTGGAGTTTCTAAATTGAAAGGAAAGAACTTGATGAATTTCGTTTAGGGGAATTCTCCAATCTGTGTGTATCATTTTAGCAATAGTACTAATAAGAGAATTAATCCCTATGGATGTATGTACATGATTTATATAATATCAATAGCCCTTGAGATGTTAATGGTATGCTACCTCTGGCACGGTTAATCCACTGTCGATTACTTAAAATAGTCAACCAGCTTGTCTTGTGAAATATTTGAAAAGGCTAAAGCTTCATGACACAAGTATCTTTACAGACAGTTATGAAGGACACATGACTATTCAATTTGCGCTTAAGGCGACTCACTGTTTACTTGTGCACGTTTTTCCATATATCTCCATGAGGTGGCAGTGAGTTGTTGAAAGCTAGAATTCCTCAGCAAGAGCAGCATAGGGAGAAGGAAAGGGGGTCTGTGTAAAGTTGATACTAAATGTGCGGAAGAAACTAAAATGGCAACATAGCACAGAATATCTGAAAAAAGATTAAGGTCGATAGAATGTTTTGCTTGAAGATTATTTCATATTTTATTTTGCTTTTTGAACTTCGAACAATGCCTAACTACTGTTTTTTTCAAACTTGTTGTGTCACTGAAGAGTTTGCCACCCCTTCTAGACAACCGAGGGTTTAGCCGTGAGCTACTCACCGATGTTGGTCGGAGGTTAAAATATTTACCTGAGTTTAAATCTTATACATTTTTACAAATAAATTGTAAATGTATTTGTTTATCAAAATTGAAGCTCTTATATTGCCTACATGGAGACATGCTCTGTGCTAAGAATCATTTTAGGACCTAGCCTATCACAATGCCTCTTTTTATTATATACAGGTTATCAGATGGTTAAAACACCAGTGCTTATAAAACATGAAGAAGAAGAGCATCCCATCACCGAGAGCCTTCCTGCAGTCAGAAGCACATGTGAGTAAAATGATGAGGACGACATGGTTGGCTGTCATCTGGTGGCCTAAGAAGGTAGCAGTGCTGCTTTTTGGTTCATCATAGTACCTAGAAACACGTGTGTACAGGCGCGTTATAAAAGCCACATCATATCTAGCTGGCCCAGGTCGCTATCATTCGATCAGCCTGTCGGCTCAGATACTTGGTCATAAATGACAAAAAGTGTTACTACTTGAGGGCACGGGATGATGTTTGGGCTCAATCTGTCAGCTGGATGGATGCAAGGGTGAGACATGATTTTCACTGTCTTGCAGCAGGCGGAGCTGCATCACTAAAGCAGAGTTTCAGCATGCTCCAGTCCTTTATATGTACTTGTGTGTGAGAGAGGGTTCTATGCTTCAGAGCATTCACACACACCATCTTAAAATGCAGTGATTCTCAGATGTAGATGCAGCACACTTCGAAAGTTCCCATGAAGCCTTCTTATGGCCAAGGCGGTCACACAGATGTTCAAAGTAAATCATTAATGATCATTGTTCCATTTGGAGTACAATTGCTTGGCTAAAAATGACTTTAACCCACTCAAATTGGTATGCAGTCCTAGAGAAGTAAACTTGTTTTGGACCAGGAAAAGGAAGTGGAATGAATTTACCTGCCTGTCCCAGGGTTTTGCTATTTTTGTGTTATGGCTTGAGTCCTGATTCAGTTCATTGGAACCTGATGTGTAGATTTGAATATGAATGATTGGGTCTTTATTTCAGGGCATGCATTGCACACATGTTGCCTTGGTTCTATTCGTAATAATGGCCAGTGCTCCCACATAGCAACGATTCAGGGTTGTAAGTAGAGAAATATGACTTAAAATACTTGCCTGCCCTCCATCTGTGAGGGAAACCTGCAACCGATGCATTGATCTTTATTACTTGACACCCAAGAAGATGAGGAAATTATCTAATACATATATATATATATTTGTAATCATTATAGTTTTTATTAAATTCCTGCGTAATAATAGTTTAGAAAAGTTAATTACAATAAATTCATGACAGTAACATTTATAGCGACAACAATCACCTCACATTGTATTATGCCCTCTAATGCCCTCTCTAAAAGTCCTTTTTTCCCTGCCCATCAAGGACAGTTCCTTGTGCCAAATCCTTCAATCAGTGCGGCAGTTCATTGCCATAGTCCTGATATACCATGTGATGTAAATTGATTCAGGTTCATGCATTTAAATTAAATGAATCTAAGTCAATGTAAATTAATTTACTTCAATTTAATTTAACTTAATTTAATCAGGCCTAATTTAGCGACTATGCAGTGTAAGACAATACCACAGTTCACGGCCAGCACATTTCCCCTCCAGGCCCACTCCCTCATAAACACTTGACCACTATAATTCCCACCCTGATCTTATGCTATTGCAATCTTCTGCTCTGCTGCCTGTTACCTTTGTCCTTTTACAACTTCTCTGTCCTCCCTTACCATTCCCCCTGGGCTCCATTTGGTAGATATCAAGCAGCCTCCCTATGCCACTCTATCGGCATAGACTGCCCACCCTACCCTTCTGATTACCTTCTCACTTGGCAGGCCCTTACCAATACTCTGATATTCATTACGGAGCTGCTCTGTGTCCTGCTGTGAAGGTGATAGCCCCAGCTGTCTAGAAAAGCTCTGCTCAACTACAACCCCAACATTGGTAACAACCTATGAAGAAACAAACAAAGAAACTTGTAACCTCAGTGCGGTAGACTGGTTCCTCTGTAGACTGCTGTTTGCTTCCTCCTAACAAACCCTCAGGTGGTATTTTCTGTGACTCTTCCTAATTGCGATCACCCTGATAAGTTCTCTCGCCCCGTGCCACTCTCAAGTTACTCAAGTGCCCCGTAAACACTTCTCTCAGGTTAACTGGAAGTCTGCTTCCCTGTCTCTTGCCCTATATATAAGCTGCTTGTACAAAGCTAATTTGATCATTTCCTGTTCCCAAGCGCCTGCTGCTGGAACTGAATATGTCTTCCAGAGCCTTAAGATCATCAGTTTTGCCACCATCAGCACTGCACTCATCCACTTCTCATCCTCCCTGACTATGTTCGGCACATGCGACATATCCTGCAAGTTTTAAAGTCTCGGATTCCATTGGGTACTCCATCCTAGAGTGCTCTGTATCACCTCCCACACACTTGCCCAGTATCCCTGCACCCTCGGGCAGTACCATAGGATGTGCCCCAGATCCCCCCAACTGTTACCGCACCTTCAACACCTATCATCCTGCACAAGCCGGGCGGCCCAAGCTTATCCGGCGTCCAATACCATCCTTGTAATATCTTATATTGCATTAACTTTTGCCTCGCCTCTGTAACCCCCTTCTCAAAGTTTGGGAATATACTGGGATTGTGTCCTCTGAGACCTGCTCCCTCAAAAGCTTCTGCCATGTGTCCACGAACCCCTTCCTGCCGCCGCTCGTGTGTAGCTAGTCTATGATCCCTGTGTAGAACCTGCCCACTAGGCTCTTGCCCGAGTTCTACTTCCCTGACAAGGCAGTGATCGGTGAGCTAAGGGTCACCCCATGGCACTCTTTAGTGACCCTTTGCATGCAGTGTGCCATCTGCCTGTGCCTCCACCCCTCCAACTTCCATCGCTCCCGGAGGTCTCGAAATGTCATGCAGCGGTTCTCCCTCAGAATGTCCCGTACTTGCTGTATACCCATGTCCACCCATCCCTCCAATGAGACATGACCTTGCCCTATCTTTATACCCCTGTTGTGCCAGATCGGTGCATCTAAATACCAGTAACCATCCACCTTGAGCCAGGTATGGGCCCTTTCCCATGCTAGAATATTTATGCTGAGTATCGGGTGCACTTTGTCTTTCCCTTCCGCTTCGAAGATGACCCCCAGGCCCTCCTTCCGTGTAATGTTCTGCTCCCATACCACCCATGCCGGCTTTTGTGCCTCACCTTGAAAGTATACCGTCACGTGGGACAGTTGCTGGGCAATGTAGTATGCATTCATTTGAGGCAGCCTGAGCCTGCGTGGTCTCACTAACGCATATAGCTTTATCGATTTCAGACACGGACTCCTACTCCTCCAAACAAACAATTGTCCAGAGAGCTGGATAAGAAGTGTCAGCATAAAGCCCATACTGATGGGATTTGCCGTAGAGCTCACCTGGTTAAGGGGTCGGATAAAAGAGGGGTTAAACTGGGGTCTCCCCCTTGCTCTGTAAAAAGCTAAAGTTTGGACACTACCCGGGGAGAACAAACTGTAGCACCTTTATTACCGGTGTCAGCAATCCAGAGTGACCTTATTTATTGGGAGTACAGATATGGGGAGTGTCCAGAACAGAAACATGGCCCTGAATAATTGCAACTCCCACGCTCAGGCCAGGGTGGGAACCCCAGTATCATTTAGGGGGATGGCAACTAGGAGTAACAGTGGGAATGTACACCTACATGATGTCCCTAGGCTAAGGGAAGGTGCCTTTGAAGTGCAATCGGCCTTGGTTAATAAATGCACTCATTGGTTGCGATTCGTAAGGTGATGTAAATCCATAATTCGGGAGGACATACTACAATGTGAGCTGGGTATGACGCCCAAGGGGGATAGGGATTTCATTAAAATTACATTGAATTATCCAGCCCTCGTGTAGGGGGTCTCCTATCAATAGAGATGAGATCCTATCCACCAATAAATAGCATTGTTTCCATTCGCCCAGGAGCCCCTCAGTTTAATCATGGAGCTGATAGCCAGATCAATCGGCCCCACATGCCATCTGTATCAGAAATTACGGATGGGATGGATGGTTGGAGTCGAATGACTGGCTAGCAGTGATGGAGAACCTGAAGCCCCTTTGCCCCCCTGCCGATCTCCAAGTGGAGGGAGAGTATGGGAGGCCACCTGTAAGGGTCCTTTCTTGGAATGTGACAGGGGCCAATAGATTACTGCCAGACTCTGAATGGATCTGCTTCCTACACAGTTTTGACTTGGTCTGTCTGCAGGAGACTTGGGCAATGGACTCCCTTGAGGTACTGGGGTTTAGTACTTTTAACCTATACGAAACTAAGGGCCTGAAGGGTAGGCCAAACAGAGGACTGGCAATTCTCATCAGCGCCACATATCATCAACCCCACTCTGGATATGTCCTCCAAGTTGATCCACACAGGCTCTGATGACCTCATGTGTCTCGATCTGACCAGTAGCAAAGGGACACGTTTGCTGGTCTTTAACATTTATAATAGAGTTGGCGGAAAGGGGAGCCTGGAAAGCCTAAAAGCCATGTGCTCACTGATCCAGAAGACACAGTCATTATCCAAAACCCCTCCAATTACGGTAGTTATAGGGGATTTTAACGTACAGTACAAACCCCTGGAGGTATTGGAGGGTATTTGGGATCATCAAGACGTAGCCTCTGGGATACCAGCATTGGAGACTCCCAGACCGGCTAGATGCCATCCTGTAGCAGTAGAGGTGGCGAGACTGATGCACGAGTTAGGTCTGAGAGCATGTAATAATGGGAGAATGCTTCCTTACAAGCCTGGACATTTTACATTTGTAAATCAGCTGGGCAGATCCCGGATTGATTGTGGCAATAAGTATGTCAGATTGGGTTAGGGTTGAAAGTATAGAGGTGATAATACCTAGTGACAGTGACCATTACCCCCTGAGCTATACTGTGAATATGGCAAAAATTGGGGAAAGCAACCAAAGAGGAATGAGGCTGGGGAACTTCATCACAGTAACAATGAACTCTAAAAAGGCCATTAAATGGTCGTCACTCGATCTCCTCCTAACCAAACCGAGGATATATGCCAGTATCGAACAACATATTGACGGAATTTGTCTGAGATGTGAAACCACTGGTGAAATTGAAGAATTATATTTGAATATGACAAAGGTATTGCATCCTTTTTTTTATCAAACCGGCCGGGAAAATAAGGAAGCAGGTGCTGGGCAATAGGGGCTGGTTCGACAGTGAATGCCATAAGGTAAAGAACGTCCTACTATTTTACCTAAGGAATGTAACCAAGATTGAAAAGTCACACCTAAAGGAACTAAGAGCCTCTTACAAGTGGCTAGTAGATATTAAAAAGGCTCAGTTTATGGGGAAAAAATGGGAGGACCTATTAAGCTATTGTATGATAGGCGATCAGGTAAACCTTTGGAAGTCCATTGCGGGGAAGGAAAATAAGAGGGGTAATCGTTTGCTAACCCATATATCCAGGTTTGAATGGTTTCAGTATTTTAGTACCCTTTATGAAATTGGCCATGATGCATCTCTAGATTGTAATGAATGCAGTGAAACCAGGAGAGAAAGAAGCACGCACTCCACTTTCACAGTTAATAAGGTGAAGGAGGCCATTAACATTCTGGGTGGGGGGAAAGCCCCTGGGCCGGACGGTTTGCCAATCGACGTGTTTAGGGACAAGCCATCTGTCTGGGGCCCTTTGCTCAACCGGGTGTTTGATAGTATTGTGGAGTCAGGGAATGTGCCTCAGTCTTGGAGAGATGCAATAATAGTGCCAATTTTTAAAAAGAGGACTATAAGAAGCCATAGCCATGTAACTACAGACCCATCTCGCGTTTGGACGCCCTTGGGAAAAGTCTATGCAAAAGTATTAACCACTCGCTTACAAAAATGAGTTACTGAGAATGGCATATCAAACCAGTTACAGGCTGGATTTCTCCTAGGCATTAATACCCTGGATCAATGCCTTCAATTGAATGCTATCTTGTCAAAATATCTTACTGTTCAGCACTCCAGGGTCTATGCCATTTTCATGGACTTACGCATGGCATTCAACAGTGTATCTCGTAGCAAGCTATGGTTGGTATTGAGAGAAAAGGACATCCCATAGGCACTTCTGAGTAACATACAATCTTTATACTGTAACAACAGGGCAGCTGTAAGGTGGGGGCTGGATGGGGAGCTCGCCGACTGTTTTGCTCGGAGGAGGGGGGGTCCTTCAGGGGTGTGTGCTGGCCCCCCTTCTATTTAGCCTGTACATAAATCTCATCATTGCGGATCTGCTGGAGGCATGTCTCGACCCACCTAGGCATGGACGGGACAGATTCCCAGCACTCTTCTATGCTAATGATGCTGTGCTACTGTCAATGACATTGAACCGAGAGAAAACGAAGGTGCTTGTATTTGGTAGAAAGAACCATAGAAGACAATTCAAGTGAATATGTCATTTGGCAACTATGGGCCTCATTACGACCCAGGCGGAGGACCATGGTGCTATTAGCACCATATTCCATGCCGGTGTCCGCCATGGCGGAATGGGGAATTACCACCCCATTCCGAGGTTGGTGGGGCGGTAATTCCCCATGCCGCCATGGCCCTTCCCCATTCCCATTTTTGCACCATAGGGCTCAATGGGAATGGGGAAGGCGCTAATAACGGTACCGCAAATTGCGGTACCGTTATTAGCACCAAAGTCCCTTTGCGGGTCCCTACTTTAACGGCCGGAAAACCAACCGTTAAGGTCGGGTCCCGCAAAGGGACCTCGTAATCAGGCGTTAAGGGTTTAACGGCGCCGACACCTTTTACGGCGCCGTTAAACCCTTACCGCCAGGGTCGTAATGAGGCCCTATGTGTTGGAATAGGTGTGTTAATATGACTACTTGGGGATACGATTCACTGATCATCTGTCAAGGACAGCCCACCTCGCTAAAGCCACAGTGACCCTGGAAAAATAAAGCTGTGGAATCTGCTGCCTCTACAATAGGCTCTGAATGGGTGCAGTTTCCCCAGCTATTAAATTCTGCCAAGAACAAAGTAGGGCAGCAGCGCTGTATGGCACAGAATTGTGGGGACAGTGCTCCTCACCCGAGCTAAGTGTGGTGGACAACAGGTTCTTGCTGAGCTTGTTAGCGCAACCTAAGGGAGTCTCAATGTCATGTTTACGTTTGCAATATGGCCTTAAAACCATAAACGAAGTCATTGCCAGCAAACCACTGCTGTGTACTGGATTAGGCTCTGGAGTACACCAGAATTAACTAAATACAAAGACTCAGTGAGCAGTCTATTAAGTACCCGGACTCTAGTTCATTGGCATGGCCCCGGTTTGTACGCAAAGGGTTTCAGAATCTGGTTATGAGGACTGTCTCGGACAAACTGGAGGAGATAACTGTGAGCATAAAGGCTTGATTTAAAACAAAGTGCCACAAAGCCAGATGAAATGTGCTTGTGTTGTGCTAATGACGGGTGCCCTTTACATGATGTTGAAACCAGCTGAGGGATTTGAATTGTGTTCTTCGGAAGGATGAATGGCTGAGTGGACCTGCTGAGATTCAAACCTGTGACCATGAGGTCAAACACAGGTCCCTATAGTGGATGCATTAGTCCACTGAGCCACAGACCCAGCACAGTGGCTGATTATACGGCTGGGTGGTCAGCCTTAGCCGAGATGAGATGCAAAGTGTGCGGCAGCTCTGAAGAGTCAGTAAAACACTTTCTATTATTCTGCCCAGGCTACTCAAGTCTGAGTAAATCTTACTCATTGCCAGTACTTTGACTGAAAGACATCAGAACAACAGATTCGGCCATAGAATTCTGTAAGAATCTACTAGATGTGAAGTTAGCCTATTATATTGCAAAATTGTACTTAGGGCCTGGTTACACAGGGCAAAATACGATGGAAATGTCTGTGTGTTGGTATTATTGTCATTTTTGTTTGTGAATGAAACTATGTGTGCTGGAGCTAGTCTTTTATACTGTAGTTTTTAACATGTTTTGTAATATGAAATGACGATCTTCTGTAACATGTTCATAAGGTGCTATTTAATTGCTTTTGTGGTCAATACCGAGTATAGCTATGTACAACAACAAAAATGTTAATACCCTGCATTATTTTCTTCATCGGTACAGCTGGCACTTTCAGGGGCAGCATGCCGCCGAGCGGGCATTACCATTTTTACTATTTGAGTCTGTACCCAAATGGACAGGTTCAGCGGCGTCCACCTTTCAAACACTGCTTACGCCTTCCCCCATGCTGGTTCCACATTGTCCCTTATCATATCCGTCAAGCCCTTGTTTAAGTATATTCCTAGGTACTTGAGATGCTCACTCACCCACCGCTGCTGGGTCTCCCCTATGCAACTTTTATAAGTACTATTATTCAGGGCATAGCTTTGCACTTTTCCCAGCTAATTGTGTATCCTGAAAAGGAAGAGAAAACACTGATCGTCCACACAGGTTCCTTCACCGAGTCTGGATCGGCCATTGTCAGCATGATATCATCTGCGTATGAAAGTGCTTTCTGCTCCCCCACTGGAGTTTCTATTCCCTTGATGTTCGCGTTAAGTCTTATAGCCATGGACAGCGGCTCCAACGCCTAAATAAACAGAATGTGGGATAGGGGATATCCTTGTCTCGTTCCCCTCGTGACGTAAAATGCCTCTGACTCAGAGCCATTCCCCCTAACCCTGGCACTGGGACATTTGTATTAGAGCTCGCCCATTGTGGCGAGCCCCTGCCATAACCCAAAGCGGTCCATCGCCCTGCACAAGTACTTTCACTCCACCCAATCGAACACTTTCTCAGCATCGAGCAAGAGCGATATTCTGGGCTCAGTCCGACTCCTTTCCTGCCACAAGTGCAACAGCAATCAAATGTTATGTCTCGATGATCTGCTTGTAACAAACCCCACTTGTGTCTCATGGATCAGTTTTGGGATGACTTTTCTCAGCCACGCCGCTAATACTTTAGCGAAGATTTTAATGCCTGCATTAATCAGTGAAATCGTCTGGGAGTTGCTACAGAAAAGGGGGTCCCTGCCTGGTTTCGGGATCACAGTTATTAATGCCTCGTTAAACTCTGTGCAAAGCTCCCCCAGTGTCATCCATCTCATTAAATACCTATGCCAGCTGGACGGCCAGTCTGATCCCCCCACTTTGTGAAACACTATCAGTAGTCCATCTACCCCCGGGGACTTCCCGCTGTTCATATTGGTAATACTTTCCCATACTACTTCTGCTTGTATCGGAATTGGCAAAGGGTCGAGGAACTGCTATTCTGCTGTTGGGTTGGCGGCAGGTTCCGCCGTGTGCAGGGCTCCATAGAAAGTATGTAATTCTTGCAGGATTTCATCGACTTGTGTCACCTGCCTCCCATTGTCCCTGCTATGGATCATTGTGATTCCCCCTTGCTTCTGCCTCTTCTTAAGCTGGGCTGCCAGTAATCGTCCTGCTCACCCCCCGTTCATAATGAGAGGCCCGGCGCCAGAAAAGGGAATGTTCTGCCTTCGGCGTATAATAATTGTTTACTTCGTACTTTGCCATTCTAAGCGCCAGTAAAACATAAGTTCTGGTGTCCTCATATTGCCGTGTTAAATCCTTGAACTCTTTTTTTTTGACCCGCCAGTTTCTCCCTATCCTCTCTTTTCTTCCTGGCCCCTCTCTGTAGTAATGATCCACAGATGTATGCCTTTCCCACAGCCCATAGAGTGCATGCAATTCCACTGAGCCCTCATTAAGTGCAAAGAAGTCCTCTATCATGTCCACTGCCTCCATTTTATCACTCAGGTTCTTCAACCCGGCTGACATTTAATCACCATCTTCTGAAGCCCTGGTACTTTAGCGCCATATCCAAGGCTAGCAGGACAGGTTCATGATCAGATATCCCCCTGGGAGTATCTCCCCACGTGTAAATTGAGGCAACATTCGCCTCAATACCAGGAAGAGGTTTATCCTCAATTGGGTGCCGTGTAGGGGTGTCACGGTATTAGTTTTATGACGGTACAATAAACTTCTTGCCAAATGACGGTATATCATGGTTATCGTGGTATAGCAAGTGGAGTTAACTAATCTTAACAAATATTTTCTAAAAGGTCATAAATTGTCAGATTTATCATCACAAACAAAACCAAGCACCCAGGGCCAGAATTGGGCTTTTCAACATACTTTCCACTGAAATGCCACCACTTGCTTCCACCAAACACAAACACACGTGTGGAGAGGAGGAGGGGTGGGGGGGAGCCCTGCTGCGACTGGCAAAGCGAACTGAATAGCTTTTCTTAGGTTATCATTTAGGCTTTTAGCTCCCCCACTGGCTACTGGTGAAGATGAACATGTTGCCATCTTGATAACCTGCATGCCACAAATCAATGGAGTCTGATGGTAGTATACGCTTGTACACGCATGCACGCACGCACACACGCATGCACTCTCTCTTTACGTTGTAGCCTTTAGTTTACTTCCGGGCCAAAAGGTGTTCAGTAATCACGGACATGTTACCCTTTGGTATGGCAGCAGGGAATACCCACAGAGATGAGTACATTTCTTAGTGTGACTTATTATATGTAAAATTCAATGATAGAACCAGGGAAATCCCCCATTGTCATATGTTTAGAAAACCTTATCCATTATAAATATATAAACCCCAAAGCCGCCAACTCAAAGTCCTGGGAGGATAGCTCAGCGCCAACGCGTGCGCATAGGAAGCAAGACGACACGAAGCAACACAGGTTTGATCCCCGGGTCCGCGCTTAGATACCTCTGGGTGTTTAAGCGTGTTATAAATACGCAACTAAGACAAAAACCGCTTTAAAAGAAAAATGGAAATTAAAAAAAAAAAAAGTAAACCCTTTTCCTTCTTGACACTGTATTTATTCTTCCTATTGCTAACATACTGATTTTGTGTCAGGCACGTGTGGTTTATGGAATGGCATTAAAAACTTCTCAAACTGAAACTGCTTGGCAGACGGCACATCCAACAGTGCCTTACCAAGATTGCGCAGCACTTGCTTATTGCAGCCTTTCCAAATCAGATTGAAAAGCACACTTAACGGTATGAACGGTATACCGGTATAAACAATGTGACGGTTATTATTGTTCAATTAAGTGGTTCAAGGTATCTTTAACGGTATACCGTAATACCGTTACATCCCTAGTGCCGTGCACGCATGAGGTAAAGGTGTACTCTCTGGCAGTAGATATATTAGCTCACACGCATCTACCGACCATGATGTGCTATAGTTTACTTTGATATTTCCCTTTCCTTCCTCAGCCCATCTATGTGTTTGTCCGACTTATCCAGCAAGGGGTCCATGGTTGAGTTCCAGCCCCACACCAGTACTATGCTGTTATTGTGTGCCTCATCCAATGTCCTAGAAAGGAATGAGAAAAAGGCTTGTTTATTCGCACTGGGTGCATACATTGATCCGACCACCATAGCGTTGTCCCCCACCTGCATCCTGACCGCTATCAGCCTGCCCTTCCCATATGCCCACACCTTGCTGACCCAAGCCGGTAGAGACTTCCGAATGAGAATGGCTACCCCACACTTCTTCCCTTTCTCACAGCAGCTGAAATACTCCTTCCCCATCCACCCCCTACGTTGCTTTTCCACCTACGCCTTTAGCCGGTGTGCCTCCTGTAATAGTGCCACATCGGCCCCCTTCGAGTTTAAATATTACAGCACTTATTTACTCCTGACATAATTGTTAAGGTTGTTGACATTCAGCGAGGTTATGCTCAAATCTCTATTCGCCATTGCATACACCCCTTGCTTGCTCTCTGGCATTCCTGCCCGTGCTGTCATATGTGCAAGGGTTGCTATGGCTAACCATTGAAACTTCCATAGGCCCAGTCAGGACCCGTTTCCCCTCCACTGGCAAAAAACCCTGACGAGTGCTTGTGTTAACATTGGACCTTGATCCGCTTGCCGAGTAACTATTTACAGTAAACCAACAACATAAGGGTCCTGTGATTTCCCTCCTCCCCTAATCCCCTCCATTCGATGATGGTGCCATGGGCATCCCCTTGAAGCAACTTTTGTAACCCTCCCTCCTTCTCCTTACCACTCTATTCCTCAGAGATGTGCTTCACCTGCACCTCCTCCCTCCTCATCCCCCAGACCAAATGCCCACTTCCTCTCCCACTCCCACACAGTACCATACTTGCGTATCCACTCCGGATCCACATGACCCGTCCCTCCACCACCTTCTTCGTTTAGCCCATCGTTCTGCTCCTCCTCCCCTTGTGATGTCATGTTTGATGTCTTGGGTGTTAGTGTTAGTAGTGCACGGTGGTGGTGCAAGTTATGGTTGCTTAGCTTATCATAACTGGTGAATTTAAGGGGGTTTTCGGTTTTAATTGTAACCATGACGTCCTTTTAACAAGGTTTTTGCACTGAATTTCATAGGTTTTTATTAGTGCAACTTAACCATAATGTCCCTTTAACAAAGTTATTTCAGTGAATTTCATAGGTTTTTTCCAGTGCACCCTTAATTTGCTACAAGTTCCCTATATTATACTCACCCGCAATGTAGCAGCCCCAGGGTCTATGGACAGTACGAATGTCTGTGGACAGCAGGTAGCATTCACGAAGCCCAGAAGCACAGGGGAGACCAAAAAATGTTCTACCCTTCAACCAACAAACTCATATACATAAAACAACATTACGTACATTTACAACACCCACATCTACCTTTTTGATCAAAAACATTATTTGAAAGTGTACACATTATTTTTCATGTAGCACCTAGAAACACTTGTGTACAGGCGCATTATAAATGACTTATCATAATATATCATATCACACAACATAATGGAATGCACCAAGAACAAACCATAACTGTACATTTTCATTTTATCACCTCAGTACAATTCTGCATACAGACTCACATACACTAGGGGCTTTTTCGAAAACATGCTCTTACTAAATAGTAAGTGCACTGTATTTATTGCTGTATTATTACCATTCATTATATAAACATTTCTTATAAGAAAAAAACAACAAAAATGTATTTTCACAGAACTGGCAAACACACTTGAAAACACTTGAGTGGTTGGAAGAAAACTTCCCCAAATAAGAAATTAGTGATAATATCTCTAATGCTATACAATGCATCTTTTAATATAAATAAATAATGCAATTTGTACTGACCTCACTGAAATCATTTTTTTTTCTTATAGTACATAGTTTTCACGAAGAAACAACACCCCAATTTAATTGTGCAGAATCACAAAGAGAAGCCCTATCCCCAACTCTACATAATTAAATCATGATGTTGTCGGCATAATTGTCCTATTTTTGACTCGGTTGTCCGTGGACAGTCGCGCAGTCCGCGGACGGCTCCTCTGATGGGACACACCCATTACCTGTAGTCATTCTCAATCTGGCTATCCAGGAGCGACCACATGCTTTGCAAAGCTACTTGAAAAAGCTGCAATCTTGCTGCAAATGGCATCAGTCATGGCCATGCCTCCTCCACAGCCGCCACCATCACTATATGGAGGGCATGGAAAGAGGATAAGGAGCAAGGATCTAGAAGAGGATGAGGAGGAAGATGAAGATGGGGTACAGGAAGTTCCTCTCTCCAGCGCCCAAAGTGAGTCCTGGGTGTGGTGGTTTTTCACCACATTTAGGGCTATCCCAAATGCTCGGGCAGCCAAAGTTCGATGCAGTCGCAGAGAACCGGGGCTGCACTTCTAACAGACCACATCCATGCCCTGCTACACCAGAACTATCCACTCGGTGCAGTAAGGGAGTGGTGATATCGCAAGTATGACACTGACACAAGAATTACACATTTTAAAACCTTTATTAAAATCTTGGGGTTCGGAAAAACTTCTGCTCTACCCTATAGCTATGATGAGAGTAGTCTCTACCATCAAATAATAAAGATAACAATTCCTAGTCAGTCTTTGACAAATCAAAATGGCCTATACAAACAAAACCTAATGTCTGCCCTATCTCTTATACAAAAAGTGTGAAAAGGGGAATGTGTATGCAAAGGTATGTTAGTGTTACAACATAAAGGATAGAGGTGGCTGAGTCAGTTCTCCTCCTCACGTTGGACAGCATGGGGTAAGGCAGCCACCGTAAACAGGGTGACACTATGGCTCAGGTTATCAAAAAAAGGCAGTTTAAAACGTGGGTCGAGACTTCACTTGGCCTTCCACGTTAATGTCACTTATTCCAGCTTTTCAACATTTCTTTCACAGTTCAACAAAAGTTCACGTAGGTCTCCCTTCGTCGGGTTTGGATTTCTCGAGGCATCAATAGTTCACATAGGTAGGTCTCCCTCTGCCGGGCTCGGACCTTTCAACCAAAATGTGCCTGATTCAACGTAGATCTTCCTCAGCCAGGCTCGGACCTCACAATCACAGCACTTGCAGGGGTTCCCTTCCCCAAGCTTTATTCGCATTAGTTAGGTGTTCTCTTCTCCTAACTTATTTCATATTTCAGGTCTCCCTCAGTCGGGCTCGGACCTTTCACTGCCATCGAAGACGTTCGAATGTGCAGGGATTTTACAATAGCCCTCCACAGGACCACTTAGACTTTCACTCCAGCTCTCCCTTTATTTTATTTGCCCTATTGTCTGTTGGTGTTGGTAGTTCCATACCACAAGCACAAAAGTTCAAAGAAATCTTTCTCTTAAAGCATTCACCTTTTCACTTTCCCGTTCGCCAGGGTTAATCTTGACCATTGTGCATTTCACAGTTTTTTCACTTTGCCGCTTTCTAACAAGACATCAAACGTTTTGCAGAGACTTTCGAGTGGGCTACTTCCTTTCGCCAGACCACTCTTCTTCTCTGTATCACTGGTTCACAGTTATCAGCAACTTAAAAGTTCATCACCGGTTTTCTTTCTTTTGCATCTCATCAGCATGTGTGCAACCTTCAATTGTGAGATACACTGTAGCGGCTTCAATATTTCCTTGACACAAACCGGCCTTTCATGTCTTTCACTAGCTCAGCGGTTGTGCGCATTACTTTCTTGTTTCTGCAGCTTTGATTCACGAATCAAGGTTAATACCACAGTCTTTGCCTCGCCTCCCCAACTCTGTTGTTCACCGGGGAGGGTCGCTGGCATTCTTGAGACACAATGCAGGCTTCTTCTTGTCTGCAATTTGGCTCTCCTTTGTCTCCTTCACGGCTTCCCGGGGGCAACGACCTCCTGCAAGGAACTTCAGGATTACTCTACCCTTTGCTCTAGTCCCTCGGTAGGTCGTTCTGGTCCAGTGGGTTCGCCTTCGCCCCGAAAGATCAACACCTTCTCGTGAGTGTGTCTCTATGTTCCATTTTTTATCCGTGTGGGGAGAGCTAATGGGTATCATATGTATGTGATTAAAGTCAAGTGCCTGACTTGATTAGCGGGACATGTCCAATGAGATATGTAAGTGTTAGCCTTTCTACCCTCAGTCGCCCCCTTCCTCTGCCCAGTGTTTGTGTAGAAAAGGGGGTGGAAAGTTGGCACATTGGAGAATCCTATAAAATGGGATGGGGTATGGGTACGGGAAAGGGGGGAGTACCACGTCTCACCATTGGTTACCTCACTCGACTCCCCGAAGACCCCCTACCCAGGTGATCCTCCCGCACTTGATGTTAGGCAGAAACCTGTGCAGTTCCCTCTGGGACCACTGCAAAAGATTTAGGACTACAGGTGTTTGGCAGTAAACCCACTTGGTAGCAGTCCGTACCACACAGATTCACTTGGTAGCTGTGGCTGAGCAGTCAGACTTCCCTCAAGAAGAGTTAGGCAGTATACAGAGTATTCACAATAGGTCTAGAGAACACAATAGAACAAGTAAAAGAGATATCATTATTTATTTAAAACCACATCTAGAAAAACACCCAGGCACTAATAGTAAGCAATTCAAAAACACGGTCACTAAAAGATATACACTCCCTTAAAAGAATATTAGACAAGTCTTAAGTAAAGCCCCACTTATTTTCAGACAGCGGTGAGCGCTTAATGTAGATGGCACTCTAATAATTTGTTTTAAAAAGGGAGAGAAAAACAGAGAATAAATTGAAACAGATCCCAACACTTTTTCACGAACACAACAAGAGAGGAAGGCAAAGTAACACCGTGAATTCAGAGTCAGTAGGCCGGATCCGCTTTAAGAGGATCAAAACGAAAAGGGGTCCAAGGTCACACGGTTGCAGTGCACAAAGTCTTGTAACGGTTCAAAAAGGAGTTGGACCAAAGAAAGGGACCAGTTCGAGGGTCAAGGCGGCCAGCCCAGTCCAGAAGGTTAAGGGGTTATTATTACCTTGTATCAATCTTTAGAAAGGGAGGCCTGGCGGACACGGTACCTTAAAGTGGTGAGAACACTCCTTCGGGGGCAGTTGTTCCTGGCAGCGGATGCAAGTCGGTGCTTCGCCGGGGGAAGAGAGGATCTCGTCGGGGAGGAATACAGGAGTATGTTGCACTGCCAGGGAAGAAACCAGCCGCAGAGTTTCTCAGGTACAAGGAGCGGTCCGTTGATTCGCAGTTCAGTGGTAAGTGGCTATCCGGCCGCCGGGGTGCTTTGCACGGGCAGTTCGACCACAAACCGGTCTGGGGTGCGAAGAAAATAAGGTAAACTGGTTGTGCCCACCAGTTAGGGGACGAAGCCTCTCCAGCCGGGAGATCTTCTCTGTCGTCGGGAAGTGGTGAGTCGGTTCCGCAGGGCTCCACCGGTGGTGTTGTCGTGGTAAGTCGGCTCAGCTTCTCCCTCGTCGGATTCTCAGGTCCTGTGGCGACTTCTGAAGTTCCAGTCCCCAAAGCCCTGCTTTTATGCAGCATACCCCCATTCACTCAGCCTAGCTGTCAATCAAACATGCTAAGCGGTGAGCCGGCCGGCTCACCACTTGGGCCAATCACACAAGAGTGTGACTTGAGTTACCAAGGTAACTCAGTCCAGGGTGCCTAAACCCCCTCCAACACCCCCTGTGGTACCCAGACAGAGTGGCACCACTTTTGGAGGCTTCTGTGGAGAAGCCCGCCAAAAAGTGGAACAAAGGGCTCGACTTGGGTTGGAGTCACAGAAGAGAACACAAACGCCATTTTAGAATCCAGTCCTGACAAAAAATACCAACCGGCGAATTAATATTAATTAAATAAACGGGCAGTATGTTCGAGGCTATGAGAATTAAATAATTAAAGTTGGTAGCCTCGAACAATGGGAAAATCCCATAGGGAAATATTTGCGGTCGAATATAAAAAGTAGTTTCCACTGCCACCAGCCAAAACTCGATCAGGGGGGACGGAGACGTGCCCCCTCGACTAACAGACCCCAGGGCAATCGAATTGCCCCGACCAGTACGTCCACAATCTGATGGTTTGTACTGGTTTCTGTTAATAATTTGGGACTAGTAAAGCCAATGGTGACTTTACATGCCCTGGGAGACATTAGTCAGTCCCAGGGTATGGAGTCTATGGTGGGGTGTCACTATGACACCCCAGTGTTACTGCACGGAGGGTGCTGTGTAACACACATAGTAAAAACACATGAGACCCTGTGGAGTAAAGGACCCCATAGCCCATAAAAGACATTATCAGTCATAGGAACACCATAGATGAGTGTGTGGAGCGGATGAGCGTATGGAGCAGATAAGTGTGTGGAGCGGACTTCCACATGGAACGAACGAGTGTTTGGAGCAGATGGGTATGTAGAGCGGATGAGTACATTGAACGGATGAGTATGTTGAACGGATGAACAGCACATAGAGCAGATGAGTATGTTGAGCGGATGAGTGTGTGGATAGGATGAATATGTATACCAGATGAGTGTGTAGACCGGATGAGGATACAGATCGGATGAGCGTACAGAACAGAGGAATATATAGATCGGACGGGTATACAGTGCGGATGAGTGCGTAGGCAGACGGGAGTACATGCGCGTGGTAGACTGGGGTGCACGTGCGGGGAGGACAAGAGTGCATAGCGCATGCATGTGGAATCCATGAGAGCACACGCAGCGGCACACTGGAGAATGAGTGATAGACCAGTACACGCAAGGCGCACTTGAGAGTGTAAGTATGTCAAGCAGACAGATGTGTGGAATGCAGGGAACATTTGAATGAGCATATATCATACCACACCCCACGCTTACTCTCTTCTTTACACCACCACTCAAATAGAACACAGGGATACAATGACACCATTCGGTATAACTGTTCTCATATCAACATCTCCCGCTCAACCCCCATCACTCTAAGTAAACACTGCTGGCTCCACACCCCCAGCTAGGCGTTCTCCTCAGGCCTAACGCAACCACACTCGGTCGGGATAATTCCTGTCAGAGCAAACACATACTCCTGATCTCTCCACCACCACACCTACCGCTAAGAAGCAGCTACCACACGAACTCCGCACCAGCTGCACACATACCGGGTGCGCACACGCACCATTGGACTCTCTCTAATCTCTCTACTGCCTCGAACTTCGGTTCCCAAGGGCGTTCAACCTACCAGCGCCTTCAGACCATACCAATGGTATATAAGGCGCCATATAAATGCAAAATAACAATAAATCATGTCTAAGAGTGGGAGAAAAAGAGTCTCACTCTTGGCAGAAGAAAAAAAACAAAAACCAGAAATCCAGCAAAGCTGCTGGGGGAATCACTAGGTTAGGAAATTCAGCCTAAAGAGAGAATTCTCCCTAACACTTGTCCACCCCCAGGGTCTGGATCCAAAGGTGATGGCCGTGCCCTGGTCACCTGAGAGAGATAGATCCCCAGGGCCTAGTAAGTGAGACACCCTTTGGTTTCTCACAGTGTCTGAAAAAGGTGTTACCTTCGCGCCCCCTCGCAGGCCATACAGAATGCTGTTGACCCTTACCTTTCGAGGTTCACAGTACTATGTATGTACTTCGATACACCAATCTGCAGGGGGGAATAGTTTCTTACTACTTTCGAGGCCGCGGTCAAAGAGCTCGAGAAACAGTGCCCCCCACCTTAAATTGAAGGCCACCAACCATCTTCCTCTGTTAACCTGCCCCACTGTCTCTGTGGTTGGTTCCACTTCCCTCCCTTCCCTTCTTCACCTTACCTTTCCTCTGCTGGAAAACATTTTTAAAAGCCCAAAAAAATACTAAATCAAAAAAACACAAAGAAACGGTTCCTTTAGGAGCCACCTTTCACAGTCAAAAAATAGAACTGAAATCAAAAATGACAGGCCCCTTCGCAGCCTGCATAGTCCACAAACAGTGCGGTAGTTGGCAGACATCTGGATAATTCCTGGCATGGGGTGGTGGAATGAAAATCATTTAAATAGTTTTTTGTGTAAAAATGGTGTCTCTTAAAATAACCCTTTTTCTCTTTTTGACTTTTATATATTTTTTTGATTATTTCATTATACATACTAAACTAACAAACATTGTACAACACATAATTATTTTTTGTAACTTTCACAAAAAGTGATTCTAAATTCTTTTGTCTACTTTTCATTTTTATTTAATGCAACTTCTAACGAATACTTGAATCCATAATTTATGTCTTTAATAAAACTGCTTCAATACATTTTGAACGTTTTGAAGACAAATCTGATTGCCTATATCAGTTAGATGCACTCCATCTCTTTAAAAAATGTTGACAATGTCAAATTTAAGATTTTCATTGTGATAAGATGTCATGCCAATATATCGCATAAAGGTATATACAACTTTGTTCACATTGCACCTTGCTTTTTCAATTTGTCGACAAAATAGTTTCGAATGCATCCACATTTGTCTCTGAGCTATTCAGGAAAAAATTATTTTCAAATGTGGAAACAGTTGTATCAACTACCCAGATGTGTCCTTCATTGCAAACTGCAATGATATTCTGGTAACATAGCCCAAACTGTTACCTCCACAGTGAACTATAATGATGTCCGGATGCTTAAAGTCAACCATATTCTCACGAAACGGGAGGAAGTACACCCACTTCATTCCTCGAAATCCATACCATGAAACTTCAAATCCATTGAATCCAAGATTTTCAGACAATCCACAGTGCCCAGTATACACCTTCCGCCAATGGATCCAAGAGTCTCCCAGAATCCATACACTCTACTTCCTGAAAGATATAGCCATAGCCATCTTCAGTGCACTCACCAAACCAAACTCCTGCTACCCCCTCTCTTCCTGAACACCACAATGAGTAAACCTGATTGGCTGATCCCCTGATGTCCGCAGACATTCACGACTGTTCACAGTCTCTGCAGTCCCCTTTCCATGCCAGGCATCCTTAAAAGACCCGGATGTAGGGCGTGCCGTCCGCGGACTACAGCGTGGTCCGCTGACACCGTAGCACAGGGCAGCCCTTCTACCCTTTCCATTTTCTTGTTTCTAACAGTCGCTCATTGGCTGCTTTCAAACAGTCACACATCCATCCACCAATCACATCCGAAAACTCTACACCTAACCCTATCATGTCAGTTCAACACTTCAAATGTGAACTTCAACTCTGAGAGTACATATCTCCTATTAATCACAGCCATCTGCATAAGAAACCACTGTAAACTCTCCAAGAGTTCTATTTCCAGATTCAACAACATCTGCATCTAACAAGACATAGTACAGGTATGCTTATATTTTTTAAAGTATTTTCGTCAACTCTTTTCCAAATATATATATAGAGGGTTCCGGCTACTTACCCTATAATAAGCTTCTCAATATGCATATTCTCTTTTATAACTACTCCAGCAAAATCCATGCATTGCAGCATTCAGCAACTGCTCACATCAAGCAGTAAATACTTACAATGCTGTGTGTTTAAAAATGTTTTTAGGAGCAATTGGAGGGTAGTTAAAAAATTCATATGTGTAACTTTTTTATAAAAGAAAAGAAAAGCAGATAGAATAGATTTGTAGACCATTTTTAAGTGGCACTCGGTGTGTGCCAGTTTAATATGTTTGCACTACATGTATATTTGCCAATATCACCCATTCCACTCTGCAGGTGCTTATCAAGCCTTCCTTTTTTTTCTTTGCATTCTGTCACTTGTAATTCCACTTCTCCCATTATAAGGCTTGCACTACAAGTTCCAGAATGCAAAGAAAAAAACAAGACTGAAAGAGATTCAAAAGTGTGACATTTATATCGAATCACAAATATAACATGATGTGCATTTCAAAATGTTTCTTTTTAGGATCTTTTCGCTGAAAGTAAAAAAAATGCATATGTGCATTTATAGCAGCACTGTTAGTAACTTTTTCTAAAAGAAAGAAACATCAGATGCAAAACATTTGTAGAACATTTGTAAGTGGTACTTGGTGTGTGGAAGTTTAATGTATTGGCAATGCATGCATACTTGCTCACATAACCCATTTCAATCTGTTGGTGCTAATCCAGTCTAGGTTTTGTCTCTGCAATCTGGGACTTGTCCAAATTCTATAATGGGAAAAGTGGTAAAATTCACAGAACGCAAACAAAAAAACTAGGACTACATAAGCACCAACAGATTGGAATGCATCATGTTGGCAAGTATGCATGTACTGCCAACATATTAAACTTACACACACACCAAGTGCTACAAATCTTTTCCATATGCTTTTCTTTTCTTTTACTGAAAAGTTACACATTGAGCTCCTATAAATGCAGATATGCATTTCTTAACTTTCATCAAAATACTCCTAAAAAGAAACATTTTGAAACGGTCAGCATTTTCCATTTTTCATTCGATATACATGTCATACTTTCCAACCTCACTCATTACATGCCTACACTACCACCATTCTCCATCTGCTCACACATATCTGTATACCGCCAAAGTATCTATATACAGCATTTCACCTTACATATAAAGTACTCTTCCTTCCCAACCTCTATTATAAGACACCGAACACTGCTGCAACAAAAATCCGCCCTTGCATTACCACTAGGCTAGAGTTCCCCTATTCTTTAAAAACTCTGCAACACAATGCAAATACATTACACCACAAACTGAGCACTTCCTTTATTAAAACCAGCAGCACAAAAATAACCTAGAAATGCATTTTTACTTACACTCTGATTCTTCTAACAACATAGTTAACACACTTTAGTACAGCACCCATGACACAACTTAATTAACTCTTTTTCCCAATAACTCCTCCTACCATCATAGATAACAACCTTGCTTGCTAAAAGTACTTCACCATTACCACACATACCCACTAACTTTCTTTTACAATTACAGGAAACAAAAGGTTTGCCAAAAACAGCTGCCAAAAAAAGAATACCCTTCACAGCCTACAAAGGTGATGTACCATGTATATTTCTGTAATTGTAACAATATACTTCCACTATATATTAGCCCAGAGTATTATTTTCGAATCAACATTTATTTCACTCTAACTCATTATATTTCACCATTCACACTTTTTCTATTCCCAGCTAAACACGACCATTACAACACCCACTGTTTTCCTCAAAACATCACAGTGTCCCTACTTATTCAATTACACCACTACTGCCTTGCTCAGTAACCCAAGCCCAGCACACCTCTACAGACTCTTACTCTTCCAACCTTCCCAACCACACCCTTTATTGCTACTTCACAATTAAACAGCATTCTATTCAACTCTACTTTCACACCCACACACCCATGCACCATACATGCATATACATTCAACAACTTTCAAACCCAAACTTCCTTTTTTCCAGCAGACACAAAACAATGCTTGCTAAAAAGCAACTCCATCGAAAAGAAAGAAGAAATAGAGCAGATAACAATAAAAGCAAGCCATATAGTCATCCACCTATAAAACAATGTATAGAAAACATTCAAACATAAGAGCTAGTAACCTCTCTCAACAAAACGAAACCAGCCAAGACTAAAAAAGGTATGGCCCCTCTAGCAAAAACTAAAACTAAAAAAAGGTGTACAAAGAAAAGCAGACCTACTAATGAACCGAACACTATATCTGTCAGTGTTAACATAGCCACTGTAAAGCAATCCAAAAAATGTATGTTACAAAAAATGTTCTACCGTAGAGTTCTTAACGATTTTATGGCAAAAGCTGAAAAGTCACAATATATCCTTAAAAACTACCGCAGGAAACTAATCCTCAAAGCTCTAATT
The DNA here is from genome assembly GCF_040938575.1 of Ambystoma mexicanum. Lineage (NCBI taxonomy): Eukaryota > Metazoa > Chordata > Amphibia > Caudata > Ambystomatidae > Ambystoma > Ambystoma mexicanum. Next base: position 1,417,016,117 of record NC_090923.1, on the reverse strand, counting down.
GACAGTGCATTTCTACTAAAGAGAAAATTGTTTATATTTATTTTAAACAGTATGAAACCACTAACTAAATTAATTAATACATTACAAAAAGTACTTCTAAACATGCGTAATGTCAATAAAGATACCTTTTCAAACTTCTGTGAAGGTGAAGGGAGTCACATAAGCAGCACAGAACCATATTTCAAAGAAGAGGCATACAAACCAGAAAAAAACAGAAACCAATATAGAAAAAACGTCTCCAACAAACTTTCAACCAAATGTTCCTTTCGCCCAAACAAACCGTCCAGCGTACAAATGGACATGCAACTCAATGTGTACCATACACCAACAATCCTTTAAATCTTTACAACAATTCCTCAATCACTATGTGAAACTAACAGACAAAAGCCAAATGAAAACTTTACAAACCATGGACTCTTGTCCAGTGCGCAGCCACACTGGACATCGAGGACATTCATTAGCCTGCATTTTAGGAACTGCTTGCAAAAGCACCTTCAACCACATCCAAATGTTAGCGACACACCATTCAGCTATACGGAATCTTGTGCTCGAGAACTGCAAAATTTCCATTACATTCTCCTACAAGGAACAGCCAAAGAACTCCTTCAAGAACCAACAGACAAAGTAAATACTTAGGAACTGAAGTTGACATAGAAAATTCAGTAACTTCACAAAACATTACAGAAAACCTCACAAACACCAACCACCTAACAAACGCATATAAAAATGAAATAGCTATGTTTCAAAACACATCTACTGAAATAGCAGACCAACTATGTGTCTGTTGTTGCAGAACCTTTTTATAAAAATAGAGGACAATGAGGAATCCCAATGGTTCCAATTAGCTTTATATCTAACAGCAGAAAATAGATACAAAATAAGTGGCACCTCAAAACTTTGCACGTACTGCAACACAAAGCTTGACAATAACCAAATGCCATCACGTGCTATCACTAATACATTCCCACTTCCAAAGGCTTTCCAACAACATAACTTGTATGCGAGAATTATAATCCAAACAGCACACCCATTTCAAGCTATAATATGCCGTCAACCGAAAACAGCCAAATGACCTCCATCTGAGTTACTAAAGAGCATCTGTGGAAAAGTTGTTTATTTGCCATTAGATCTTAAAGAAAATGTAGAAACTCTAGGAGTACAACGACTAATAGATCAATCTTTGGTTGTACTAGTTAATGGTGTACCAACAAAAGACAAAGGGCCTCATACACGTTGTGCGGTAAAAATCAACATTTACCGGCATGGCGCTATTAACGTGTCCGCCTTGGCAAGAGGGCGCTAATAGCGTACCATTACGAGTACGCGGACACGAGCAGAGCGCCATGCCGGTAATGACCCTACCGCCATGCCGCTAAAGACCCAAAAAAGTCCCTTACCGGCTTCGACGGAAGTGCAGATAGCACCTCCGCCCTCACTCTGCATGCAAATAGCGGTCACCGCTATTAGCGGTAACCGTTAAAATGCAGAACCGGAAATAGCATCATCGCACAGGAACGGGAAGGAGCACAACGGCCATCTTTAAAAACACAATCCATTGGTGGTCATTCCGAGGTTGGAGGTAAGGGAAAAACGATGTCGGTAATGGATTACCGGCATCGTTTACCGCTACAGGCTATTCTGACCTGTCAGACCGCTATTTACGGCACCGTAAACAACAATGCTGTAATTATCGGTCTTGGGTCACGCGCGCGCCCCACCATGCCAAAATTAGCAGCATGCGTAAACCGGAGCTGATCACAAGTAAGGAGCACACGTAAATAACCACCTCCTTAAGGCTGTAAAGTACCTTACCGGCATGGAGTACATACAGGCATCTCAGAGAAGGAGTAAAGAACCCTGAGCAGTGGTTCCCAGAGCCACAGGTGCACACAATCAGCACAGGTGGAGGCAATGGAGTCTTGTCACAGCAGAAAAGGAACACACCCACACACCACACCCCCTCCCACACCAAGATGAGACCAATAATGCCAGCAAGGGCAAAACCACAATAACTACACCAACAACACCAGGCCCCCCCATTGAGGAGACACAGGGGGAGAAGGAGGGGGAGACAGGCCCAGCATGCAGCACCAGTGCAGCCTCAGTCACCACCCCAGTAGCCCCCATTCCCACGTAGCATGTCCGGTCCCTCAAGGAAACCCCTGAGCAGATACACACCCCCTACCAGCTTGACTGTGACACCATCGCCACCATATTTGGCCTGAGAAATAACGAGATAAGCGAGCAGCATACAAATACACACTGCTATCCTGGCACAACTGAAGGTGTTGCCTGTGCCCCACACCCATGCCACAGGCACCTACCAGCACACAGTGGGGCCCATGCATGGCATGTCACAACTGTCCATTACACGGACACATAAACTAGTGCTGGTTCACCTCCCCAAGCACACAAGGGCCTACAAAACCCTAACATGGACTACCCAGGAGATATACAACACTACATTTGGCCCCCATGCATTGGCAGGCATGCCAAATGACATGGGTGCCCCTGACAGCACCCACGTGTCCTAGGTGGACCAGCATGGCATGCAGGTGGCGGATAGCAACTCCAAGCAATACCACTCCCCCTACGTGCAGATGGAATGCAACGCAACCAAGAACATCACACATGGGTGGGCCGACATCAAGGAACAACTCATGACTCAATGGGCCAGCTGATCTCCACGCTACCGTGCCGCATGGGGCGACATGCAGGATGACGTGCCTGGCTGCCTGGTGAGTCGTCTGACTGTGTCATGCCAGTGCATTGGTGCCATGAGGTGGGTGCCTGCATGAACAAACTGGGTCGAAATGATGAAGCCAGTGCACAATGTTCACCCCACCAACCACCCTGCCACAGAACCAGTGCAACGGCACATGAGTACAGATTCCCACATCCATGGAGTAAGGCACACACAAAACACAACATTCCCAACATCTGACAAGGCCAAATCCCACAACACATGCACCACTCATTGGCGGCCACCACAACCGTAAGGGTATATAGGAAGACACACTGCATATGCACAATATGGCTGCCCCGAGCATGGCACCACACCGGAGACTCATCCCTGGGAGTGGATTGAAATGAGGGCTGCAGGGATACCACACCACGTCACCGGTTTGGCACACCCATAGGAGTGTTGGAATTCACCATAGTATGGATCAGAGCAGTATGATGATTATGAGCCACTGACTACATCCAACACACCCAACTATGGATTCACACAGTACAATGCACTACATGGATATAACATCAGGACTGCTGCATGCAGCAACGAAGCATGTACCACGAGATGTCCGTGCCATTGTTCATGGACCATCTTGTAGACGCACCCCCTACAGCATTCCATTGAAGTGGACACATATTGTGGCCATGAATGGGCGAAATGCATCCATGGACATGTGCTTATGGCCATCAGTAACACGCTGCCATGTCAGCCAAGTTCAGTTCTCCACCGTGACAGTTCAAACACTTAACTTAGTTGGCTAGACATGCAGGTGTTGGTGACTGTCCCTTGACACCATGGTACATGACCCCTGTCAATAACCCACAGAACAGGCCCAGGGAGCACTAAAACACTGGCCATACCCGTGCATGAGTGGAGATGAAGCAGTCACCTGGCTTGCGTAAGGCACATATGAGTTGGCGAAGCTGGACTGGTGGGGGACCCATCTACTGCTATGTGGTGTCCAAGATCCCCATGTCATGTGTAAAGCTGAACAAAATGTGCATCCCTTGGATTGTGTCTCTGTCCCCTGACATGGGACTGCTAGCAGCACATGAAGATAGAGTGAAGGAGGAGGAGGAAGTGGCAAGAAAGCATCATGGAGGCGGTGCACTTGAGGGACATGTCGTGTGCCAAACAATGATTGGACATAATAACCAGAACACAAGTCAGCAGAGGGTGGCATTACATGGGCACACAGGGCACTGGTTGTGTTAATACTTGTAGACCATGCACTGTCAGACGTCATAATACACATGCTCAATGATGAATGTCCACAACGGTTAAACTTTGCAACATCAATAGTGTATTGAAAAAAAGGGATGAGTGTGAACATTCCCTCCACCCACCCCCCTCCCCCGCACTCCACAACAAACCCTCACCCCCCACCGCCCTCCCCCCAACTCCACAACAAACCCTCACCCCCCAACCCCCTCCCCCCCAACTCCACAACAGTAGTCCCATGTAGTACGTTAAGGCCACATGTGGCAGTATTGACGATTAATTCATGCTCCCGGGGCCCGGGGGAGGCATGTCCCTGCGCTGCATGGAACGCAGAGTGCGTCTTGGTGGGCTTGCTGGTGTGGCCCCACTGGATGAGGGCGTGTCCTCCTGCTGATGCTGCGGATTTGATTGTGCAACCTCAAGGGCATTGGCTATGCGTCCTAGGACGTGACACAAACGGTTAGTGCTGTCAGTGACTGTCTCACACAACCTGTTGGTGCTGTCAATGACTGTCTGGCGCATTTCCCAGAGTTCATTTTGCCATTCCACCTTGGCCTGGCGGTTGACCTCCATGAACTCAGTGATTAGATCAGTGAGCTGATTTGCACGACGTGTGCCAAATGATGGGAATCCATCACTGAAGCGACTTGGCCCTAAGTGCTCTGGCGAGGACTGTACTGGTGAACTTGGCCCACGATCATCGTACCCCTGCGTGTCTGTAGGAGCACTACGGGCAGGTGTTTGTGGATCTCCAGAGTCACTGCATGAAGCCAGGGGACATTGCTGGGCTCCGGGGTGTGGACTGTGGGATGGAACTCCTCCTCGGACGCCCCACGGATGGATGAAGGGCTGTCCACATTTTCCTCGGGGCCTGTAGCTGCAACCTCCCCAGAAATGCTGGACTGTGCCGATGTTGGGGTGGGCATTGTGGCAGGTGCCGATGCTGGGAGGGATTGGGTGGTGCAGCCTCCACTGACCTTTCAGGAGCCGGGGTGGGTGTTCTTTTCGGTGCTGGAATGCGCCGGACCCTGCCACTGCCCATGGAGGTGGTTGGCCGGCTTGTCTGTGGCTCACCGCTGTCATGATCAGTGCCTGTGGGGGTAGAAGAGAGGGCCAACATGAGTGATTGTATGATGTCCTAATAGCATACATGGCTGCATTCACATTTCAGTCAATTGGGGTTTGTGGCCTTTTGGGTGTAGCAACAGCAGTGGTACATGTGCATGAGTATGACATGTACGCAGGTTTCAGAGTGACTCATCCTGGCCTGGTAATGTGCAGTCTGGCTGGCACACTTCCGAACCGGCTGCACAGTGTGCATGATGGGATGTGCAAGTTAATGCACTATGGTTGATGTGCGTTATGTACTTGCACTTGGCCCTTGATTGCGTGGCAGTTGCCTCTGCATTAGTTGGATGGGGGGAAGGCAACATGAGAAGGTGCTTTGATGGCCCTTGGGGGAGTTTAAATCATGCAATGGCCATTGGCAGTGTAGACTTTGGACACTCACCTCCTTCGGCATATGACGTTGCCCCACACTCCATCTCGCCGACGCCCTCAATTGATTCCGTACCAATCAATGCCGCACATATCTCCTCCCATGGCTCAAGTCTCACAGGGGAACTTGGGCCCCCTCCGGTCTGCATTGCCTGACTCCGGTTGGCGGAGAGGAGGCCCTGCACCCGCAAGTCATCCCACTGCTTGCAGCAGTCCCTGGAGGTGCGGGGGTGGTACCTACAGCGCTCACCCTCTGGCCGATTTGTGCCCAGATGTTTTTTTTGCGGATGATAGACTCTCTCCGCATGTCAGGTAGTCCACCATGGCCTGCAGTTCTTCAGGGCTGAATTTCTTCTTGCGGAGCCGGACCGCAGTCTTCTTTGGGGCTTTTGGCATTGTTCCTTGTTGTGTGGTCCTTTCCCAGACTTCAGTTTGCTCCCAAGGGTGCTGGCTGATGAGGATGGCAATGGATTGTGTTTTTAAAGATGGCCGCTGCGCTCCTTCCCGTTCATGTGCGATGACGAAATTTCCGGTTCCGTTGTTTTGCGGTGACCGTAATTTACGGTATCCGTAAATTACGGTCACCGTTATTTACAGACGCAGCTGCTTCCAAGGCGGTGTTGTTATGTACGTGTCGCAGCATGCCGGTCGGCGTTTTTGCGGATCGTTTAGCGGCATGCCGCTCGGTACTTTTCCGGCATGGCGAAAGCGCGTGTCCGCGAGGTCGGAATGGGCCGCAATTAGCGGTCTGACGCCAGGGCGGTGTCGTACTTTCTGCCATGCCGGAAAGTACCGGTACTTACCTCCTAGCTCGGAATGAGGGCCATTGCCATCCTCTGTATCCAGGACCTCTTTCGGCAAGACTCCAACACAAAATCATCCAGGACAGCGCGAAGATGCCCAAGGCCGTCAAGAAAGGCGCAGATCGCAGGCGAAAAGAAAAATTCAGCGGCGAGGAGCTGATCATGCTTACTCAGACACTTGCGGAAAATGCCAATGTCGTTTTTACAAATGACATGCGGCGGGAGACCTTCCTCAAGAAAAAGGCCATCTGGGCAGAGGTTGCCCACAAAGTCAGTGCGTTGGGCACCACCACCCGCACTGTCAAGGACTGCCGAAAGCGGTGGGACGACCTACGGGTCGTGTACGAAACATCCTGTCCATGAATCGCAAGCTGGCAATGGCCGCAGGAGGTGGCGCAGATTCCCCTATAAAACTCCGGGAGTGGGAGGAGACCTGCGACGCAACAATTGGTGTGGAATCGATCGAGGGTGTTGGAGACATGGAGCATGGTGCGCCCACTTCATCTGATGGAGGTGAGTGTATACATCAAACAATGCAGTGAAGGGTGATGGGCCCCCCAAATATGAGTCCATAATCAGGCCATCGATCCAGCCACAAACCTACATGCACGCATCACCACATACATGTGCAACACAGACCCATTCATGCATGACCCACCCGACATCCCCATTACCGGATTCCAAAATAAAGAGGCCCCAATGCATAGAGCGGCATGACATAAACATTCTGCATAAGGCACGTAGAACCATAAACGATGATATTCTCTATTTTTGTCCCCTACAGGGTCACAGACAGACACTGATGAACCGGGCACTGTGACACCTGTTCCACCAGCTAAGAAAAAGCCCAGGACACATGACAGAGGGGAAACCGCCACCACCTCAAGGGGAACCAGGAGGAGTGATCAGCAGCAGAGGGGCAAAGGCAGCAAGATCACCAGTTCTACACAGGCTGAGGCCACGGCTGCTGCAATTGTTCCACCCATGGCAGTGTACCCCATGACATTGGAAACCAGCACGGACGGCCCACACTCTCCTGCCACCAGTTCCACTGGTGAGGCAGCAGCCACCCCCCTGCTTTCGGACGTTGAGGAGGCAATTGACGTTCTGATTCAAAGCCAGACCCCCAGCCCACCACGGTCCATTGAGCCAAGCCCATTATCACCATCAGGTAGCGATGTAGAATCAGGCAACGAGACTGTGGAAGGACGATGGAGCCCTCAGGTGTCCTCACCTGATGCCAGAGGCATGGACCAGGGCGCAGCAGCCACCCCAACAGCTGGATCCAGTCAACACGACCTTGCTACCATCAGCCAGAGGCAGGTTGAAATCACTGCGCTGGTTGGCCAGCATGTGGCAGAGGCAGCCCGTCTGAGGGATGACCTTAGTTTGTATGCAAGCCAGACAAGGGATGCCATGGAGGCCTGCACGAACAGGATTTGTGAGGAAATGGCCCAACTTAGACAGGCACTTGCACGTATTGCGGACGCCATGGAGCGACAATACCCCCCCCACCACAGGATCAACCGGGCACCTCCTCCTCTGCGAGTTCCCGACAAGCAAGCCCCCGCCGCCGCTCTCTGCGTACCATGAGGCACATGCCATCCCAACCACCCAATGGCAGAGGAGCCCATGAGAATTAGGGCCATCAAGAACTTGCTGGCACATGTTGAGCAGGACACCTGCACACTATGAAACTCACATGGGGGTGTTGTGGGGGGAGGGGGAAAGGGTATTTTTGGGAGTGTTGTGGGGGAGGGGGGAAAGGGTGTTTTTGGCAGTGTTGTGGGGGGAGAGGGAAGGGGGGAGGGAGGAAAGGGTGTTTTGGGAGTGTTGTGGGGGGAGGGGGGAGGAGGGAAAGGGGAAAGGGTGTTTGCACCGTTGGGGCCATGCACTTTTTGTACACATTATGATCACAATGCACTGTTGAAAATTTGAAACACAAGCTTGGTCTCCATCATTGGCCCTCATTACGACCCTGGCGGAAATCGCGGTGCAAAATGCACCATGGAGCACGGCGGAAAGCTGCCGATAGCGCCATGGGGGTTGGCGGAATTACCGCCCCATTCCGACCTTGGCGGGGCGGTAAATCCCCATTCCCCATTTTACCCTTCCCCATTCCCATTTTTGCCCCATAGGGTATAATGGGAGTGGGGAAGGCGTTAATTACGCCACCGTAAAATACGGTGGCGTAATTAACAACAAGGTCCCGTAGCGCCATGGATTTCTCCGCCCGGAAAAACCAGGCGGAAAACGCTCCATGGCGCTACGGGAACTCGTAGTAGGGCGGACGGGTCCGCCGCGAATAACGCTGGCGTAAACCCACTCCGCCAGGGTCGTAATGAGGGCCATTGTGTATGTGTACTTCATTGGGGACAGCGTACTTTGTGGGCCTCACCGCATACATCAGGGCAACAATACCCATCTCCATCCATAATAGTTCGCCCTTGTATCTCATTACATTTGATACATCAGATGCTAACGCTCATCGTGTCCCTCCTGGCCATGCAAGAGGCGATGGCCAGGATGTTTCCATGCTGTGCGGCATCACTTCAGTGGTGCTATAGGTGGGTGGTTCAATGGTATGGCTAGGGGTGTTACCTTTGCATGCATTCAAGGGCACATTGCTGTCTTGATGTTGTGCTGTGCTGATTCTGTAGTACCATCTTGACGCCATGTTGCTGATTTGTGTGGTATGTGGTGTGGCATGATGTGCAATGTGGATGTGGATGGATGTGCAATATTGTACTCTATGTTGTGCAGCTCATAATTGCATGTGGGTTCTCCTCAAGGACATTGCGGACTTCCCTGATGGACATTGGCCTACATCTGTATGTCCATATGTCCTACAGATGACAGTCAACACCCAGTAGGAGTATGTATCACTCCCCACCACATCACACTGCCATGTGCTTTCCCTGCTACTTACCAAGTAGCCAGGAACGTTGACCGGCTTGTCGCTCCATGTAGCGTGGCATGTTTGAGTTACGCAGGGCCATGGAATTATGGGTTGATCCGGGAAATTGGGTACAACAATGTGTGATTATCTTCTTAGCGTCAGATGCCATTTGCACTTTGATGGAGTGGATTTTTTTTGTATTTTGGTAGACTACTTCATTTTGATGTGGGACCACCAATTCCACATGGGTAGAGTCGCTGGTCCCGATGCAACTTGGGATGCCTGCCAGTGAATAGAAGCCAACTTTGTTGTTTGCGATCTCCTGGGCAGTCCGTGGCAGGAATATGTGTTCCCGTGCATGCTTCAGTAGGGCATTGAGTACCTGGTTCAGCGTGCGTGAGGATACTGGTTGTGAGATGCCATGCATCTGCCCCACTGTATGCTGGTAGGTGCCTGTGGCCAGGAAATGGAGCACAGTCACCACCTTCTGTAGAGGGGGGTATGGCAGTTCTGATGTCTATGAGGCTGACAATGTCGTCATGTGTCATGTACATGATGCTGGTGATGGTATCCCGGTCCAGATGGTACAGGGGTTAGGTTTAATGGACTGGCTCAGATCCTGGGGGGTTGGTGGCTGCCTCTGTGGTATGCCTAGGTGCCCTGGTGGTGCTTGCTCCGCCTGTCTTGCCATCCTCCTCCTTCTCCTCCTGCGTCTCCCTTGTGCTGCCTGTTGTTGTTGCTGCAGCACTGCAATCATGTCCTCCAGCCCATGTAATGCTGCTAGTATTGGAACCATCTTGGTGTGGGAATGGGTGTGTGAAGGGGTCTGGTGTGCTCCTTTTGTGCTGCCACAGTCTCCATTGCTTCCACCTGTGCTGATTTTGTCCACCTGTGGCAGGTGGGAACACTTCTAGGTTCTGATAACGGGTGGTTCACGAAGCTGGTATTTGCGCCATGCCGGTAAGGGGTTTTGGGGGCTTTTCCATGCCGCTATTAGCACATCCGCCTGGCTTGTGATGATGTGCTATTAGCGGCATGGCGTTATATACGGAATAGAGGGTCGCGCGCCCGTACTTAGCGGTGCCGCAAATAGTGGTGAGCCGGGTCGTAATTGGCATGGGGATTTAACGGTACCGGTATTCCCTTACCGGTAACGTTAAATCCCTACCGCACAACGTGTAATGAGGCCCAGACAAATTTGGCAATAACTAGTCGACTTAAACAAAGTTAGACAAGCCCTACAATATAAACATAGAGGAAAACGTAAGAGAAACCACCCAAATAATTCAAGATTCACCATAAACTGACCGATTTGAACATATAGATCATGTTACTGCAGCCAACATTTTAGACCAATATACGCTTCATAGACATCATTGAAGATGCATTAGAAACATATCAAATGCGTCAAGCCAAGGGATCCCCAATGAGCATTTGTGAAAAAATTGTAGAAGCACGTTTGTTTCCTCTTCTCTTTCCTACAGGAAAAGGTTGCACATAGGTCCACACAAATTAGTCCATCAGAACATCGCTCTTTACTAATGTATTCTGAAGACCCCCGATTCAGACAAAATGTTGAATACATTTCCCACCTCCTGTTCGAAAGTGAGCTAGCAACCTTATATTATTGATTTGCACACACATTAAAAACAGGCTCTAATGTTTTAAACATATCTGCTACTCAACTGCTTCAAATAATAAAAGACAAAGATGAAGTTTTACAGTCAAGTATCAAAACTCACTTGGCAAACATGCGCAGTACAAAAGAATACTGGTTCCAATGTCACACGGATGTATGTTTTATGCTAAGGGACCTATGCCCACCCACATTGTTTGTTACTTTAACTTGTGCAGAGTACGCAAGGGATTACTTGCATGACTTCCTACGCACTTCAAATCAAAATAAAGATGGAATCGATATATAAACACCAGGTGTACTCTGTTCTCTTGACCCTGTCAATATATCAACGTACTTTCACCATCACTTCATTGCCATGCTGCACTTCATCTGCAATAAACCTACCTCTCCGTCTCGGAGAAGTGCAACACTTCTTTAGGAGAAAAGCATATCAATCCAGAGGGGCACCACACATCCACATGCTTTTGTGGATAAAAGATGCTCCCAAATGTGGCCATGTCAGTGATGCCACTGTTTTACAGTTTATTGAAAAATATATTACCTGTGACAGCCCTTCAGAAACCACAAATAGTAACCTACGTACACAAATCTTATGCTTCCAAAAACATAAGTGTGGCAAATACTGCCGACGTACATATCAAAACAAAGGTAAATATTATACCAAATGTCGTTTTGGCTTCCTTACACCAGTTTGCAAAAAAGGACAAGTAAATAGCTTGATGTCTTCTGTTAGACACAGTGTAAAAGGCAAATCCCCTAAAAACACATACAACATTAAAAGGGAGGAAGCATCCAAGTACATCAATGATTACAATGCAATCATTGCCCGCTTATGGAATGCAAACATAGCCATACAAGATATGTCACATCCTTTCACACCAAAGCTGAGAAAACAGAGCTAAAAGACCTCTGGGATGACATATCATCTGACAAATCACTGTCCCAAAACTTGTATAGCTTTGGTATAAAAACGTTCTCCCATAGAGAATGCTAGTGCTACGAAGCTGCAGACCGTTTAACAGGTACAGCCTTATATGGCAAATCTGAACACATTGTCTGGCTAAACCTTGGTCCAGCTTCATCCTGAAAAAGAGTACTAAAATCCTACAAAGAGACAGAAACAATAGCCACAAATGATCCCAGCAGCCAGGACATTTAGAAAAAAAACAATTTAATTGACACATACTACCCAAACAGAAGTACTGCTTTGGAAAACATGTGCCTGTATGATATAGCCCAAAACTACTCCTACAAAAACAGTGTCACACTAGATGAGACAACTGGAAAATATTCATTCTCAACTTGTGAAGGAAGCCTAGTAAAACTTACCAAACTCAGCCTAATTCATCATATAAAGTTATCATTTAAATCTCTGCAACATAGAGAACCGTATTACATGGCCCTACGCTAACTTTTGAAACCTTGGAGAAAAGAAGAAGAATTATTAGGTGACTATGACTCATTTGAAGCTGCATAAGAAATGTAAATTTCAAACAATACAAAAGAAATGTTGGACAATGAATGCCAACAAGAGGAAGCAATTGAAACTCAACTAGATAAAGACACTCCTGGGGGCAGTCAACCTCGCCTCACAGGAAGCCAAGAACCACTTGGAGAACGACTCATGCTAAATGAAGCAGTAATAGCCATGACCGAGGTAGAAAATACCATGCATTAGTATAAACAAACTGAAGAAGACTTGTCAGTGCTCAAATCACAGCTAAATGATGAACAACATACCTTTTATCTGCAAGTCACTGAAGAAATTGCACATGGTGTTAAGCATGAAAATAAAACTTGTATCTGCAAAAATTATAAACCTCTGCTCTTGTATTTCAGTGATGAAGCTGGTTCTGGTAAAACATTCTTAATTAAAATAATCAGCACATTTCTACAAAACCTAACAAACAACAACTTTTCGGCTGTTGTAACAGCCCCCACGGGTTTAGCTGCCTACAACATACAAGGTGTAACTTTTAACTTTACACTGACTACTGCTTCTTCCAGTAGTACACTAAAACAAATTAGAACACTACGAATTATCAGCAGAAGTTGCTTTTGAAGTACACAGAATTCTGAAATAAATGAAAGTGCTCCTAATAGATGAAGAAAGCATGATTTCCATCCTCATGTTGGCTTTAATTCATCTCAGAATTCAAGAAGTCCTAAAACCGCCTACGAAGAACTGTTTGAAGGAAAACACATTATTGTTTCCAGGGGCCTCCTAAAGTTAAGCCCAGTAAAAGGTCAACCAATTTTCAAAACATTAGGACACAAAAAATGCTGCAACACACTCGGCAGCCTTGGAAATGTAAATCTCTGGCAACATTTTCAGTATAGAGAACTAACTCAAAACATGCGTCAATGTTAAAAAATAAATGCAACCTGTACTACATATCAGCTCCTCAGACAAGCTAGAAGTGCACAGTATGACACTCCCTATGTGTCAACAAGCAACAGGACGACTAAATAGCTTAGAAAAATGTATCCCCAACACAGCTGGATTGAAGAAAATGTTAACTTTGTCTTTAAACTGCAGAGTAATTGTAAAACGTAACCTTGACGTAGAACAAGGTTTAGTCAATGGAGCAATTGGTACAGTTGTTGGCTTCCAAACAAATCCACATGACAACAACATTCAGTTTGTCAACATCCACTTTAAAAAAAAAAAAATTGGCTGCACAATACCACGTTTTCTTCTTTTCAAAGACATTGGCCCTCATTACAAGACCGGCGCTAAACCATGGCGCTATTAGCGACATGGTTGGCGCCAGTATTGTAACGAGTCCGCCAATGTTCAATGGGGAATTACCACCCGATTCCAAGGTTGGCGGGGTGGTAATTCCACATTGAACATTGGCCCTTCCCCATTCCCATTTTTGCCCCATAGGGCTCAATGGGACTCGGGAAGGCGGTAAGTACGGTACCGCAAATTGCGGTACCGTACTTACCTCGAGAGTCCCTTTGCGGGTCCCTACTTTAACAGCTGGTCTAAACCAGCCGTTCAGGTCGGGTCCCGCAAAGGGACCTCGTAGTAAGGCGCAAAGTGGTTAACGGCGCCGCAGCCTTTTACGGCGCTGTTAACCACTTAGCGCCAGGGTCATAAAGAGGCCCATTATATGTTTGGAGAGAACAATTATCTATGTCTCTTGCATATGCTGTCACTATTCACAAATGGAGAGGTCTAACCCTAGATCACGCATTGATTGACATTGGCAGCATAGTTACGTAGCACTTTCATGTCTCCTTACACTCTATACCTAGTTAACTTGTATGCAAACAAAGTCAAAACTGACATTCCTTGCATCCTAGAATACAGCAGGCTCAGTAAACTGTACACCCCCATCTAGATATGTACCCTTTACCTCAAAAAATAAAACCTTTAAAAAGAAAATGAATACGAACAGAACCTATAACAGATCTCCCAACAATACCATTAAAGAAACAATGACTAACTGCTGCTCCACAAAACTGTCTTCTACAAACTCAACTGCACGTCCATCAGAAGAGAAAGAGACTAATATTTCTTCTCCAAAAAAATCTACAGGCCCATCAAACGATGCAGAGATACAACTCTCTCGTCCATTTAAATTCAGCAACACAACTGGAGTAAATTGCTATGCAAATGTAACAATCAATCTTCTCTTCCAATTGCCACCAATTGTTCCCATCATTTACTTAAACGGCTCGGACCAGTTGCGTTTGCAAATGCTCGTCCTTCATAGAAATCCCACAAATAATCCTGACAGCACTTACAGTGTCTCAGGTATAAGGCAACCATTGGACTACTGTACAGGAATGGTAAAATGTACCATAAATACACAAGAAGATCCTCAATAATTCCTAATGTACTTACTACAAATACTGGAAACCAAAAGCATTCCTATAAATGAAATCATCCAAATTTCATACAGGTGGAAACATACATGTACTCTCTGCAACCATGTTTCACAAGAGCACATCCCTAATGACCAATTTGTATATGTATCCATTCCAATTGTGAATCCATTCCATTTCAACAGATTCTGCAGAATGCAAATAATGGCAAATCATGGCATAGCATGCCCTTTTTTCAATTTAGACAATCGATCCAGCATACAAATAAACTCACATATATATGTCATACTAATGCTTCTAATGTACAATGCAGATGGTACCAAAAACAACTGTGAGCTCACTAGCTTTACACACGGCCAAGTATTTCTTGGCAAAAACACCTTCACAACAGTAGGCATAATATACCACACTGGTGCCACAACCACTTCAGGGCACTATACTGCATATGTCAAAAAAGAAGTGGTTTCTTTTGAATGTAACAACACCTCTGTTACTACAAAACATAGGTTACCAGCAAATCTATTTAATGCCTACTTAATATTCCTTTAACCCAAATGTACCCACTAAACTATAGCACAATGAGCAGTTAGACTAGGCCAACAGGTATCTCACTACTTCAGAAATACCCTTCATTACAATACACTTCAAATACGCCATCACAATTCATGTTATTACAAAACTACTTCTAAAGGCTAATGTAGTTAGAATACGCCAATAGGTATCTAACTACTTTAAACATTCCCTTAATGACAACACACTTCAAACAAACATACTATGACACTTACAATCACATACTTTTAAATCCTGTATGGATCTTTTTTCCCAATGACCCAATGATTATTTAATGTCAATACAACAACAGTGTATCATACACTAACGTTGTACCAAACATACTGCATAGAATTTACTGTTTATGAGGGTCAAAAAAAGTGAATGCATATGTAAAATTGTATGCAATTAAAGCTCTTTTACATTATACAGTTTTTTTTTTTCCACAGAAAAATAACCACTCCTTCCAGCTTCATTACTGTATGTAACCAAGTAACCAAACCCAGTATGAACAAATACATATTCCATAAGCACTTTTCTCAATTGTACAATAATCATAATTACCATATAGCGTTCAATTATATTATTCTACCATATTACAAACACTTTATACTCCCACTACATTACCTATAATTACTATACACATATTACTGCTGCTGTGGTTGTGGCCAGTATGCTGATTCTTGGGGCCATGGCATACGGCCATGCCCCCAGGAATCTGCTCACTGGCCACACATACAATACACCTTCAAATAACAAAACTCGCCCTGAACCCAAATGATGTCCGCGGAATTGATTGCGGACTGGGCGGCATCTGCAAACCCCTTTTTCGCCTATAAAACCAGCTCCATATCATCTTTATTCCACTCCTCAACCCTTTCCAAACCCTCTTTCAGTCGTCAAATGAACTCAAATGTATTTTTGAAGGTGCTTGTTCACGGCGCAGTCTGTGGACTACTGTGGTGTCCGCAGAGCGGGCGGCACCCACGCCCACTTTTGTTACCTAGATAAACAGTTCCATATCATCTTTATTCCACCCCTCCAACACCCTTGTTAGCCGCTCTTTTGGCCACCAAATAACTGCAGTTTTGTTTTCTAGACTTTTTCCCCACCGCACTATCCGCAGACAACGGCGGCTGTCCGCGAATCCAACATGGCGATGGTTAAAAAAAATATGATGAACCTCATGTTTTTCAGCATCCAATCAACGGGTAGGTATGATGTCCGCAGACTTCAGGCCACCCCCTGATTGGTCCAGGGGAGTGTCTGTGGACCGAATAGAGAAGTGAGTCCGCGGACTGGTCACAGATATCACTAACTTTGTTTTACCAATTTTCTGGTTGTTTTTTTAAAAACTGCTGGCGTATGTAAACCAAATTTACAAAAGCACGCTTTCGGGACAAGGCTGGCGGTCCTGGTGAAAATCTGTGCAGCGGTTTGGGCTGTAGGCGTGAGCACATTTATTTTTTAATTGTATATATGAGGATTTCCACACATTTTGGGACCCTCCTGTAACTTTGCCCCCCCCCTGCAGAATCATTCCGTTGGGACCATATACTTTCTTTGCAAAGTTTTGTGATGATTTGTTCATGGGGGGGGGGGGGCGAAGTTATAAGCCACCCAAAATGTGCTCTTTCTATTAGTTGAGCAACTTAACCATATGGATAGTAATGTTAAGTTTTTCATCTAGAGAGGAGGATACATGTGTGGCACTCTAATATATTAGCTCTGTGCTTACCAAAGATGCCTCCTGCTCACTCTGTAACAACTGATGCCTTATAGCCAAGAGCTGCTTTTAACTCCTGCTCGTCAAATGTTTCTGTCAATCTCTGCTGACATACAAACCATTGCCAATATCTAGACTGTGGTTGATGGCTGTCTGACCCAACAAGGCTCTGTGTTTCCTCCCAACAGTGGGCAAAGGCCTACTGGTAATGGGTTTGCAATCTTGTATCCTGTGTGCTGAGTTAGAGGCACTCCCCCTCGTGTGATATTAGGGAGCCAAGCCACAGGGCACTGAGGTCGTACGGCCAATACCCAATGTACCTCACAGATGGTGGATTGAGTGGCAATCCCTGATCTCGCAATCCCTCCACCCCCTCCTGCCCTCCCTGAGATGCAGTACTACATTGCCCTTTCGGGGGACGCCGTAATCTCCAACAGCACAACGGGTCTACATGTCCCAACAGCCCTTGTCCTTAATTGGGACAGTTTGCAAAAAAGTCGAACCAAAACTGCGGACACTTAGTGGAAAAAGCTTACCCATGCTATCCTAGGAGAGGAAGGATTTCATGTATGTTGGTACATGGGGTTTTTGAAATTGGATTTTTCACAGAATTGTGTGATTGTGTAACTGTTGAAAAGTAATTTATGTGCCATATTGTTTGGCGCAGCTGCGGTCTGCTCTGGGTAAATCTTGCCTCACTTTAGAGGTGCTCTCGGCTAAGCAGCACACTGCTCACAGGGATTTAAAACTGCTTGCCGGGTAGGTAGTTCTTAGTGAACTAAAAATCCTTCAGGCTTCTTAATCTCGCCATCGGCACGCAAGCGACGGCGCATTCTGCAAGGCTGGTTAGCGCCGGTTAGCGCCGGTTAATGCTGAGTCACAGCGTTGCATTGTTTGACTGCTTGTTGCTGGCTTACCAATGTTGCCCCCTGCCCCAGTGGCACAGCGAACCACAGCGGCTGAGATCCTCCAGAAATATCTAGCAGTGGGTCTGAATCCTGCCAACCCGGTAATGTTGAAATCTTCCCAGTCTAATGGGCAGCCCGCTTCCAGGACGGTGGGAGAAGGAGGGGAAGAACTAAAGTGTGATGCCCTGACTGTAATTACATCCCTAACATCTTGTCCTATCTCCCAATGGAGGAAGCGAAGGAGGGAGGTTGGGAAGCTCAAACTTGGACTGGAAGGGAGCCAATGATCTGTCACTACCTGGGGCTCATGTTCAGCAGAACTTGAAATATGAAGCGGTTTAGATGTGTAATACGAGGTAAAATTTATGTTGCTTAACATTAGGTCCCTTATTAAACACTCCTCTGAGGTAGCAGATTACATCACCTCACATGAGATACACCTGTGTGCTATTACTGAGACCTGGCTGCCTAATGCAGCAGGTGCTGCTCTCACACTGGCTGTTCCAGGTGACTTCAGCAACATCTTCCTCCTTTACAGACCTCCTCAGAACATGCCAGAATTTCTGTTGAATCTAGGTGATCAGATCTCAGACAACCCGAAACTTAACTCAAGGGTTCTCATTATGGGGGATTTCAATTTGGGATTTAATGATGAGGCTGACTCGCAGGCTATACTTGTGAAGTTGACTATGGGAGACTTGGTCTTCACTCAACATGTGAACTCACGAACATACATGAAAGGGAGAATTTTAGACTGGGTCCTCACACTGAACATGGCTATAAAAAGCCTTAAGAACGCTACCTGTCCCTGGTCTGACCATTTCCTGTTGGAATGAAATATGACCCTACCTGCCCAGCATAAAATCAAGCCTGCAAAGGTATAGACATCATACTACCGAAATCTGTGCAAGCTTTCCCCAACGGCAATGACACCCTTCCTCTCACCCATGACGGACAATCTATACAATCTAAATACTGAACTGGCGAGGGCTTTTGGCAACACACTTGAGAAGGCGGTCAATATGCTAGCCAATTAAAACTAGGCTGGTCAAACCCCAACCTAATAAGAAATGGTTTTGCTCTGAGATTCAAACATTAAAGATAGCAAAGGTGAGAGCCATGAAGCTATGGCAAAATAAACACAGGCAGATGAAGACAAATCCACCTGCTTAGCGGTAACCAGAAAACATAAAAATGCATTTTAACAGCTAGAAAATGCTTCTATAAATTGAGAAATGAAGGGTCAGGATTGAAGGAACTGTTCAGGATTCTCAAAGAAATGGAGGACCCATGTCCTATTCCATCGCAGGTCACAAAGGATGTTAACTGGTGTCAGACCATCCAAGACACCATATGTAATAAATTGCTGACTATTCAAAAGGACATCTCTGTTAAAACCAAGCATGCACAGGGAGACCATGGGATCACCTCACATTGTGCCACTAGTGTGGAACACCCTAAATTTGAGTTTCAGCCCATTAGCGGAAAACATCTTGCAAATGTTCTTAGGCAGCTAAAACCTACAAACTGTAAGGGAGATATTTGTCCTGCCCTGACCATTAAGGAGTGCAGCCGGCAGCTCGTCCCGGTGATCATGAAATGTATAAATGCCACCTTTAGGGAAAGCTCTGTCCCGACAAGTATTTATTTATTTATTTATTGCATTTGTTATACGCCCAAACCCTGGGGTAGCCCGGCGTAGTTACAGAAAGCTTCATTATATTTGGTACAATTCACAGTATAAAAACATTAATCTCACAAAAGGTATACATATGTTCCATAATTTGGACAATTTGTGCAAAGCAAAAATAGTTATCATTACATTGTGCAGCTTACATATTCGGGGTACAGAGAAATCCTAGTTCAGTGTGTGGAGGGAGGGAGGCAACCGACTATACTTGGGTAAATAGCAACAGACTGATATTGGCTGAATAACCATGTTTTTTGTATCTTTTTGAAGCACTGGAATGAGGTTTCATTTTTGATATTAACTGGGAGTAAGTTCCAGTGTTTTGGTGCCATAACTGGGAAGTTGCTTCCCCCTGATCTTGTGCATTTGTACTGTGGGACAACGAGGGTTGAGTTTTTGTTCGATCTGAGGATTCGGTTGGTCTTGCTAAGGGCGACCGAATCATTAATATGAATAGGTGCCTTCTTGGCGAGACACTTATGGGTAATAAAAAGTGATTTGAAAATGATTGTGGGATCCACCAGGGGGCGCCGAGATGTGTTGAAGCATCTCCGCTCGTCTCCCCGCAAGGGCGCTGATCGAGGGACCCGAGCCCCCCCCGACACCCCTGGAGCGAGACACCAACACCCCCCCCCCCCAGTACGAAGGTGCCAGGCACCCCCGGTCCAAACCTGAGACCCGGGAGCGGAGCGGAACCGGAGTTCCGAGCCAACGAACTTCGAGGGCGCGAAGCCCCTCCCTCCTGCGGCCCTGCGGCTCCGCGGGAAGCAACTGCGAGCCCGGGCCCAGAGAGGACTCGTAAAGGCCCAGGCGTCCGAGGCCGAGGGATCCTGCCGAGACCCGACGGCGGTTTGCGGAAGCGGAACGGCCCAGGAGGTGGACCAAGGAGCGGGAGAAGGAGATGCCGCAACAGGACGAGGAACCCCCCCAGGAGTGCGCAGATTCTGGCGAAGCCCGCGCGGGGCGAACATGAGTGGCGTGGGCGAGGCCCCCCCGAGGTAAGGAGACCAACCCCGGGGCTGGGCACCCACCGGGGGCAATAAAACTCACGGCTCCCAACGCAAAGGGGGAAAAAAAAAAAATATATATATATAACGTAAAAAAACAAAAGAAAAAATAATAAACGGGGTGAACCTGAGAAAGGGAACCCCCCGCCCACGACAAGTGAACTGCCAGGGGCTCCAGCCCCCCCACAACCTCCTTCCCACCCCTGGCCGCAGATATACCAGGGGCCCCCGCTCCCCCCAGGACGCAAAGGAGACGGGCAGGCCCCGGCGGCCTCAACCATTTGGGGGCGGACACCGGGGAGCAAGAGTGCCCAGTGAAGGCCTATGACCTGGAGGGAAACGCTGCAGAGGTTTCGGCGCCCATCCCTGGAGCCCCATACAACCCCTGAAATGGCCGCCCAAACGCAGCAAGAAACAACAGAAGCAACCTCGGTCTCCAGGGGAATGGCGGCCCTGTTGGATGAAATTAGAGGATTCCGCGCTGACATCACTCTTAGGCTGGACACCCTAGACAAAAAGGTTGACAACATAGAAGACAGGGTGCAGTCGCTGGAGAACAACACACCTTCGAGTGACATTTTCGAATCGCAATTTGACATGCGCCTGTCTGAGCTTGAGAGGAGAGAAGAAAAATGCTCATTGAAAATGGACGATTTGGAAAACAGGGAAAGGCGCTGCAACCTGCGATTTCTGGGCTTCCCGGAACAGGACGGGGAAACCCAGGCAGACATTATCAAGGCAGTCAACGCGGTGATGAGAGTGCTTTTTGACGGAACTAACACTAACGAACCCACCATTGACAGGGCCCACAGAGCAGGGGCAGCCTCCAGGGGCCCCAGATCCGTCTTAGTTCGCTTCCACTATTTCTCCGAGAAAAGCAAGATCCTCGAACTAGCTCGCAAGAAGGGCCCGGTGGAATGTGAGGGGCCCAAATCTCCGTATACCAAGATTTGTCGGCCTTCACTCTGGCGAGACGCCGCCTTTGTTCCCCTCTGACGAAAATGCTCCAAGCCAAGGGAGTCCGATACAGATGGGGGTATCCTTTTTCACTTTCTTTCGAGCACGAGGGATATAAGTATACCCTGATCACCGAAGACGACATCCAAAGAGTATCTGGCGAACTCCTAGATAACTCGGAGTTTGAACCGGGAGACCGCGATCGTGAGCGCACCCCGAAGGGCCCAAAAAAGATCAACGCTCCAAAGGAGAGGCGCAGAGTACGAGGCCAAAGGAAATTCAGGAGAGTGGCACCAGCGTCGCCGGACCCTCAGAATAACTGAAATAAAATGCTAGAATCTGATGGAAACCTTATCCGCACGACGATGCAAAGGGGGGATGTTGTTGCATTTCAAACTTTTGCTACTAGCCCGAAGGGGCGGGGGGGCTCGAATGGGTGTTTATAATGAGGTAACGAGCCCGGAGGGGGGAGACATGGTTGGCCGGTTGTGTGAATTTGGGACGATGCCTCAACACAACCACGCGATCTGGTGGGGGGGGGGAGAGAAGAGGGGATGTTGGGATGTTGGGGAATCTGTTATAGTACGCCAACGTTTGGGGACTTGATCACACCCTGGGGGCTGTTCCTAACCCTCAGCGTGGTGCTGAAACATAGAGGGAGTAACAACGCTTGCAACTTTGAAATTGGAGCTAGGTGCTTCACAATGCGTCCTAATGGATGATTCACTCCAATCCTTGTCAGTGGGGTCTCTGAACGTTCGGGGTCTCAACTCACCCACCAAGAGCTCACTGCTCATGCGGGAATTTACGAGGACGAAACTACAGTTTCTCTTTGTGCAAGAGACCCACTGGGTTCGGGGGAAAGAGCCCAAGCTCAAAGCTAAAAATATAGATCAGGTATTCTCAGCCTCTACCCAGTCCAAGAAGAGGGGAGTGGCTCTACTAGTGTCCCCCGGGGCTCACTTTGGGTTTAAGGTGGCACAGGCCGACCCCGAAGGCCGGTATCTCATGGTAAAAGGGGATGTGCGGGGACGCCTGTTCACCTTGGTTTGCATATACGCCCCAAATGAGTCGCAGGACGTTTTCTGGGAGAGCATGAAGGGGACAATAATGTCATTTGCGGAGGGGACCCTCCTGGTGGGAGGGGACTTTAATATGGTGCTCTGCCCCGAAAGGGACAGAAAGTCTGTGAACCCTTGTCCCAACATCCACCTCCACAAAAAATTGGCCTCAACCTTCCAGGCAGTGAATGGGGAATTGGGGCTGTGTGACACGAGTACACCCAAGAAAGGACTGAACCCCGACTACACTTTTTACTCTAAGCCTCACGATGCCTTCTCGCGTATAGATTATATTCTGGTTGATTCAACTATGCAGGGTG
Organism: Ambystoma mexicanum; assembly: GCF_040938575.1. NCBI lineage: Eukaryota > Metazoa > Chordata > Amphibia > Caudata > Ambystomatidae > Ambystoma > Ambystoma mexicanum. The sequence goes on along the minus strand of NC_090923.1, from coordinate 1,416,993,269 downwards.
AGATCTCCAGCGCTGGGGTGGAAACCGTCCCCTGGACGGACCATGACATGGTGAAGATTAGGATTGGCCTCCCCCCTGCTCCTGTAGCCAGCTCCCGATGGAGTTGTAACGACCTTCTTCTACACGACAAGGAGACGCGCCAAACCCTTCTTACAGCCATAGAAGATTATTTCTCCCTGAACGACAACGGGGAGGTGGGCACTATGGGAGTATGGGAAGCATTTAAGGCAACCATCAGAGGCACCCTAATTGGCATTGGGGCGGGGAAAAAGAGGGAGAGGGACCGGGAAGAGAAAGACCTGAAAACCAAGATAGAGGCCATACAACCGGGTGGTAAACTGAAAACACAGATGTTCCCTGGGCAGTGGGAGGAATTGCAGAAGCTGCGCTCTAAATTGGCTCACCTCCAGATAGGGCAAACGGAAAGGAAGCTCTCATTTCTGAAACAAAAATATATGGAAAAAGGGGAAAAGGCCGACAAGATACTGGCCTGGAGACTCCGCGAACTTAGGAACAGCAGGAGAGTGAACTCAATCCGCTCTGTGGACGGTAACTCGACCGCAAGGGACTCCAAAATAGCGGAACAATTCAGGCTATATTATGAAAAATTATACTGCTCAGAATATAAGGGGGATGGGATAGAAGTTGATAGGTTCCTGGACTCCCTCCCTGTCCCGGGCCTGCTCCCAGACAAGGCCGGCACTCTGGAAATCCCTATTTCCCCGGAAGAGGTAATTGACACTATCTCCTCCCTAAAAAGTGGCACGGCCCCGGATGACGACGGCTTCTCAGTCAAATTTTATAAGACCTATAGATCCACTCTCGCCCCCTTCCTGGCCAAGCTGTTTAACTGTGCGCTAAACCAAGGGTCCCTCCCGCCCACAATGATGTCAGCATTGATAGTGGTCCTACCGAAAGACGGCAAAGACCCAGCCCTATGCCAGTCATATCGCCCCATATCACTCCTAAACACTGACGTCAAAATACTGGCGAAACTTCTGGCAAACAGATTGGTAAAATTCCTCCCCACCCTGGTACATGGAGATCAAGTGGGCTTCATCCCGGGGCGCCAGGGGTCAGATAACATCAGAAAAACCCTCGACCTCATGCATGAGGCCACCGAGCAGGGAGTGGAGGGATACCTCCTTTCACTCGACTCTGAGAAAGCCTTCGACCGGGTCGAATGGCCCTACATGATCAAGGTTCTTAGGAAAATGGGATTGGGAGATAATTTCTGTAGGTGGGTCGCAGCTCTATATAACTCACCCTCGGCGAGAGTATCTGTTAATGGGGGTACATCCGAACCCTTTTCCCTTTCCCGAGGCACCCGGCAAGGCTGTCCCCTGTCACCTCTCCTATATGCCTTGGCCATGGAGCCCCTGGCTATAGCGGTTAGGAACGACCCGGAGATTAGGGGCATACGATGTGGTGAGTGTGAGTTTAAGCTCTCCCTGTTCGCAGACGACATATTGGGCTATCTGACCAGCATTCACAAATCCCTACCGAGGCTGTTTGATCTCATACACTTTTTCGGCTCCTTTTCGGGGCTGAGAATAAACGCATCCAAATCAAGCATTATGCCAATGGGCCCAGGGGAACAGGATATTGAGAACAAAACTGACATTCAAGGGGTTAGAATCGAGCGAGCATCCACAAGGTACCTGGGCGTCACCATCCCCAGAGATCTGTCACTCCTATACCAGTGGAATTTCCCTGGAATCCTCGCCCAGGTCAACAGCGATCTCAAAAGATGGGCCCCCCTCACGCTCTCCTGGCTTGGACGCATGGTCTCGGTTAAGATGAACATTCTACCTCGCCTTCTCTATCTCTTCTCAGCTCTCCCTGTCGTGATACCTGAAGCCTTTTTCGAGGTGCTCCAGTCCCACGTCCTCCACTTCATATGGAACGGCAAAAGGCCCAGGGTTAAAACTTCCACTCTGACCCTCCCAAAGTCCCATGGTGGCTTCGGACTCCCCGATTTTAGGCTCTATTATAAAGCAGCTCAGCTCAGGGTGATGTTGGAGCACATGCGGGACGACATGCGTACATTCTGGACGTATATCGAAGACACCCACGCACATCCGAGGAAGGTCAGGGACTATCTCTGGGCCCCTCCCAGGTCACTCCCCCCACAACTCAAAACACATCCTACCTTAGCAGTCCTCTGGTCACTGTGGAAACCCAGCAAAACTAATAACTTGATATCTACATGGCCTTCTCCTCTGTCATCCCTCTGGGGCCCGCCCATCGATCTGGACATGAGGGGCTTTCGGGACACCCAGGCCTGGTCTGACATGGGACTGGAAAGAGTCTCCCAGCTTACACGAGAGGAGGGCTTCATTGAATACGATAACTTGACTGATGCTCTGGTGGACAAGCCCCCCACGGTTTTTGAATTCCTGCGGCTGAAAGGGATACTTACCCAATCACGGTGGTCCGCTCAGCTTAGCCGCCCCTTCACCCCATTTGAACTAATCCTGGCCAAAAGTAAATCTCGCAAAGGTTCGCTATCTAAGTTTTATAGTGTGCTGATTCTAGCCAACCTAGAAGGCAGACAACCCTTCAAGCGCATATGGGAAGAGAGGTTGGGGATGCCAATAGAGGACCACACCTGGAGGGCGGTTTTCAAGTGCATTTTCACAGGCTCCCTTTACACAGCAGCTATGGAACATAACTTTAAAATCCTCCATTCATGGCATCGCCCCCCGGCGCTATTGTCTAGAATGTACCGGGATGTTTCCCCCCTCTGCCCCAGGGGATGCCATCAACGGGGAACCTGGTTTCATATGTGGTGGAGTTGCCCGTCCATACAGGTATACTGGACGGAGCTCCTCAGTTGGATCAAAGATATCGAGGGTTATGGTCCATCTTTGCACCCGCTGGAAATCCTACTGGGCTCCCCTATGCCAGAGTCGGAGGTGAATGCCTTCCCCAAGGTTATATGCGCCATGCTGCGGGCAGGGAGACTGGCGCTAGCGCAAAAATGGAAAAGTGTCCTGGCCCCCTCCAAAGAGGAATGGCTCTGCAAGCTCAGAGTGATATTCAGCTACGAAAAACTCTCGGCAATAGCAAATAATACTATGTCTGATTTTGTCCAGGAGTGGACGGCAGTACTGCTGCATGATGATTGTATCACTATGCGATTGTAGAGGGGCGATTGAACAAATGTTTAAACTAATGGATGCAATGCGCTGGTCCCCACGCCCCTCAGAGGGTTGATCTTGCCCTGACCTAATCACCACATGATTTTACCCCTCTGTTTCAAGGATCACTTTTCTTTATCAAAGCGCTATGCAAGTGTTCTTCCCTATGCTAAATATAGTTGCATTTTCCCTAAAGTTGGCGTAACAATTGTTTGGGGGGAGGGACTGGGAGGGCGGAAGGGGGGTTGGGAGTTAACCAGAAAATGTTTTTGACAATGTGATTTTTTCTTGCATTTATTGCGGGTGGAACAGGCCAATAGGCCCACCCTGTCGTGTATGTTGTCAATAAAAAGATTTAAAAAAAAAAGAAAATGATTGTGGCTTTAATGGGTAACCAGTGGGAATTCCTTCTGATTTTTGAGATATGGTCAGATTTTTTTTAGCCCCAAAGCTGCTCGTAATGCTTTGGTTTGCATTAGTTGTAATTTAGTCAAGTTAGTGTTAGTAATGCCTAGCATGAGAACATTGCAGTAATCTAGCTTGGATAGTGTAAGGGCCCTAGCCAATGTGATGCAGCTGTTGGGCGTGAGGAATTGGCAGCTTATGCAATCAATTTGGAAGTGTGGGAAGTGGCTGAAGATAGGGCATTCACATGTTTAATCATGGTAAGTTTGGCATCTAAGTACACGCCTATCATTTTTACCTGTTTGAGGACTGGAATAGAGGTTCCATCAATATTAATTGATGGATAATCAGTGTGCAGGGCGTTAATTTTCATAGAGCCCACGATGAGGATCAGTTTTCTCATCGTTGAGGCACAGGCTGTTGATAGCCATCCAGTTTTGGATTATTGCATAGATTTTATTAATGGTAATGGTATCCTGGTCATAATTCCCTGTGATTGGAATAAGGATCTGTGTGTCGTCAGCGAAGTTGGTGTAGATGACACCCATGGCATATAGCGACGCGAATAGTAGTTTTGCATAAGCATTGTAGAGGGTAGGCGACAGACATGGTCCTTGCGGTACTCCTATTGTTACTGGGACGGGGTCTGCAGCCTCCTTTCCAATGGATACTCTGGACGTGTGATCCGCGAGGAAGGATTTGACCTAGAGGGTAGCTTCATGTGAGAATTTAAAGACATTAGCTAGAGTGGCACATCATTTATCATGGTCCACTAGATCGAATGCGGCAGACAAATCTAGCAGCAGAAGGATGAAAAGTTTGCCTGCGTCTCTTATGGCGTCCATCTGGATTTTCAGATCTAGTAGCGCTGTTTCGGTATTGTGATTGTGCTGAAATCCAGATTGTCTAGCTCCTAGGAGCTGGTTTTGTTCGAAGTGGGATTGTATTTGTGTATAGGCTATTTTATCTATTATTTTCAGCAAGTGCAGGACCGTATTTATTGGCCAGTAGTTCGTAGGGACTGTTGAGTCTAGGGAAGTCTTTTTTAGAAGAGGGGTCACCCATGCTTCTTTTATGCTTGTTGGAACAGTGTTCATGTTAAACAAAGCATTAACAAAGTTGGTAATGATCGGAGTAAGTGTAGAGGCACAAGCTTTGACTAGATGGGCTGGGAAATTGTCCATTTTACAGTTGGAGACTTTTAGAATGGATATAGTCTCTAACCCTTGCTCTTCCGTTACTGGAGTGAAGTGGAAAAGGGTGTTTACATCATCATTGATTATGTCGATAGTTGGTGTCGGAGTGTTTTTATTAGCCAAAAGCTTTCTTTTAGTAGTGATTTTACTTTGTAGTAATTGTATTTTAGAAGCTAGCACATTTTGTATGGTGGTACACCATGCTTTGCTAGTATCAAACGGTGAGGAGGATGGAATGGGATTTTCCAATCCCCCAAGGATTGTGAAAAATTCTTTGAAATTAGAAGAGGCATTTCTGATGCACGTGTTGAGTGCATTAGCTTCATGAGTTATAATGGCTGCTTTATATGTTTTATTAGCTGCTAGAAATGCTTTGGCAGAATCAGCTGTGGGAGTTTTTTTATGGATGTGTTCTAGCAATCTTTTAGAATGCCTAAGTAGCACAAGTTCCTCATTGAACCAGAAGCTTGCGCGTTTGTCTGCACGTTGCATTTTGGTTGTAATTGACGCTAGTGAGTCTAAGGTAGTTGTGAGTCACTTGTGATAGTGGTCTGCAAGGCAGCTAGTGTTGTCACTCATGGTGGTGTTGGAAAAGAGGGTTTCTCTCAGGATGGTTGTGAGGCTGTCCACTGTGAGAGTCCGGAGGTTTCTTGTTTCATAAGTATTCACTAACGTGGATGTGGGATGGGATTTCTCCTTGCTAACTAAGGTAAAGTTGACCAAATGTGATCTGTCCAATCTAGCGGTATGATGGAATTGATTAAGATTTGGAGGTTTGAGGTGAGTATCCAATCTAATATTCTACCTTTGTTATGGGTAAGATCATTTACTAGTTGTGAGAAATTCATGTCTGTAAGGGCAACGTGCAATGCAGCAGCTTTGTGATCTTGCTTGTCATTGAATCCTAAGTTGATATCTCCAAGGATGATGAATTTGGTGTTCGGTTTGAGATAAGGAGTGAGGAGAAGTGGGAGATCTGAATACGGGTGGGTATTGTTGTTAGGTGATCTATAGATAACCAGGATATTGGTTGTTGTTTTTGGGATAGATGTGATTTTAGCAAGGAGAAGTTGGTATCCATCTATTGAATCAAGAGGGCAGGATCTCATTTGCACATTGGTTCTGGCTATTATGGCAACGCCACCTCCCTGTGCATTAGATCTATCTGTCCTAAGTATGTTGAATCCTAGTGGGATAGCCAGTGTTAGTAGGGGGCCTGAAGCTTGTTGAAGCCAGGTATCCGTAATAACTAATAGATCAAGTTGTTGATTGATGATGAGATCATGAATCTCAATGGCATGAGCTCCGAGTGAGCGTGTATTAAGGAGAGCGCCCTTGAAATAGCGGGGGGCTCTAGGAGAAGAGGGGAGGCTGTAGTGCAGGGCTGAACTGTCTTGGGCGTAGTGTGTTGTTTGGCTTCAAAGTGAGGTGGGGTTTTATGCTGTTGTAGCTCTGGAATTGGGTTGGATTTGTACAGATTTTGCAAATGTGTGTGCTGGATGGCCAGTGAATATTTATTTAAATGGACGTGTGCGGTACGGGACCTTAATCTATTCAGCCTAGTGTTTCCCTGAACGGGGTGCGTGGTATTAGGGTTGTTTATGGTAGGTGTTAAGCTAGGCAATGCGACTGGGGTATCCAAAATAGTGGGGGAATAGCTTGAGGTAGTCTTGGGGATGGTTGTGGACTACACTAGGTTAGATAGTGGTGGTGCTCTGATTGTTTATTCGGTCGGGTGAGGACAAGCAGGGGGGGTGGTGGGTAGGAAAGGAGTTGGACATGGGATGGGGTGGTGTCGGTGGCAGCCCATTCTAACAAGGCCATTTTCCAGTGGGATGAAGGCACCTCCTGTGCACGATAGTGAGTCCTGTATGATGCAAAATGGGTACATTATGACCTAACATATCAGCGTACTGGAAGGAGCAGGTCTGTATTATAGCCAATACCACACAGCAGATAGGCGAGGCAGTTAGTGGTAAAACTAGCCTTGAGTGATGTGGGTCACTGTGTTACTGTTTTCTTTGCTGATCCTGATCGTGGACGGGACTGGCTCTGTAATCGGTCAGGGACAACAGAGTTGAATTAAGTCTAGTACAAATGGGGGGAGGTGGTAGCATATATCAATGGATGGTCTCGTTTAGAGTTGGGTGAGTCAGATGCGGTTACACGATAGGAATTAGGATCAAATAAGGTGACAATAATACAGTGTATATAGACAATTTGTGTCACAGTCCTGAATGCAGTTCTGATAGTCAAAGATCAGCAATTTTGGTCATTGGAGACGGCCTTCAGTAATTACTAAACTTGGGTACATACATAGCTGTGCATAGGTGGAGTTACCATACCGTGTCTGGACCTAGTCATAATCATAGTCATTAAACATGAAAAAAAGCTTGTAGGTGTGGCTAAAAAGGCAAAAATTGTAATTTGCTAGAAAACTTTTCGAACAACCATTGGTTACTCTGTGGTTTATCGTGCCATCTCATGGTGTAAAAGTGGCTATAGGCTAGGGTACCAATCACTTAGAGCAGGCATACATGTTGAATGCAGTCAGAACCTTATGGAAGTAATTATTAGCGTTGTAATCTAAACAGTACAGAACTAATCAAACAATAAGTGACAGTAGGCTACTTAAATAATACAAATGAGTAGGGGGTCATTATGCAATACAGATACAGGCAGGTTGCATATCATTTAGTAAAAGGTGAGGCAGGTAGTACAGTGCCATATCACTCTGATCAGGTCAGAAGTGTGGCAAGATATGAGCTCAACGGTGCCAGGAACAAACGTGACAGAAACAGTTGCAATATCAGTAGCAGGGTCGCCAACGACTGGTAGGTAGGTTACGGAGTATACAGCACTCTGTGAGCGCTAATGCCGTGTGTAGTATGAGTCACTAGAAGAGCGGCTGTAGGGTATGCAGTGCGGTTGTTACGTCTGGATAGGGCATTGAGTTTGCAAGTATCAGCGATTTGCTAGTAGATACTATTGATGATGGCAACAATGGGATCGGCTTACCGTTGTGGGTGACTGTGGTTGTGGAGACTTGGAGTACAGCGTGTCTGGCCCCTCAGCACTGTTTTGGCCTGGACAGGTGCAAACAGGAAACTCACCTTCTGTTGTAAGCCTTAGGTGTGAGGCCCGGGTACCGCCATCCGGTGACGGTGTTCCTCATTAATGCACGATCCAGCCAAACACGTGGCTGCACACGTTGCTTAGCAATGTTGAAAAAATGCGTGTACCTCCATTTTGATTTGAATGCCTTGTGTATGCCAGACGCACTTAGGCAATGCAATGGGGTGGGCAAGTAGGTATACAGCATAAAACGCCCAACTCGATGTAGTTGGTTAGTAACAATGAGCTTACCCCCAAGGAGCGGGATAAATGAGCGGAGTGGGAAGGACTTCAAATGTGTCATGCTTTGTCCGAAGCAGAACCTGGATCTGCAAGGAGGGCTCCTGCCCTACCAAGCTTGTAGCTGATGCTGCAGGTCGTCAAATGGTGGCCCAGACAGGAAACTCGCCTTGTGTTGTAGGCCTTAGGTGTGAGGCCCGTCTACCGCCATCCCGTAACGGTGTTCCTCCTTAATGCAGGATCCAGCCAATCCGTGGCTGCACACGTTGCTTAGCAACATTGAAACAATGTGGGTGCCTCCATTTTGATTCGAATGCCTTGTGTGTTGCCAGCTTCAGCGGAGGCTGTGGACGCACTTAGGCAATGCAATGGGGTGGGCAAGTAGGTATAAAGCATAAAAAGCCCAACTCAATGTAGTTGGCTAGTAACAATGAGCTTACCCCAAGGAGCAGGATAAATGTGCAGAGCGGGAAGGACTTCAAAGGTGTTGTGCTTCGTCCGAAGCCAACGCCGGAGCTTCAAGGAGAGCTCCTGCCCTACCAAGCTTGTAGCTGATGTGCCGAGGAAGTATCAGCCAATTACTAATGTCCCTTTTCTACTCAAGATTCTGGATATAATAGCCCAACAACAAATAGAAGAATTCCTATGTCAATTCCACATCTTAGGACATAAACAATTCTGCTTCCGCCGTGCCCATAGTAGAGTCTTCCCTCTTAGACCTTAAATCAAACATCTAGAACATCTTTGATAAGGGTGGCACAGCTCTGATGATTCTGCTAGATCGGTCTGCAGTGTTTGATCTTGTTGATCACACCATCCTCGTGGATAGACTGTGTAGCACAGCGCATTTCTCAGCGGAAGCGGCACAATGGGTACACTCATTCTTATCTGAGCGCAAGGCCAGAGTTTTCATCCAAGACGTTTGTGAGAGGAGTTTCTCGTTTCCTGTGGGGTGCCCCAGGGTTCCTGCGTGTCTCCTATTCTATTTAATATCTTTAAGCGCCCTTTATTTGACCAATTGGATGCTGCGGGCATAGTTTATACAAACTATGCTGATGATGCACAGTGCCTTGTGTCACTGTCTGGTGATTACAATGCTGACTCCTCTTCCCTTAATAGCACTTACAGACTGATCCAAACGTGGACGCTGACGAACAAGCTAGCATTAAACGACTCCAAGACAACTTATGGTGGTCCGTGCGGGGCCCCAAATTAGGACACTATTAGGACACTAGGGCAAGAATATGAGCAATTTGATGTTGCTAGCAGTCCGATTAAAACGCAACCCAAAGTAAAAACGTTCGGTGTTAACCTTGATAGGAACCGGACAATGAGGGCTCTGGCGAATAGCGTGGTGGCAGGCACCTCATAGCACTTTATGTTGCTCGCACAGGTACGACCGTTCCTGAAGGTCAACAACTGTGCTATGGTGGCTCGTGTCATCATAGGATCAAGGATCAAGACTCGACTATTGTGCCAGTCTCCTGCTAGGCATCATCAGTGGGGATCTATCTCGGCTCCAGATTATACAGAAAAATGCAGTGCACATAGTTGAAGGTCTTCTTAGAGCAGAACATGTGTCCGCTGCTCACAGAGCCCTACACTGGCTCCTTGTGAGCAAGCGCATTCTGTTTCGGGTCCATTGCATCTCCCATCGCTGCATCTGTGGGCAAGGTCCCAAATATCTGGCTAAACATCTCTCTTGACTTGGCTTCCGGCCCGTAGAGCTCTCCGGTCTAAAAACACTTGCCTGCTGGTCACCCCACGTGCTAAATTGTCCTGTGTTGCTCGGGGATCTTTTCCACATGTAGAACCGGTACTGTGCAATAACCTTCCTCCTGATTTGCGAGCCTGCACATATTTTTCAGAATTGAAAAGGAAATTGAAAACCAGGTTGTTCTGCTGACCTACTTCATATGACCCGATTTCCATGGTGTCTGTTTGGCTCCACTTATTGGTGTGTTTGTCAGGTTCTAGCTCTCCTATGCCTCTGGGCTTTCGTATCGTGTTATATAAATAAATTAAATACATTTAAATGTTCACCACAGTCCCGGCGGTCAGGCGGAAATGTTGTGCACATTTGCTAGGGCAGCCAAAAAGCACTGTGGAACTTCAAGCACATAGGTAGAGAGGCCCAGGATTACACTATGGTGTGCATTTAAAGACATTGAGCCAGTATTTGAGAAAAATTAAACCGATTTTCCTCCTATACATAGAACAATGTTAAGAATAATTTGTCATCACTATACAGAAGTAACAGGGGAAACCAGGGGAATCTGATTACTATGACCTGGCCTGGATAGAACACAGAAAAAGCTCAACATAGAAGGTCAGAGTAAAGTTGTGTTTATGTGGTGAGTACCAAAGTAGTCTACTCCATAGAGTGAAACAAATAGCTCAGCAACACAACAATGATATAAACGTGTCTAATCATGAAACATTCACTGGGTTGAAATAATTTAATTCAATCCATCGACACAAAATCTCAATTCAATATTATTTATTAATATATTTAGAATTTGTAAAAAATACACAATATCATGAATGTTAATATCAATCAATTTATGCACCAGTCCACTCGATTCATCTATGGGCTGGTACAATATAACATTTCCATCTAAAACCACAACCGACCCCACTACAACCATACCTCACTCACACTCAAACCATTCATCAAAACATAAAACTATAACAAATATTTCATAGTCATCAAACCTATCATGCTAAAATACAACATTACAAATTTTGTCCATTGTAAATATGGACTCTATATTGTCACTGCTGAGTCAATCTTTTCTAATACACATTGTACTGACTCAAGCTAGTTGACCTTAAAACTTGACCTTAAAACTGTTTATAATTAACAGTGTGTTTGTCAGGTTCTAGCTCTCCTATGCCTCTGGGCTTTCGTATCGTGTTATATAAATAAATTAAATACATTTAAATGTTCACCACAGTCCCGGCGGTCAGGCGGAAATGTTGTGCACATTTGCTAGGGCAGCCAAAAAGCACTGTGGAACTTCAAGCACATAGGTAGAGAGGCCCAGGATTACACTATGGTGTGCATTTAAAGACATTGAGCCAGTATTTGAGAAAAATTAAACCGATTTTCCTCCTATACATAGAACAATGTTAAGAATAATTTGTCCCCATCAAGTGGTCAGTGGAGAAGGGGCCAATCAAGAGACCCAGTAAAGGCTGCCAAAGGGAAAGAGCAATCCCGTGCTTGCTTGCAGAAACACCCACCAAAGAGGGTGTATAAGAAGGGCTGGAGTGGGGCCGCAAGGTGCGCAAGGTGGAAGCAGAAATGGTACTCAACACTCCCTGGAGGTACAGGGAGACCACTACATGGGATGAGGTAGTGTGCATGCTGAGTAGTATCTGGCAGAAGCTTTGCCAGATACAAGCAGAGAAAGGTACCCAAGGATAAGTAGTGGGACAAAAGTTAAACCTCCAGAAAGGTTCAACGCTTGAATCCTGCGAGAGCCTAGAAAGCCCTGAGGCTGGGCCCTTTTTAGGCAAGCCTGAACCCAGTAAGGAAGGACCCCCAGCAGGAGGGTAAGCATATTATCCATCTGACAAGCACCCTGACAAAGGGGGAGTGAGTGAGTACCCTGCCTTTGGAGAAAATCGAGCGTAGAGAAGCCAAAAGACTCTGGACATGTCTATAGAAGCAAGAGACCATGGAAATGTCTACAAAAGCCAAGAGAATGTCGAGAGGTCCAGAGCAGCCGAGGGACTCAGAATAATGAGTATTTCCTGGAGGGGATTTCCCAGGCAAGCAGTTTCTGCATTTGTTTGTAGACAAGGACTGGACTTTGAACATTTCTGTTCACAAGCCCAGGGTTAGCCACAAGACTAAAGGACTCCTTAAGAGTATGTTTGAACTTGTGTATTGATGACAAACGTTGGAACTTTGTTTTGATAGACTAGGGAGTACCACAGGACAGAGTCTGGTTAAGATTAGGTTTAAGACATTAATGTTTGTTTGATTTGGCTTCCCAAGGTGCTGGGAGGAAGCCGCAGAATGGCAATTTGTTGGGCCCATCAATGACAAGTTTTTGGCAGACAAAGGACCGGACAAATAATATTTAAAAGGCACCCAGGTTAAAAGAAGAATAAATAAAGAAAGTGAAATCATGATTAAAACTATAGAAGTCCAAATGGCCAATCGAGAGAGAGATACAAACAGAAGGTTTCCAGTGGAAAACTCTTAATTGAAGAGCTAATTATTTCTACAAACATATAACTGTAACATTCATGATGCGATTCTATGTTTGTTATTTACCTGCAACAAAACAAATATTAAAAAGTTGCCAACTTATTTAGGCTACGAAGAAACAATTTTAATTTCATGAAAAATAGATGTATTTATTTGTATAGCATCAAGTTTCTGACTTAGGGTGAGTGTCTTCACTGTGCTTTTTTGAGTTTGAGGCAGTTTTGTCCTCATTATAAGTTTGGCGGTGCCGTAAAAAAGTGGTGGTAATTCCATGACCGCCACATTTTCTGCACTGCCAAACTACAAATTTGCCGCTGGTGGTTACCTGATTTAACTCCAGCCAAGAGCTGGAGATAATTCTGGCCCCCACTGGCAAAAAACAGTCAGCATTTCCAGCACCGGTATTACCGGTGCCAGTAATACCGGCAATTCCCCCCATGTAGTCCAATGGGACTCCATGGAATGGGGAATTGCCACAGTTGCTGGCACCTGTAGTATCACGGAAATTCAGGGCTATGAGGCGGCAGTAACAGTAGGTCCATTTACCGGTATCCCGCCGGAATTACTGGAGGGATTCCGGCAAACCCATAATTACTAATTTTAACCTCCTTTTACTTTCACTTTTAATTTTATCTCGGGGTCTATTCGAATGTTTGATCCTCACGAAGGCGGTCTACTAACCATCACCGCCAAAACGTACTGTGTATGTGATATTTTTCAGTCCAGCATGCACGAGACATGTCAACCCTATTGGATGCACACTTTGATTCTAGTGATTTGCTCACAGATGGATTCTGCACCTACATTGATTTCGGTTTAGCCCCAAGATTTATACATAGATGGGCTAGGTCCAATTCGGATTCGAGGTAATATTTAGATAAGTTGAACTGTGTTAGTTAGTTAGTTACTGACAGCCTCATGTACGTTAGTTGATTTAGCCAGAGCCTTATATGAAGTTCAACACTTGGTCAAATAGGCATCTTGTATGATATTGATTGAGCCCCCTGTTTGCACGGATGGTTCATCTCACCCCGATTCAGGGTGATGATTCGATTAGTTGAACTGTGTTAGATGAACGAATACTCATTGTGGACATTATTTAGTCTCATCATTTTATACTCTTGTGTGATTTGGTTCATTTTTATCATCACATTCTTGTTAGACTTGTATCTAGAAATGCTAGGAAGGTTTTTAGTTTTTTCTTTGTCTGTGTGGTGTCTTGTTCAATTTATGTTTTAAATGATATACAAATAAATTAATCAATTTTTTGGTATCGTAAGTACTCTTCAGAGTAAAGGAGAATGAAACAGGAATGCACTGATTGCTTTCCATTAATGCTCACTAAACTAAACCTCACTCTTCTTCATTAGAATCTGTGCGTCCTTGCTTCATATGCGATCTTTCGTTGATGAAAGCAGTTTACATACACTATCAGAAAGTTCCAAGTGAGGGATTGGGTATACGTATGCAGAAGACAAAAGGAGGGTGTCATTTTTAATGGCATCTTTTGTTGACAGTAGCTGTACTTGAACTCACCCTAATCTTCTAAGGACTGAGTTGATGTCTAAACATATTATTGCTATACTTATTGCTAAACGTTTCTCTAGCTCAGTCAGGAGACAGTAATTAGTTGCCTGAGAGACCGGAATGTCCAGCTAATTTACGGTAAGAGCGTGCCTATATCAGTCATGTCAATTGATTGTATGGGTTCGGCCAGGTCCCTGTCTCCGTTTTTGAAAGCAGAAACAAAGTACAAATACTTTTGTAACAAGCCCTTAAAATGGACTAAGGATTTTACCATGGATAGGCATGATTTAACATCATCAAAGGTGTTATTACTGGCTAAGTGGTTACACTGTTGAATCTTTGCCTCTAATTAGGAGGTACTGATTTGTCTCTTGCTTTATTGAGACAGGTTGCAAGGTAAGTACTGAGAGTTGGGGTTGGGGGCAACATGATATCATATTACTGTGGATGAAGTGAGAGATACATAGTCTGGTATGATAATCAAACTAGATAGTGATTTAAGAGTGATATGTTCTGTATGGTCTGAGTATGTGTCTCAGCCCCTACACCCGTTAGAGACTGGATATATGATTTTCTCCTCTCTCGAAGCACCTACTACAACCTGCACCATTTTTCTGTCCTCAAGGTATACACAATGGATCATAAAAATGCTGTCTTTTGAATCAACTCTGCACCAAGACCCCATGGGTAACTCTGTATTTGTTGTACCCACCTATAGATTCTTGCGAAGTAGGGCCTGACTTTAAAGCACATTTGGATTGTGTCCTCCCTCGTATTCCTCATTTTATGATATCTTTGTTTCCAGCTTCAGCTGCTTCGGGAAAAATGGTCTCTCGGCAGAGAGTTCTCTGCATCGAGACAGTCGACTCGATGTCCCTCAAGGGAGTCTATCTCGGCTGACGCCATTGTCGAGTACATATACCATGCACAGCGCCCGTTTGCTTCAGTTATTTTTTTCCGCGAATGCGATTTCTTCGAGAATTACGGCACACATCAGTTTTCTACGAAAACATTTCTATAATGGCCTCAGCTCCGAATACTCAGAAGACGGGCTTGAAAAAGGGCCTAAAATGCGGTGCCAAAATGTCCAGCATGAAACCGCTGACTGGCGATCCTGTCAGTCGATGACAGACAAGGCCTTAAAAGAGCACAATGCCAAACTATCAGTGGGTAGGATTGTCGCCAAATCCCCGTCAACTCCTTCGAAATTTGGGTCATCCCACTTGTCGAGAGATTCTCCTCCTCATAAAAAAAGATCAAAAAAACGATCCCACTCGAAGAGAAGACACTCCTAGTTGTTATCAAAAAAATCGAACAGAGAAGACATAGATCACCCACTTCTTCCTCTTCTTCTTTCTCAGATGAAAGGAGCGTAGTCTATCTGACTAAATCCTTCTCCAAACATGAGTATCTTAAGGAAGAAAATGGTTAAAATCTTCAAGGAACAGGCCTCGTCCTCCACGAAAGATAAGAAAAGTGGACATGCTACAATCGATGACAAGCATAAGGCCAAGGCAAACCCCTGCGCGCCCTCGAGCCTCAAGTCTTTGAGTATTCGACGAGATGAAAAAATGTTGAAGAAGGCTTCGATTCGTGAGCTGAGTCCCTCAAAGCTCCATTGCAAGGTCAAATCGTCGATTCCATCGCCAGAACTGACATCGACACCATTGATGCCGATACAAAAACATTGACGCCGACTGTACATTCCTCGATGCCTTTGCCTCAAAAAAGTCAGGAAAAGGTTTTTAAACCTCTACCAAAAAAGAATTTCTTTGGGTCCTTGACATCAATATATGAGGGCTATGAAACATCAGATGAAACCCCTCCATGTGTGCTTCAATTGGATACCCCTAGTATTCATACGAAAACTAATGTCACTGAATGTTTCATTTCATAAGAGGCCAGGGTTAGGGAGCTATATAACACCCTACAGGCAGCTAGTGGGGTAGACACCTCCCCAAAGCTAGATTTTGGGAAACCTAACCCGGCTGATCATGTGGATGCCTCATACAGAAGCCTAATGTCCAGAGTGGTAGAATTCCTATGATGGAGTAGACAGCTCCTTCATCTGAGCAAGACGACCTTACAGACATATTAGGCAAAGGTCCTCAATATGACCCCATACTACCATTTCATGTGGCACTCCAAAGAAGTGTTGCAGCAAACTGGGATGCTCCAGAGTCCAGCCCTGCAGTAAATAAAAATAGCACAAAAAAATACAGGCCCTCCATTAGCTACCCTGGCTAATTGTCAATACATCCGACTCCGGAAAGTCTAGTGGTACAAGCAGCTACAGCTGCCTCTAAGCAGGCTGTGTACCCAACCATACCTCCTGATAGCAATGATAAGCGCGTTGATTCATGGGCAAAGAAAGTATTTTCGGCTAGCAGCATGGCTTTAAAATCAGCTAATTCTACATGTGCCCTTGCAAAGGTCAGATTCACCCTGTGGGACTACATAGTGATGGCAGCTGATCACCGCCCTGAAGGTGACGAAAGAGATGGCTTCATGAACCTGATAAGGGATGGCAAGGAGGCCATATGTAAGTCTCTGCAATCAGGTCTGGACACTGCTGAAAGCATCAGAAAGCATCAGAAGGGCCATGGTGGCAAGCACTGTCATACGCAGATTTGCGTGATTGAGGAAGTCAGGATTTGCACCTGATGTACAATCCAGACTCCTTAACATGCTCTTTGATGGCTCCCATTTATTTGGTAATAAGGCTGACGAAAGCCTTGAAAAGCTGCATACCTCAAAGGCGGCAGCCAAGTTCTTAGGTACCACGATAAGGCAGCCACAGCCTTTTCACCCCGGCGGATCATCTTGGAGGGGTGGGTCTTTTCGCGACAAAGAAGATTCTCTTGTGGTGGACGAGGTGCAATGCCCACGCAAGCAGCTGGGTCCTTACCACCAGCCGCTGCTTCAGCTGCCTGAAAACCACTCTGGGGTCTTGACTCACAACACCATGGTGGGAGGCAGACTGTCACAGCATCTGAAAGAATGGCATGGTATTACTTTGGATGCATTGGCACTAGAAACAGTAGCCCAGGGTTACTGCCTCCCCTTTATACAGAGACCTTGGGATCATCCACCAGGAAGCCATTTGCTAAATGTTCCAGATCCGTTCCTGTTGCAGGAAATTTTGACCCTGCTAGAGAAAGGTGCTATAGAACCAGTACCTGTGATGGAAAGGAACAGAGGATGGTATTCACCTTATTTCCTAATCCCCAAGAAGGCAGGAGGACAGTGACCTATTTTGGACTTCAGATACTTGAAGAAGTTCCTCAGGAAGGACAAATTCAAGATGATTACACTTTCTCAGATCCTTCAGGCCCTCCAGCTCCAGGATTGGATGGTATCATTGAACCTTCAGGATGCTTACTTTCATGTGCCAATCCATCACAAGCACAGGCAGTACCTGAGGTTCACCGTTGGCGGTTCTCACTATCAGTTTCGAGTTCTGCCATTCGGGCTGACCTCCGCCCAAGAGTTTTCACCAAGTTGATGGCGGTGGTGGCAGCAAGTCTCAGGAGAGGGGGATTCGTGTCTACCCCTACCTGGAAGATTGGCTGATTAGGGCACGTTCACCCGAATAGGCCCAGGAACATCTCATTATCACCTGCCACTCCCTCCACAGACTGGGCTTCTCCCTCAATTACAAGAAGTCCCACATACCATCTCAGAGACACCAGTTCATTGGAGTGGTCCTGGATGCATCCTTGGGAAAAGCCCAACACATTTTGCAGATGGTCACCAAGTTTCAGAGTGTCCAGCGTCTTCTGTCATGAATAAAGCTTCAGGCTCAGGATTTGTGGCCCCCTTTGTTGTTTGCAAGAGAAGCCGTGCTCCGACAGGTTCTGACCCTTTAAGACGAGGATTACCAGGCGCATGGAAGTTGGCTTGGCAACGCTGGCGTCCTGTCATTTCTTCATTTCCCGTCTCCGGCGTGCTGCTAGCGTGTTCACGTGATCACTATGCGCTCACGTGATTGTTTAAATAGCGCATCCGGGAATCACTCGGTGCTTCTGAACTTCCTGGTTTCCAGTGGCGTTACATTGTATCATTGAATCTTGTGTACCTTCACTCCCTTTCCCCGCCCATCTTGGAACTGCCTTCCTGTGTATCGGATTTCGGACTGTCCCTGGATATTGCCTGTCTCCTGCCTCCTTGGAGTTTGAACTTTGTTTGATCTATTCATTGTACTGCTCTGACCTCGGAACGTCCACGGATTTCGAACTAGCCTACGTTTGTTTGCCTTCTAGATTGCTACGGACTGCCTTTGAACTGCCTTGGTTTACGGATACTTAGGATTTTGGTTCTGGATCTTCCTTTTGGATTTGAAACTTTGTGTGTACTTTGAACTTAAGACTGCCAGTGAGTCCTGCTTAGGCGTCCTCGTTCCGTCGGGGTAGTTTCTGTTTGGATTCTTTGCATTCCTCTACGGACCCTCGAATCATCATTGCCTCAACTGCTCCAGTACAACTTCCTTCACGGTAAGGGTGTCTTTTGAGTTTCCCTTTTTGTAATCATTAGCCTGTCAATTCCAGTAGCTAGCATTTATTGTTTCATTTTCTTATCCACAGGGGTAAACTGGTAGATTGGCTGGTTCATTTCTTTGGGTTTGACAGTGTTTAACTCAAAGGTCAGTGTTCCGTTATTCTTTGTTCACACTGTATTACTGTTACGGATTGTGGATAACTTACGTCACTTTCCTTACAGTCGCTTCCAGTCTACCTATACTCCTGTGTCGGCGCACCTTATCCTGAGTACTGCAGCCATCCTGGTCTTCGTTTGGCATCCTATCTTTTGGCTACTAGATCGCACTGGTTGTTCACTTTCAGCCAGCGGGGTATAATAGTCAGAAGAATTCTTCGGCTACACTACGAGGGCAATATTCCCCTGACAGATTCAGAAGCCATTAATAATGAATGTCAACGATTCCTTGACAGCTATTCTCCAGCTTGTGGCTGAATTACGTACTAAACTACACTTGAACTCTGGTAACTGAGTCATACATGCCCGATCTCTTTAATCAATGTTTAGCTTTGTAAAAATCATGTACTTTTGATTATGCACAAGTAAATAAAAAAAATAAAAAATAAAAAAAAATTACGTACTAATATGCCCACTCCGCCACTGAAAGGCATATTGATCAGCTTCAAGCTGGTTTACAACCCGGTGGTGCTTTGATACCCCCTCCTGCAGTGCCCTCGGGTTCCGGTTTGTCTCAGCCGCAGCAGGAGGCGGGCCCGATGTATATGACGGCCCAATTTCCATTGGCTCCACCGGAGCGGTTTATGGGGGATCCTAAATCTTATAGGACTTTCCTAAACCAGTGTAGGTTGCATTTTCTTTGTAGGCCTGCTTCATTTCCGGACTCCACAACAAAAGCGGCCTTTTTGTTGTCACACTTGGGTGGTACTGCAGCAGCTTGGGCTAATCCCTTGCTTGAGGAAGGGAGTCATTTGTTATACAATTGTGACGCATTAATAGAGGCAATGAGTCATATATTTGACACGCGGTATGCCACACAGGCTACCGATTTGGAATTGCTTGGATTACAACAAGGGAATACACCCCTCCTGACTTATGTAGCTAAGTTTAACCAGCTTATAGCAGAAACTGGTTGGCCAGAGGACAAGAAAGCCTCCCTGTTTTATAAGGGACTTTCCGATCCCCTAAAGGACACGCTAGCTACTGTCCGAGTGATACCTACGGCCTTTCCTGAGTTATTGGACCTTGTCTTACAGGTTGACTCCCGACAGGCAGAAAGGAGAGGGGCGAAGAGACTAGCCCAACCCACCTCTTCCTCTGTTCATGTCTCTGCTCCCAGTACGGTAGAACCTATGCAGATTGGAGCCGTTCGGGGGCCAATATCACCTGAGACAAGGGAACACCGGAGAAAGAATGGACTCTGTTTCTACTGTGGGGCTTCTGATCACTTGCTCCGCTCATGCCCCAAGAAATCCAACAAGAAACAGGGAAACGTGAAAGCCCGACAATAATTGGAGTCCAGTTGTCGAGTGGTGTTTCTCGAGACTCCAACGGTCAGGTTCACTATGGTGTGTCGGTGTCTCTTTCCGCTGAGGACGGTGAGGAATGGTTAGTTACGGTGGTTCTGGATTCCGGGGCGACAGGTAACTATGTGGATGATGCGCTGGCTAGAAGACTGGGGTTACCAGTTGTCCTGAAATCATGTCCGGAGATTGTGAAGGCGGTCGATGGTTCATCCCTATTGTCTGGCATGGTAACGGAAAGCACTGCCATCTTGATTATGAAGACGGAAGACGGGCATACCGAAACTATCACATTCGACCTGATACCCGCCCCCCAGTTCGGGTTTATCCTTGGCCTTCCCTGGTTACAGTTGCATAACCCAGTGGTGGATTGGCAGTCTGGGTTGGTGTGCTTTCCTTCAGAATTCTTTGCTAAGAACTGCCTAGTGATAAATCAGGAGTCCGTAACAATAAGTTGTGCGCTTTTGGACACAGCTTCTGTCGTAGGTGTGGTAGGTAAAACACAGCTTCCTGACGAATATGTGGACTACCAGGATGTCTTTGATGAAGGGGGTGCTGATGTTTTGCCACCACACAGACCATATGACTGCCCTATTGAGTTAATTCCGGGGGCTAAAATCCCCTCCAGGGGCGCATATATTCATTGACTCCTAAGGAAGATCAGGTTTTGAAGTCCTACATTAACAGATCTCTAGCATCTGGTTTCATATGCCCCTCACGATCCCCGGCGGCCTCCCCCTTGTTCTTTGTGCCCAAGCGGGAGGGAGATCTCCGCCCGTGTATTGATTATCGCGCTTTGAATTCCATCACTATTAGGAATCAGTACGCCATTCCGCTGATTTCTGTTTTGCTGGATGAACTAGGTTCAGCTAAGATTTTCACCAAACTTGATCTAAGAGGGGCCTATAATTTGGTGAGAATATGTGAGGGGGATGAGTGGAAAACCGCCTTCAAGACCAAGTATGGTCTCTTTGAATATAGGGTCATGCCCTTTGGCCTTTGCAATGCCCCAGCCACATTTCAGTACTTTGTTAATGAAATATTCCACGATATGATGGATCGATACTTGATTGTGTATCTTGATGATATCCTGATCTATTCACCGTCTTATTCTACGCATGTTGACCATGTTTTGGCTGTACTGCAACGACTTCGGGAAAACCACCTTTATGCTAAATTGGAGAAGTGTGTTTTCCACGTAAACGAGGTGGAGTTCCTAGGCTACAACATCACCAATAAGGGGGTGGAAATGAGCCGAGCTAAAGTAGCCGCGGTGTTGGATTGGCCAACACCTGTTAACTTAAAGACCTTGGCCCTCATTAGGACCCTGGCGGTAAGGGGTTTACGCCAGCGTTAGCTGCGCCAACCCCTTACCGCCAATTCCGAGTTCCCAGAGCGCCATGGTCATTTTTCCGCCCGCTTTTTGCGGGCGTAAAAATCCATGGCGCTATGGGACCTTGGTGTTAATTACGCCACCGAATTTTACGGTGGCGTAATTAACGCCTTCCCCACTCCCATTGAGCCCTATGGGAAGGGTAAATGGGTCAATGGGGACTTACCGCCCCGCCGACCTCGGAATGGGGCGGTAAGTCCACCATCCGCCATGGCGTAAACGGACTTTACGCCATGGCGGAAAAGTCCGTCGATGGCGGAAAAAATCCGCCAGGGTCGTAATGAGGGCCCTTGTAATCGTTCCTTGGATTTGCCAATTTTTATCGGCGTTTCGTCCAGGACTTCTCTGCAATTGTCAGCCCTCTTACTGCTCTCACCAGTTTGAAGCGCTCATTTCTTTGGAATGAGGAGGCACAGAACGCCTTTGAGGCTTTGAAGACTGCTTTCACGACCGCCCCTGTACTCCAACTTCCGGGTCCGACCTCACCGTTTGTGGTTGAAGCTGATGCTTCTGAGGTGGCGATTGGGGCTGTATTATCCCAGTATTGTTCAGACTCTAGTGGTCTACATCCTGTGGCTTATCATTCCAGGAAGCTCACCTCTTATGAGCGTAATTACACTATAACAGAGAGAGAGCTGTTGGCGGTCAGAGAAGCCTTTTTGGTTTGGCGGCACCATCTATTAGGCACTTCAGAGCCGGTCCAGGTCTTTACGGATCATAGAAACCTCCTGGCTCTCCAGTCAGTGAAATGCATTACCGCACGTCATGCTCGATGGCATGAGTTATTTTCGGCATTTAACTTTACCATCACTTACCGCTCTGGTTCCCAGAATTCTAAGGCGGATGCCCTTTCCCGCCTGCACGGTCCCTCTGGTCCCGGTAGTCTTGATGGGGTCCCGATTTTGCCCACTCAGGTGGTGTGTGGATGTACCTTGCAGCCATCTTTGAGGGAAACTCTGAAGAACTGGGTTAAGGACTCGCCTTCTGAAATAAACACGCTGGGACTCGAAATAGTGCATTCAATACCCTATAAACTGGGAAAGATCTGCTTACCTGATTCATCCACCCAGAATATCGCTATGCAATGGTGCCACGATTCGTCTTTGGCTGCCCATCCGGGTGTTAGAAAGACTCTGGATCTCTTAAAGAGGTGGTGCTGGTGGCCTTCTGTAGATAAGGATGTGGCCTCATATTTGGCAACATGTGCGGTGTGTGCTCAGTGTAAACAGACTTCGGGTAAGCCCATCGGCCTATTACAACCAATGCCCATCCCTGATCATCCTTGGGCAGCTATCTCGATGGACTTTGTTGTAGAGTTACCGCGGGTGGATGGTTTTGACACTATTTGGGTGGTCATAGACTACTTCACTAAATATGCTCTGTTTGTACCATGTCGTGGCATTCCTAGTGCTCCTGCGTTAGCCGACCTGTTTTTGAAACACGTGTTCAGGTTATTCGGCTTACCTTCTGTTGTGGTCACTGATCTTGGCTCACAATTTACATCTCGTTTCTGGAGGGCTTTGACTTCTTCGCTCGGGATTGATGGGAGGTATTCCAGTGCCTACCACCCTCAGACGGATGGGCCGACCGAGCGACTAAATGCCACCAGGGAGCAATACCTCCGTTGTCTGACCTGCCTCTCCCAGGATACCTGGGTCTCTATGTTGGCTTTTGCTGAATTCGCCTACAACAATTCATTACATTCCACTACCCAAGTGTCTCCGTTCTACGCATTGTATGGCCAGCATCCCCGTTCTTTGCCACTATCTCCAGAGATACCAGTGCGTAACCCGGCCGCAGAGGCCTGCATTAGAGACCTGTCAGAGATCCGAGCACATGTGCAGAAACATCTACAAGAGGCGCGCCTGCGCACCAAGGCCTTTGCTGATGCTAAGCGCACGCCTGCTCCGGTTTACCGTCCTGGTATGCGGGAGTGGCTATCGACCCGGAATCTGCGTCTTCCTGGACGGAAGCCCTTGTTGCCGCGGTTTGTGGGGCCATATGTAGTGCAACAGGTTATTAATGCTGCGGCCGTCCGCTTGACCCTTCCGGCCGCTTGGAAAATACACCCTGTGTTCCACGTTTCGTTGCTGAAACCTTGTCATCCGGATGCCCGGCTGCCCTCTCGGCCATTACCCGTTCGGGTTCGGGGCACGGATGAGTATGAGGTTAGTAAAGTGTTGGACACCAAGGTCCGTGGTGGTAGGCGGTTCTACCTCATAGACTGGAAGGGATATGGTACGGAAGACCGCACTTGGGAACCCGCTGTGAACGTCCATGCCCCAGCTCTGGTTTAGCAGTTCTGGGCTTCTCGTAGGGTGAGGGCCCCTTTGAGGGAGGAATCTGTCATGAATAAAGCTTCAGGCTCAAGAAGATTTGTGGCCCCCTTTGTTGTTCGCAAGAGAAGCCGTGCTCCGACAGGTTCTGGCCCTTTAAGACGAGGATTACCAGGCGCATGGAAGTTGGCTTGGCAACGCTGGCGTCCTGTCATTTCTTCATTGCCCCGCCTCCGGCGTGCTGCTAGCGTGTTCATGTGATCACTATGCGCTCACGTGATTGTTTAAATAGCGCCACCGGGAATCACTCAGTGCTTCTGAACTTCCTGGTTTCCAGTGGCGTTACTTTGTATCATTGAATCTTGTGTACCTTCCCTCCCTTTCCCCGCCCATCTTGGAACTGCCTTCCTGTGTATCGGATTTCGGACTGTCCCTGGATATTGCCTGTCTCCTGCCTCCTTGGTGTTTGAACTTTGTTTGATCTATTCATTGTACTGCTCTGACCTCGGAACGTCCACGGATTTCGAACCAGCCTACGTTTGTTTGCCTTCTGGATTGCTACGGACTGCCTTTGAACTGCCTTGGTTTACAGATACTTTGGATTTTGGTTCTGGATCTTCCTTTTGGATTTGAAACTTTGCGTGTACTTTGAACTTAAGACTGCCAGTGAGTCCTGCTTAGGCGTCCTCGTTCCGTCGGGGTAGTTTCTGTCTGGATTCTCTGCCTTCCTCTATGGACCCTCGAATCATCATTGCCTCAACTGCTCCAGTACAGCTTCCTTCACGGTAAGGGTGTCTTTTGAGTTTCCCTTTTTGTAATCATTAGCCTGTCAATTCCAGTAGCTAGCATTTGTTGTTTCATTTTCTTATCCACAGGGGTAAACTGGTAGATTGGCTGGTTCATTTCTTTGGGTTTGACAGTGTTTAACTCAAAGTTCAGTGTTCTGTTATTCTTTGTTCACACTGTATTACTGTTACGGATTGTGGATAACTTACGTCACTTTCCTTACAGTCGCTTCCAGTCTACCTATACTCCTGTGTCGGCGCACCTTATCCTGAGTACTGCAGCCATCCTGGTCTTCGTTTGGCATCCTATCTTTTGGCTACTAGATCGCACTGGTTGTTCACTTTCAGCCAGCGGGGTATAATAGTCAGAAGAATTCTTCGGCTACACTACGAGGGCAATATTCCCCTGACATCTTCCGGCCTTTGACTTTTTGAGGTTGCTCGGCCTCATGTCATCCTGCATTTTTCTGGTGCCAGAGGCCCGCCTGAGAATGAGATTCCTTCAATGGGCCCTAAGGACTCAATGCTCCCAATTCTCAGGCAGGATGTTAGACCTCCTTCAGGTTCCGAGCAGAGTCGCACAGGACCTTCTGTGGTGAGCCTGCGAGGATAACATTCTGAAAGGAGAACCTTTTTGGCAACCATGGCCGGAGATAACAGTAGTGACTGACGCCTCACTCGCAGGGTGGGGAGCCCACGCCAACTATCTTAACAATCAGCGGTCGTTGGTCTCCATCGAAGTCCAAACTACACATCAACCTTTTAGAGCTGAGGGCTATCAGACTAGCGCTGAAGGCCTTTCTGCCCTGTGTATGGGGAAAGAATGTCCTGATAATGGCGGACAACAAAGTGGCCATGTACTACCTCAACAAGAGACGTAGGGTCACTACTACTGTTCAGAGAACCAATGCAGCTCTAATTCGGGGCAATTCAAGAAGAATTCTCTCTATCGGTAGTTCACCCAGCCGGAGAGGTGAACACAGCAGCGGCTGCTCTGAGCAGGCAGAGTACAGTCTCCCACGAGTGGGAACTAGCTCTGGAAGTCCTTCAAGAGATCTTCACCCTTTGGGGAACCCCTCAAGTGGACCTGTTTGTGACCAGAGTCAACCGGAAGTGCAAACTGTTCTTCTCCGGGGAATTTCCCCGAAGAGGAGCTCTAGGAGATGCGTTCGTAGTGGACTGAGAGTTTCCACTCTTGTTAACGTTTCCTCCAGTCCCCATCATTCCTCATGTGATCAGAAGGTTGAGAAAGTTTGGGAAATCCATGACCATAATTGCCCTGGATAGGGCCACCAGGACGTGGTACCCGGATTTTCAGAGAGGACCTTCTGTCGCGAAAGGAGGGTTGGGTTCTCCATCCAGAGGTCAAGACACTCAACCTTAATGCATGGTTTCTGAGACGCTGAGATACAAGGATTGGGACCTCCTGGATGATGTAATGGACCGTTTGCTTCCGCCAGAAGGCCAGTAACAAAATCTTTATACCACTGCTGTTGGATGAAGTTCTACAGCTAGTGTAGGGAGAAAGATGTGGACCCTTTTCAATGCGATACACACAGTGTTATCGTTTCTGCTGCATCTGGCAAATCTGGGGCTCCAGATTGCAACAGTAAATGGTTATCTAGCAGCGCTTTCCATATTCAGAGTCGGAGGAGGCATCCTACTTCAAAATACTCTTAATAACTCAGTGGCCCTCATTACGACCCTGGCGGAAAGTGACTGACCGGACCGCCACAGCGTAAATAGCGTTTCCGCCATTGCACGAAGGAGCAAAGTGCGGCCCATTCCGACCCATCGGGCACGAGCACCACGGCATGGCGGAAGTGCAAAGTCCGCGATGGCGGAAATGACCCCAAAACGGCCCACACCGCCGCCGTACGGCGCCCTAGGTGCAATACCGCCACCCATCACAGCGGACACCGCAGTGTGCGCCTACCGGAAAGTACGGTGACCGTAAATATACGGAAACGGAAGTAAAAACATGGGCCCGGAACGGGAAACATCCCGCCGTACACCTATAAAACCACTAAAACCACACAACCACCAAAAACACTACCCTGAGACACACCCCAACCCGTCATCCACCCTAGCGAAACCAAGAAAAATGGGAAAAGTAGCGAAGAAAGCGTGCGACCGCAAGCGGCAGGTCCACTTCTCCCGTGAGGAACTCACCGTGCTAACAGAGACCCTCCAGGAGAATGCTGCCGTCGTCTTCTCCACGCAAATGACCAGGACGGCACTTGCAAACAAGAAGGCCATATGGGCTCTGGTGGCACAGCGGGTAAGTGCGGTGGGGACCGCACCCCGCACCCCACAGCAATGCCGAAAGCGATGGGACGACCTGCGGATACGCGTCCGCAGCATACTCTCTGCCAACCGCAACATTGCCACAGCCACCGGGGGAGGTCCTGAATCACCCATCAAGTTGACCCCCTGGGAAGAAATCTGTGCCTCCACCATCGGAATGGAGAGCATAGAGGGAGTCGGAGGGATGGAGAAAGGAGTGCAGACATCCGAAGATTCAGGTAGGTGGGCCAGATAAAACAATGCCAAATCCACAAAGTCCATCCATGTGAAGTACCATGTGTCCACATAGTGCAACAGAAACACATGTCCAGGAGAACGTCCACACACATCGGCCTGATAGTGCACGTTAAAACCCACAATAAATACATAAATAATTAAAAACCCCTAAAACACGCACTACACGTGCAGCAGGCACACCCTAACTGCAGGCTGCCAAACAACTGCACCCTCACTCCACACACAAATGAAAGCACCTCCAAGGCCCCGACCCAAATCACCCTCAGGTACCACCCCAATGCATGTGATACAATGCCATTCCAATTCCCACAGACCCATCAATAACCCTCGCCCTCCTTTACTCCACCACAGGGTCCGATCCAAACGACGAGCATCAGGACACCCCTACCAGCACACCTGCAAAGAGGGCCAAGACCAACGGCCAAAGACCCTCCACCTCAGCTGCACGCATCAAGACACGGCAGCAGCACAAATCAGGTGGCAGCACAGAGGAGGGAACATCAACAGGCACCCCAGCAGCCAGCATGCCCACAACACCACCACCACAGGTCCCCCCAACGGATGCCACAGAAGGCACTGCCTCTGGTGGCAGCAGCACCATAGGTGACACCCCATTGATGGCAGCATGCTCCGACACAGAAGACGGGGATGTCGAAGTCAGATCCATCCATGACCTGTCCCAATCCCCCTGTCTGTCCCATCCCGTACAACATGAGGATACCACGCAGGGGCACCCACAAGACGACGACTGGCCATCCCCCACAAGCCCTGTGGCAAGGCAACATGAGGTCCACAGCCCCTCTGTGACACCCCCGCAAATGGCCATGGCCCAGCAGAGGCAACAGTCCCTCGACCAGTTAATCGTGCAACAGCAGCAACTGGCCACGCTCCTCAAGGACCATGCCGATGAATGTGGGGGCACTAAGGCAGACATAGAAACATCAACTGAGACACTTAGGGCAGAAATGGAGAGAGGTACAGAGACACTAAGGGCACAAATGGAGAGTAGCACCGAGAGCCTGAGAGTCCAAATGGAGAGAAGCACCGAGAGCCTGAGGGGGGAACTGCATGCGACGTCCAAGGACGTATGTGCCGAACTTGCCGCAGTGCGCCGTGTGCTCACTGAGCTCTCGCAAACCCTTAGGGACATGCATGGACGTGAGCAGGCAGAGACATCATCCGTTGCAAGTTCCGTCCAGGGCAGCCCCCAACGTAGATCTGGGAGGAACCTGCGCTCCACAGGCAGGGGTGCCCCTGATACCCGCAGAGGGGGCTTGCAATAGCGACTGCCCACTGACAATGAGCATCTTTGGACACTGGTGTTCGGGGGGGAGGTAGGAGGGTGGAGGGGGTGTGTTGGGCTCACTTGGGTGGCGGGTCGATAGGGTGTACAACATGATATCACATATGCCATAAACAGTGCACAATCAACCAATGAGATGTGTGGACATTGATCTTTGTGTACTAGGCCATCATAGGCGTACAGTCCATATTGTGCATGTCCCAGACACACACAGTGCCACGAGTCCCGTGTCCATGTATCAGCCACCAGGCGTGAGTGCTAGAAGCATACATCAATGAGATGCTGACGAATGTCACGGCCCTCCGGTGCCTCGCAGACTCCTTGAGGTGCTGCCACATCCCCACCCTCATCATGACCATCATCAGGTGCTTGCAGTTCTGCGTCAGGGGGCATGGGCACATTTCTACGTACGCACATGTTGTGGAGCATGACACATGCCATCACCATCTTTGCAACCTTCTCATGGCGGTACAGGAGTGCCCCGCCAGACCTGCTGAGGCAGCGGAAACGACCCTTCAGTAGGCCGAATGCCTGTTCAATGACTACACGGGTACGTGAGTGGGCATGGTTGTAGTCCTCCTCATGCTGGTCCCGTGGGTTCCGGACTGGTGTGAGGAGCCATCTCTTCAGTGGATATCCAGCATCACCTGTATGTGGACGATAAACGTATGATGTGGAATGCCATTGCTACGTACGCACACCCCCCCCCCCCTTCCTGCCAGGTCATTGCCGAATCACATACCCCACATTATCATGCATGTAATGAGACTCACCGAGTAGCCAGGATCTGTTCCCTGCGTGTCGCTCCATGTAGCGTGGTATTGTAGAGTTCCTCAAGACCATAGAATCATGGGTTGATCCAGGAAATCGGGCACAACAATGTGTAATGATCCTGTTGGAGTCACACACCATTTGTACATTCAGGGAATGAAATTGTTTTCGGTTGCGGTACTGGGCCTCCATGGCATGTGGGACGACCAATTCCACATGGGTGCAGTCGATGGCACCAATGCAACCCGGTATGCCGGCAAGTGCATGGAATCCCACTTTTGTGTTGGTAATTTCCTGCTCCGAGCGTGGTAGAGAGATGTAGTCGTCTGCGTGCTGCAGGAGGGCATCGAGCACTTGCAATAGTGTCCGTGAGAACAGTGGCTGAGAAATGCCATGCAACTGTCCGACTGTGTGCTGGTAGGTGCCTGTGGCCAGGAAGTGTAGTACAGGCACCACCTTCAGTAGGGGTGGGATGGCGGTTGGGCTATCTATCATGCTGACAAGGTCAGCCTGTGTCATGTCCACAATGGCGGCTATGGTGTCCCGGTCCAGACGGTAGAGGGTGTGGATCTGCTCATCAGTGAGGTTGAACGGATGTGCTCGGAGGCGTGGGATTGCGGGCTGCCTGCGTGGTGGTGGTGGCTGTGCTGGCGGCCCTTGCTGGCCCTGCCTTGGCCTCCTCCTCCTCCTGCGTCTCCTCCGTGCGGCCGGTTGTAGTTGGTGTTCGTCTTCTTCTTGGAGTTGGAGTACTTGCAGTGCTATCAGGTCCCCCAGGGCCAACATCGCGAGTCCTGCCGGTAGCATTTCGGTGTGGTTGTGGGAGGAGACTGGGTGTGCAATTTATGTGTTTTCAGGCTGTATGGCCTCCACCTGTGGTGATTCATTCCACCTGTGCAAACTGCTCTCCCCTTTGGCCGAGCACGTCCCGCACACAACGCTGCAATTCGAGGAATGGCATCTTGCTATTGCAATCATGTATTTGTACCCGATGGCCGTGTAACATTGGTTGATATGTTCATTCTGCTGTGGTCCCGTTGTTTCACGTACTATCTGTGCAGTCGCGAACAGACTTGTGAAGGGTCAGTGGTACGTAGTACTCGAGTAACGGTGGGCCCTCATGCATCACTGTACCGAGTTGCAACGACGGGCGGGGCGTCCCATTTGTGGGTGAAGGCAGTTGCCATTTTCACACACAGCCGCACTAGATGGATTAATTAGTGATTTCAAACGGCCACAGATGCCTCTTCGACGTGATGTTGCAAATGAGGAATTCGAAGGGCGGCGCTTTCGGTTTTCAGCTAGCGGCGAGGAAATGCCCACAGGTCTGACTGCAAATATAACGTTCTATTGTTCAATGTCCTTGAGACAGGGGCCCTGGCGAGGATGCAATGATTGATATGAATGGTTTGGGATGCGCAATAGCGACGTGGGCGATGAGGCCGGACGTTCCCAAATACATGTTACTTCACTACACTGGAATTACGGGCTGGGGCACTGTGGATTTTGCAGGCTGCATAACGCACAGACTCAATGGATATTTCTAATGTTATGTGAGTAAATATTCAGGCGTTTTAATCCCGGGATGAGGGAATGATGAATGGATGCATGGGCAGGTGATTTGATACAGAGTTTGCCATGTACAGGGCTTCTTGGAATCTATCCGCCTCCCCTGCGCTATGTGATGCAGGGCTGCCATAGTGGGACCATCGTCTATCTGGCCTTGTTGAGCCCTCCCTGTCTCGACGCGCCCTCAGACACTTGTGTCCATGCACGTTACCAATCCCATCTGATGGATTCTGTTTTGACAGACGCATGCACAGGTACACTCGTTTGTGATGGTGTTTACACCTCGATATAGATAGTTATGAGTCGCAAGTGGTTTTTGGGTGGTGATGATCCTTTGGAGTGGGCTAGCATGCATGTGGCTGTGGATTTAGTGTGATCATTGAAGTGAGTTGTTCGAATGTAGTTCTGATGGGCATTCTATTCTTTTTCTTTTCTTTTGGTTGACAGGTATCTCCTCCCCTTTTGCCACTGCCATCTGTATGCCACTCCTGCAGATGGCTTTTACTCCCGACACCTGCTGCTTCGTGTTAATCAGTGGAGCAGCATTACGATCTTATGGGACGATCGCCAATGGGCCACATGCCCTTACGCAGTACTAGTGGCTCGGAGCAACATTTCGGCCTTTCAGCTGGACTAGTGCCTCCCCATTGGGACGGCCCTGCGGTTCTGTGCGCTTCCATGTTGCCTTTTCGTACGTGAATGTGGCTCTGTGTACCATGATGGAACAGGGCGTCACACAAGTAGTGGCTGGTCATTTCTTGCGGATGCAGCCCACGATGGTGAAATGTGTTTTGGAGTTCATGGCCTAATGGCTGTATGGGCTTGGTGATTTTGTTGTGCATTAAATTTCTATTATGATTTGGCCCGTGTAGCGTTCTTCTTTGCAAGTGATGTGGCATATTCCTATTTGGGGAGCGATGTATTGTGAGGAGATCTGCATTGGGTTCCAGCTTCGGAGTTTAGTTGCGTGGTACTGTACTGGGCGTGTTTGCCTACGAAGCCCAGTGAGGTCAGGGATGGGGGCTGCCAATATGACTGTTTGAATGTTGTCATGCTCAGGGGCGGGGGATTGGGTTTTGTGTAACAGATGCCGGTCAGCCAGGTGGACTGGTGGAATGATGTGATTTTAGGAATATTGCTGGTCGCAGGTGCCTGTGTTTGCGTGTGTTTCTTGGTGGGGGACTGTGGTCATGTCCATTGGGATGGCTTCTGTATTCGTGCCATCTGTGCCCTGCAGCTCCCATTGGCCCCTCTTGTGTTTCTTTTGTTCGTTGGCATGCATGGGTGACTTGTACATTTCACTGGTTGCATTGTGACTTCATTGCACCTACGGGGAGTTGTACTTTGTGGGCAGGGAGCGGTGTACAGGCACTCAGTGGGGCCGTTTACGGTTGATTCGCGATGCCGTACTTCTCACCATGGCGGAATGGTACATTCCGCCATGCTTGATGGCGTTAGGTACATGTCCGCTAGGGTCGGAATTGGCGTACCCTTGCGCCATGGTGGTGTTTACGGTTTGGCATGGCGCGCGCGTGCTTGGTGCAGTTAGCGTTGGCGTTCACTACGGTGTCGCTAATGGCTTCGTACCTTGCGGTGACGGGTCATAGTCGCACCGAGCGCTATTCGATGGCGGTATTGCATTTCCGCCATCGTTTTCCGAATTCCGCCAGGGTCGTCTTAAAGAACGCTCAAATGTGTTTGCTCCTACACCATTCCAAATACCAACTTGGGACCTTAATTTGGTTTTAAGGTTTTTGACGTGCGCTCCTTTCGAGACGTTCCATTCCTGCCCTTTAAGGTTGCTAACTTACTAAACTATTTTTTTAGTAGCAATAACATCATCCTGCAGGGTGAGAGAGTCGTAGGCATTATCCTGTAAAACTCTGTTTACCACCTTTTACAAGGAGAAGGTTGTTCTTAAGGTCAAACCCACTTTTGTACCTAAGATCATATTGGATTACCATTTAGCACAGTAAATTGTGCTTCCGGCCTTATATCCTCCACCTCATCCTTGCAAGGAAGAGGAAAGATTTCATGGACTCTATCCGAGGAGAGCTCTAAGCTTTTATGTTTCAAAAAAGGTAAAGTTGCAAAAACACAACCAACTTTTCATTGGTTATACAGGACACAAACTAGGTCTGTCAGTCACCAAACAAACTATCCAGATGGATCATACTGGCTGTTTCGGAGTGTTACAGGCTAGCTGGGAAAGATCCCCCAGAAGGCTTAAGGGCTCATTCCACTAGGGACATGGCAACTTCCTCTGCCCTTCAGGAGTTCCGATAAAGGATATCTGCAAGGCTGCTACCTAGTCCACAATCCAGGGCTCATTCCACTAGGGACATGGCAACTTCCTCTGCCCTTCAGTGTGGAGTTCCGATAAAGGATATCTGCAAGGCTGCTACCTAGTCCACAATCCACATTTTTACAAAACATTATTTATTTATTTATTAAATTTATATAGCGCGCAGGTAGCCCAGGGGCATTGTGGCACTGTTACTTGCAAGGAAGACTTAGTTACAATGTGTGCAGGTTGTGCCTTGGGTTACAGTGAGGCAATGACCTGTGATCAGATATACCACATAATACATCATACAATACAATTATGAGGGCTAGGCCATGTAATTGTTAGATGAACAGGGTCGTTTTCAGGGTTTTCCGAAAGGCGGTCAGTGAGGGTTCAGAGCGCAGGGAGCTAGGGAGGGTGTTCCAGTGTACGGCAGCGAGGTACGGGAAACTGGAGCCCCCTGCTCTGGTCCTTTTTACCCTGGGTACTGAGAGCATGCTGGCATAGGGTGATCTAGTGGGTCTTGTGGAGGAGACCAGGTGGATCCTCTGGGAAAGGTACATTGGGGCGGCAAGATGGACACATTTGTGGGTGATGCTTAGAGCCTTGAATAAGATCCTCTCCTTTATGGGGAGCCAGTGGGAAGCTTTTCTGGCAGCGGTGATGTGCTCTCTCTTGGCAATGCCTTGTGCAGCGCGTAGGGCACTGTTCTGTATTACTTGGAGCTTCTCAAGATTTTTGTTGGAGGTCCCAAGGAAAAGAATATTGCAGTAATCAAGTCGCGAGCCGGTTATGGCCCTGGCTATGTTAGTGCAAGTGTCTTTTGACAGATAAGGTCTGATTGCGTTAAGGAGTTTTGCATGGTAAGCGGCCGAGGAGGCAATGGCGTTTACTTGTCTGGTCATGGATAGATTGGAGTCTAGGTAGACGCCTAGTGTTTTTACTGTGTCAAGTACTGGGATCGTGATTGAGTCAATGGTGAAATGGCTGAACTGAGCGTCAAGTTTCTTGATGGTGTCAGGGGAGCCTACGAGTAGGAGCTCAGTTTTGTCGGAGTTCAGGCAGAGGCCGTTGATAGCCATCCACATTTGAATTGTGTTGTAGATGTTGTTGAGGGTAGCAGAGTCCGTGTCATAGTCGCCTGTCAGAGTGAGAAGGATCTGTGTGTCGTCGGCGTAGTTGGTGTAAGAGATGCCCATGGCGTCAAGGATGAGGAAGAGGGGGCGGGTGAAGATGTTGTAGAGGGTGGGGGAGAGGCAGGAGCCTTGGGGCACCCCACATAGCATGATAGAGGGTGATGCAGTGGCTAGGTCAGAGAAGACCTGCATGGTCCTGCCTTGGAGGAAGGAGGTGATCCATGTAATGGCTTCTTGAGAGAAGTTGGCTGTGGAGGAGAGGTGGTGGCAGAGGATGTCGTGGTCTACAAGATCAAAAGCTGCCGACAGATCCAGGAGTAGGAGCAAGACAGGTTTGCCTTATTGTTTGTACACCTCTAGTCACCACCGGAGTGGTCCCCAGGCGCTCTGGCGGATCTGAAAAGGAGGGTGTGAAAAAGGAGGCGAGTGGGCGGGTTAGTAGGGTGTAGTGGGAATAGGAAAGTGAGAGTTGTGATGTTCTCTTGGCAGCTTCAGTTCGGTTTGCACCGTTCGCTGAGCTTAAGTGCGGTTTTCGGGTCAGTGCAAAATCCCATGTACTGTTGTGCCGGGTTATGTGTTGTTAGTCTGTTGTTGCAATGTGGTGAAGTACGTGCGGATTCCTGTGCCAAGAAGTGGTTGCATGAGTTTCTGTATCAGAAGTGTATGTGGAAAGTTGAGGTTATAGGGTTGGGTTAGCGGGTTTTCTTTACCTCTTTGTCTTTGCGGTTTTGCGCTTAACATCTATGATTATCCTGTGTGATTGGAATTGTTGTTTGGCCGCCTAGCTGGTAGGGATGTTGAGGAGTGGCAGTTCTCTCTGTATTACTCTAGTGGTATGTGTAATTGGCTGATGCAGGTGTGTTTCTCCCACCCTGGGGTTAGCAAAGGTTAGGTTTGAGGATTGTGGTCCCTCCCTTTCTCTTCTGTATGGGATCCTTAACTACCTAAGTTTCCTTCCTATGACTCCTTTGTGGCCTAGCGGTATGTGGGCACCCCGTGTTCAGGGCGTACCCTCGCCCTCTGGTTATCGAAGATTAAGTAGGGGTTGTGGGTTCCTGTCATGATCTCTGCTTCCAAAAGGTCAGGGTTTTCCCAACTCCCTTGGAAGCAGATCCATAACCCAGGTTCCGAGTGCCAGCCAGTCCCAATTGGGACCTTTTGGACCCAGTCCTGGCGCCAGTGGCACCAGGCTCATAAATATGCCCAGTCCCAGCGCTGGAAGCGCCGGGCTCATAATGCTTGGGTGGACTTACCTGCAGCAGACCATGCTGCTTACTTGCCTGCCAGTTGAGCCTCTGATCCTCTTCTGTTTGGAACTACTTTTCCTGTTGGGTGGGGCAGGAGCCACTCCCTAGATTCAGAACACTGGAACTCTTCTGGAAAGCAGGAACTCTTTTCTTACCTAGGCGTGGAAGGAGTTACCTAAGCACTACAGGAGGCTATTTAAACCACACCCGATGGATGAATCTTGCTTTGCGTTATTCTGCATCCTCTGCAGCAGAACGCTCATCGTGTCTTCTGCATCTGATCCTGAGCCTAAGGAAAAAGGCTTACCATCCTGAATCCAGTCTTCAGCAACACCTATAAAGACAAGAAAGAACAGGTTAGCATTACGGTCTTCAGTGACAGCTCTTCACTTACCTGGTCCATCGGCTGTCACCAACGCCTCGCGCTGCATTCCGGCATCTGAAAGACAAAGGCTTACCTACTCTTCGTGCGCTCCGGAGGTCTTCACACTGCATTCCGGCATCTGAAAGACAAAAGCTTACCAACTCTTCGCACGCTCCGGAGGCCTTCGGCGCTGCATCCCGCATCTGAAAGACAAAACAAGGTGCGTTTAAAGACATTGGGGAACTTTAATACTCACGTGCCATTACTCCTTTCCACATCTAACCCAGTGGGTATTCCGGCACCCTGCAGCCGCTCCGAACTTGTACCTGCAAAATAAAAAGACAGTTAGAGCGCATCGTGAAGCAGGCAACAAGCGCTTACTTACGTGCTTCCAGGCGCTTCTATTCATCACACGGGCTCCATCTTCAACTCACTTCAGCCCGTCATCCGCCATCGCCGGAACCCTGCAAAACAAGAAACATCATTACTAAAGACTTTAAAGACATTAGAATTACTCGAAACTTACCGTTCGTGCAGTAAACGACGGACAGCAGTCCTCTGAAGTCAAGAGGCCTGCTCCCCTTATCCAGTGAAGAAACTGGTTACAGCACCCTGCCCCGAGGCAGATGGAGAGCACGGCGTTCACTTACCTAAGACATCTTACCCTTCGAGTCAGACATACAGTGCACGGAGGTCCAGCCCAAAGAGCCAGCCGTGTGTTACACATCACCTTTGAAGATACGGTATACGCCCAGTCAAGACCGGCGCCTCTACGGGAATCAGGTGAGCGTTACAGTTCCTCCCTGTGATTCTTGTTTCCCGCTGGGTCTATGCTTTCTAGTCGTTTCCTTCCGGTTCTCAAAATGGTAGAAAATGAGAAAAGGCCTGGGTGTCACAAAGTGGTAAATAATGAGAAACACCTAGATTTGAGATTCCTAAATAGTGGGAGAAAAGGCCTAGGTTTTACAAAATGGTGGGCAGTGAGAAATTCACAATTCTATCTCAATGTGACACCTGCCAAACGTCACAATTCCATCTAGGTTTTGACGCATGCTAAACCTCACAATGCTATCTAGTTGTGATACATGCTAAACTTCACAATTCTATCTAGAACGTGACGCATGCTAAAATTCACAAATCTATCTAGATGTGGTACCTGCTAAACTTCACAATTATATCTAGGTGTGTCACCTGCTAAAATTCCCAATTCTATCTAGATGTGACGCCCGTTAAATTTCACAATTTTATCTAGATGTGACACCTGCTAAACTTCACAATGCTATCTAGATGTGGTACATGGTAAACTTCACAATTCTATCTAGATGAGACTGGGTACAAGATGGCTAACCTTATAGATGTGAGAAGAAAGCTGGCCGTTGCTGATCGCTGAAGAAGGCAAAGTGCCTTGGGGTAAGCATATGTAGGATAATGTGAGGGTTGATTATAGCCTGGCTAGCTAATAATGGTTTAAATGTGAGGAAAGGCTACCATACCACTGTGGTCTAAAATGGGAATAAGGCAGTTCTATACTCCATTCCTGACAAACATTAACTCTCAAATTCTTGCTCCCTCCTCCAAAAGAACCTAATACTGATTTGGGAGTCTATCAGAAGATGAGGAATACGTGGGAGGGCACAATACATTCAAAGAAAAAGTTACTTACCCGTGGTAACGTTCTTTCTGCTGGATGTTCCTCCTCCGTATTCCTCATCGCCCTCCCAACCTTCCCCACTGTAAAATTTCTGGGCTTTAGACCTTGAGCTCTTTTAGGGTCTGATAAATGAAAGTCACTCATTAAGGGTGGTAATTCTGGATATTGGTAGCGAGAAAAACAGAACTAAAGCCAATGGGTGCTGCACATGGTTTATGTACACGACAATGACGCCAGCCGAGATGGAGACCCTCGAGGGACATCGAGTCGACCGTAGCGACGCACAGCACCTTCTGCCGAGAGAAAAAAAATTCTGAAGCAGCTGAAGCTATATCATAAGATGGGGAATACGTGAGAGGAACATCCAGTCGAAAGAACATTACCAGGGGTAAGTAACTTGTTCTTCAGCCCTGTGATTTCACAAAGCAGCCCAGGCTCTTTCCCTGCAAATTGAAGATATGTCCCAAAACTGGAGGTAGTCTGGTGACCAACAGGGCAAGTTGTACGGTACAAACAGACTAACTTAATGGAACATAATAACAGTCAATTGGGTCTCATTACGAGTTTGGCGATGCTGGAAAAAAGTGCAGGTAATACCGTTACCTCAGTTTTTCTGACAGCGCCAAACTACAAGTTTGCCGGTATTACCGGATGGTACTACTGGCGTTTTTTGGAGGTAAAGTGGCAGAGTTACCTCCAGCTCAAGGTAATACCGGCAAAAATCCCCATTGGAGTCCTATTAACTCCATTAAATGGGGGTTTACACTGGCAAACTGCCACTTGAATTCAGGTAATACCTCCAGTGGTAATACTGCCTGACCAAGTGGCGGTATCAGTAATTCCGTTTGACGGTATTTACAGCCGGAATACTGGCAAACTCGAAAGGAGCCCCAATGTCTTGTAATCATATTTCTCTGGCATGGGATTCTTCATGAAATACATAAACTATGAATATATTTTGTCTATGTGCAAAACCTCAGAATACTTTTGAATGGTGCTAAAACTATATATATAAAGCTCCAAGCACACAACCGAGCTCCGGGGCCGGATCTGATCCCTTCGGACCTGTTTCAGGACCCTATTGATTTGTGGGCACCGCTTCTAACAGCGGTCTTTAATGCCTGCTTAGAGTTAGGGGAGTATCCCCCGTCCTGGAAAAAGGCCATAATTTTTCCGATTTTCAAAAAAGGAGAGATTTCCAGTCCAGGTGCATACAGGCCAATCTCCTTGCTGGACTCTTCCTTTAAGATCTTCGGGAGAATTCTGTTAGCCCGAATCGAAAACTGGATTGGGGCACAGTCGATCTTGTCAGATATCCAATTTGGTTTTCGCCCTGGTGTAGGCACCATTGAACAGAGCCTTAACCTTTATATTCTGGTGGCGAATTCGGTATTTAGTCTGGGTGAGTCAGTATATCTGGCTTTCATGGACCTAAGCACTGCCTTTGATAAAGTGGATAGAGCTAAGCTCTGGGCAGTGCTTGGGTCCTTGGGGTGTCCTGGGGAGATTCTGCAGGCTTTGGTTGACCTTCACACGGATAACGAGGCCTGTGTACGTAGTGGGCCGGGTGGGCACTGTACAGCTTGTTTCCGGGTGGGTTGCGGTGTAAGGCAGGGGTGTGTGCTCGCTCCCATCTGTTTTTGCCTCTATATCAATGGTCTTTCGCGGGACCTCATTGATGTAAGGGCAGACTTTTTGGTTTTGGGGGGAAGGGGCTTTCCGGTTCTGGCTTATGCGGACGATACAGTCCTAATAGCCAGAACGCCAAGGGCACTACAGGTTTTGATCGATGCCTATGCAACCTTTATGAACAATCTGGGCCTAAAAATCAACACTAAAAAGTCAGCGGTTATGGCATGTGTTGGAAGGAAACGTTCAGCACCAATGAAACCCATGCTATGCGTTGGGGAAACAATCCCTAGAGTTAAGGTGTTCGACTACCTTGGGATTCGTTTCTCAGAGGCCCTAAATGGAAGGGCTCATGTGGCGAAGCAATCGGTAAAAATGAGCCAACAGATAGGTGGACTTTTTAGATTTGCGTCAAGAAGTAGAGCCCAGCCTCTTGACGTGATCTTGAAAATTTATGGTGCACAAACTTTGGCAACCACCCTGTATGGTGCAGCCATTTGGGGTTTCCAAAACGCGGCAGAAAATCAAGGTAAAGAAAATAAATTCTTTAAAAACCTGCTGGGGCTACCGACCAGCGCCCCCGGAATAGCTATTCATAGAGAACTGGGGGCAGAGTTCTGGGAGGATCAGTGGGCGATGGCACCTCTACTCTTTTGGATTCGGCTGTGGGCTAATGAACACGCAACTCTGTGCCATTTTATCTTACGTACTGTGTTGGGCAGACCAGGATGGAAAAAAATCCCATGGTTAGCCTATGTTTCTGCTAAATTGGGGGAAGTTAACCTAAGTGCCCTGTTTCCGCCTGAATTTTTAATTACTAAGCCTGAGGGGGCAGCCTATAAGGTTAAACTGGGAGAAATTGTAGCTAAGAAAAAAACTCTCCTGGGATACACTCAGAAACGTGATTCTTTTCACTCTAGCATCAGCAATCTCTCTGGAATCCAAGCATATTTGATTAGGAGCACTTTTAAAACAGACAGGTGGCTGATTACGAGGGCCCGCTTCGATTGTCTTCGGCTACAGGGAAATACGTGCAACTGGAAAAGTTTCCCCAGTGATGCCGGCTGCCCAGTCTGTGGCCACAAGCGTGAGGACCTTTTGCATTTGTTGTTCTTTTGCACAGGTTATGCGGGTATCCGCAGAATGACCCTGGTCCCCGCCCTCAAGAAAACGGAGATTCGATCACATAAGGTCGCACTCGAGTTTCTTTTGAGTGCCGAGTCAGTTTTTACATCCTGGGCTCTGTTGACCTTTTTAAAAAGAGCGATGTATTTTAGAAAGAACTTATTAAACCTGCAAGGTGGGGGCAGTTAGTGCCACTAATTTTTACGATGAATTGTGTATGGGGAAAAGTGGTTGAGTCCTGTTTTATGCTTGATGATAATGTATAATTTTTAAATATCCCGTCCCGATTGGCAAGCAATTGTTAGTTATTTTTATCATTGTGGATTGTGATTTGTAATTTTTGGTATCTACCTTTATATGTCTTTTACACAATCGGTGTCTTTGTAATGTTGAAAATGTATAATCTATTTTTTTTTTTGTTGTCGTTTAATGGAATTTTTTATATTTCCGAATAAACTTGTTTGATTGATTGATATATATATATACATTTCTCTGGATTTCAGCAAAAGTGAAAATGTGGGTTTGTGGCTTTGCGTATGTTTCCTATACAATTCCACACTGTTTCACCAATCTGTACCAAACTGCACAGTCACCACTTAGGACCCTCCGGACATTACTAGCTACATGACATTTGGACACCCCACCCCTTTCCCCGGATTTAAGCAAATGTCTCTGGGTTTGTGGGTTGGCAAACCGTTGTTCCTTATACAATTCCACACCCGTTCACCATTATGCACCAAATTCTGCATAGTTATCTATTAGGACCCTCTAGACATTACTGGCTACATGATATTTGGCACCCTACTCCATTCCCTGGATTTCAGCACAAGTCAAAAAATTGTTGGGGATTTGTGGCTTGGTGAAGCCTTGTTCCTTATACAGTTCCACAGCGTTTCACCAATCTTCACCAGATTTTGCATAGTTTCCTGTTAGGACCCTCCAGAAATTTCTAGCAATATAACATTTGGACACCCCACCCCTTTCCTCGGATTTCAACAAAAGTCAAAATTTGTGGGTTTGGGGCCTGCCGACAAAGTCATAAACCATGTTCACCAGGAAGGGAAACAAAACATTTTGTTTCTAAACAAGCCTTACAATGAAC
Source organism: Ambystoma mexicanum (assembly GCF_040938575.1). Classification (NCBI taxonomy): domain Eukaryota; kingdom Metazoa; phylum Chordata; class Amphibia; order Caudata; family Ambystomatidae; genus Ambystoma; species Ambystoma mexicanum. Next base: position 1,416,952,226 of record NC_090923.1, on the reverse strand, counting down.
ATGTACTTTAGTAATATTGAACTTTAGGGCCATAGTTGTTGGCACCATTGCCATCATGTCACCCATCATGCTTCACAGAAATCTCTATGTTGTTCGCACGTAATAATAACCGAGGCAATGCCGGGTATATCAGGTAGTTTTTGTTTTTTTAAACTCTTTATTTGTCATTTCAAATATTAAACACACAACAATCATCAACTAAAGAAATAACAACAGTTTGTACCATAAACAAAATCAGATGAATTTTCCTCCTGAGCAGAGATATAAATACATTCCATTCTTCACTATGAAGTCATATAACAGAATCATCAAAAATAGTTATCCTATTGCAATACTACCATAAATAAAAATAAAAATGAAAAACAACACAAAACAAGAACATACATAAACATATCTATACAACACAGCACAACTAAACGCACATACTATTACCATATTTGCTCATGTCATCACAAATCACACGCTTGCCCCAATTCATCCAACTGTTATGATGATAAATTATCCTCAATTGTACAATTCATTGAATGGCCCGCATATCTCCAAATATTCCCCCTCTCACTTCTGCTTTAGTAGCATGAGTTTCTCATAACTGGACATTGTCTTTAAATCAGATAATCATCCCTCAACCTTTGGCCTTTTCCTTGTTTTCCAGACCCTCAAGATTTTCTTGGAAGCCATCACCAACACCTTATTTATCCAGCTACCATAGTCTCGAGCTACCATACATCTCCCAGAATTTGAGAGAAGGATTACTGAATAAGATGATCTAGGAAATACAATTCCCAAAATTGTGTCCAGCCTGTCCAGAACTTCCCTCCAAAAAACAATCACTCTTGGGCATTCCCACAACATGTGTACCAGGGTGCCTCCCATCTGATCGCATCCCCAACAAGATTCCTCATTCGTCATGCCTAAATCAAGCATCTGTACTGGGATCCAATATAAACGACACAAAATCCTCTGACGAACGAATCGCAAATTCAAATCCATCTTTGAATTCGTCCCCACTTTTAATAAAATATCCCATTCCTTCACAGTTATATCTCTGTCCAGCTCTTTCATCCATACTTGCCTCAATTATTCCCAATTGAGGCAGCTAGTTTTTAATATATATTAAGATGTTTTTCTTGCTTACATTATTTTCTCAGTTTATCCAGATAAGCAACTAAGATAACATAAATGTACAAAAGGACTGTTTTCATCTTAATCTCTGAACTTTCTGAAAAAAATTTAAAAAAGTAAAGAAGAGCAGATATTGTGATGCGAAACAGAAGTAAGGAACCCTGCCACTTTAAGGCAGCCAAACTGCTGCAGAATACCGCTAGTCTCTGTAATGAAAGGACTGGTTTATTTTTACCACTACCCACGAGAAGTGTGTTTCTTGCAAATCTTTTCGCTGGTTCTTCTGTGGAGGAGGGTGAATTGGTTTTAAACATTATGAAGGTACCCAGGGTGAAGAACTAAGAAAAACTGTAAAGTATCTTGGCTTCCCCCATTATGGAATATTCATGAATATTCCCAAACACTGAATAAAATAACAAACTCATCGCCCAATTTGGGGTGAAAGAAGAGGCTGGGAAATAATGAAAGGTAAGAGAAAACAGCCAAGATTAATCCCATTATTTATACAGATTCCTAGAAGATGCTTGATATTCTTGAGTACCTGCCCTGCCATCAGAATCCTGCTGTAGTACCTAGAAAAGGTATGTACTAACTTCCATGTAGATGCTTTTCAAATTTCAATAATAGGTTTCTTAGGATGGCAGAACCGGCTCCTTTCAGTCAGGTAAAATGGGCTATTGGCCTTTTTTCTGCACTTTTATTTAATGATAAGATGTTGTAACGCATAATATTATCAGTCTGGCTACATGCTGCGTAGGCTTATTTTGCAAAATGAAGACTGGTGCCGTTCCCAGGAGGAAACTATATGTCTCAACAGAGGATAGGCTCTCTAAAAGTCTTTAGCCACTGGAGTAATAAAGAATAATTTCTGTGTAGAACAGATCCTAATATAATTGAGGAAAATTGTAAGCCAAATGTGTCAAAGTAAAGAAAAGGGGGATAGTGGCCCCGATTTTCAAGAAGGGCGCCAGTGAAAATCCTAATCATTATCGACCTATTGCCCTCCTTGACTCAATAGGGAAACTCTTTGGCTCACTGATTTTGGACAAACTACCGGAATTGACGACCATGACAAAAACCGCGGACCCCCTTCATGCAGGTTTTGTGAAAAACACCTGGGGACGACAGCAAACATACTGGCGTTGAGTTCACTAAAAGCCAAAGTCCTGGATGGCGACCCAAAATCTACATGGCTTTCATCGACCTGGTACAGGCTTTTGACAAGGTCGATAGAGCCCAGCTATGGAAAAAACTGGAACACCGGTCTTGCCACCTTAGATTCTGAATCCAATAAAGGCACTGTATTCAGGAACCTCGATGTGCGTACGCCTCAATCAAGCAGGCCTGATATCGACGTGGCATAACACGCGATGTGGCGTGAAACAAGGGTGCCCATCTGGCTCTGTATAACTCCTACATAGCCGATTTTATGGACTATGAGAACAGAGTCCGATCGTTTCCACCGACCTTGGTCAACGTAAAAATATCGAGACTGCTGTATGCAGATGACATTATTCTCATGGACCAAACGCAGATAGACCTGCAGAGACAAATCACCAATTTAGCAGCCTACCTGAAAGATAACAACCTCTAGATGAATTGGGAGAAAACGAAAATTATAGCATTAGAATAAAACATGAGGAAAGCAGAGAGTTTCACCTGGAAGATCGATGACCAGCCGTTAGAACTGGTGAACAACTTCAGGTATTTGGGAATCACACTAAATAAAAACATCAAAGAAATGCCGATGCAAGATTGTTTACTGATAAAGGCACGACCTCTGGTGACCCAGCCCAGAGCTATCACCAAAAAATATGGTTGCTTCACACTGTCTCCGACTGTGACATTCTACAAAACGAAAGTCATCCCCAGCCTTACTTACGGCACGGAAGCTATGCCTTATCTACCAGTGAAGTTCTGGCCTAAGTTGGAAAAGATATACTGGAGGAAGGTTTTAACCTTGCCACAATCATTGAGAACTATGTCTCCAATCGTTAAGATCCTTCGTGGCCCGGAATTAAGTCATGTTATATAGAAAAACATTGCTGGCCTCACCTCCATTCATCCTCATGGCTATCAATAAGGAAAGGAAGCAGGAACATGTCAAATGTTACAGAACTGGGCCTCCAGAACAAATCTCTCCTGGATTGGGTAGGTAGCTGCGAAGAGGAGCTAATAAGTAATCCAGATAAAGTAAAAAAAACGCATACTAGAAAGAGATTGGATAAAAACCTTGGAAGAAGCGAGCTCCTCTAAGGTGATATCAGACTTCCCTTCAAACACGACGAAAGTCAATGCAATAAGACCTTACCTGGCTAAATGCCCGGATGGGAAATTACGATAAAACTTCCTGAGAATTCGTCTAAACATTCTACACACAAAAGAAATTCTGGCAAGAAGAAAACAAAGTGACACAAACTCATGCCACTTTTGCTCACAGCCGGAAACAAAAGAAACCATTACCCACCTCCTGTTGATCTGCCCGGGGTAAACTCTCACTTCACTTGGATCACCTATACGGAAACCTACAGTACCACGACGAAGAACAATGGTGGAGTAGGTTGATGAGTGGGGAAAAAACAAATTGGCTAACAGCGGTAGAAGGTTTCTTCGAAAGTCTCGGACTAATCTGCAGGCGGACAACCTCTGCCACTGACGAGGCAGTGACCACTTAAGAAAAAATGAAATGCTAACGATACGTTTACAGCTGAGGACAAACTGGCCGGGAAATAGACTCGATTAATTTGTCAAATAATTAATCAACTTGGATAATCCTTGTAAAAATGTTTTAATTGCAATTGAAACAAGTATAATGAAAAAATAAAAATAAAAATCTATTCCCCCAAGTGCACACCAAGGGGGCTGGACCTGCGGGGGAAAAAGACCGGACCCCGACGCCCTCCCTCTGCAGCCACACACAAGGAAACCGCACAGGCCCCATAGCACAGAGGGGAACCCGCGAGGCCCAATCCCGGCGGCAGTATAGCCCCCCCACTCACCCACTAAGCCAACCATCCGGATCTGGGCCAACACTGTAGCGCGCCCCCTTCACACCTCGTGGGGGCAACAGACACCAAAGGAGGCACAAGAAAAGTGAGGAGACGGCTTGGTGTGCCCCCCCTCCTTAGGGGTGAGTTCAGATATTTCTGATCGGGATCCCCCAAGGTGAGGAGGCATGCGCCCAAGACAACTGGACAATATAATTGGAAAGGGAGGGGGGCAGAAAGCCTACACAAGGGACCACTGAAGACACACCCGCATTGGGGGTTTGCTTCACCCACCTCCCACTGGCTGCAAGGCAAACACGGAGAGCACAACCAGACCAATACCCTCAGTGGTGGGGCCGATGGGGGGGACCCATCTAGAGGGCCGGGCACCCGACGAACGAACTCTTCCTCCCAGATTCACAAGGGTACCCAACTCGAATTGAGGACAACCCTGCCTAGGGGCGCACAGCAGACGACACCCTCTGCCACCTTGGACCGGACCTGAGTACCGCTGCTCTCGCTCCCCCTTCGACCTCCACGCCAGACCCAGAGGAGCACCCTGATCCCCATGCAAGGATTCGAGGACAGGAGCCCGGGGCACACCAAGTGGTCCTCCACAAACCTGGCATCCCCCTGGGCCCAACACTCATAGACACAGCATCCAAGCCACTTTCACCTCTGACACACCACTGAAGAGACTACCATGAGTTCAGGGGAGGTGCACTCGCCACCAAGTACTGCACGCGTGGGATTTGCTATACCCGGCCTCGACAAGACTTCCATGAGTTGGAAGGATGCTCTCTCTAAATTTCAATACCGCACCGACGAAGGTGAGATGGCCACAGGAGGCATTCCCACTCCAGCCCCTGACCTGGGAGCGATCCAGAACAATATACTGATGATCTTAGAAGAAATCTGCGGGGTTAAGGACAGACATGGGAGCCAAGCTGGCAGACCTCATGACGAAAGTGACCACCCTGGAGGATCGTATGGAGGGAGTTGAAAATAATCAACTCTCCACAGTGCTCTTGGAAACTCAAATGGAAGCAAGGTTCATGGAGATGCAACGTTGCGAGGAGGAACTACAATTCAAGGTTGACGACATGGAAAATAGAGAGAGAAGGAACAACTTGCGCATCTTCGGCCTGGTGGAGTCTGAGGTCGAGGGTCCGCTTAGTTTGGAAGGCAAGGTGCACGACATCATAAGGATTGTCTTGGGGTCGTATGATAGAGAAGAGATCAAACTGGACAGGGTTCACAGCGGGGGAGGGCGAGGCAAGGGCCCCCGCTCGGTGCTGGCACGACTACCCTACTACAAAGACAAGGCCAAGGTCCTGGAGAGGGCCAAGAGTCTCAAGAGTATACAGTATGGGGACTCCAAGGTGGCCATTTTTCAGGACCTCTCGGCCCTCACCCTGCTGATGAGGAAAAAATGCAGCAACCTCACCAGATGGCTTCAGAACAAGGAGATAAGGTATCGCTGGGGTCATCCCTTTTACCTGGCGTTCGAATGGAAGGGTGAGAAGCACCATCTGGTGTCTGCAGAGGACATTCAGAGGGTCACACAGGATCTGGTGAATGACCAGGCCGGCTCCTCGGGCAACCGAGTGGGAGACGCACGGGACCCCACTCGGGTCCCCAATGGTCCCGATGCGTTCAGAGGTAAAGCCAAGGTGAAGGGGGCACGTAAGTCCCAAAAGACGAGACACCCCTCCTTCGCCTCCGAGGGACATCTAAAGTAACTCTAACACTTGCCCCTAAAAGTTGAACAAAGCTGTTACTGGTTAGACGGCCCAAGACGTGAGCCTCAGAGTTAACGGGGGCCGCATGGCCTAGGCACTATGGGCAGACTCCAAGGTTGTGTAGTCAGTTGTTCTTCCAAAGGACTACCAAGGTGTTGTTTGGCTCACGGCCCGGTTGGAAATTCCACTAAAAGGGCGGAAGGAGGGGGCGAGGATTTAGAAAACTCGACGGGGGGCCCCCTTGTCATATAGAAATCAGGAGTGGTCCCGACATAAAGAGGGTGATGGGAATCCTGATAACTGAACATCCCTGGGCTGGGGATGAGACCCTGGTGGTTCGTTGACCAACCCCAACAAATGCTGGGGGACGAAGATGAACGCCTTGATGAAGGGGAAGGGAGGGAGAGAATGAGGGATGGGGAGGGGGTGGGCAAGGTTTTGGAGGGGGCAAGGGGGATCAATCCGTTAGGGTAGAGGGGAAGGTCAACAGCCAGATCGAGCCACGGCCTTATGTTCCACAGTGGGCTCCATATCAGGAATACACAGAGGTATGCAAAGAGGAAGAGATCAAGGACGACAATGGTTGAAGGAAGGATAGGCACACTGAATGTTAAAGGCTTAAACTCCCAGAACAAGAGATCTCTGACTAGCAACATGTTTCGCAAACAACAGCTAATGGTCCTCTTCCTACAAGAAACCCATCATAAACAGGGAAAGGAATCGATGATAAGGGGAAAGGAAATTGGGCGCAACTTCTGGGCCTCTCATAGAAGTACTAAGAAGGAGGGGGTAGGCATCCTTCTAAGCAAAGCACTCCACCTTACAGAAGTAGTAACTAAGAGGGGTTTCGGAGGGCGGTTTCTGGGGGTTAAGGGCACCTTTGAGGGCGAAGGGATCATACTGGCCACCCTATATGCACCCAACACAGGCCAAATACGGTTCCTGACCCAGATTTTCAGGGTGATGGACGAATGGGCGGAGGGGGCCATGATACTGGGTGGCGATTTCAACCTCATAATGGACCCCCAATTGAACTGGTGGTCAGCAGGGACAAAGGGAGGTGCTAAGGACAATCTAGCTCTACAGACCCTCTTAAGGAAACATTACTGGGTGGATGTGTGGTGTAGAGCTTGCCAGGCCTGGTGCATATACCTTTTTCTCCCCCCCCCCACTCTATACATATACAAGGATATACCTTCCACTCATCTCAGAGGAAGGGGGAGGTACCACCGAGCTCCGAAGGGTGGAAGCAATAACATGGTCCGACCACGAACTCCTAGTGACAAACTGGTCGCTTCCCGTGTCCCCGTGATCTTCTCGATGGCGGTGTAATGATATGCTCTTGAGGGACCCGGTCTTCAAGGACTTCTTGAGGAAGGAAATGGACAGCCTACTTTGAAACGAATGACAATGGGGAAACTGACATGGTTACGGTGTGGGAGGCTGCAAAGGCCACCTTCTGGGGTCTCCTAATAGCAGAAGGTTCCAGGTGCAAGTGGGAACGTGGTCTCATTGAAAGCAGGATTCGAGCAGAGTTGGGTACCCTACGGGCCAGACTCAATCTCGGGAGGGGGGGGGCGGGAAGCCCTTCTGGGGGAAATGTGAGAGAAGAGGCAGGCATTTCACACGGTCCTCATAGGGGAAGTGATTAAGAAACTCGACAAAGATACTATGAACGGGGAGATAGAGTGGGGACTCTCCTGGCACATAGGGCAAGGGGATGTAGAACTGAAAGGAGGGTGGGATTCATTAAAGACACAGGGGGCAACATATGCAAAAAAAAGGGAGGAAATAGTGGAATGCCACACCGACTACTATAGAAAACTTTATACCAGACAAGGGGATGAGTCGATAGAAGAGATTCAAGCATACTTGGCTGAACATCCCCTATCCAGATTGACTGAACCAGAGCGCGAGGACCTAGAGGGGGAAATAACAGAAGAGGAGGTGACCGATGCCATTTAATCGATTAAAAACGGGAAAAGCCCCTGGGGGAGATGGGTACACAGTGGATTTCTACAAACAATGCCAGCCCATTATGATAAAACCATTGGTCAAATTGTTTAATCGAATCAGAAATCAGGACTCAATCCCACCAACGTTCCTACAGGCCCTATTTACAGTAATACCCAAACCAGGTAAGGACCTCGCAGACTGTGGTTATACAGGCCTATCTCCCGCCTGAACCAAGATGCCAAGATCTTCGCCAGGGTCCTGGCGACCCGTCTAGAGAGATGCCTCCCACGCCTGATCCACCCAGATCAGGCGGGATTCGTGCTAAACAGACAAGGCTCCGATAACATGCGAAAGACCCTTCACGTGCTGAACTCGAAGGTGGCCCGTGAAGAGGGGGCCCTCCTGTTGGCTCTCGACGCCGAGAAGGCCTTCGACAGGGTCAGCTGGGCCTTTATGGGGGAGGTATTTTCTTAGCTGGGGATGGGGCCGAGGTGGCGGGGATGGATAGCGGCTCTGTACTCCACTCCCACAGCTAGTGTGGTGGCAAATGGGACGGAATCTAAGGCATTCTACCTGGGGAGGGGCAGAAGGCAGGGATGTCCTCTATCACCCCTAATATATGTGCTGGTCATGGAACCCTGGGCGATTTCTGTCCGGAAAGATGAGGCAATCACAGGAGTACAGATTGGAGACTTGCATTGCATGATTTGCCTCTTTGCTGACGATGCACTGCTCTACATCACAAGACCATCTCAGTCGGTTCCGCTGTTGCTGCGGGGCCTTGTACGCTACAGAGACCTCTCCGGGTTCATGGTGAACTTTGGGAAGTCAGTGGCGTTCATTGGGGGGAATCTGGCAGAGGCGGACTATGTGAGAGGGCTCCCATTCCAACTCCAGAGGAACGGGTTTTGTTTCCTGGGTGTCCAGGTGACACGCACCCCAAGGGACCTCTTCCCTAACAATTTTCCCCCACTCTGGTCTAAAGTCAAAAGGGACATGGAACGCTGGGCGAGATTGGGGCTCTCGTGGCTGGCCCGCCTAAACTTGGTGAAGATGGTGATTCTGCCCAAATTCCTATTCTTGTTCCAAATGCTCCCCGTACAGGTGCCCAAGACATTCTTAACAGAAATAAAACAAGCCCTCCTGAGATTCCTCTGGGCGAGTAAGAAACACAGGATCTCCTATGAGGTACTAACTAGGCCAAAGGAGGACGGAGGGGTGGGGTTCCCAGACCTGGAGACATACTATAAGGCCTCCCAGGTAAAGGTGCTGATAGATCACTTCACCCCGGGGACGGAAAAGCAGTGGGTAGCGTTGGATAATAAGGTCCTTGCCCCGGTTACACTAGACGAGTGGCTATGGGTCCCAAGAGTGCAAATTCCAAGAAGGGTCCTGCATCATCCAGTGCTGGGGGTCCTGTGTTCAGTGTGGAGGGAAGGGGGCTGATATAGATGGCTTACAATCTGGCCGTCTCCATTGAGCTGCATTTGGAGGCTCTCGGATTGGGTAGCCTTTCACCGTTCCGGTATCTCCAGCTTAAGGGAGTCCTCACTGAACCCCTGGGGCAACACCCTCAGGAGAGATCTGACGGACTTCGAGAGACTTCTCATCACATCTCGGGGGTCCAAGGGAGTGATATCCCGCTTCTACAAGCTCCTCCTTCTTTCGGCCCCCAGGGACCCTCCGCCAGCGCGGACACAATGGGAAAAAGACCTAGGGGGCGGGGGGTAATTGATGATAAAAGATGGTCCAAATGTGCAGACGAGCTAACCGTTGAACGGCCTCGCTCCAATTCCGTCATCAGGCTCTGAAGGTACTGCACAGGTGGCATTACCCCCCACAAAGGATAGCCAAGATGAGGAAGGGATATGACCCACACTGTTGGAAGTGTCGGAGGGTAAAAGGTGACTATATACACGTGTGGTGGAGGTGCCCGGTGGTGCAGACATATTGGGGAGAGGTCTTATCCTGGATAAGAGGGGTTGACGGTGTGGGAAGGACCCTATGCCCCTGGCTCCTCCTCTTTGGAATTGATGTGGGGAATGACCATGAGGGAACCCAGGGTCACATGTTACAGGTCATGCGTGTGGCAGCTAGGTTTTGCCTGGCCCAGAAGTGGAAAAATCTGCACATGCCAGGAGAAAAAGAATGGGTCACCAAAGTCCAGACTATTTATGACATTCCTAACACATGTTATTGATGAATCCAAATTGAACATTGAGGAACTATGGCTACCCTTTTTTGAAAAATATGGTCGTCTGGCTTGAACCGACAAGCATCACACAAGGGGATCACCCCAAACATGAAAGGCCACCAGGAATGGTTACTGTGCATAAACTATGTGCTACAAGAGACATGACTCACAGGGGAAACAGAGACAAGCCCGAAACCCCAGTGTGCAATGGAAAAGACGTTTGATGGTAGCTTGTAATGTGTTCCACGAGCTCCTCAGGCGAACTAGATATCGTTGCTCGAATCACGGCTGGGGGCTGATGGGGGGGTACTGGGCAAGGGCTTTTGTTATGATTGTATCAAGGTTCAGAATGTTGGGATATGATCCACAATGTTATAACCTAAAATGCTAATACTTTGATTTTCAAAAAAAAAGTCAGAAGCTCCAAACTATGGTTTCTCCACGGAAAGTATTTTAGAAATTATGCAGTGGGTTCTGGTGGTACTTAGAACGTTCTTTAAAGTGAGATAAGTATTTACCCCAAAACAGGTAAGTACCCCACTCTATCCATTCCTCAGTTCAGCCCTCGAAAAGAGTCCTTAGCCTAGGTTCGACACCCAAAGGCCAGGACAGAGGGAGTTAGGGACGAGGGCTTTCCATCCCATGTTACCCTATGGCTGACGGAGGGGCTCAAACAGGTATGTTAACTTACCCCCTGACTCTGATTCTTTAAGGTGATACTGGCAGTTTTCTGGAATTCACTGGGGACACAATGTTCTATCCTTGGTTTGGGTGAGGGAAGCCCAGGGGTCGCGGATGCAGAGGTCACAACTTTGGGCCGGGAGCTGGTTGTGGTGCTCAACAGACTGTTCCAGTCAGCTTCAAGAAGAGCCCCCAAATGACCAAAAAGTGATGACTTCAGCCGTGTAGAGCATTCAGGACATCTCACAGGAGTCAGTTGGTTACAGGCGATCATCCACAGTGAACACAGAAGCAGCCTCAGCACAGCTTCCCTTGTAGTGAGATGGCTGAAATTGTGAGGACATGTGATTTATGGCATAAGCTGAAGATCTGGCAAGTCCCAAGGCTCTGCCTGGAACAATGACACCTGCAGTGAGGTATCCCAAAATGGAGCTGGTCAGTCCACTGTGTGGTCAAGGGACACTTCCAAAGGCTTCCAAGGCACAGATCCTCGAGCAGGGGTCAAGACTGATTGTTTCCACCGGTCCCAGGGTCGAAGCACCCACAAGGGTCTTCTGAGGTCAGGCAGAGGAGCAGGGCTTCACTGGGCCAATCATTCAAGTCGATGTTGGTCAGCTGCAGGAGTAAGCCTTGGAGACAACCACTAGTCATCACATCCATCCAGCAACAGACAGAGGGCGTCAGAGGATCTGGACGGCAAAAGACAGCCCCAATCCCCTTCCCTGGCTTACATACACAAATCCCACTTTCCCGCAAAAGCAGCAGCTTTCACCGGGAAAGGGGTTACCATATATTCCTGGCTTGAGAAGGCAGGAGGAAAACCAAAGAACAATATGGCCAAAGAACAAGTGAAAACCCATTCCACAGCAATTTTAGGGTGCAAGCCGCTTTTAGTAGCCACTAACGGTAAATGCAAAAGTTAATGAGAAAAATATCACAAAAGTTGTAAAAATATCAAAGCAGCCACCAGCTTGTCAGAAGCACATTGTCAAAGTAACCAAAAAGCCATTAGGTAAATTGTTATAAGAATACAAAGTATCCTAGCTCCCGTACACTATAGGGTGTGTGAGGGCATCATGAAGCAAGACACAGACAACAGATTCAAAGTTCAAATAAAAATGTTTTATTAACTTGAATGTCAGGCTGGTTGAAGGCCTAACGTGCCCTATGCTAAGGTGGGATTTCCCTACTTAAGGAAAGTCTGAGTCAGGAAGTTCAACTTAAAAGTCTGTCTGTATCCAAAACCTATACTTGCCCTCACAACTTAAGCTAAACAATGTGTAGCGATGTAAGCCACACATGAAATAGTGTTCAAAATAAGGTTCTGAGCTTCTTCTAGCTCCTGGCTGCCTTTCCAGCTCCCCTTCCCAAGTTCAAGACAGTTCAACCAAGTCTCAGTGTTCCCTTCCCAAGAAGACAACACAGTTACAAAAAGGTATTGAGGCTCCCTTCCTCAAGACAACAACAAAGTTTATAAGTTCTCAATACGTTCTCCCTTCCCCAAGACATCAGCTTGCCAACTTGTACTTAGTATTAAGCTCTCAATATTCAAAAACCAGTTCCAGGTCAACTTTACACTCCTTCTGCTTTCTTGACAGTTCAGGCAGATTGCTTTCTTCTGCTTCTCTTCAGCAATCTTTTTCATCCACTTGCCTTTGCTCTCTGTATAGTTCTTTGGCTTTCACATATAAGGTATGCCGGTCTCGGCAAGGTTTTTGGACCACGGGGTCCATCCATTGCAGGTCACGCAACCAGGAACCCCAGGCTTCCTAGCACACACAGGTTCTTCTGTATTTGTGCCTGTGTGCTGGTTCACACTCATTTGGTTTTTCTTTGCCAGCCTCTGGCTTTGCCACAATACGTTCTCCGCTTTACCAGTCTCTTGACTTTGCCACAATGTGTTTCCCATACAGTTAAAAATAATAATAATAATTTAGTATTTATGTAGCGCTACAAACCCTCAGGCATCTGAGCGCTGCTTATTATTACCCACTGTGTGTGGTGCTCATTTATCGACCTCGGAAGGATGAAAGGCTGAGTTTGGCCCTGTCGGGATTCGAACCTGCATGTACTGCACAGATGTCAAAGTGAGAGCTCTATTCGCTGTGCTATTGGACCCACTATCCGGGTTCCCTTTCCAAGAAGACAACACAAGGCTATCAGACTTTGTGGTGCTCTCATTCCTTCACCACATTTGCTTTTATACTTTTCAGCAGTATTCCATCTTTGCTTTTCACTGTATTTCATATAATTCATTATTTGGTTTCAATATCCTGTGCGTGTACTTCACACAAACTTATCATCTGTTCATAGCTGCATCAAAAGCTTTCATTTAGTTCGGTATTCAATGATTTGAGTCTTTTACTCTGTTGCTCACAGTTCATCTTGTCCATATAATTCCTCACAACCCATTGCTTTGGGTTTGCTGCATCATGCACATACTCTTTCATTCATTCAGCGTTTACTTTGTCTTTCTACCAGCCCCAGGAGCAACCCGGTTCAAGTGCTCTCTGCTTTTCACTCACTGGTCCCTCGTGTCTCCTCCAGGCGGCTGCTTTCTCTGTTTCTGCTCCACCAACACAGTTTCTTCAGATTGTGAACCCTGCTCGTACTTCGCCTTCTCTCTGTGGGCCGCGGCAGCTCTGCCTGCTTCCCGCAGACGCTGCCGGTAACCTGCAGCTTGCGGATCTCTTCCGGGACCACAGCTCATGCCGCTGTCACCCGACCATTGAGGCTTCCACCTCTGTGGTACTCTTACAACCCGCCCTGGCCTCGTCTACACAGCTTCTTGGAGGTACCTGCCGGTATCCTGGCTCTCCTGCAGGACCCAACTCAGCCACCTCCTTCGGCACAGGATTCTTTCCTCAGGCCCACAACGCTCGGCCCGGCTTCTCTCCTGCTGGTCTCTCCTACGCACTTGTTAGCTCCACCTTCTATACATCTGTACCCATTTGGCAGGTTGAAGTTATGAGTCCACAGTCTCAATTGCCTGACTACAATTAGTGGACCACTCTGGACATGCCTGACCCTTACAACAGTCTGCAGGCCACTTCCTCGCCTCAGTCCTAAAGTGGTGAAATGGCATGTTAGTATGCACTACTCTTCATCGCTTCTTCCTAGTCTCAGTACTATAATGGTCTGAATGAGGGGAAATGGTTTGCAACAGCCTATAAAGGCAGGGGAAGGGTGAAGTTGGTTCTCACAGGGACAAGAGGATACCATGTCTCGCCTGCGGATATCCTCTCCCCAATACCCAAGGAGCCTCGACACAGGTGATCCTCCCTCGCATCTCTACCCCCAGGCTCAGGATCCAAAAGCGATGGCCTTTCCCTGGCCACCTGAAAAGAGGATCCAATGGGAGTAGGTATGAGGATACCCACAGGTTTATCACTGGTGATGTGTGCAATTTAAGAAATTAAATAATTCCAGAAGAGACACAAAGTCTCTCAGTACTGACAGGGTCTCATCACGAGTTGGGCAGTATTGTCATGAGCACTGCTCCCGAGAAGCCAAGTCAAGCCCAGCATCCCCGGAAGCAGGCTCACGACCCTCGTCCCCGGCTCCACCAAACCCCTATTGGGGCCCTTTGGACCATGTCCTGGCGCCTCTGGCACCAGGCTCATAAGGAACCTCAGTCCCGGCGCCAGGGGCGCCGGGCTCATAATTCTTGCAAAGGTGCTTGGGTAGACCTACATGCTGCATACTCACCTTTGTAAATGCTGGCAGGATGAAGTCCCCAGCCTTCTGCTGGGAGGAACTATTCCCTGAACTGGGACTACTTTCTTACCTGGGTGGGGCTGATGCCACTCCTTAGCTCTGGAACACAGGAACTCTTTTACCTGGGCGAGGCTGAGGAAGAAGACACCCAATCACTCCAACACTATTTAAATCACACCCGTTTGGGAAAACGTGCTTCGCGTTATTCTGCATCTGCACCAGGACACTCACCGAGTCAGCTCCAGCATTCCAGTGACATCTCCAGCTTCAGCTCAGCAACCTGTGGAAGAAAGACATGAGAACTATACTTACCATCCAGGAATCCAGACACCGGCAGAACCTGCAAGCAAAAGAAACATAAGGTTAGCAAGTTGCAACACGTTCGCAGCCGCACTCGCTTACCTGATTCATCTGTGCTTTCACGGATTCTTCGCGGCCTTCTCTTCAGCAGCCTAACGGCACCTGTAAAGACAAAGAACATTGTTTAGTAGGAATCGGGTGAAGGCGGCCGCATTTACTTTTCTTACCTGCTTTTGTGCGCGTATTACGATCTCTTCAACCGCAGCAGCCTGGCACCTGAAAACAAGAAAAGACATTATTTAAGTGCCATTAAAGACTGCAAGAAAGCCTAACACTTACGTGTTTCCAAACGCCCGCAAGGTCCCGACACCTGCAAATAAGAAAAGAACATTGTTAGAGGTGCTATAATAAGGTCACAGATCATTATACTCACGTATTTCGCACATGCAACGGCAACGGACGAACAACGCCCGCAACATCTCAAGACCTGAAAACAGAAAATAAGGGACATTATTGAGGTGTCATTGAAATTCCCATACCTACGTACAACCGCATGTGTCGCGCTCTCAGTGACCACGCCCTCAGCATCCAGGCACCTGAAAAAGACAATGCAAAGACTTCATTAACGGTGCCCATCTCTTCAAGACTATAAACTCTTTATACCTACTGGCATCCGCTCGTGCAGTAACGGCGGCATCACCTTTTGGCATCTCAGCACCTGTGCCACTTCTAAGGCCACAAAAGACTTTGAGGCCCTCCAGTGACGTAACTGGAACCCACGCACCCCTGCATAAGTCGCAGGATGGAGAGCCCAGCATTTATACGCCTAAGGTGAGAGCTCACCAGGACATTGGACTTTCGGAGAGTTGGCGATTAGTGAGGAGGAAGTCCAGCCAAACGGTCATTAACCCTTTTTTCTTCCGCCTGCAGAAACCTTACCCTGCAAGCCAGACGGTCAATAAGAGGAAGCCCAGTCCAGAGAGTCATCCGAGCTCTACGCTTCTCAATTGAAGAGACTATAACAGTTCAGCCGGGACCAGCGCCTCCGTGGGAATCAGGTGAGCGTTACAAGAATTCAGACGGTAATCCATCCTGCGGTATTTGCGCGAAAATTGGCATTTTCCCAGCATGTTACCCCCCAGCTGTTAGCTGGGGGTAAACACGCTGGACTCGGGATTGGGCAGATCATTAAATTAGGCGGTAACACCATTACCGCCGCATTTAAGGGCTACCGCCGAACTCGTAATGAAGCCCACAGTCTTAGAAACTAGTCGGTTTCCCCATAAGAATGAGCAAAACATGCAAGGTAAGTAAAGCAGAAGGCTTTACTGACCTCCAAAAGTCAGGACAAGGTTACAAATATAGCAAAAAGATGGTGGGCCCCCATAGGAATCTATGGAGGGAAAGGTGCATAAAGAAAATCAATCCTAACAATTTGTAACATGAGAAAATCTAAACACCTCAACATGACATCCCCCAATAGATGATGTACAGCAATTCAGCATAGTAGGATTCCTTATGCCAAGGAATGCTACCTTATTACAGAAGATCCATTCTTTTATTTGCTGTTTATTCTATCATCAACTCTGTCCTTTGAAGTAACCGCCATAGCTATAAAGTCTAGTTAATTCACTTCAGTAAACAACCAGTCAATCTCAAAACACCACTTTCATTCTGCGAGACTAGAGATATTATTCACCACTCATCTGCATGTGTATGCTGGCTTCTGCCAATCATCAGCTATAGTTCCAATCAGGATACAAAAAATAGCCACATCCCAAATACTGCCCTAGTGTGCAACAATGTTGGTATATGTGCCACAAGGGACCATGGTTGTTTATTATCCCCTCTTGATCCATCTGCCACATGCCCCATTGTATACACGTCAGTATTCATAGGAAGGCCCATATGTTTCCATCCCTTTATCCAAAACCTGTCCAAATTCACTGCAAAGACACAGACTGCTCTGACTGAAAGAAAAGAAACATTGTCATTCCCAAAGTGTAGGTCTTACTCTCTTCTAATGTATGGATCCCTCCCGCTGTCTTTAAAATATATTCCATCGTTGCCTATTTCTCAACATCCAATTCCCTTGATACGCTGTGACCCTAGCTACGCTTGGCAATCAGAACAGACCTATTTGCAATTGATTTGTGAATGGGAATTCAGGATGACAGTTAGTGATTCAAAATTCATATTAATCAGTTAGAATGATCCAATCAGAATGTTAAATGAACATTTCTTTCAATAATTTCACTGATTGTTATTATTGTAATCACATGAGGTAACTTTCACATTTGAACTCGTCTGGCTTTATCTATGAATGAACATATGAAAGATGCACACTATTATTGTAAGTGTTTTCAAGGATATCCTTATATAAATAACTGGTGGAAAAGTAGAGCGTGTGGACTATGTCTCAGATTTATGTTTGAACTATGCATATCAGTATTATGCAAAAATGTTAATATCTGATCTTGCCTTTTCTTTTCTGCCAGCGGATCTTTTAATCAGGCACAGCACACTGCTGCATGTGGTGAAGCAGGAGCCAGAAGAAGTTGCTTTGGAAAGCGGAGGTGAGAATATTTTGCGGCTGCTTGTTTCGGGAGAGTTGCAGTGCAAAGTGGAAACAGATGAGTTTGAAGTCTCAAGTAATCTGCCAGGAGAACTCATTCAGGGTGAAAAGGATTTTGTTCGACTGCCAAACTTCAGGGAACACTGGGAGAACCTTGCTGCGGGGAGACCTTGCTTCTGTTTCGACTGCACCAGGTCTTTCAAAGAAGAAAAGTTGTTGAAGCCAGCACCAACAAGCCGCAGAGGAAGGAAAAAAGGTCAGCGCATCAAGTCCGAGGACACGTTAGACCCGACCTATCACCCTACAAAATACCAGCAAATCCTCATGGGAGTTAAACCCCATGCTTGCAGCAAATGTGGGAAGCGATTCAACCAGAAAGGCAACCTACATGTTCATCAGAAAATCCACACAGGGGAGAAACCATTTGTTTGTAGTGATTGTGGCAGAGCTTTTAGCCAGAAAATCAATCTGGCAACACATCAGAGGTCTCACCTAGGCTTGAAACCCTTTGCATGCACAGAATGTGGGAAGCATTTCACCTGTGAGCAGTCTGTCAGAATGCATCAGAAGATCCACACTGGAGAAAAGTCATATTTTTGCCCTCACTGTGGAAAAGGATTCATTCAAAATGGCAATCTTCGAACCCACCTGAGAATTCACACTGGAGAGAGGCCTCATGTGTGCAGTGAATGTGGGAAAAGCTTCACTCAGAAGGGAACTCTCGTCACACACCAAAAGTCACACACCAGACAGAGATC
This sequence comes from Ambystoma mexicanum, assembly GCF_040938575.1. NCBI lineage: Eukaryota > Metazoa > Chordata > Amphibia > Caudata > Ambystomatidae > Ambystoma > Ambystoma mexicanum. The sequence continues at coordinate 1,416,934,194 of NC_090923.1, read as the reverse complement.
TTTTTCATGTAGACTATGTGAGCTTAGGTTTGACGATAAGGCAAAGCTCATTGAACATAACAAGATACATGGTAATGGATCCCCTTTTACATGTCATTGGTGCTGGAGGAAGTTCAATCTCAAGGGGAACCTCAAGAAACACTTGAGCATTCATGCCAGACAAGGTTTATACACAGACCCAGCGATGAATGGGGATAGTAAGGATGTGTTGCGATTTATTGTTGAGGGAGGGTTTTTAATCAAACAGGAAAAAGAACAGGGTGTAGATGCAGGGATCATGCTGAATGATCCTTATCAAGGGGAAAACTATTTAATCCAACTTGCGAGGTTTGCTGAACACCAGGCCAATCCACTTATTGGAAGCCCCTGCACCTGTAGTGAATGTGAGACGTTCCTAAAGATCGAGCGCATCCCGAAACCTCAGCATATTATTCGGCGAGGAAGACCACGCACCCGAATTAAATTTGAGAATCTATTTGATCCGATGTACCCGTCTAGAAAGTACCAGCGAATGCTCAAAGGTGAAAAACCCTATGAATGTGATCAGTGTGGTAAAAGATTTAATCAGAAGGGCAACCTGACAGTCCACCAGAAGACGCACTTGCCAGAGAAGCCTTTCAAATGCAGTGAGTGTGGAAGAGGATTTTGCCAAAAGATCTCTCTTGTCACACATCAAAGGACACACTTGGGGCTGAAACCATATGCCTGCACTGAATGTGGAAAGCATTTCACATGTGAACAGTCTGTCAGAATACACCACAAAATCCACACTGGGGAAAAGTCACATTTCTGTCTCCATTGTGGAAAGGGATTTATCCAAAAAGGCAACCTCCTTACGCATCAGAGAATTCATACTGGAGAGAAACCATACACGTGCACTGAATGTGGGAAGAGCTTTGCCCAAAGGGGAACTCTCAAGGCTCACCACAGGTCCCATACCAGGGAGAGGTTGTTCTCCTGTGGAGTATGTGACAAAAGGTTTGGAGACCGGGCAAAACTTAAGATGCACAGTCGGATCCATGGTTCGGATTCGCTGTTCATCTGCCATCGGTGTGGGAGAAAGTTCACCCAGAAAGGAAACCTCAAAGCGCATTTGAAAATTCACTCAGGGGAGAAACCCCACAAATGTTCACAGTGTTGGAAGAGCTTTCGACAGAGGCAGCACCTACTCAAACACGAGCTCCTTCATGGGGGTGGCAAAAAAATTATATCCCGTGGCCGGAAGCCAGCAACTGCCAAAGAGACATAGACAACTTGGAAAGGTACACTTCCATCAGCTGGCAGCGACGCTTGGTGACTGCATGACCCACCTCAATGTTAGTAGTCATGATGCTGAAAAGGTTTCAATATCATTTTCCGCCCTAAATGAAAGCTTTGATTCCTGTAGGCCTGAAACAAAAACAACCACCCAGGACTTAAAAGGAGAAAGCAGTCTCTGAAATGGCAGTTGTACAAATACGTAGCATTAAGCTCTGAACAGAAGGGGAGAGTAGTGCTTCATCAATCGATAGAAACTGCATTTTTCCACCATATCTGTATGCCTTTCACCAAGCAAAGAGAATGAACACCTTGTGGGATCACCTTTGCTTCAGAGACCATTAATGACCCAAGGATCATTTGCACCAGCCCCAGGTGGAATAAGGGATCATGTGATGGGGTTAAAAAATGAATAGTGAAACAAACAAAATTAATTATAGTTGTGTAATCTGATACTTAGAGAAATGCATGGCCGACAGTTCCTTTTGTAAAGGGTCTAGTATTACGATCATCACTACAAAGCAGCATTATTGAGAAAAAAACCTATCCTCAGAAAGGAAAGAAGGAATGTCTGAAGAATCTTCATCAGTAAACATTAGTTTGCAGACTATTCTACCCATTAGCATGCATGGTTTTCTGTGTGAGGTCTGTGGATTGTGGTACAAAACTAAAGACGGGCTCATTCCCCAAACCCCATGACCATGTTCTGTACACCTCCTTGTGCTACCAGTTTTTATGCCATTAAATATGTATTTAGTTATGGGAAAATGTTAAAAATCTATAGCTTTCCAGTAAAGGAATTTCACTGAGAGTAAGTTTTATTTAACTGTATATAATAAGGATTTGGTTAAATACTAGTGAATGTATTGTACAAGAACATCATGCTATGTCCTTTTCCAAAATTGCCAGTCCTCTAATGGTTGTTTCATTGCAGGCAGAGAGGTGGGGCCATTTGACATTGGGGGCAGCAGCATGGACTAGTGAATTGCCAGGGAAATACAGAATAGGTTCAGGTTACCTTGACTTATCCATTCAGGGCAGAACAGGGACCCAGAGTAATTTGTAGTAGTTATCCCCAGGGGTGTTCTCCCTGCATGGGGGCACTAAGACGTTTGAGAAATGTACGATTCAGTTTGGAAGATGCAAAATGTTGGCAAGAAACATTGTGCACAGTCAATCATCTGAGCTGCTTGCACATTTCCAACACCATGTTATTAGGCTGCAAACAGGTGAATAACAGGAAGAGAAGCGGATTTGCTAGGATCATGCTGCTTGTGTTAATCGGGTGCAAATAGTGTCTTGTGCTGGGAGCTGCAGAGCATGTCAGTTTGTAAAAGGGGCATCTGCTTATGCCTCACAAAAGAGGAACTGGTATCCCAGCTGGTTAGCATTAGTGGGCAGTGGGACTAAGGCCAAATGATATCATCAAGCCTGGATCCTGGATCACATTAATTAGGAAGGCATATTGTGATAGAAATAGGTAAATACCTCTTTACCGTTGATAGTTATGGATAATTTTCCATTGTTGATTATCTTGGATAATGTTAAATTTAAGGTTTCGTTGAAATTTAAATTGTTTAGCTAATGTTTCCATTATGTGAAACTGGTTAATACTGTCTTTGAAGTTGTCAGATAATTGTGATTCCCAATGTTTCAGCCTCTTTTCAGTGTTGAAGTGCAATGATAAATTCTTTAATTGGATATGCCAGCTCCTGCAATGCAGGTTTTCTTTGTTGTCAGAACGAGGCTTTAGCCCGAGTGTTCAGAAGCATCAACACTCTTTGTGAATCGTTTCTATCACACAATAGCTCAACAGGTGGTCCTGTTCAGTTATAGGGCCACAGAAACTGGTAGAGCTTTACTTTCAGGAAGGAGTCTTGAAAGATATAAAGGTCCAACTGAGCTTCCTCCAGTTTTGTCATGTGGTGCTTTCTTCTTTGTGCCTGGTTGCTTCAAAAGTTTGGTACCCATCAAATTACTGGGGATAACCAGATTAGACTTTCCCAGGAATTGTTGCTGGTGTTCATTACAGGTGTGGATTTGAGGTGGAATCCAGTCACAATTCAAGCATCTGGCCATATCTCATTTTGGCGTTGAAGCCAATGATCTACCAAGCCGGCAGAGACCACAGGCCTCATTACGACTTTGCCGGTCCGGAAACAAGGGTGATGGTAAGCACACCAGCACCCTTGTTTCCGGACTGGCAAATTACAAGTTTGCCTGCCAGGGCCACTGCGCCCAACAGGTCTGACCCCGCCGGGCGCAGCGGCCACGGTAGGAAGACTCTTCACGGAAGTGCCGGCACCGTTACCAACGGTGCCAGCGCTTCCGTCTCCCCACTCCCATGAAGGCATATGGAACGCTATGGGAATGGGGAGTTATTAAATCCGGGACCTGACTTCCCGCGCTGCTGGGACTTGTAATGTCCCGGGGACACCAGGAAGTCAGGCACTGGTAAAATATTACGAGTCTGGCGGCAAACCGACAGTAGTACCGGCAGGGTTACCGCTGGACTCATAATGAGGCACCATGTCCCTGTATGGCAGCATCTCTATCCCACACACTCTCAGGACAGACAAAGTTAGGCTGTTGGAATCTGAAGTGCATTTTGCACAGTTCTTGTTACGCGCTCCCCGTCCAAAAGTACAGTAGGATGTACCCCACTATAATTTACAAAAGACTGCCAACAACCACAGGAGAACACACAGCCATCCATGCGACGAGAGACACGGGGTAAAGGGTGACTGAGCAGCACCCAAACATTGAGTCTTAATATACTTCTGGGACACATTTGGGATACACATTCTTGACGTGACCTTAGTTGGGGACCCGTCACAAAAGGTTGAGGTAACCAATACAGTCAAATGCAAATCAGGGGTCTCTCACTTGAATATACAGTTTAGGAATATTGTCCTTGCGCCTAAAAAGAAGGAAAACCCTGGTTGCCAGCAAGCTTCATTTCCTTAGAAAAATGCGTAGCACAGCTACTAACATCAAATCAAAAATCCACAAAAGACAGAGTGGTGAGGCTAAAAGTAAATTCAGTGGCCTCACCAGAGATAAACCCCATCTTCAGTAGATGAGTGTGGGAATAATTAGAACTATAAATCGCTTGTTACCATTACATCCCAGCCTCTTCAGTCTTGCACTTGGTTGTCCATTTCCATTTTGGCCAGTACCAGAGCAGGTACATTAGCACTAATCTTTAAAAGCAGATCATTGTTCATGCCTATTCCCATCAAGGTCCTTTCTCATATACCACACTAGCCTTATAAACATCATTCCACATAGCCACTTAACCTTCATTGACTTTATCCTTTTTTCTCAGTTTAGCAGGGCAAATGCCTGTGTTTGTCCATTTCGTAAGACATTTTCCATCACTCATTAATCCTCCTTTTAAATGAGGTGGGTTGTTCAATACAGGTGTTCAAGTGAAGCGTAATGCTTTAATGCCACCATTTAAAACCCTGTCATATCAGTGCGTTTCGTTGTACGCCAGCATGAGTTTTTCATGCAGGTGTACAAAGAATGGATTTGTATGGAATCTACCTCGGTTTATCACCTTATCTAGGCCAGGCGGATTCCAGAAGAATCCATTAATAAACGCTGCATGCAAAGCATATTTGCAGCAGGCAGCGTTTACATTTCCATGAGATGGAGTGTAAAATGAAAGAGTAAAAGTGAGTTCCCCTCGCTTTTACTCTTTCCTCGTCCACCCTGCTGCGTGGACTTTGATAATTGTATGTAGTGGCCCGCAGCACGTAAGTGCTTAAGTTTGTGGTCCCCTGAATGCAATTAACATTTCAAAGGGATTGTGTCCTCCCACGTATTCCTCAATTCCCCATCTTATGATATTTCCATATCCAGCTTCAACTGCTTCGGACACTTTTTTCAGCAGAGGGCTCTGCTTGTCGATGTCGGTCGACTCAATGTCCCTCAGAGGCCCCCATCTCGATGTTGACATCATCGATGGTATAAAGCGCGTGCAGCGACCGTTGGCTTCAGTTCCGCTTTTCCGCAAAAGTTATTGCTTCGGATATGGTATGCTTCGGTTCCCTATCGAGAATCTTCGAATATTTTATTGAAAAATGGCATCATCATCAATGTCTTCGACTCCGAGATCGGGGTTTAAGAAGTGCCAAGATTGTAGGGCAAAGATGTCCCTTATGGACACCCATCGGGTGTGTCTGTGGTGCCTTGGTTCCACACACGCTACCTTCGACTGTAAGGCCTGCCTATCGATGATGGCGAAAGCCCTGAAAGGGCGAAGTGGAAAATTAGCGGCAGGTAGATCAAAATCCCCTTCGACCCCGTCAAGAAAGTGTCTTCAGACAAGTTGAGAAATGTTTCTCATCGTCGTAAAAGGACAAAGAGATTGAGAACATGCAGTGTTTCTCACCACTCGTCATCTTCACGACGGTCGAGGAAAAGGCACGATAGGTTGCTGTCTTCGTCGTCGAGTTCCTCCCCTGAACGAGTTAAATGCCCGATGAGAAGTTCAGAATAAAAATGATGCAAGTTTTTGAGAATGCAGCCTTGACCCCCTCGAAAACTCATGAAAGCCATGCCCAGGTCGAAAAAAACGATAAGAAAAAGGATAAGGGCAAAAGCTGTCCGCCTTCGGGTCTGGAAGGCAAAGAAAAATCTCCTCGAGAGAGGTCGAAGAGTCCCTTGAGTCGAGACAAATCTTCCTCGAGGAAGATGTCATCAACGCCATCGGCACTGAATGACTCCTCATCGGACCATGACAGGTCCTCGACTCAAAAGGTGTTAGACAAGTCCTCGACGGTGAAAGCGTCAGACAAGTCCTTGACATCGACTGTGTTGAAGATTTCCGCGCCACCATCAAAGTCATCGCGGATCACAGAAAAGGTGTATATACCTTTACCAAGAAAGGACTTCTTTGGGTCACTTTCTTCGATTTATGAGGAAGCAGAACATTCTATGGATGGTTCACAACACTTTGGTCTTTAATATGGAACACCTGGGATTCCTGAGCCTTTAATCTTAGAGGAATCGAGGCTAAAAAACATACAGGAGGTCCTGCAGAATACAAGTGGACTAGATACGTCCCCAAAGTTTGAGTATGGGAGACCGGACCCTACTGACCATGCTGAAGGGTCTTATAGACAGTTAATGTCCAGGGTGGTAGAGTCTATGGGGTGGAAAAGACCAACACCAATATACAAACAAGATGATCTAACTGACATCCTAGATAAGGGACCCCATGAGGACCCTATTCTTCCTTTTCATGTGGCATTGCAAAGGATAGTGAGTGCAAATTGAGAGACACCAGAATTGATTGCGGCAGTGAATAAAAAATGAACATCAAAATAAAGGGCGTCCAGTAGTGACCCCAGTTACTTGACAAAGCATCCCACTCCTGAAAGTTAAGTGATGCAAGCTGCCACATCACCTCTAAACAGAGCGCATACCCGACTATTCCCCCAGACAGCGATGACAAGTATTACGAGGCTTGGGCCAAAAAGGTTTTCTCTGCGGGAAGTATGGCCCTAAAGTCAGCAAATGCTACGTGCACGTTAGCCAGATTCAATCACACTATTTGTGAATGTGTAGCAATGGCGGTTGATCATATCCCTGAAGGGGAAGAAAGGGATGGATTTTTAAATCGAGTCAAGGATGGGAAAGATGCAATGTGCTAATCCCTGCAGACAGGTCTCGACACTGCTGACAGCATCAGCAGGTCCATGGCGGCTAGTACAGTTATGCGCAGATTTGCCTGGTTAAGAAAGTCTGGTTTTGCTCCAAATGTGCAATCCAGATTGCTTAACATGCCCTTTGATGGCACACATTTATTTGGTAGCAAGGCTGACGAGAGCCTGGAGGAATGACAGACCTCTAAAGAGGCAGCAAGAGAGGAGGCATAGGGTCACTACCACTGTGCAGAGAGGCAATGCAGCTCTGCTTCTGGGCAATTCAAGAAGTAATCTCCCTGTCCCCAGTTCACCTAGCTGGAGAGGAGAACACGACGGCAGACGCTCTGAGCAGGCATAGCAAAGTCTCCCACGAGTGGGAACTAGCTCAGGGAGTCCTTCAAGAGATCTTCACACTTTGGGGAACCCCCCAAGTAGATCTGTTCATGACCGGTATCAACGTTGTATTCCTCTCATCATTGTTTTGTTCTCCCTTGTCCCCCTCCCTTGCCTTGTCGCGCGCTGAAACACTTGTGTACGAGCATGATATAAATAAAATATCAATACTCCTAAGTCCCGTCCCCTTTCCTCCATACTTTTGGGACATTCCGTCCAGTGGCTAACTCAAAGGGTCACCACAGGATGTCCAGTAAACATCGCAGGCTCCATAGTACCGGCTCTGCCGAGGATCCTTGTGTCAAGGCTAAAGTTACAATCAAGTCCCCTGACCAGTCTGTGGAGATGCCTGCCTCATCCACACATGTGACGCAGTTCTCCTCAGATGTTAATAAAATGGCGGGTCTTCCCGCGTGGTCTAGGCGGCCATTTTGGATTCTTCCCTTACACCCATGCTATCGACAGCAGATGCTAGGAACCTTTTTGGTGAACAACCGTTTCCACGGGTCAGTGGAAACCCGTTCCGCCCTTCGTATGACTGGCACGCTCGGATACCACCACTGCACACAGTCACGCTTCCTGGCAGCCTCTTCGTCAGATGCCTTTTTTGGGAATTTTCAGAGACTTATGCACTCTGACCCCATAAGGGAGTACTTTAAGGGCCTTTCTTGTAGCTCTGTCACCAGGGTTTCCCCTGAGGTGCGCTAAGGGCCTAACAGGCATACCAGAGATTCCTCCGAAAGGTTCTGACGGACCTGCCAGTACCAGACATTGTTTTCCAGCTTTACCATCACAGTGCTAATGTTAAGCCCAGTTCGGCTGGGTGCTGGGATACCAGGGTTCACCCTGAAGTCTCCGTTTCTGGAGCCTTCCCTACTGTAACCAGGTTGAAACCTGAGGTTCCTCTTGTGGAGGCTAAAGTCTGTACCGAGTCCCGACTGGAGGCCCCTTTTTAGGGAGCTTTACGTACCAGGTTGAAACCTGAGGTTCCTCTTGTAGAGTACCGAGTCCCGACTCGACGCCCCTTTAAGGGATCTTTACGTACCAGGTTGAAACCTGAGGTTCCTCTTGTGGAGGCTAAAGTCTATATCAACAGATCTGAGAGGCCTTCTCTGAGGATCTTGTCAGTGAGGTATTGCCCTCAACCGTCCCACGCTCAGGGTTGTGGTGGTACCGGTTCTGTCGAGGGGGCAAAGAGGGGGGTTGAGGATCCTTGTAACGCTAAAGTGTTACTTAAGTCCCCTTACTCTCCTGAGGAGGCAATTGCCCAGCTACGCATGTGACACAGTTCTCTTCAGGTGGCGACAAAATGGCGGCCCAAACTGCATGGCCTGTGGCGGCCATTTTGGATACCTCCCTTACACCTACGTTCGCAACATCTGGTGCTGGGAGCATTCCTTTCGGCAATAGTAACCTGTTCCGCCCTTCTTTGACCGGGGTGCGTGGGCTCTGCTGCCTCATACTGTCTCGCTCCCTCCTGCTTTTGCTCCACTGATCTATGTGGACTCGGACGGTGGTGGGCCCTCCTGGCAACAATCCTCCTGGTGTTCGGGGGTAGGTCCCTTATGTGCGGTTTCTTCCTCTTCGACACCTAAGTCCTCGGCTGAGGATGAGTTTTTTGGGAAGTTTCAGATGCTCATGCACTCTGACGCTATGAGGACGTATTTCAAGCGTCTTTTCACTCCTGTTCCACCCCAGCCCTGGCTGCTCCGATTCGGTTTTTCATTTAAAACCTGAGGCCGTAGGCGTGGAGGACCAGTCTTCAGTTCCCGCCTTGCTGGGATGAGCCTTAAGCGGATGAGGAGGGCGATGAGCAGCCCCGCTCGGTGAGAGCATTCCATGACCGTTCTGTTACCAGGGATTCCCCTGAGGTGCCTCCAGGGCCTAATAGGCTCACCAGAGGGTTCTCTGAGGGTCCATCAGAGGACCTGCCAAAACCAGACGTGGTTCCAAGGTTCACCATTTGGGTGCTAAGGTTCAGCTCAGCTCGTCTTTTGCTCTGGATACCGGGGTTCACCCTGAGGTCTCCATTTCTGGAGCTTTCCACACTGATACCGTGGTACACCCTGAGGTATCAGTTTCTGGTGCTTATCACAAAGAGCCATGGCTCGAGGGAGCTATATGTCCCGGGTTAAAACCCAAGGTTCCTCTAATTACAGTACTGACGGAGTCGAGGGATCCTCTTAGGGTCCTGTCGTTAGGGTACATTCCTCAACCATTCCACGCTCAGGGTTGTGGTGGTACCTTAGTGTGGAGGAGGCAAAAAAGGTGATCAGCAACAGTCCTTCCAGTACCGGCTCTGCCGAGGTTCCTCCATTGGAGGCTAATTCTGAGTCAGTTCCTAGGATGTCCTCTAAACATCCTAGATCTGCCAGCACCGGCTCGGCTGAGGATCCTTGTTTCAAGGCTAAGTGTTTCTTAAGTCCCCTGATTCCCCTGAGGGGACAGTTTCCTCATTTTCTCCTATGACGCAGTACTCTTCAGGTGTTGACTAAATGGCAGCCCAACCTCCTTGGTCCATGGCAGCCATTTTGGATACCTCCCTTACACCAACGTTCATGACTACTGGTGCTGGGAGCTTTCCTTTTGGGGCTGAGCAGTTTTTCCACGCTATGCGGACAACAAAGATCTGTTTGTAGGTCCTGGCGACAGCTTCAGCTAAGGCCCCTTGTACATAGAGGTCAGGGTCCCAGACTCGGTCCTTGTCTGGGATCAGGGGGTTTCAGGGTCGCTGCGCGTGCCGATCTGAAACTCCTGTTGGTAGTCCCGCCTTAAGCGGCAGCAGCTAGGTGATTGGTGTTTCTCTCGGCATCGGCCTCCTCTACAGGGACAGGTAATCTCTCTGCCGACAAATCACCAAATTATATTTTTTGTCGGTGACACTACACTTTGGTGGGGGGAATAATCTCGTCTCATCTGGAGGCGTGGCAAGCCATCACCGAAGACTGGTGGGGTTTGTCCATCGTTTAGGCAGGTTTTCGCTTGCCCTTTCCTCCTACCCCACCCTTCAAACCTCTCTTCCTCCCTCAGAGCAGAGGTACAGAAACTTCTATACCTCAGAGCGGTGGAACCTGTTCCCCTCATGGAGCAAGGGAGGAGTTAGTACTGCTGTCCTTTCACAGTGCTCAACCAGACTGGCCTGCGCACTATCTTTAATCTTCCCGAGAGAAATTCAAGTTGATCACGCCCTGCCAAATAAAGTCCTCTATTCGGAAGGGCGATTGGCTCACTGTGGTGGTCTTCCAAGATGCGTAAATGCACATCCTGACAGGAGCCCGCATATGAAATGTCTGCGGTTCTCTGGAGCCCGAATTGGAAATATCTGCGATTCTCCATGGGAGCAGAACACTTCAGTTTCTGGTACTGCTTTTGGTCTCAGCTCAGCGAGACACACCAAAACTCCTCGGAGGGGCCCCGCAGCGGTCTCCCAATACCGGATCTTCTTCCAAGGTTCCTTATTTGAGGCTAGGGCTGACCCCAGTTCTGCTGCGGTTTTTGATGCCAGGGTTCGCCCTGAGGCTTCTCCATCTGGAGCTAGCTGTACCGAGTCTTGGCTCGAGGCCCCTCTCGAGGTGGCTATAAGACCAGAGTTAAACCTGAGGTTCCCCTGCTTGGGGCTAAATCGGTCACCAACAGAATTGAGAGTCCCTCATCGAGGGTTCTGGCTGTAAGGTATTTCCGTAAGCCTTTCCCTGCGCACGGCCGTGTTGATAACCAGTTCTGATGAGGGGGGCGAAAGAAGGTGGTCACGTACCACAGACCTTACAGTACCGGCTCTGCCGAGGATCCTCAACTAGAGGCTAATTCTGGGGAAGCCCCTGACGTATCGAGTAATCACCCTAGATCTGCCAGCACTGCCTCTGCCGAGGTTCCTTGTTTCAAGGCTAGGATGGCAGCAAGGCCCCTGACTCCCCTGGGGAGACTATTGCTTCACTTGCTCCTGTGACGCAGTTCGCCCCTAGTTTGTGATAATGGCGCCCAACCTCCACGGGCCACAGCGGCCATTTTGAATACCTACCTTAAAGCAATGCTTTACATCAACAAGCAGGGCGACACAGACTCTCCTCTCCTTGTGGATCTTGTCATACAAATTTGGGCTGGGCCATCCAGTATATTGTTTGGCTCCAGGTTCCACACATCCCGGGTCACCTCAATATGACCGCAGATTAATTCAGTCACCTGTCCGCATCGGTTACAAGTGTGAGATGAACAGCAATATCATCTCCAACTTTTTCCAGCAATGGGACACGCTAGAGGTCATCCTCTTTGCAGCTTGTGAGTCAACATGAAAGCTTATGCTTTCCCCTCATTGCCTCCTATCTATTGGTCGCTCTGTAAGCACATCGAACCGTTGCCAAAGCAGCTTGTGGGCTTTCCCACCAGCTTTTGGTAAGCATTACTGCTTAGGCCTGGGCTCCAAAGCCGATACTCAATTCGGCCAGGCTGTTCTTAAAACCTTTTTCAGTAAGGAGGTTCCATCTACCCGTATTTCTGTAAGGAGTGCTTGGTGATCTCCCAAAAGTATGGAGGAAAGGGGACGGGACGTAGGAGTACAACAAAGTTACTCACCGTAGTGACTATCTTACTCCTAGTCCATAGTCCTCTTTCCTCTATACACCCGCCCACCGTCCCCTCTAATAAGTATCCTATATTATTGCTTAAAGGTCTCAGACCTGGCGATAGAAAAGGACTGAAGGGCAATGCGTGGGACAGAGCTAAGGAGGGCAGTGTTACAGCCGTGTGCGGTACCCCGTGTAAAAAGAGAAGAAGGACACATTTTTCAATTTGATGCTTTTTTACAATAGTGCTCTGGTCCTGTCCCACTAGACGGAATGTCCCAAAGCTATGGAGGAAAGGGGACTATGGACTAGGAGTAAGATAGTCACTACGGTGAGTAACTTTGTTATTCAATTCAATTCAAAACCGGAAGTGCGAACTGCTCAAGGGAATTTCCCCTAAGAGGATCTCTAGGAGACACGTTCGTAGTGGATTGGGAGTTTTCACTCCTTTACGCATTTCCTCCAATCCCCGTCATTCCTCAAGTCATCAGGAGGTTGAGGAGGTTCAGGAAATCCATGATCCTAATTGCTCCGGATTGGGCCAGGAGGACGTAGTACCAGGATCTTCTGGACATGTCCATCTGCCCTCCAATACGTCTTTCACAAAGAGAGAACCTTCTCTCTCTCTCCCTCTCTCTCTCTCTCGGTTTGTTTTCTCCATCCAGAGGTCAAGACTCTCGACCTTCACGCATGGTTTTTGAGAGGTTGAGATAAAAGGATTGGGACCTCCCAGAAGCAATAATGGTGATTTTGCTTTCGACCAGAAGGCCAGCAACAAAGTCCATGTACTGCTGTCGTTGGAACAAATTCTGCATCTAGTGCAGGGATAAGAATGAGGATCCGTTTACATGCCGTTTACAACACCTATGGTGTTATCATTCTTATTACACCTGGCCAACTAGGGGCTCCAGGTTTGTACAATCAAGGGGTATCTTGCTGCGCTCTCTATTTTTAAGCACTTCTCTGAAGATGTATCTTTCTTCAAGATTCCCCTTGTGATACAATTCTTAAAAGGACTGACAAATAGATTTCCCCAGTCCCATTTCAAGTCCCAACTTGGGACCTCAACCTAGTATTAGGACATGGTGGTATTTAAGGTGAAACTGACTTTTTTGCCTAAAATTGTGTCTGAGTTCCATTTAACTCAGAAAACAATTCTCTCTTCATTTTATCCTCCTCCGCATCCTGGAAAGACCACAGGCATGATCCTAGACGTGCACTGACATTTTACATCGCCTGGATGCCTAAGATAAGACACGATGATCAACTTTTTGAAGGTTACACGGCCCACAAGTTCGGTATGGCAATTTCGAAACAAACCTTATCAAAATGGATTATTTTGGGAATAACTGAATGATATAGATTAGCGGGAAAGGATCCCCGGGAGGGTCTTAGAGCCCATTCAACCAGGGGCATGGCTACCTCCTCTACATTACAGAGGGGTGTCCCAATTAGGGATATTTGTCCGGCTGCCACATGGTCGTCCGTACACACCTTTACCAAAACTATAATCTGGACTCTTCCTCAAGCCGGGAAGGTTTATTTGGAAAGGCAGTGCTACATTCTGTGAACACAGACCTATGAAGGAACTCCTAAATTATTATGATCCTGAAAATTCTTACTCCCTCCTCCAGGAATACTTACACTGCTTTGGGAGTTTATCATACGATGAGGAATACATGGGAGGACACAATCCATTCGAAGAACAAGCTACTTACCCATGGTAACGTTCTTTCGACTGGATGTTCCTCCCACGTATTCCTCATCGCCCATCCCAACCTGCCCCACAGTAGAATTTTCCATGTGATTGCATTCTTCGCTCTGTCAGAAGAAGTAACTGTCGGGTGTAGGTTATCCTATACATGCTTTAAAAACGGAAATGAAGCCAATGGTCACTGTGTGCACTTTATACCACCGATGATGTCGGCATCGAGACGGCGGCCTCTGAGAGACATCGAGTTGACTGACATTGATGAACAGCGCCCTCTGCTGGAAAAAGCTGGATATGGAAATATCATAAGATGAGGAGTAAGTGGAAGGGAACATCCAGTCGAAAGAACGTTACCATGGGTAAGTAACTTGTTCCTTTCTTTAAATAAACCTGATTGAGTGTTTTCCCTTTCTGAGCTATTTTCTTCCTGAAAGCCTTTATTGCCTACCTTCCCGAGCTCTCTCTCAGTGCCACAAACGTCATGTTTTAAAGACATCAAGAACGCCACGGTTACTGTCTCTTGTGCCCTGATCACAGTCATCAGATCCATAGATGTAAAATTGGATTTTCTTATTGGTAGAGTCTAATCTGATTTGCTTGAACTGATATTGTTTGTTTCCAACACTCACAAGCAGTGCCAACACATATTCTACCAACATGTTCTCCAAATTGAATAATAATGCTAAGAAAACCTGGATCGAAAGGCTTATGCCCCAGCTGACCTCTTATTAATAAGCTAAGTCTGGTGACTCATGGGGTTGAGTAAATGCACTTAGATCCCAAAGGGCATTGATTTGATCCCAAAGGGCATTGATTTCACAGGCATTCTACTGGATTTGTCTCTTCTTAGTTCCATTACTAGGGTCATCCACAAGAAGCACTCAAGGTATAGGAAAGAGTCCAACTCCTGAGCAACCAGCGTCCTCTGACAAAACTTTTACGATGGAGTAGTTGTCAAAGTGCCTGGGGCCCATAGCCTCAGATGCCCAAGGCCTTCTGAAGCGAAAGAACGAGTACCATGAATAGTCTATTTTGGGCAACTTCAGCAAAGGAGAAGACCGATGGTGAAGTTCGAATTTAGACACAAGGCGCCTCATTATGAGTGCGGCGGTAAGGGGTTAACGGCACCGGTAAGGATGCTGGTGCCGTTAACCCCCTACCGCCGTATTCCGAGGTCCCTTAGCGGGTCCCACTTAGGCCGGCTGGTTTTACCAGCCGCCCTTAGCGAGAGCCGCTAAGGGACCAGGTCGCTAATAACGGGCCTGCTATTTGCTGCCCCGTTATTAGCTCCTTCCCCATTCCCATTGAGCCCTATGAGGGCTCGAATGGGAATGGGGAATGGTTTTCAGAATGGGGATTTACCGGGTCCTCCAAGGTTGAAATGACCCGGTAAGTCCCCATTCCGACTACCCGGACACGGACACGAGTTTGGAGGCAGCCATGGCGCTAATAGCACCATGGCTACCTCCAAACTCGTAATGACCCCCAATATCACCATGAGCACCTACCGCACCCTATCTCATATTGCCCATTCAACTTGTTAGGCTATGTGGAGACCAGACTTTTTTGTGCCTCTCGGCCAACAGGGCTGCTGTTAGTATCTCAGAGTCAAGATGAAAGGCACAGGAAAGTGAAGGCCTGGCTTAGCTTCGGAGCTAATAAAAAAATAACCCAGAGACTACAAACATTACAAAATAATGCCTTGAGAGCGGCACTAGGCATTAACAAACAGTCCCATATCTCGTCCAGCAGACGACATCACAACTGGCTGTCTACAGAGAACAAAATAAAACTCAAGATGCTATCCTTGACCCACAAAGCCCTCAATAACTCTGCCCCTAGTTACTTGTCTGACAAACTCCATAGGAGAACATCTTCCAGACCCACCAGAGCTGGTAACTTCAACTGTTTGACAATACCGAACTTTAGACTGAACACTATCGGAGGAAACAGTTTCCCAGTAAAGGCGGCTAAAACTTGGAATTCTCTACCACAAGACCTGAGAGTAGACATGCCCTACCGTTGCTTCAGGAAAAAAGTTATTCAACTCCTCACCTCGACTGACCTTTGCTGACCGGGGGCGCCTACTTCCTACGAGCATCTTGACCCCCTTGAACCTGTATACTTGCTGTAATTACTGTATGCCTGATCTGTCTAACCCAATGTAATTTTAATGTACATTTTGCTATGATGTAACCTGTAAGTTTCGTATTACCTTGCCACTGCGCCCTGTTACCCCTGGGTCTGGCGCGCATAAAAAGTGAATAAAACAAACAAACAAACAAACAAACCCCAATCCTTTGTCATCAGAAACATATGCTGCCCCCATTGAAAGCACAGCACTCAGTGGTTTGGCCATCCTCCTTCATGTACTCTATGCAGAGTAAGGTTGTGTATTTCTGTTTGGAGCAGGGTGCACTTGAAATGCGCCCATGGAGTAGATGCAGGAGTCTTCTGTTGAGCAGTCCCAGAAACCCTAAAACATATTTTCAGTTGTCAGGCCCTGCAAGTGCCCCAGGGAAGCGGTTGCATCTAAGGTGCGGAGAGCAGGAATCAGCCTTTAGAAAAAAATGGGACTTCGTTCCTGTCTTGCCGAAATGGTGCATTAAAAAATTCCAAGCAAGGAAGATCTTGTGAACGAACTAGCTACTGGACAGGATTAGCTTAACATAAGTGGCAATATAGTTTATTCACATTCTGAAGCGATCTGGTTGTAACCTAAAGGACAAGGTGCAATTTCCATTTGGGCTGATTCAGTCATTTATCCTCCTGAGGTTTATAAATGACTATCCTTGAGGAGGGTAGTACTGGAACATGTTACCCATTTGCCAAGTACTTTAATGCAGGGTGTATGGGTGGGTATCATATGACTTTACAGATTCTCAGCTCAGCGTGTGATGATGCTAGCAGAGATGGCTGTATGGCTTTGGGTGTAACTACTGGCCAAGAGGAGTGTCTCAGGTAATCTTGCTAACAAGGAAAGGGCATTATTGGGCGCCATCCCTATAATTTGACATGGATGAGTCACTTGTGTGATTTAAGATGGGAATGTTCTGACAAGGAAATCTTAATATGTCATTTCTGATAATCCACCCATGAACCCCTGATTCATTATCCAGTCAGTCTTTCCAATCGTGTGTTCTGACCAGGGCAGACCAACTCACGGCTACCAAAGCATTGATAGTAGGAGATTGTAACTTGAACACTCCTCCAGCGTTGCCCACTCATTAGAGGAAGGAGAGGGAATGTTTTCCACATTTATTTTTCAGATGACACAAAAGTTATATTTTACAGCTGGAAAACTACTATAACAGATTATGCTGCCCTGTAACATAAGTATCGGTTATTTGCTATCACGCTCCAGGAGGCTTACCTCTACCTACCAAGCTCACACCACATCAGAGTTTTTTCTGGTGTGTGCCAGGAGTGCTCCCTTCAGCGTGAACACAGATGTATGAGCATTTGCCCAGGTCATGTTAGCATAATGTCGAACATTTGATTCATATTGGAGGAGAGTACATTCTAGGCTGGGGAAAGTTACAAAATGTTATAAAATATCAAAACTTTGACCCAAAATTGGAAGTCA
This sequence comes from Ambystoma mexicanum, assembly GCF_040938575.1. Lineage (NCBI taxonomy): Eukaryota > Metazoa > Chordata > Amphibia > Caudata > Ambystomatidae > Ambystoma > Ambystoma mexicanum. Next base: position 1,416,917,031 of record NC_090923.1, on the reverse strand, counting down.
CCTGCATAAACCAGGAGAGTTGCTCAGTATACTTTTATGTTGTAGCTAGCTTTCTTAGTTGGTCTTCGTAGAGAAAATGGGCCTCATTACAAGCATGGCGGTAGCTGTGCCTGGATGTCAGGTACGGCTACCGCCATGCTCGCTAGCGGCACCACCTCCCGTGATTGGGCATTCACTGGCCCATTGCGAGATGAATGGACCGGTAATTGCCAATTTGCGGGTGGCGTTATAACCGGGCTCCTGATCCGCATTCTGCCCAGTAGGGCAGAATGGGGGTGGGGAGCATGGGTGCGCCGGCACTGTTAATAATGGTGCCGGCAGCATTACGAGTTATTCTCGCGTGTGCCGCACAGCCGGCCAGGTAAGACCTAGCGGGCTGTCAGGAACCCGCAAGTACAACTCGTAATGCGGCGGCACGGTATGAACGGTGCTGGTGCCTTAATGGCACTGTTCATACTGTGGCCGCCATCCTTATAATGAGGCCCAATGTCTTGAAAAAATGAAATGTTTAGTACATTTGTTTATGTCCTAAGGGCAGTGAAAGGTTTAAGGCATTCATGATGATTAAATGGAGGCTCGCCATTTAACCTCTGAGGCCTACAGAAATGCCCCCGAGTAGCCCTACTCTTTTCAGAAATAAATTGTTCAAGGGACTTTGATGATCTTGTAAATTTGTTCCCACAAGTTAGGAAACATGATTTCTTGGACTTTGCGTATGATTTTAATTGTTTTGTCACATAAGCTTATTGAGACAGTGATGTCCACTCCGACATAGAGCTAGATCGTCTTCCTCGAAATAACTATCAGCTTGCAGGGTCTGAGAGCTACAGTGATTGTCAGAACTCCTTTAACTAAACTGCTTAAATTCAGCTGCAAACTTCATGGCAATATGGGTGCTGAAAAGACATGGAAGTCCATATCCACCACAATACAATGCGGAGGATGTGGGTAAGGGAGTCTTCCATAATCATATGTTCAGTTTGCCGAGGTTTTTGTTCGATAAATCAAATTCCTTCATTTCCGTGAGATATTGTTGGTTGTCTATGTCAGTGATGACCCATGCAAAAAGGCAACATCATTTCTTTGATATATCGTATTGTCTTGTGCATTCCTGAGAACTGCACTTTCCAAAGACTACCTCCAACTTCACATATCCATGCCTGTACTGTAGGTACCTCTCAGCATCTGTAATCTTTCAGAGGGGCATATATTTGTATAGCATGTGTACAGCTGTCATCTAGGCCACACACATTCTGTAAATATGCATTTGGTTCACAGCTAATTAAGCATTCATACTCGATATGGCGGGCCAGGTAGGGTGTTAGCAGCCCGGGGCCTGAGTGTAAGGCCCAAGCATAGTGAGGGCTTTTAACAAGAGTCCCCGTGCCGATAACACACGATCCGGCACGCCGCAGAGCGTATGAATCCTATTAGCACCCCCGGTTGCCAATCCGGTAACCCCGGTTGCTGAGAGCATTGTATTTTGTTTGAATAAACAGGACACCTCACAGCGCCCCATTCATTCAAGCAATATAGCAAGATGACCGCCACAGAACGGAAAGACGGGGCTAGATACAGAGCTCCTCTTCCATTTCTATGGCAGCCAGCGCAGACAATGGGAGGAGGCCGCCGCAGCAGCGGCGAAATCGGGTAAGTGGGGGGGATTTAAAGAAAGAGGGAAGGAAGGGTGGAGGGAAGATGGCCAGGCTTCTCAGAACGCAGGCTTAGATCGGTAGTTTCAGGCCACGTAAGTACAAGTGACCCGTTTTGGCTGCTCTGGTACTACAAGTTACTTTGGTAATGCTAGTCATTCAGCTCCTTCAGTTATATGGAAAACACTCCATCCTCTCTAATCCACTGGATTACCAGAAATGTTCACATGAGTTTCAGTTGGGATATGATGCTTTTTTCACAGAAGAAAACATTAGCATGCAAAAATGTAAGCAATATCTTTGCATGTCCAAATGTTATGCTAAAGTTTAATAGGATAAATGCAAAATTCTATTTTTTCCCACTGAAATAAGTAGGTGGTGGGAGGACCTGTGCTCGAATAGCCGCAGAAATTAGACAGAATGATAGAACAAATTGTGAGAAAACTAAACAAACAAGAAGGCAGGTAGAATGCAAAGAGCAGTAGCGCCCATCTCACAAGGAAGGGGAAATTACCAATAATACCCATATGACACACCTTGAACAAAAACATTATTGTAAAAAAGCTAACTTAGTCCAACAGTTTCCAACACAGTTTTGTGGTCAACAAAATGCACACAGCAACCTTTCAAAAGCATAAACATTGTACATAAAAGATTAGGATTTTTTTTTATTTTACATTTTTTAAAGCGCTCACACAGCCCGCAGGCATCGAGGCGCTGTTACAGAAATGTTTTTTTTATTTTTTGGTTGCGTAATTGCTTTTTGTGTGTCTTAGTTGCGTATTTATAACACGCAGAGGTTTCTTAGCGCGGACCCGGGGATCGAAGCTGTGTTGCTTCGTGTTGTCTTGCTTCCAAGGCGCGCACGCTGCCGCTGAGCTATCCTCCCGGGACCATATTACCCTATTAGCCAAGTCTGTGCATTCAGACAGGCTCCTCTGTCACACTGTCTAGTCTTAAATTGCAGAAAGCATTTGGGCTGCTTCTTTGTAGGCCTAACCTCACCCTCCCTACTAATATTATGGGTCCTTCTTAAAGCCCCCCCAACCCCCACCCCCTCACCCCCTGTTCCAAGCCCACAGTGCACCCTTGTGCCTGTTCTTTTGAACAAGAACAAATGCCAATGTGGAAATATTCTGCATGCCTGCTGCATTGGAGTAAGACCCGGACACATCATACGTCTGTCTATGTGAAATGTACTGAAACCTGTGACCATGTTGGAAAGACCCTTAAAACTATATAACACTATTCCAAAATGTACAACAATCGCCAATGTGATGCAGAAGACCACCATATCTAATGTCAGATATTGTATCCATCAGAGCATGTTGACACACACCTGGGTACCTTGCTCTACACAATGATTTAAATAAATGATATGTTGCATAAATGTGATCTTTGTGTTGATGGAGAAGTGTGACCAAGCAACGGAGGCTGATTGGGTTCTGTGCTGTGAAAGTCCTGTGTACAATGGGAACCATGCATGTGATATGCTTTATATGTGTGTGTATTGTTAAGACAAATTCTCTGATACCAACTAATTGAATGTTGCATCCAGTCCATATGAATGAAAGCTCTTAAGTGTTACTAAAGCAAGGAAAATGTGCAGTCTCCAGCACACAGATAACAACTGCTTCCCCTTCAGGTCAAAGGTACAGTGTACAGCATAAGGGATAATTTGACAAATCATGCAATAGTAATCTATTCAAATAAAGATTTGTATTGCGTTGTGGTCAAGAGTATTGGTCATTTTTAGTTGAAAATATTTTAGCAGAAGGGGTTGAACATGTTCCCATATTGAAATCCCATGGAAAGACCCCCGACATTATAGAGCCTGACAGACTTGTGGTAAAGTTGAGAGATTTACCAGACAGACATAAAACTTCTACTTCTAATTTTTAAGATACAATGAAATACATCCTACAATCGGCATGCCATTTTATGGAGAGATCCTCATACATAAAGAGAGGTAAGCATATCCATATTTCTGGGAAATATTCGGAATACCTATATATATTTTTGGGAGATAACATTTTGTCCAGATTCATTTTTATTTTTTGTAAGTGTTCCTCTTATGGACGAGGGAATGCCATCTCTAATTTCAGGTCTATGCTGCCTTAAGCGAAAAGCCAAGAAACACTGGTACACCAGACCTCTTAGATCTACCGGCGCAAAGACACTTACGATTGGTGGCTTTTGGAAGACCTTCCAATCACCCAGATTGCTTTTCATGTGAACTAATTGATCATTTCACATTTTGCAAAAAAATCAGAATTGGCTGTGTTTATTTTTCTGGGCAAGGCTTTGTGCAGATTGGTCAATGCGATCCAAAATATAGCATTCTGAAGTCTCCTTTGTACTGGAAAAAACAACTACACTGTATCCCAGAGGGCAGAAGAACCACTCCAAGCTTCACAGATGGTCCAAGGGTTTGTATTTGTTCGTTCATGGGTCCTGTGTCTTTCCCTCTCTTGTCTAGTAAAGCACCTCCTCCCAAACCCAGGCTTCCCATACACAGTATAGTAAATAGTGCATATTGACCCCGTACTGTCTAAGATCTATCTTATACTTGCTATGAGGAACTAAACTCCCTCAGGGACTTCTGAAAATTGTACATATTCTATCCATTTGTCAGTGTTCTAAAGGGGTATGGGATGGTGCCTTGCAGACACTCTGCTTGACTCTGTCTTTCTTCTACTACATTCATGTTCTTCCCTCCCTCTAGGTACCCCTCACTGCTCTCCTCCAACCCCACCCGACACTTCTCTCTTCCCCTTTCCACTCTGTCCCTCTGATGTCTCATTCCTTCTAGGCCACGCCTCTCCACCCTTTGATGTCACTCCTTCCTCCTCTGCACTACTACTCCCTCCTCTACTCTACAGCTTCCTCCTCCGCATTGCTACTCCCTCCAATCTGCTACTCCTTCCTCCACACTACTACTCCCTCATCCACATTACTACTAGAACACCGCTCACCGCCTACTCATACACCCTCATTTCACTCAGTCCCAAACACTTACATTCAATTCTTGCACTAACTCACCTAACCACACCCGCCACACTTTCACGCACACTCACAACACAGTACCACTTGCACTCACTAACCAATACCTCACCTTTTCCAGAAATCGCATCCACACTCCGCTGCTCCTTGCCTCCTCCTGATGATTTCTTAGTCTGCGACCTTCTCTGAACTCATCCAAACAAACCACAACTTCCTGTTTCCTGCTCTCCTTTTCCTGCTTCTATTTGTCTACTTGCTCTGGCCAAACTAGCCCTACATTCCCCACCCGGTAGTGCTTATATATGACCAAAATGTGAAATAATGGGATTGGCCCCAATCCCTGTTCCTGCGTGGGCCTGTTGCAGAATAGCAATGTCAGCTCAATTAGCGCAGTGTCCATGTTCGTGTTAGGGGGCCTTGGTCCAGGTGCCCCTAAGGTAAGAAGAGACTGTATGGGGGACTGTGCCCCACTATTTAGTCTTGTGGTCTAGGGTATTGTCTGCATGCCCTAGAATGTTTGCATTGCTGCTGTGGAGTGCTGTAGAGTCTGTCCTACCGCCGCAAATGTGCGGCTCTTCTGTGGTATCTCTCTCCTTTTGCTTAATGTCCACATCATCCTCTAGGTGCCAAGCCGCGTGAGCCACCAGAGGGTTGCGCCTACGTTGCTGGGTTTCTGTCTCTGGCTGCTTCACGCAGGTGACACGTGGCGCTGAATGATGTTGTTTTTCTTCCTGGTTCTCGTTGTCGCCCACACCTGGTCTATTGTTCATTGGAGAAAAAGAACACTTCGGGCGAGCATTTTGTTGGAGATGCATGACATGAGACAAGCATGTACTGCACAAAAACATATTAGCGCAGTCGGGCAGAAACTGGGGCTGCTCAACTATCACCACCCTCCTCAGGGGAAGGACCGTCTCTGGATTTTTCCCTGGTATACCTCCCAACCCCAGGCTGAGAGGGGTTCCCATATCCTCTTGACATGGTCAGGGTAGTGGACTTTTCACAACTGTAACTCTCTCAGACACACACATATACCTAAGATAAATAATAGGTAACTGTCTTATAATACCATCAGGGCGTTTTGGTGACACGATTAAGCATGAGACCATAGGGCGAAAGGCATTGGTAAATGTCACCCCACCATCGAGATGGCATTATTGTGCCATAATGCATTGTGCTTCTCTTTCTTTATGAGAAGCTGAAGCAGCTTGTGGAAAAAGTAAACATCAAACGTGATCAAGACATGTCCTAGCCACTATGGAGGTACATGCAGTTTCAACCAACAGAGTCACTTGGCACAGCGTGTTCAATCAGCACTTCCATCGTCCTTTCAGTTTCTCTTGCACCGTTCCTCTATCATTGCAGTGAGGGCACTGTTATCATCAATGGCAAAGTGACCAAAACTGCCTTGCAAAGGCTTCACCTCCGCCCTTGAAAGGACAAACAGAATAACAACTAAAGGAGGCTGATTAAAATGTACTCTAATTAAACATGATCTAAACAAAGCCAGCATTGCAACGCATTACAAAAGATATGACGCAATATCACATTAGCCCTCATGAATCCTACAGCCAGCATTTCTCAACGAACTAAAACAGTGAGGTGTCACAACTGTACTCATTGGGAGGGATAATGCTCACCTCTCCTTCGCTATAAGATAATCTGAGCATGTTTCGTTCTGTGTCAAAACCAGGGGCTAGAATTATGCTTGTTCAGAACCTACCGCCAACGACGCTAGTTGATTGATAGGCTTCAAATAGAAGTCTTTGAAGACAGACTTTCCAGTCAGCCGCCTTCATAATACCTTCCAGCCCAGCCCCCACCTGGATGGCCTTGGGTGCCATAATGCCTTTAGCCAAGTGAACATCAAATCAAGCGATAACCAGGCCCCTGGATACATGTCGTACCAGGCCTTTTTTACGCATTAGAGTCTTGCAAATATGACACCTTTTATCTTTATATGCGTACCATGTATGCACCAGTTGAGGGCAGAGGTCACTGCAGAGGGCTGGTGACAGCTTGTCAGAACACACAGTAAGATGAGAAATGTTTTTTTTCTGTTCCATTGCTGCTGGGTTTCGCGTCTGGAGAGGGGCATTTTGCATGCATATTTATTTTCCTAGCATTTTAGGATTGTTGCAATAAAAGGATGGAAAACCTAGTTACAATAGGGAAGTATTTTAAGCAGCAAATTATGCTTTCTCAGTGATTACTTGCTTGCATTGTGCAAAAGGTATTTTTCTGAGTTCCTATGTTGTTTGCATTTATCATAAAGTTGCATCTATGTGGTGCGTTCAACACTTTAATGTGTAGGAGAACATTTTCCAATCATGTAATAATTTGAAGCAAGACATCTTTGCTACACAATGTTTTTTGTTATGTGCTCTATTAATTTCCAAGTCAAGTAATGTTCTGGTTGCTTGCTGCATACTATTTGCACTTTTGCTAAGGCAAATCATTTTTACTCTTACAATTTAATTTAGTTAAAACAGTGTGTACAATACTCCCCACCTTAAAACCTTATATGGGGCATGGATTAGTATTCAATGTCTAGCTTAAACGTCCATTAAACCTTGACTTGGAGTCAATGTGGTAAATGGTACTATAAATGGTCAGCGGCAACAGGACCCTTGCTCAAGGGTTAGTGATTGTGATTACACTGATAGCGGGTCACAGCTTTTTTCAAATTTTCAAAACTACACTAAAACCAGTCAAAACCAGACTCTCAATCCAGTGCCAGCACTATTGCAAGGCAACAATTAAATGGTTTCATGTACAAATGAATTAGAAACACAGCAAAACTGGTTCCTGTAGTGGTAATCAAGATAGGTATTTAAATTTATATGCAGCGTTTCATGCACAATTCCTCCAACTTCTAAGCACTGTGATTTATTATTAGCTCTGTTGCTAGTCAGATTATTGACTTCCAAAGGATATAAATCTAACTTGGGCCAACCAATATTTGACCATGAGACAAGATGTAGATTTTAGCATTGAGCCCTTGCCTCTCTGGGCTATCATATCACAGCATTAGCATATCATTAAGCACAACCAGTTCCGTTAAATGTGGGCTTTCATTAATCAACAGACAATTCTGCTATCAAACCTCAAAACACATAATACAAGTCATGTTTGCTTTACTGTGTACGTGAATAGGTTTGTTTGTGTCTTAAAAATTAAAATATATACAGAAGAGATGAAATGTGCAGATCTTTGTAGAGGAAAAATGAAAAAAACAAGGGGGGTCTTGGGAATCTTTCTGCCAGACATTAGTCCTGGTTGTGACAGCCTTACCCAGATTCTTTAGCTCACTATCTTTCACAGAGGAGAAATATCCCAAACATATCAGTATTTGTCCTGTCCAGGGGCAGCCCAACACCAAAATGCTAGGCAATTCTCCTCTGAACAAGAGTACCAACAGCAACCCCTGACACGTGTTTCGGTCTGGTTGGACCTCAGTAGGGTGGAGCTGTGCCTCTCTAAGAATAGTGAGCAAGAGTGGTACCCAAAGTTACTTAAATATGCAAAAAACAAGAAGCATAACCCTTACATCAATTGGGCAGCAGGCTCCTTGTTTCTTGGGTCTGAACACTGTATGTCCCACTGCTTATTCCTAGATTCTTTGCCAAAGTCCTCTGAAAACTCACAAGAAATCCAACAGTCCAGTCACTGTCTCTAACATCATCCGAATTCCCAGGGCCTATCAGGCTTACAAAGATGTATTTTCGACTGCCATAGTTCAAGCTCTTCCTCCTCACAGACCTGAGGATTGTGCCATCGATACTGAGCCTTCAGCAGTGATTCCTTTCGGAAGAATGTTTATTTTATCAGAACCTGAAAAAGGGCCCTCTGGGAATACCTGGATACTAACTTGGAAAATGGCACCATACGACCATCCAAGTCCCTGGCGGGCGCTTCTTTATTTTTCGTTCCCAAGAAAGATACCAAGGAGCTTAGACCATGTCTAAATTACAGTGGCCTTAACTAGTGTACTCTCAAGGACAGCTACCCATTGCCTCTCATTTCGGATATCCTGGAAGCAGTAAGAGGTGTAGTAGTATTCACAAAATTAGATCTCAGGGGTGCCTACCATCTAATTCGTATAAAGGAAGGTGACGAATGGAAAACAGCCTTTAGAACACCTTTTGGCCATTTTGAATACCTGGTTATGCCCTTCGGACTCGCTAATGCCCCAGCGGTCTTCCAACGCTTTATGGACTGAGTGTTTTCTGACATGCTGTTCCTCTTCGTAATTGTATATCTGGACGACATACTGATTTACTCCAAGGACCATCTGAAACATGAAGAACACGTAAAGGCAGTTTTACAACGTCTACGTGAACATAAGCTCCTGGCCAAACCCGAGAAGTGTATTTTCCATGTATCAACTGTTCACTATCTCAGATTCATTCTTAGCCCTAAGGGGATTGGAATGGAACCCTCAAAGGTAGATTCCATTCTATCCTTGCCCGTTCCAATACTGTAAAACAAATTCAATCCTTCCTGGGGCTTGCTAACTTCTATCGGAAATTTATACCAACCTTTTCGGAGATTGTACATCCTATTGTTACATTGCTAAAGAAGTATACCCCCTTTCAGTGGACCTCAGCCCAAGATACGGCTTTCCAATGCTTGAAGTCGGAGTTTACACAAGCTCCCATCTTAGCTCAACCCGACATTGATTGCCCTTTTCTTGTGGAAACTGATGCCTCCAACTACGCCATCGGGGCAGTCCTAAAACAGCAACTTGATGATAAGTTAGAACACCCCATCGTCTATCTTTCTCGTACCTTTACTCCCAGTGAAACTCATTATTCCGTCCTGGAAAAGGAACTGCTAGCCATCCGCCAGGCTTTCACTGATTGGCGTCTGGACCACTGGAACGAAAAGAACCGAAGACGAGCTGAAGGAAGAGGACTGCTGCAACTCCTGGACGACCGGTGAAGCCCTGCTGCAGGTCCGAATTGCCTGAAACTCCAATCGACAGAGAAGCCCTTCAAGGTTAACTTCTTCCCTTGAGGTTGGTGGGAACAACCAACTCGTGAGCCACCTGGACACCGTCCTATTCTGGTTGAATTTTCAGCAGAGTGCTGCTTGAAAACCGGATAGCCAGAGGGAAGGAAACCAGTTTGTGGTCTTTAAGGCACTCACACCTTAAAACAACGTCTTGCTACAGCTTTGGCTTCATCCCTGGGCAGTGCAGGAACCTCCCGACACCCTCCTTCTTGTCCCCATGGCTGAAGCTCAGGAACTGCGAGACCTGCTCGGATCTGCCAGGAACAACTGCCTCTGCTACAGCTTTCTTCATTTAAAAAGGTACTGTGCAAACGCGGCCGGAAATATTTTCGGCCATTGAGAAAGTGCATGAAACTTTCCTCAACTTCGAATTTTTGTCCTTCTCTAAACATTCGTCAAACCTTTCGCCTAGCCAAATCCTTTGAAAATCTGTGGCAAAGACTTAACCGTTATATACCAGAACTGTGCTATTTTAGCCAAAAGACTCTGAACCATTGACTTTGGTCCAGGCCTTTTGAGAAGAATTTCTGGTTGTATTTAACTGAAACCCTTTGCCCTGCCTATGTATGTATTTGGGCTGTCTATTCTCATAACCTTGACCCTCATTACAACCCCGGCGCTAAACCGTGGCGCTATTAGCACCATGGTTGGTGCTGGTGTTGTAACGAGTCCGCCATGGTGGAATGGGGAAATACCGCCCCATTCCAAGGTTGGCGGGGCGGTATTTCCCCATTTCACCATGGCCCTTCCCCATTCCCATTTTCGCCCCATAGGGCTCAATGAGACTGGGGAAGGCGCTAAGTAATTAGCACCGAGGTCCCTTCGCGGCACCCTACTTTAACGGCTGGTAAAACCAGCTGTTAAGGTCGGGTCCCGCAAAGGGACCTCGTAATCAGGCGTTAAGGGTTTAACGGTGCCGACACCTTTTACGGCGCCGTTAAACCCTTAACGCCAGGGTCATAATGACCCCCCTTGTCTTTCCCTCCCTTTTCTAAGTATCTGAAGTGCCATTTTGCTCCCACTTCATATTGGAGCTAAACTTGTTCATTTACTTTCCGGTTGGATTTTTGTGATTTATTAGTGTGTGATATTGAGCTGCTTGTGCTAGTGTAATGTTTTCGAAGTCAATGTGTAAATAAATGTTTATTCTTTTACCAAGAAACCTTGAGTAAGTGTATATTTGAATCACTGTATTATTGGTCCTTTTTGTAACTTGTTCTACTGCTCACTTAAACTATTGAGATAAATCTGGCTGCTCAGCCATCGCTACCACTTTACTGTGTAGTACAGGCTTGTACCAAAGGTGAAATTGTGCTTACACTTGTAGTCCTAATTGCCTGTAGTTTTCCCAAAGGGTACTGGAGGTGATTCTGCCTAACACTGGTGTACAGCGGTGAGGATAAAGTATACTTGTTACATTTACAGTGCTACTTTTACTTTTGTTCAAATAATCTTCACAAGGCTAAGCAACACTAGTAAAGCAATTGTTATATCATGACTGATATGGAAAGCTACAGACAGGAGACCCTAGTGACTTTAACTGTTGATCAATTGAGAGATATGTTTAAAGCTAGGAATCTCACTGTAAAAGGCAAAAAGGTTGAACTGATAGAAAAGTTATTAGAATACCAAAGTCTGAAGAGTGGGTCTGAATCCCCCACACCTGCAGCAAATGTGGAAAATGTTGATGAGGATGATAATGTTTCTGAGAGTAGCTCAAATGTTATGGTTGAGTTAGATGAGAAAGAAGAGTCTTCAAATGTAGGCCCTGTTTTACCTCTACCTGCTCATAGGCCTCAACCTCTGACCACAGGGACCCCACCAGGTCCAACATTAAGTCCTGAATTTGTCTCACTCAAAAAGATAAGAATCAAGTTAGAATTTAAAAGGATCCAAGCTCAAACTGATAGCAAACATTAAGAGAAATGGAATTGAACCATGCATTATAAATGAAAAAGTTGTCTATTGAATCTGGTTCTCTCCCAGAGTCCTCTAGGTCTTCCCATGCCCAAAGATGCAGTAAGTATGTATGAGGTTAAGCTTGATATTTTGGATTGGGTGGCTGCTTTTGAATATAACCATGGGATTCAAGACATTACAGGGAATCAGCTGATTCCTTGGCTTTTTTCTAGGCTACCCCCTGTTGCAACTGATGTGGTAATGGAGTTGGGGGATATAGACAGAAAGGAGTATGAAACTGTGAAGCTAGCTATGATAGCTAGATTTGGGAAGACCCCTTCTCAGTATCTTAAGATGTTTGGAACCCTCAAAAAGCATGATGGTACCCCTTGGGCTACCTGGGTGACTGAATGTTTGAAAAACTTAGATGGTTGGGTTAAGGGTTACAGAGTGAACACTTATGAAGGTATGAGGAATTTGGTGATGTTGGAATCTATTTATGATGCCTGCTCTCCTGAGCTGAGACAGCACTTGGCTGACTCTAAGGAAATTGGTCCTAAGAAGTTAGCAGGAGCTGCTGACTTGTGGGTTGCCAACGGGGCTACTCACAAGGATTCTGGGGTAACTCAGAAGAAGGATGAGGGGAGGCAGCGCAAGAAAGATACCAAAGAGAATTCAAATACCTCCCATCCAAAAGAGGGCCACAAACATAACAAGGGTAAGCCACAGGGAAAACCAAATCAGGCTAGTGTACCTACGGGTGACAAACCAGAAGGAGGTCAGAACAAACCCCCATTCATAAAAACATTTGGTAAATGTTATGCTTGTCGGTCATCTGACCATTTGAAAGGGGATCCCAGATGTAAGGGTAAACCTTCACGGGTCCACACTGTCTCCTTAGCCTTCTCCCATGTGGATGAAGTACCAATGGCAAGTGGAAATGTTCACTTATTGGCTGAGGGACCCATGAAAGTCTCAGCCAGTATTTCTTAAGTGTCCCTGGGTCTGTGGGAACAGCAGAATTTAGATGTGTACAACTCTATCCCAGATAATACTAAAGAGTATTATAAAGACAGTGTTGTGAATGGTCAGGAGACCCCTACTATCTGAGACACTGGGGCCAGCATAACGGTAGTTGATGAATCTTATTTCAAGATTGAGGATGGTGCTAAGGCACCAAAAATCTTAACTAAGTTTGCTGGAGGCCCTGTCCAAATGCTTCCATCGTTACCAGCTATCATCCAGTGCAATGACATGATTGTCAAGATACCTGTAAGTGTGCAGAGTGAAGTACCTGGGAGAGTCCTGTTGGGGAATGACTTAAAAACCCTTGGAGTTTCATCAAGCACCCCAGGCCTCCCAGCAAAAGGAAACAGGAGCAGACTAGGAAGGCCAGAGAGAGTACTTTGGGGAGCTCTCCAGAGGAGATTATAGAAGAAACTATACCTCCCGGTCCACAGGACCTACTGACTGCAATTTCCAAAAAGAAAGAGAAAAAGGGGAAACCTAAAACCTCTAAAAAGAAACCAGCCAGCACTCTTGTGCTACCAACAAGGACATCCCCAAGAGGACTGTCCAAGATCACATCTGTGATCTCTCCACCAGCTGAGGCTGAGTGTGTGGAGCAACCTTGTGTGGTTTATTCAGCTGCTGAGGAATCAGAGCTGGATGAGGACCTTGCTCCTGTTGGAGATCTGGATCCTGCAGACCATCCTGAGCTGCAGTCTTTACTGGCAGAAGGTGAACTCTGTAGGGCAGACTTCAGCAGAGGTCAAAGAGAGTGTCCTACCCTTGAAGGTCTTCGCCAACAGACAGCTTCCCAGCTGGATGGGCAAGAGCCAGGGAAGCATAGGTTGTACTGGGACGATGGCCTCTTCTACAGTGAACTGACTGAGTCTATCCCAGGGGACTACAGAAGACTTGTAGTGCCTCTTGAAAGCAGACTCCAGTTCCTACAGTTAACTCATGAGATACCTTTGGCTGGTCACTTAAGCTTTAAGAAGACCAAGGAAAGGCTCTCTATATTTCTACTGGCCTAAATTGGGGTCTGATGTAGATAAATTCTGTAGGAGCTGTCACATTGTCAAACCTCTGGCAAGAGTGTAGCCAAGAATGTGGAACTCTTGGTGCCTCTCCCAGTGGTGGGAGTTCCTTTTGAGAGGGTAGGAATCAACATTGTTGGTCCCTTAGACCCTCCCACATCTTCAGGAAACAGGTTTATCCTAGTTGTAGTAGACCATGCTACTAGGTATCCTGAAGCAATACCTATGAGGACTGTTACAGCTCAGGCTGTTGTTAAGGCCCTACTTGGTATTTTGTACCAGGGTAGGTTTTCCTAAGGAAGTTATCTCTGACAGGGGATCTAATTTTATGTTCCACTACATGCAGGCCATGTGGAAGAACTGTGGAGTAACTTACAGGTTCTCAACTGCCTACCATCCACAGACAGATGGATTGGTAGAGAGGTTTAATCATACCATGAAGAGCATGATAGGTGCTTTAGAGGAACCCCTTCGGAGAAAGTGGGACCTTCCACTGCCATGCCCTCTTTTTGCATATAGAGAAGTCCCTCAGGAGGGAGTTTAGTCCTTTGAACTTCTTTATGGCCATCCAGTTAGAGGCCCGTTGGCCCTAATTAAGGAGGGGTTGGAGAATGCTCCTTCCCCCAAGCCAGTGAAAGTCACTGACTATGTGATAGGTCTCCGGAGGAGAATGTCACACATGATGGCAGAAGCATCAGATAACCTAAAAGCAGGTCAGGCTCTGGTCAAACATTGGCATGCCCAGAAGGCCAACATGGTTGAGTTTACTCAAGATCAGCAAGTATTGGTTATGGTACCTACAAGGCAGAGGACCTTACAGGACAAGTGGATAGGACCCTTCAAGGTTGTGGGTAAACTTGAAGAGGTCAACTATCTGGTGGATTTAGGCAATACTAAGGAGGCTCCCGAGTCTTTCAAGCCAACCGTTTAAAGGCTTATGTCTCAAGACCAGAAGTAGAAGCTTTGCTTCTAGCTTCAGCCCAAGAGGAGGAGGAGAGTGAACCTCTACCTGACCTACTCCGAGGCCAGCCTTTAGATGAGAACATAGAAGGAGTTAATCTCTCTTCTAACTTGACACCAGAACAGGAGGAGTGCAGGTTTCTGTTAAATCAGTTTGCCTCCCTGTTTTCACTAACACTAGGCTTGACCCCTTGGGGCCAGCATGATATTCAAACTGGTGACTGTTTACCTGTCAAAAACAGGGGTCACAGGATGTCAGATCACATAAGATCCCACATAAAGGAGGAGGTCAACAGGATGCTTGATCTCGGGGTAATAGAGCCCTCTACCAGTCCATGGTCTAGTCCAGTTGTTCTAGTACCAAAGGCAGGATCCAAGGAGTTGAGATTCTGTGTGGACTATAGAGCTCTTAATGCAGTCACCAAGACTGATGCCCACCCTTTACCAAAGACAGATGAACTGGTGGATAAACTTGGTTCAGCCAAGTACCTCGGTACATTTGACCTTACTTCAGGCTATTCGCAAATAGCACTGACAGACCATGCCAAGGAGAAAACTGCATTTTCGACCCCAGCAGGCCTCTACCAATTTAAGGTTATGCCTTTTGGACTAAAGAATGCACCTGCTACATTCCAAAAAATGGTTAATCAGGTTCTGAATGGGATGGAGGACTTCTGCATGGCATACGTGGATGACATTGCAGTGTGGGATATGTTTTGCAGGCTCTTGAGCAGGCCCATCTGACCATAAAGGCTAGTAAATGTCAAATTGGTCAGAGTAAAGTGGTCTACCTTGGACATGAGGTAGGAGGAGGTGAAATAAGGCCATTGCCTAGTAAGGTACAGGCTGTACAAAGCTGGGCCACCCCTACTACTCAAACCCAGGTGAGAGCCTTCCTAGGTCTCACTGGGTACTATAGGAACTTCATTGAGAACTATGGGACCATAGCTTCTCCTTTGAATCTTATCTCCTCTCCCAAATTCCCTAAAAGGGTCAGGTGGAATGAGGAGTGCACTCAAGCCTTTGAAGACCTAAAGAAAGCCCTTTCTCAAGCTCCAGTCCTAAGAGCTCCTGACTGTACCCAAACCTTCATTGTACAAACTGATGCTTCAAATACAGGTATAGGTGCAGTCCTTAGTCAACTGGATGAGAAAGGTAGGGAGCACCCCATTTGCTTCATCAGCAGGAAGCTGAAGGAACTTGAGACAAGGTGGGCAACCATTGAAAGAGAATGTTTTGCTATTGTGTGGTCACTGAAGAAGTTTAGACCATACTTGTATGGATCTACTTTTGTGATTCAGACTGACCACCAACCCTTGAGAAGGTTGGTGCAAATTAAAGGGGACAACCCAAAACTACTGAGATGGTCAATCAGCCTGCAAGGGTTTGATTTTACCATTGAACACAGGTCAGGGTGTCGTCACCAAAATGCTGATGGTCTCTACAGGACGTTTGACCGACTGGAGTAAGGAGATTAATCCAGGAGTTGATTAAATCCTCCTGTCCCTTAGTTTGGGAGTGCTGGAGGGGTTGCTTAGCTTCCCCTGAGTCAAAACACTCAAGTCACAGTAAAATGTTACCTTTTCCTACTTTAAATGGCTGGTGGCAGTGGTTTAGATCAACTACTGTGATTTTTCGCGACCGCTAACAACGGTAGCTCAAAATCAAGGGTAGCCGTGTTTTTCAATATGGCGCACAAGAACTATCTGTAAAAACAGACTCCTGTCAACTTCTTTTGCCATTTCTTTTAAGGAAAGTCCTTCTTGTGTTTAGGTTTGGTCCCTTTGTTTGTGCCCTTTGGTGGGCTTCTGTGCTGAAGCCCCCCTCTGGTGCCAGAGTGTCTGGGGTAAACAGGATGTGAGGGAGGTGCCCAAAACTCCCTGTGCTAAGTCTCCTAGGAGACCTGAATGCACTCTGGTGTGATTGGCTGGCTGACTGTCCAGCAAGGACAGCCACACTGCTGGGTGAGTGACAGCCAGGCTGAATGAATGGGGGAAAATGGTTTAAAAGCAGGTCTCTGAGACTTGGAAAGCAGAGTCGACCACTGGAACGAAAGAACCGAAGACGAGCTGAAGGAAGAGGACGGCTGCAACTGCTGGAAGACCGGGGAAGCCCTGCTGCAGGTCTGAATTGCCTGAAACTCCAATCGACAGAAAAGCCCTTCAAGGTTAACTTCTTCCCTTGAGTTTGGTGGGAACAACCAACTCGTAAGCCACCTGGACACCGTCCTATTCTGGTTGAATTTTCAGCAGAGTGCTGCTTGAAAACCGGATAGCCAGAGGGAAGGAAACCAGTTTGTGGTCTTTAAGGCACCCACAACTTAAAGCAACGTCTTGCTACAGCTTTGGCTTCATCCCTGGGCAGTGCAGGAACCTCCCGACGCCATCCTTCTTGTCCCCACGACTGAAGCTCAGGAACTGCGAGACCTGCTCGGACCTGCCAGGAACAACTGCCTCTGCTACAGCTCTCTTCATTTAAAAGGGTACTGTGCAAACGCGGTCCAGAAATCTTTTCAGCCATCGAGAAAGTGCGTGAAACTTTCCTCAACTTCAAAGGTTCGTCCTTCTCTAAACATTTGTCAAACTTTTCACCTAGCCAAATCCTTTGAAGACTTAACCGTTATATACCAGAACTGTTCTATCCTAGACAAAAGACTCTAAACCATTGACTTTGGCCCAGGCCTGTTGAGAAGAATTGCTGGTTGTATTTAACTGAAACCTTTTGCACTCCCTATGAATGTCTATTTTCATAACCTTGTCTTTTCCTCCCTTTTCTAAGTATCTGAAGTGCAATTTTGCTCCCACTTCATTTTGGAGCTAAACTTGTTCATTTACTTTCCGCTTGGATTTTTGTGGTTTATTAGTGTGTGATATTGAGCTGCTTGTGCTAGTGTAATGTTTTCGAAGTCAATGTGTAAATAAATGTTTATTCTTTTACCAAGAAACCTTGAGTAAGTGTATATCTGAATCACTGTATTATTGGTCCTTTGTGTAACTTGTTCTACTGCTCACTTAAACTCTTGCGATAAGTCTGGCTGCTCAGCCATCGCTCCCACTTTGCTGTGTAGTACAGGCTTGTACCAAAGGTGAAATTTTGCTTACACTTGTAGTCCTAATTGCCTGTAGTGTTCCCAAAGGGTACTGCAGGTGATTCTGCCTAAAGGGGAGAGACGATGGGTGGGGGTAAGGCAGGTAGGTGGGGTAAAGAGAGTGGGGCAACAGTAGGTGGGGGTTAGAGAGAATGGGGTAGGGTGGGTGGGGTTAGTGAGAATGGGGATAGGGTGGGTGGATGGGGTAGAGTGGAGAGAGGGTGGGTGGGGGTAGGGAGGGATTGTGTGGGGGAAGAGATAGTGGAGGTACAGTGGCTGGGTGTGGGTAGAGAGAGTGGGGGTAGGGTGGGTGTGGGTAGAGAGAGTGGGGGTAAAATGGGTGGCTGGGGTAGAGAGTGAGGGTAGGCTGGGTGGTGATAGAGTGGGGGTATGGTGGGTGTTGTAGAAAGAGTGGAGGTGGGGTTGGTGGGTGGGGGTAGAGAGAGTGGAGGTAGAGTGGTTGGGGTAGAGAGAGTGGAGGTAGAGTGGGTGTGTGCAGAGAGATGGGGATATGGTTGGTAGATGGGGTAGAGAGTGGGGTGGATGGGGGTAGAGAGAGCTTTGGTAGGGTGTGGGTAGAGATCAGGGCTAGGTTGGTTGGGAGCATTAAACAGTGCAGTGGTAGATTGGGTGGGAATAGTAAGAGAGAGTGGGTGTTTTGTGGCTTGGTGTGGGTAGAGCGTGGGGGGGCAGGGTGGGTGGTAATAGACAGGGTGGAGATTGGGTGGGTGGGAGTAGAGTGGGTGGGGGTAGAGCGAGTGTAGGTAGGGTGGATAGGTAGTGGTAGAGAGATTGGAGGGTGGGTTGGTGGGACTAGAGGGAGTGGAGGTTGGGTGGGTGGGGTATAGAGGGTAGAGGTAGGTTGGGTGAGTGGAGGTTGGATGGGTGGGGGCAGAGAGAGTGGAGGTTGGGTGGGTGGATTTAGAGAGAGTGGAGTTAGAGTGGGTGGCTGAGGGTAGAGAGAGTGGGGAGTGGTAGTAGATATTGGAGATAGGGGTAGAGAGTGGGGGGTAGTGTGGTTGGTTGGAGGTAGAGAGAATAGGTAGGGTGGGCGGGTTGGAATAGAGATTGGTGTGGGGTGGGGGTAGTGGGGGGGAGTACGGTGGGTGGGTGGGTAGTGAGTGCAGTGGTAGGGTGGGTTGGGGTAGAGAGCATGGCGGTTGGGTAGGTGGATGGGAATAGAGTGAGGCGGCATGGTAGGTGGATGGAGTAGAGAGAGTGGAGCTACAGTGAGTGGGTGTAGACAGTGGGGGTAGGCTGGGTGGTGGTAGAGAGAGTGGGGTTGGGTGGGGGTTGTAGAGAGTGGAGGTAGGGTTGGTGGTTAGGGTGAGGATAGAGAGCAGGGCTAGGGTGGATGGGGGTCATTAAACAGTGTGGTGGTAGGTTGGGTAGAGAGAATGGGGATTGGGTGGGTTGGTGTGGGTAGAGAACGTGGGGGTAGGGCAGGTGGTTATAGACAGGGTGGAGATTGAATGGGGGTGATTAGAGAGGGTGGGGATTGGGTGGGTGGGAGTAGAGCGGGTACGGATATTGTTGGTGGGGGTAGGGTTGGTAGTTGGGGTTAGGGAAATTGGAGGTGGGGTGGGTGAGGGTAGAGAGAGTGGGGGTAGGTTGGGTGAGAGTAGAGAGAGTGGAGGTTGGATGGGTGGACTAGAGAGTGGAGAATGGGTGGGGGTAGAGACAGTGGAGGTTGGGTAGGTGGGGGTAGAGAGTGGAGGTAGAGTGGCTGGCTGAGGTTGGAGAGAGTGGGGGGGTTGTAATTAGTGCGGGTAGAGAGTGGGGGTAGGGGTAGAGAGAGTGGGGGCAGGGTGGGTGGGGGTAGAGAGTCGGGTGGGGGGTGGCGGTAGAGAGAGGGGTGGGTTGGTTGGGTTGAATAGAGAGAGTGGGGTAGGTTGGATATGTTGGGGTAGAGAGAGGGGAATTGGGGTGAGCGGGTGCGGGTAGAGCGTGCAGGGGTAAGGTGGGTGGTTTAGGGTAGTGTCATGGTCATCGGGCCAAGGCACAGACCTTACAGGGTCACACACACAGGGGGCCCGGATGAACAATAAATAAGACACTCACTTGGGTCAAAAATACCTTTATTATGGACATTGCACCACATTTTCTGGTGCACCGGGTGTTTAACATTGGAACTTTCATCTTCACAGCAGCCCCACGTGCACTCTTGGGTGGGGCTGCTGCTATTGGGTTGCCTGACAAGTGCTGACTCACTAGGAGTGGCAGGGTGTGGCAGGCAAGCCAAGCCTAGTGGGTGTGCCCACGGGCACAGCTATAAAAGCTGCTCCAATCCCTGAGGCAGACACTTCATGTTATTCTGCACTTCCATGCAGCATAATGCTCACCGCCGCCTGGGATTCAACTTACCTTGGGAAGTCCGGTCATCAGCCTCCATACTTACCACCTGGAGGATCCTGCTTTCACCTTTATGCTTCTTCTTGGCACCGCGGCTCAATTGTAAACATCTCGGAGCGCAGACATCTTCTTCTTCGCACCGCGGCTCACCTGCAAACATCTCGGAGCACAGATATCTTCATCTTGGCACTGCAGCTCACCTTCAAACATCTCGGAGCGCAGACATCATCATCTTGGCATCGCGGCTCGACCCGCTCCACCCGCAAATAAAATTGAAAAGCAAGGATAGACATTTAACAGACATTAAGTTTAAGGTCGCGCTACCATCAAACCTTGCGCTTTCCCTTAAACCATCACTCACCTGTTGTTGGACAGTGCGGTTTCATCCATCTTCTGCTCTGCCGTGTTCCGCACATCGACAGCAGCTGTCGAGACGCATTTCCATCTATTTGGAAGAAAACAGAGAGGAACATTATTCCGGACAAAACAACAACATTGAGAGAAAGCAGAAAGAGGGGAAAAGACAAGAGACATTGAGAGAAAGCAGAAAAAGGGGAAAAGGCAAGAGACATTGAGAGACAAGCGCCCCTGCCAGAAGTAGCAGGACGGAGAGCTCATCAGTCATACTTACCAGGGGAGCCTTATGGGCCGTTACGTGCCCACAGAAATCGTACCTTGGGTCAAAGGGTTGGGGAGGTACAGCGGTCACCAATCAGCGCACTCACGTTTTCTCATATCCATGTAGAAGCAGTGTCACCAATTGTCGCTGCCCGCAGCTTGTCCGCAGGGGGAGAAACCAGAAGGGGGTGATCTAACTCCTGGGAGAGCTGCAACCATGCCCCAATGCCTCCGCAGAGACCAGGTGAGCGTAACAGGTAGTAGGTGTCATGATTTCTGCTTCCAAAAGATCAGGACTTGCCCGACTCCCTTGGAAGCAGACCCATAACCCCGGTTCCGAGTGCCAGCCAGTCCCAATTGGGACCTTTTGGACCCTGTCCTGGCGCCAGTGGCACCAGGCTCATAAAGATGCCCAGTCCCAGCGCTGGAAGCGCCGGGCTCATAATGCTTGGGTGGATTTACCTGCAGCAGACCATGCTGCTTACTTACCTGCCAGTTGAACCCCTGATCCTCTTCTGTTTGGGACTACTTTTCCTTTTGGGTTGGGCAGGAGCCACTCCCTAGGTTCAGAACACTGGAACTCTTCTGGAAAGCAGGAACTCTTTTCTTACCTAGGCGTGGCTGTGGAAGGAGACACCTAAGCACTACAGGAGGCTATTTAAACCACACCCGATGGATGAATCTTGCTTTGCGTTATTCTGCATTCTCTGCAGCAGAACGCTCATCGTGTCTTCTGCTTCTGATCCTGGGCCTAAGGGAACAAAGGCTTACCATCCTGGAATCCAGTCTTCAGCAGCACCTGTAAAGACAAAGAAAGAACAAGTTAGCACTACGGTCTTCAGTGGCAGCGCATCTCTTACCTGGTCCATCGGCTGTCACCAACGCCTCGCGCTACATTCTGGCATCTGAAAGACAAAGGCTTACCTACTCTTCGCATGCTCCGGAGGTCTTCGCACTGCATTCCGGCATCTGAAAGACAAAAGCTTACCAGCTCTTTGCACGCTCTGGAGGCCTTCGGCGCTGCATCCCGCATCTGAAAGACAAAAGAAGGTGCGTTTAAAGACATTGGGAAACTTTATTACTCACGTGCCATTACTCCTTCCCACGCCGAATCCAGTGGGTATTCCAGCACCCTTCAGCTTCTCTAGAAGCTCCGAACTTGTACCTGCAAGATAAAAGGGACAGTTAGTGCGCATCGTGAAGCAGGCTACAAGCGCTTACTTACGTGCTTCCAGGCGCTGCTATTCCTCACGCGGGTTTGATCCTCAACTCTCATCAGCCCGCCATCCGCCATCGCCGGAACCCTGCAAAACAAGAGATATCATTACAAAAGACTTTTAAGACATTTGAAGTGCCCAGAACTTACCGTTCGTGCAGTTAACGACGGACAGCAGTCCTCTGAGGTCAAGAGGCCTGCACCCTTATCCAGTGAAGAAACTGGTTACGGCACCCTGCTCCGAGGCAGATGGAGAGCTCGGCGTTCACTTACCTAAGGTGAGGGTGTTAACCTTTGGGGTTCTACAGGAGAAGAGAAAGGGAAGAGGAGAGAGGCACCCAATAACCCCAGTTCATTAATCCCATATTTTCTATCTGCACACATCTTACTCTTCAAGTCAGACATACAGTGCACAGAGGTCCAGCCCAAAGAGCCAACCGTGTGTTACACATCACCTTTGAAGATACGGCATTCACCCAGTCAAGACCGGCGCCTCTGAGGGAATCAGGTGAGCGTTACAGTAGGTTAGGTGGGGGGTGCTAGAGAGTGGTGGCATGGTAGGTGGATGGGGTAGAGAGAGTGAGGGTATGTTGGGTGGTTGGGGGTAAGGGGTAGAGAGAGTGGGAATGGGGTAGGTGGGTGGGGTAGAGAGTGGGGTTAGGAGTGGTGGGGGTATAGAGCATGAGAGTGAGTGGATGAGGTAGAGAGAGGGGGTATGATGGGTGGTTGGAGGAAGAGTAGTGGTAGGGTGGTTTGGTAGGGCTAGCAAGTGGGGTAAGGTGGGTGGGGTAGACAGTGGTGGTCTGGGTGGGTGGTGGTAGAGAGTGGAGTTAGGATGGATGGGTGGGGTAAAGAGAGTGAAGGTATGGTGGGTTGGTGTTGAGAGAATCAGGCTAGGGTAGGTAGGTGGGTAGAGAGATTGGGTCTACCATAAGTAGGTGGTGTTAGAGACAGTGGGGGTAGGTTGGTTGGGGGTAGTGTGGATGGGTGGGAGTAGAGAGTGGGTGAAGGGTGGGTGGGTGCGAGTAGAGAGTGGGGGAAGGGTGGGTGTGTGGGATAGAGAGAGTGGTGGAAGGGTGGGTGGATAGGGGTAGAGAGAGTGAGGGAAGGGTGGGTGGGGGTAGAGAGAATGGGGAAGGGTGGGTGGGGGATGGTGGGTGGGTAGAGAGAGTAGAGGTAGAGTGGGTGGGTTTTGGTAGAGAGAGGGAGGGTAGGGCTGGTCGGGTAGAGTGAGTGGAGTTTGGGTGGGTCAGGGTAGAGAGAGTAGAGGTATGGGGAAGGGTAGAGAGAGGGGTAGGGTGGATGGGTGTGGGGGAATGGTGGGTAGGGGTAGAGAGGGGGCATGGTGGGTGGGTGGGTGTGGGTGTGGTGGTAGAGAGAGTAGAGGTAGAGTTGGTGGGTTTGGGTAGAGAGAGTGAGGGTAGGGTGGGTGGGGTAGAGAGAGTGGAGTTTGGGTGGGTCGGGTAGAGAGAGTGGAGGTATGGGGAAGGGTAGAGAGAGTGGGGTGGGTGGGAGTAGAGACTGGGTATGTCGGGTATGTGGGAGTAGAAAGAGTGAGGGAAGGGCTGGTGGGGGTAAAGCATGTAGCGGTAGGGTGGGTGAGTTGGGGTAGAGAAAGTGGGGGTAGGATGGGTGGTGTAGAGAGTGTGGCTGCAGGGTAGGTAGATGAGGGTAGAGAAAGTGGTGGTAGGTTGGTGAGTTAGATAGAGTGGGTTATGGTGGGTGCTGCTCGAGAGAGTGATGATTTTTTAAAGCTGTTGTAACATAATGATAATGATGTGTCATTTATATAGCGCCTTATATAGCACCTTAATCCAAAGCGCTTTACAGAGCACATATTTACATACAATATCACCCAACTGAAATTGGTACTCATTTATCGACCTCGGAAGGATGAAAGGCTGAGTTGGTCTTGCCAGGATTTGAACCCGTATCTAGGACTGCTTTCACTTTTTCTCGTTGGGGCTGGACACTGCCATTCCCTACAAAGAAGCTGAGGTATTTCACGGCTGATTGACCCAGCTTTCATTTGGATGGATTAGCAGTTAAGACGACTTCTCTGAGGGCTTTCATAATAGTAAAGAGATGGAAAAGATAGTCTTCCCAAGTCATACTATAAATGTCTATATCATCAATATAAGCCCTGCAGAAATCGGAGTAGGGCTGTAATATCCTGTCCATAAGCCATTGGAAAGTGGCGGAGGCACTGTATAGGCCAAAAGGGAGGATTTTGAACTGGAATAGTCCATGAGGCATCGAGAAAGCTGTCTTTTCCTTATCAGGTCCATGTACTGTGACCTATCAGTACCCCTTGGTTAAGTCTAGGGTTCATAGGATGGTGGCATTTTCAAGTTTATCAATCAATTCGTTGATGCACGGCATAGGATAGGCATTGAAGCCGGAGATGGCATTTACCTTTTCGGAAGTCTATGCAAAACCTCCAGGAATTATCAGGTTTTGTGACCAACACAATAGGGGAGGACCATGGGCTTGAAGAGGGTTTGATAATATTTGCCAACAGCATTTTGTTCACCTCCTCAACCACTACCTGTCTACGGGCTTCCGTGGGTCTATATGGTTTCAAATGGACCCCTTTTCCCTTTGGAGTTCTGATATAATGATAAGTGCTATGCACTCTCCCTGGTTTCTCTCCGAATACATTGGGGAATGTCGTGACTCAATCTTTTAAGTCTTCTAGTTGTTGATTAGATAGCTCTTGGGGAATTAATTCACAATTATCTATTTCATCTGGTGAGAAACAAAAAAATATTGAGGCAATCGCTGCGGAAGGATTTTCTTTCCACTCTTTTAATAGATTTACGTGGGTAGAGGTAGGTCTTTTGTTTCCTGTCAGGCTGAGCCATTTTATAGGTACAGGTCCCTGTTTGCTCTTGTACTTCATATGGCCCATGCCACTTTGAGACAAGTTTATTTTCCGAGGTAGGTAAGAGGACTAATACCTTTTGTCCTATTGAAAAAGATCTTAAGTTTACCTCCTTGTCGTAGGTGGACTTTTGTTGTGCTTGGGCTTTTTCCATGTGCGTATAGACTAGATTTCGAACAAGTTGCATATGTTCTCACAATCGGGTCACTGTTTGTGAGAGGGGAATAGGTGCCTTTTCTCTTTCTTCCCAGGTCTCCCAGGGCATGTCTAGGACATCTCTTGGTTCTCTACCATAAAGTAGTTCGAAAGGAGAGAATCCGGTGGATGCCTGAAAGGTCTTTCTTACTGCAAATAGGGCCCAGGGAATCATGCAATCCCAGTCTTTCCCGTCCTTGTCTACCAACTTTCTTAGGAACATCTTAAGTGTTTTGTTAAATCTTTCTACCAACCCGTCCGTTTGGGGTTGGTAAATGGAGGTTCTTAGGGTGGAAATATGGAGCAATTCCTTGACTTCACCCATGAGTTTGCTCATAAAATTGGATCCCAGATCTGTTAGACGTTCCTTGGGGAAACCAATCCTGGAAAAATATGGCAATAGATATTTTAAAATGTATTGGGTTGTGTTGTTCCGCATTGTGGAACACCTCTGGGTGTCGGGTAGTATAATCAACTATTACGAGGACATATTTGTTACCCAGTCTAGAAGTTTCCAACAGGCCAATGATATCCATCCCAATTCTGGAGAAAGTGACTTCTATTATTGGTAAAAGGTTCAGAGTGGCAGACATGGGAATATGCATACTGGTTTTCTGACATATTTCACATGTCTGAATGAAGTTCTTTATATCAGCATGGATACCTGGCCAGTAAAACTTCCCACTGATGTGCGCATGGGTCTTAGATGGTCCTAAGTGTCCCCCTGTCAAATGAGAATGTGCAATCTCTAGCACGATCTTCAATGGGTTTTGGGGATTACTAACTTGAGTTTTGCTTAGGCCTTCTCTGGAGGTTTTCTTTCTATACAGTAATCCTTGCCTTGGTTTTCCCCTGATGTTTTAGCAGCTCAACACATTAAACGAGCAGCAGAAACAGGTTGGTGGATGTTTCCAAATAAAAATATGCTGGTCCTCAATAAAGAGGCAGCTAAACATTATAAGGATGTTATATTGAAAGCAAAAAGAAAAAAAGGAGCATATTCTGGGAGCTAGATCTAGCACCAGCAAGCTTTTCAATATTCTAGGTGAACTCAAGGGGAAAACTCAGGAGCCTCCTCTAGACGTGAATGATGCATGGTGTCAAAGAATACATGATTGTCTCAAGTTCAAGGTTAAACAACACCAGGGGACAATAGCATTAAACTCCTCATATAAGAAGGCAAGTGGTGCCTCCACTGGCGCAAAGATCATGTCGGCTAATGAGGAGACAAATAAGGATGAGGCTTTCTCCTTCAAGCAGATTACAGTAGAAGAAACATTGACAATAGTTAAAAAACTAAAGCCCACTTCTAGTAAAGGTGACATATTCCCTGCAACCTTGTTTAAGGAATATTTTTCAGGCATAGTTACTCCTGTCACATCGATCATAAATCGTTTCGGAAGGAATTAAAGAATTATGGATCACCTCGCTCTTAAAAAAGGAAGGCCTAGATCCACAGGATCCTATAAACTATCGCCCAATAACGAATGTGCCTTTTCTAGTGAAGATTATGGATACAATTGCCTGTTCTCAATATGACGCTTTTTTTGAGAAGAAAGCTATTTTTTCCAACAGGCAATCCAGCTTCCGGAAAAATCACGGAACAGAGACTGCTCGCATAGATGTTAAATCAATGTTGACTGGGATAGTAGCCCATGGCAGAGTTCCTATGCTATTGTTATTGGGCAGGTCCGTCGCATTCTATCTTGTTGATCATGGGAGGTTGGAGGACAAGCTCAGGGAGTTGGGCAGATGCTCCGAATGAGCTGTTGACTGGTTCAGCTCTTTTTTGGTGCTAGGAGAGCCAGGGTAGCTCATGGAGAGTTTAAGTCTGAGGAGGCCATTCTTGACTGTGCAATGCCTCAGGGCTCTAGTGTGTCCCCTTTATTGTACAATATCTATTTTAAGCTCTTCTTTGATCTCCTCAACAGCATGGGTGTCAATTATGCAAACTATGCAGATGACATGCAGATTGTCTTGGAACTCACGGGTGTCTATGAGGCAGATTCACTGTTGGTTTCTAGAGTTTTTGATGCCATTAAGGCATGGATGTCAGATAATTTTCTGGCATTAAATGACAAGGAAACCGAGATTCTGATTGTTGGTAGTGCAGCCGAGCTCAAATCTCTGGATCCACGATATGAAGCCTTCCAAGTTGGGGGCGCTACTATTCAGGTTTCTAATGAGGTTAAGACATTTGGATTAATATTTGATCGCCACCTAAATTTCGATAAACATGTTGCTCACATAAAATCCAGCTGTGCTTACACAATTTACCTACTGTGGCAGATTAGACCCTATCTATCAGAAGCAAACCGAGCCCTAATAGCTACTGCAACCATCAATACAAAGCTTGATTACTGTAATAGGTTATTGGCAGGTACCACAAACACAAATATAAAAAGAAACTATAAACTATTAAAAATGGAGCAGTCAGGGCAGTCTGCGATATAGGACGTAGAGACCATGTGACCAACGCTCGGAGGACACTGCATTGGCTCCCTGTGGCACAAAGGATCTCATTTAAGGCATGTTGCTTGGTCTATAAGTGCCTTGCATGTACTGCTCCTCTGTACTTGCAAGATCACATTAAGAGAATGCCCTACAGACGTGCTCTTTGGTCAAATGAAAAGGACCTTCTGCAACAACCGTGCTTCAGATTAAAAACGTATGGGGACCTCAGCTTCAATTCTTGGGGTGCTAGTGTCTGTAATGATCTCCCTTCCTCCATCAGGCAATTTCTGTCATATGCACAATTCAGGAAGTCTATTAAGACCAGTCTGTTTGATGGCAGTGGCGTTTAGAACACATTTTTGATCAACCTCCCGTGATTACGGAATGAGTAGATTTCTTAACCAACCCCAGACCATATGTTGATTGTTTATGTTGTTTTTGTATTGTATGTTAAGTGCTTTGAGGCCTGCAGGTGACCTAGCGCTCTACAAAAATTAAATAGAATAGAATAGGAAGAAAAAGGGACTTCCCTTCTCTAATCCTTCCCCTTCAGGAATCACCTGCAAGAAAGCCTCTGCGAGTGCTGGATCATTTCGTTGGACGAAGGCTAGATCGGGAAGGATGGTAGGTTCTTCTTCCCTCTTCGTCGGTAGATGGTTCATCAGCTTCCTCAAAGCCTAAGGTACCTCTCTGAGTTTCTTCTTGTTCACTCTCGATAAAACGGGGAAGAAGAGCCCTTTCAAGTATTCCCTGTGCAGTTTTGACCCCATGATGTACTTCAAAGGGAGTTTCTCCACGGTTCTGTAGGAGAACCTTTATGTCTCCCCGGAAGTCGGGATCTATGACACCCACTAGGACATCCAGACCAAACTTCCAGGCCAGGCCAGATTTTGGAGCCAATATTATATAACACCCAGGAGGGGTATTAGGACTAAGACTGTGGGAATCATTCCTCTTTTCAGTGGAGGCATAGTAGCTTCTATGCTGCTACAGATATCAAAGCCTATGGATTATGTTTTGGAGATGGAGGTATCTGAGGCTCTATAACTAAGCTTCTGGAAGTTTAGGATTCCTCAATTTGTCTCAATTGAGTAGCATCCCACTCATGACACCCTATGTAAAGAAGGCATGGTACCAAACAGTTAGACAGACACAAGTGATCACAGTTCAAGGGTGTTTATTGAACTTCAATTGGGTTTGAAAAACGCCTATCTAATCCTAAATCTAAAGATGGGAGCAAGCAACGACCATCAAATAATAATAATGCAGTCCTAGTCGAGTCTGTCAAAATTAAAGGACCTATACTAATAAACCTATTGCCAATCTTTACTTCTAAACACAAATAGTGTGGGAAACACTATTATGCAAATATTAAAACGGCATCAGAGAAATCACCTGTAGTACAACATTTTATCCAACAAAGACATTCAATAGCACAAATCAGATTTATTATTATGGAACATGTATGTACACTTAAAAGATGAGGTAACCTAAACGGACTACTGTTGCAGAGGGAGATTTACTGGATAGATCGTCTGGACTCCATGTCTCCTCACAGGATGAACATGGATTGGAATCTCAGTTGTCATCTGTAATCTCCCACAGTCGGAAAGTGTCAACAATGTTCATATGGTTTAATTTTCAACATAACTTACATATTTAAATTCACTGGGATTAGCGTGAGACAGACACACAGTAGAACTACATCCACCATCGAGATACAATATGTCACGGTTCCGTGAAATTGTGTCGCAAAAACGTTCATTTCAAAGTTTCTGTGATTTGTCAGTCAAGAGTTTTTCCATATATGTTTTATACATCTTGCACTTTCACCAATCCCTGCAGGAAACATGTTTTACACCATTGTTTTCATAGAGGAAACACTTATCTTTGACACCTTTTCGCAAGACACTTTCATTTTAAACCTTCCATTCAGGGGCGTTGCTAGGGGGGGGCTAAGAGGGCTATAGCCCCGGATCTTTTGGTTGTAGCCCCGGATAGAATCTCAGGAGCTACAGCCAAAAGACTAGCTAGCCCCCAGTCCCAACAGTACCGACATCAGCTTAGCCCCGGGTCTTTTCCAGACCTAGCAACTCCCCTGCTTCCATTCATTGCGAGTCAGGAAGTTTTGCATTCATTTTCATTTATTTTACACTCTTACCGATCCAGCAGTGAGCATGCTTTATATCGTTTTTCTCAGAGAAGAAACACTCCTCCAAATTGGTGTGTCGCTTTGCAAGCAATGCCGTCTCAGTTGTTTTATTAATCTACAGCGCATGTGTCTCGGTTACCAGGACAACCGAGACACGGCAAGTCCTTTGAACTAGTGTCCGAACACAGAATTAATCCGGTTTGCAGTATTTCCATTGCTCGCCCAGAATTATAAGAACAGGGTAAGAAACCAAGTGCATTTTATCACACATGTTAATGGAGGTGACATATCTGATCTTAAAGATCAAGATACACGCAATCATCTGATCGCGTGCAATAACATCTCTGTCCCACAGGACTCACAGCAATTTTTAACTGCTATTCGAGCCACTTTATACCAACACATTTCTTCAAACCTGACTCACCTTACTTGGTATACATACCACCTTTTCAATAGTATTGTGTTAACTTTATTGATTATACAGGCCATAGCATGGGACCCAGCGCTAATTTGCAGCAACTGGTCCCATGCTTGGCCCCACATTTAACACACCCATATCAGGTTTTTCCAATCTACCTTGTATATTTTACTTCTAGTGTCCACCAACTTTGGGGCATAGCATCAAGCGACCAATCTGACTTCTGGCTGAACAAGTAACCTATGAGAGGAGAGATATCTCATGAATCCACAGGTCAGTGACCTAATTGTATTGGTCATCTTGGTTGAATAATTACTTAAATGAACAAACATATTGACGATACCATTTTAGGTATTGCAGAACATTAGAAATGTTCAATACCTGATGAACGTGTTGTAGTGACATTGAAAGATGTACTGAGTGTCTACCACCCAACTTGAGTGCCCTCTTTGTGCTTGACACAAGGATTTATACTATATTTTATTATC
Source organism: Ambystoma mexicanum (assembly GCF_040938575.1). Lineage (NCBI taxonomy): Eukaryota > Metazoa > Chordata > Amphibia > Caudata > Ambystomatidae > Ambystoma > Ambystoma mexicanum. The sequence continues at coordinate 1,416,886,594 of NC_090923.1, read as the reverse complement.
AAATATTGTAAACTTATTACATAGACCAATGTACTGTACTTATTTTTTGTTTACTTTGTCATTGAATTGTAACCCACATGCTCAAATGTCAAATGTGTAAAAAACAATTTTTGTTTACTTGTATACTAAAAACTCATTAAACATAATGTTTTATGAAATGTGTGAACTTATGCATTAAATGTATATAACTCGTTGGAATGGTGTCATGCATTTTTTTGCCATATAGTGTGCCTGGATGTTGTCCCACTAATTAAGAGGGACCATGTTTATCCATGTTAATCTGTTTTCTCTCATAGCGGGCTGTCCATCTGAAGTGTTCATGTTGTAAAAGGGGACGGGGTAGAGTTCTAAATATCCTACCTGATAGGATGGGGTAAAGGTGTTATAGGGAAGGGGATACTGCATTTTACCCTCCGGCCTCCCACTCCCTGAAGAGCCCTCACCCAGGAGATCCTCCTGCACTGGTACACCCACAGGAACTGGATCCAAAAGGCATGGCCGTGTCCTGGCCACCTCGATGACAGGTCCCCAGGGACTAGTGGGTGAGACACCTTCTGTTTTCTCACATTACGCACTTTCAAGATTCCTGCTCACGCCAATAAGGAATCCAGCCACATCAGCTGAGGTAAGATACAATGCAGCAAATATCATCCCTGGTGACATCCAATGATGACTTGGGGCCAATCCTACGTACCCATAACAACACCCTAAGAATGTGTGTCCGGGAGAGGCAAACTGTGCATGGCCATAGCCCTAAAATCAACTGCAACAAACACTGACACAGTCATAGGAATTGTAAACAACAGTGACCATGCCTCACACAAACCAAAGAACACAACACAAGTAACACAATCCCCAAACACAGCCACATGAACACCACCAACAATAGTGCACGCAGACAACACAAGTAGGAAGGCACAGCACAAAATGAAATCTGTAGCTAACACTTGTGTGAACTGCCCTTGCCACACTATGGGTGACGCACAATATACAGCTTGAGTGGCCACCTCATTCCCTCACAACAATTTTTCCAACAATACACATCTACATTAAAATAGTCACACAGAATGCGAAAAATACAGGTTCACTACAAGAAAGATGCATATCTCACTTCACACTGTTCCCCGTGTGAGCCTTCTGCAGCTTCCCCCTGGAATGAATCCTTCCTCCCCTCTCTAGGCTTACAAACCAGCCTACACTGCTGATGTGTTGAGTGCAGGCATCCGACAGCACTGTACTCCAGAATATCTGCAAACATCTTCCCTCACAGAATGCCTCAGTATACAAAAACAACACAAGGTCAGAGCAGGTAACACATCCAATTACACAGCAACATGTGCCCCCGAGTGCCATGCAACAAATGCAAGCAAGAACTCTCTAGCCACCCATCACCATGTGTCCCTGCACCCACGCAGTCAGACCCACCCACCTCAGGCTAATGCAATTAAAACACCCCACACAGTGACACCTTCTCCACCTTCAACATTTATAGTGTTTGCCCCCCTGAGTGCCATGCAGTGATGGACCAGGTGCCATTTACCCCTTGCTCTGGTAAGAGGACATTGTGAACACTCTGATCAGGCTGGAGTCATAATGACACTGAGACGACTTCCAAATAGAGCTCACTGAGATGTTGGAAACCCAGGATCCCCTTGGAAGCACTCCCAATGCCACAATATGGCATCGCCTGATTAACGTGGCATCAAGACAGTGCAGTAAACACTGGCAGTGGAGCCGATGGAGAGTCCAGGATGACGGAATGCAACCATCTCATCAATTGCAGTAAAGACAGTATCCGGCAGAAGGCAGCTGGTCAAAGAGGTAACAGGCATACAGGAAGGCAGGGCACATAGGCAACTGGCATGAAAGAGACAAGCAGACAAGAGAAAGGAGTGAGAAACAGAGGTCACAGAGACTGCCACACAAAGGGAACAGGCAAGAGGAAGGGAAGGCAGAGTTCAGAGAGACTGGACTGAGTGGGTACCAATGAGCCGGGAACTGAAGGGTGTGTAAAGGTGCACTGAGGCAGCAAAACGGTATTACCCAAATTTACCTTTTTACAATTGACCTTTTGTACTAATTGACCTAGTGGTCCTAATTGACCTTCTGCACAATTGACCTTTAAATTATTTTAGTTATTTTATATATGTATTGGGTTGGTTTTGGATTACAAATAATACAAGGGTACTGGGTGGGGGTGTTTGGATGGGGTGGGGTGGGTGTTGCGGGAGGTTTTGGCCCGCATATATGTCTTAATTGACCTTTTAAATTAGGTCAATTCTCCCAAGGTCAATTAGTATACAACCCAGCAAAACATCTGCTGGTGTATTGTGCATGGTTCATGTCCCTATGGCAAACAACAACACCAGGTCAATGACATGTGCCTGGTGTCTGTGGTGGACATGGCATCCCCCAAATGGCCTGCAATCCATTTCTCTCCATTGCTACATGGAGATATCCTTGCCAAAGTGCACCCGTGGATGCATTGGGACACTGCCTATATGCATTCCATCACCATCAGCATCCTCTCTACCCATCCAACATACCAACCACTGCCACAGTTTACCTAAATCTGACTCTGCACCCTGATCAGGACAGCACGGTCCATTAAATCGTTGTGCAGAGCATAGTCCATGTACAATCAATCATGTAATATGTGTGCAGCAATGATGTGTGTGCTGGCCAATTCACAACCCTCTCAGTGAAGGCCTCCCTGTGCTTTGCCAAAATGACTACACATATGGCTGTTACTGTCTGGTGTGTCACATCAGTGACTACACCCGGTCTACCAGCACCCTTTGTGTGGATTCACGTGGCTGTAAATCCTCTGTTGTATGCCTAGCACAATTCATATATATGCATTGTCAATTCAGATTGTGTGTGATATGAAATGTCAGGCGATGACTGGCCATGAATGAATGAGTGACAGTCATTGTCACTTTGTGTGACATTATCATGTAACAGGTGCTGTCATCTCACACAATGCGAAGTGGCACTGCACATTGTGTGTGTTTGCTCTGCACTATATTTGTCCTTGCCAAGTGTGAGCGCACAACTTGGTAATGCCTTGTGCCAGCTCTATGCCACTTGTACATGCAATAGTGCACTGGGAACGTTGACATATGCATCTACTACGAGTGTGCCATACTGAACCCACGCTTAATCACATGGCTCAATCGAAGAATTCTCCTTAAATTAATTCTATACTCCACTGTACAAAACCCCCTTGCCACACCACCACAACATGGTATTCCCTGGCTGCAGGCCAGCACTGAGTAGAGACGCTAATGCCAGCAGTGTCAGTCTAAGCATGGCCCTGCTTTTTTGTGCATGATTCACCCGTGGGGCATGCCTGATGGTTAGGAGGCTGTGTCAGTTTGAATGTGGACCCCATATGACATATCATGAGCCGCCTTTGTCATTCATACTGCTAAAGATCATTCGTGGTCTGGGGGTAGTACAGAGGTGCAACAATCATTCCCTACATTCATGCCTCCTGTATATGTGATTTTGTTGGGGCATCAATCCCTGTCTAAGAGCATCATCCTACGATGATGTGTCAGTATTGCTGACCGGGCATGCTCGGACTGAGAACCATCATCTACATCTACAAGTCCCATGACACAAGGAGCAGCAGAGCCCTCCTGCCACATCTGAGTGGGTGATTTAGCTACCATGTCAATACATTTCAAACAGATTACACATGTCTGGACAAGTATGCACGTCTCAAATAGACAGGCCAATGTTCGTGCGAGTGCCGTCCACAATGATGCGTGGAAGAAGGCACGCGTCAGTCATACATCGACTGATGAACATGCACATGCCTTTCATGTCAGACTAGTGATTCTAATGTGAACTTTATTTACATTTGAAATTCGACCATGCACATACATGACATGCAATGCAGACAGGCACACTCATTGGCATTATCCATGCCTGTAACCTTTCGAATGAGAGGTGCACAGACATTTCACTTTGAGAGTACCAGACTGGCCACCTTGGCATGATGACGGACCATCACCTGTTTTTCATTATCTTTCATCTAGTGTTGCTTCTTACAATATACAAGTTAAGTTGCATATGCCTGCTTCACAGAACAATGGTCATGGCAGGCAGCTTGGATATGCATTCTGACAAGGCACCCGTAAGAGCAGGTGACAGTACAAACATGCAATGCAGCAACAAATGATGTGTGTGTTTGACATATATAGCACACACTTGATGTACAATGCAAAGAGACAGGCCACAAGAATTTGGCAAAGATCGATAGATGTGGATGTGGGATTTTTTGGCGTAACACAGAGATGTGCCATGTGGGTGATGTGTGCCTGTCTGGGGTGCACGTCATGGCATCTTACAATTTGCACATAATTCGGACATTAAATCCCTGCATGCAAGTACTGGTACAGCTGTAAAGGACAGCAGACAATGATGTGTACTGCCACACTAACATGTACCACACATGAGAACCACACAGCAACCTCCCAGAACACAGGCCATGTGACAAAAGTCTACACAGTAGCAAACATGCATTGCCCAAGGATGGCTGACAACTGAAGACAGCTGTACTGCTACACATATATGGGTAGGTCAACTATGATTGTCCACACATACGATGCACACAAATGCCACTCACCATATGTGTCCTCATAGGTCTCCACGTCTCCCACGCCTTGCACCTACTCAATGGTGGTGAGTTGACTTGTGACCTCATCAATTAGAGTCAGCAGCTCCTCCTCTTCCCTTCCAGTGGCCAGTGCAGAGGCCATGTTGACACTGAGTTTATGCTTGGTCCTATGTGGGAGATCATTCATCCGCTTGTGGACCTGTTCAGCAGTGCGCATCTCCACACCTACGGCGTTGATGAGCCCTGTGACATGCTGGCAATGCACCATTCATTGTACGGGTGTATGGTTGCTCCCTGCATGCATGTACATCTCATGATGATGATCAGTAACATTGTCAACGAGGATCTGGAGCACCTCATCAGAGAAGCGCCTCTTCTTCTGCGGACCCTTCTCCTGTGCCATGTCTTGGGGTCCCTTCTTGGACCTAAGGGCCCTAGTTGGTGCTGCTTCACATGTCTGCCTCCGACCATGTCCAGGTGCCAGTTCACCTGTGGGCTGAGGCACACCACGTCCTCCTGGGGCTGGGGCAGATGTGTCCTCACCACATCCCTGTCTACTCCCTTTCCCTTTTGGGGGCTTTCCACTCATGCTGCAGATGTAATGGGTTAATGGAATGCACACCAATATGTTGTTCTAGGCAATATAGGGAAGGGAACAGTCTACGTGATGACCTATGTAGATGCGTGGTCCACCAAGGCTCCAATGTACCACAAAAGCATAAATATGCAGTATGCAATACGCAGAGGCACCCCAATAACAATAATTGTGTACGTGATACCCGGAAGGCTTCCGAAAGGTGAAAAAAGCAGTACACGATAAGCAGAGGCACCACAAAAAAATTGTGTGCACGATACCCGGAACACTTCCAAAAGGTGAAAAAAGTGGTACACGATACGCAGAGGCACCCCAATAATAAAAATGTGCGTGCGATACCAGGAACATTTCCAAAAGGTGAAAAAAGCAGTACGCAATATGGAGAGACAACCCAATAACAAACATTGCGTACGCAATACCCGGAATGTTTCGAAAGGTGAAAAAATTAGTATGCGATAGTGAGAGGCATCCCAAAAACAAAAATTGCATACGCGATACACGGTAGGCCTCAAAATAGACAAAAATACATGCGTATATGCACAGAGGCAACCCTCAAGAAGAAAAATGCGGTATGAATTACTGGAAGGAAACAGCTTGCTAAGCACCCCCAAATGTGTGTATGCGGAACTCGTCCATCTTCGTACCTTTGTGTGCACAACCAATTGATGAACGTTGCACCCCTTAAATATCACTGTCATTGCCATGAACCGCCTAGCCACGCTGCGTCTAGCACATGGCACGTAACCTAGGTGCTAATGGCCTTTACTCTGTTTTCTGCTGCCTCGGAAGGGAGACATGCTCCAGAGTTCATCCTGCCTGTGTGCCTTTGCTTTTGCCTCCGCCAGCCCTGCATTGCCTCATACACTCCATATCTGCTGCTGCCTGACTGAGTGTGAGTGCCTGCTTGATACCAGCACTGTCTTGGAGTGCCAACTGTCCTGCAATTGCCTGTACTCCTGTGTTGGGCCTGTGACCACCTCATCTGTAATTTGGGACTTCCACCTCTCCCTACCAACACCACCACCTCAGCTCCACAGGACCTATCCAGGACCCAGCAAATCCATACCTTCCTCCGGGTTTGCCATGTCGGGAGCATCAACCTCTTCTGGAGAGAGCGACACCCCTACGTCAGTGAGGCAGAGGGCTGCCAACTTCGAAGTTGGCATCCTGGTGGATCGGGTCCTGGGCTGCATCTGTACTGTCCCTTACACTAGGACCATGATATCACACAGCATGTGCCTGTGTTCAACAAGTCACTGAGGACACATTTTGTAAAAACCCATGCATATCCCAGAAACCAATGTCTGCCACCACATACGGCCAGCATCGGCATGAGGCAGATGCTGCTGCATCTCACACCTACACACATGCTGCATAGAGAATGTGGCACATGCAATCATGCATGGCCCACTTACACTGTAGAGCAGTGCTCCACATGGGTACTCACCAGCAGCTTCCAGACGACTTCTCCACGCTGAGATCTGGGAGTGAAGGTCCATGTAAAACTTCTAGAGGACCCCCAGTTGGTTGTGTGACAACAGGTGGCAGCCCGCACAGTACACCTTCAAGATGTGTTCTGTGGCGAGGGATGCCTCCGCCTTCATATGGTTACGGGTCTTGCTGTTATCCCATCTCTTCTTGGTGGTTTTCATTGGATGGTCTGCCAACTATCCACGTTGATAGCAGCCCTGATTTCATGGCAGATCTGCTGACGTGCGTCACGACCCATCTGGGTAGCAGGGTTGAAGAGGGCATTATTATGTGTGGCACACCTGCAAGTGAGTCCATGCACACATATCTGCTGAGAGTGACACATGCGCGTGGATGTCTGTGAATGTCAAGTTGGTGCATTGACTACTCAGGGACAGGGATGTGATGTGTCATCCCACTGCATTTGAAGCACAAGTCAACGTGTGTACGTGCAATATGTATGTGCTGGGCCACACAACATAAGCAATTGATCCTCAGACATGTGTGCCGGAACATGTTGGTTGCTTGAAGGTCAGGCTGTCATGGATGCATGTTGCTTACTGTAATTGAGTGGAGAGGTGCCATGGTGCATTTCCCATACCCCTGGCTGCATTTCAGTTTGGCATAGGTATGGTGGTATTGCATGTTTTTGGTGATGTGTCTATGGCCACACGACAATGTGGTGTGTCGATATGTGCGTGTGTCATGATTTTGATCCATCGTTGACACTACACTCATGTGTCAGTAATAATGCAGATTGCATGGGCGTAGCTGTGTGTGTGTGCATTGTGTGTGTGCGTCAGTTTCTGGTTGACGCATGCTGCATGATTGGTACTGTTAATCTCATGTATGCCACACATGCATTGACACAGGTAGCTGATTTCAATGTCATTTGTCCCTTTTTCCACAGTTGTTGCAGCTCGTGAACAGGGTGGAGGCCTTGCAGTGGAGCGGAAGGGCAGGGACCGCGCCACCAGACCCAGGCACACACCCCAGCCATCCACTACCGACACCACCTCTTCTGAGGGAGAGTTGGCTGGAGGAGCACCAGTTTCATCAGACAGAGCTGCTGGGGGTGAGTCGCAGGAGGTGGTTGTGGTGAGGGACTCTTCAGCGGCTGTGAGCCAGGGTGCGGAGAACAGAAGGCCATCAAGGGTGGAAGACTCTCTGGTTTCATCCAGGGAGATGGAGGTGGTTCTGGAGGTGGAGGCAACTACGGGCCAGCACCTGGTGTCTGCTGGGGGCATCCAGGAGGGTGTTCACCCTGCTCAACCTCCTGTCCCTGGCCCATATGCTGCGGCAGTGACCGCCTTCATGGATGCCTCCACCCTAACCGGGCCCCCATTGTGCCAAAGGAGACCACCCCCGGATTGGTGCAGGCCCTGCTGGCTGGTCTGGCGAGGCGGACAGGAATGATTTGTGATGCTGGGTCAGCTTCTCATGAGGAGCTGGCTCAGCATCACAAGTCGATGTGCCAATACCTGGACCAGCTGGCAAGAGCACTGCTCTCATATGGTCTCTGTGCACTGCCACATTCAACTACCCCCTCCTCCACTTCCTCCCTTGTGCCCCAGTCATCCTCCAGGGAACCTTCCTTGCCGCATTCCATCACAGCCCCCTCTACACCAGTCCCACCCACACAGCCCAGTCAGGTGGTGAATACATCCTTGCCTCTGGTGGAAGTCCCACGTGCGACAGATCAGGTGGTCCCTGTGCCTGCCCAGGCACCAACACAGGGACAGGCAGTGGTCAGACAGCTAGCACTTCAGCACAGTGCTGGCACTGTGCCCCCCCCCCGCCCGACATGTGTCATCCAGATGGCGGGGGTACTTGTGCAGCTTGCACTCAGCCAGGCAGCAGCAGATACGGAGTGCGCAGAGGCACTCCATGCAGGGCGAATCTACCCCAAGGAGGCAATTGAGGCAAGACATGATTGGCATTTGGCAAGAGGAGAGGAGGCAGCTGTGTGATCTGGTGTGCGTACGGTCAATGTACCATAGGCAGCTGGTATCAGGTAATATTATCCCCATAAATAATGTTGCCATACATATAGTCGCCAGGAAACAGCATAGTTAACATTATTAATGGGGACAATATATGCGGTAAATGCCAACAGGAGTTGCAGGGGCTTCCCCTACTCCCTTTAAAAAAATCTGGGGGTGTACCCCGCAGGTTCCATATGGTAATATTGTCGCAAAAAAACAGTCCCACTCTTGTATGGCAACATTTTTGCGGTGATATTATCACATGGAACCAGGTAGCTGATGGCAGAGAGGCAGCGGGCTAGGAAGGCAAGTATTAGAAGGGCCAGGGCAGAGGTGCCAGAGCGGCAGGCATTGGGGCGGGCTACCATCCTGCAGGCATCTTACAGAGATGCGGTGGAGGAGGAGGATGATGGAGGGCCTGCAAGACGTTCAGGAAAGAACGGAGGCCCGCCTCCAGGTGGAAGATGCTGAATGTGACTCTGCCCTGGAGGACGCACTGAAGGACATGTAGGCCCGCTGCCTCTGTACATAGCTCTTAGTGTAAGGTTGTATTTTGGATTTTGTTTTCATTTCAGCCCCAGGCATTCCCCCTTCCCCATGTTTTGTTTTTGGTGTGTGCATTTCATAATACAGATTTATGTTTCATGATCACACACTTGTTGCAGTCTCTTTTTGTCTATGTGCAAATTTACTTTTACTATGTTTTTGCATTTTAACTATGACTATGACTGTCACATGGGTTGGGGACTCACTGTGGATGTGTGTGCCGCACTCATCACTTGTGTACACTCATTCTTCAGTAGCTGTATCCCTCACAAGGCATAGACCCCCACCCGCACACATCTGCAGTCACCCACAACCTGGTCTCACATAATGCTGCACATCAGCCACTGAAATGCATGATTCTGTGATTCTTTGTTATTTGGTCGGCCTGTGCACATTGTCCAGCTTCTTGACTTCCACACTCTCAGACAGCCTTCACATCACCCAGCCATATGCCACTTGGACTTGTGTCACTTGCGGGGGTTTAGCCACCCCTGAATACCTACCTCACTGACTTTCTTCATTCCTTTGTACGGGCTACTATGCAGACACACATTACATGTGACTCTGTACAATCTGTGATGTCTCAGACTTGGGGCCTCCAAAGGCATTAACATAAAGCACTTTGAGTCAATTGCATGACACATTTGTTGCATTGCATTTTATTTGTATGTCACATGTAGATGGTGTGGTCACAGTGTTGCTGTTGCAATGTTAACCTGTGCTGTTGATGTGCAGCTGAGTGTGATGTGCCGGGGAGTCCTGTGATGAGCTCTGGGCATGGATTCTACAGCAGTGCTCCCAGTTGTTCATGTTGGAGAGGGCTATATGGCCAGTGTACTGCATGTTTGCTACAGGCTGGTGTTGTTGAGGTGAGTTGTTCGTCAACATTGGACTGGTAGGTATGTCCATCGGCAGGGGACGAGGGGATGGGGGTGTACTGTCAGGGGGCTGCCTGGGATGGTGGCAGAGGGGGGCTCGTGGGTGGTGTCAGGTAGGAAGGGGGCTGCCTGGGGTGGTGAAGGAGGTGAGGGTGCTGGTGGTGGTGTCAGGGCTTGAAGGGGCTGCCTTGGGTAGTGGCGGAGGTGAGGGGGGCTGGTGGGTGGTGTCAGGATTTGAGGGGGCTGCCTGGAGGTAGTGGCAGAGGGGTGGGGAGCTGGTGGGTGGTGTCAGGACTTGAGGGGGTTGCCTGGGGTAGTGGTGGAGGTGAGGGGGCTGGTAGGTGGTGTCAGGACTTGAGGGGGCTGCCTGGGGGTGGTGGCAGAGGTGAGTGGTGTCAGGGCTAGATGGGGCTCCTATGATTTAGGGGTATTTGGCAGCTGCTTGGATTCCTTGAGAGTAGGGGGGATGCTCCGCAGTTTTGCCAGGGTGCAGCCACTGCTTACGGAGACCTTGCGCAGTTTTGCTGGGTTTATGGTCATTTCATCTAAAACCATTGCATCTAATGTCATTCCATCAACATTTTTCCATCTAAAAAATTTCCATCTAATGCATTTTTTTTCTTTTTCTTTTTCTTTTTTTTGGGGGGTTCTTTTTTTTGGGCGGGTCCCCCCCGGGTCCCCCCCAAACCCGTGTTTTTTACCCTTTAAAAGGCACCTGAACAAAAATTAACCCTTTACCCCCCCCCAAAAAACATGCATTAGATGGAAACATTTCGATGGAATGGTATTAGATGGAATGGGTTTAGATGAATTGACTAGATATCGTTTTGCAGAGGTGCAGCGTTACTTACAGGGGATCTCGCGCAGTTTCACAGGGGTGCATCTTTTACTTACGGGCATCCGTGCACAGCTTCACCAGGGTGCAGCCTTGACTTCCAGAGGACCGCGTGCAGTTTCTCAGGGATGCTGGATGGTGGGTCAGAGGTGGACATGAAGGTTTTGCGCATAGGTTGGTCTTTGGCAATGCTTTTGGTTTGTGTAGGGGCATGTTTGGGCATTCCTTGCGCAGCTCGGTTTTCTTTGCGGGTTGGGTTGCTTTGCGCTTTGGCTCCCATGTATATGTAGTGTGCGCGAAAGGGACTTTCGCGCACAGTTGCACGCAAAGTTTTATACGCACAGAGTACTTTGTGGCATCTATGTGCTTGTTCTATAAATTGAGCCCAATATGTACTATCTATTCATCTTTTGCACATTCATGTTTTCCTCTTTGCTCTTTCTTTAAAGTATCTTCTTACACTCTCAAAAGACAATGGGGCTCATTACGCGGTAGGCGGTGAGCCATGGCGCTATTAGCGCCATGGCTCATGCCGGTAAAATACCGGCACCGCCTTGGCGGAAAGGGGATTTACCGCCCCATTCCAAGGTTGGAGGGGCGGTAAATCCCCCTTCCACCATTGCCCTTCCCCATTCCCATTTCTGCCCCATAGGGCTCTATGGGAATGGGGAAGGCGCTAATTACGGCACCGCAATTTTGCGGTGCCGTAATTAGCTCCGAGGTCTCTTAGCGGGTTGGATTTTAACGCCTGCAAAAAGCAGGCGTTAAATCCCCCAACCCGCAAAGGGACCTCGTAGTAAGGCGGTAAGGATTTACCAGTACCGGTATTTTACCGGTACCGGTAAATCCCTACCGCCATCCATGTAATGAGGCCAAATATATAATCATCTGTAAAAGGAGGATCAAACTGTGCTCAACATGTGTGAATTTACTGTAGTAATAATGGGTAGCCAACACAAGATTCATACATTTCCGAAATGACCAGACACATATTTCAACAAATATGTCTTTTATTTTTTTGGAGACTTAATTGAATTTAGCAGAACGATTAACCTACCATCATTGTTTTACACTGTATAATAATAAAGTACAAGGAGATAGACGCAAAAATACAATTTGTACTGTCATAAACAGAGTCCAAAACCACATGGGATGACATTGAGAAGTATAAATATCAATGAAACATCAATGAAAATGAATAGACTAATAGTTGATAACATGTGGCAGCTTTTCAGCTTCTCCATTCTTAGCACCCCCTTAGGCGAAAGATGGAGGTGAACAGAAAACATTATAACGTGTTACGCGTTCGACATATGTGACATATAAATTCACGTGTATGACGTCCCTCATTCTTAGCTTAGGCGATGACGGTTAAATGAGGTAGTCCAACGCAACCATGCTATACTATCTGCATCCTGTGACAGCAAATCCACAATGAGGCACGCGCAGCAATCTCCCACACAAGGTTTTTGCTTGGACTCTATAAATGTATATGTCGCAATACCAGGCTATATATAGCTTGCAATACGAAAAACTTGATTACATGTGTGCAACATGATGCAAGTACACTGCTAAGTGATACAAAATACCAATTAAAACAGGGTAAACACTGTGTAAAGCGCTTTATAAATCAATAAATACAAATATAAATACAAATAAAAAGCATTAAGTGATGCATGGTTTTTGTATGTTCACCATCATGGATGTAGAGTTGTGACCCGGGATCTCCTTTACATGTATCTTGTAGCATGATGTGATTACAAAATGTAGCATATGAATAATATGCTTCTCCTCATTGGCACACCTACTCCCTTCTTCCCTGTTGCTCTCTAGCCGGCCTCTCTTGGCCCTCTTCCTACTCCCACCTGTGAGGCTAAGAACCTGTGGGGGCATCTTTGACTCCACACTCTCCTTCGCTCCTCACATCTCTGACGTCTCTAAAAAGTCACACTACCAGCTGCACCTCCTTAGAGGTATTCTTCCTTTCCTCACCTTCCCCCAGAAGCTCACTGTCTCCAGAGCTCTGGTTCTCTCTAGGCTGGACTACTGCAACAGCCTCTTTCTAAATCTTCCTTCCTCTACTCTCCGCCCTCTGCAACTCATCCAGAACAGGACTGCAAGACTTGTCCTTGGCCTCAAGCCCAGGGATCGTATCTCTCCAGGACTGAAATCTCTGCACTGGCTCCCAGTGGCTGCGAGGATTAAGTTCAAAACCCTATGCATTGTCCACAAGGCCTTCTGGTGCACAGGGCCGCAATACCTTCAACTCTCTCTTCCTATATATCTTCCTTCTCGAGCCCTTCGCTCATCCGCCTCCAACTCCCTCAGGGTCAGTCGCTTCTCCAAGTAACGAGTTGGTGGTAGATCTTTCTCTTCAGCTGGGGCCTCGCTCTGGAACAGCCTTCCTGCCTCCCTTAAACTTGAGGAGAACCATCTCCAGTTCCGGAAGCACCTCAAAACCTTTCTCTTTGCTTCTGCTTTTTCTCCTCCTCTCCCGTGCTGACCATCTGGCTGTAACCAGAACTGTGCTGGTTACCTGGACACCCTCTGAACTTGGGCCCAGGTCCCTCCCCGCCAGTCACACACACTTGCACTGGGAACTGTCTCTGTATCCCTTCAGTTCCCCTACCAGCACTTGACACCTGATGTCAGCACTTACCCTTGCACTTGCCACCTGCTGGCCTTTACTGTTACTTATTATACTTATTGTTACTGTTACTTAGTGTACTTATTGTTACTATCTATTCCCATGTATTGCACTGTCCCTTCCCCCCTTCCCTTGCACTTGCGCGATCTGAATGATACCTGGCCTAGTAGGATCGTTGTCTGTCCTCCCTTTGTTCCCCCTCCCTTGCCTCGTCGCGCCTTGAAAGACTTGTGTATAGGCGCGTTATAAATACCATATCATATCATGAAAGGAAAATAAATTCAATTACAAATGGGACTACGTAAAATATCAATGTTGTACAAAAAGCGTGGAAAATCATTTCAATTCCACCGACCTGGGAACATGTATCACACAATGACATGACTAATCACCAAATTAACCATCCCAGGTGAAGACATATTTTGTACAAAGTGACACTGGGCAGGAGCTGAGGAAGATCTGACGAGACTTCATAGATTGAATGCAGTTTATTGTTAGGGCCCTATCGTGTTTTCATGCGTTGCTGCAGGAAAAAGCAGGCGGAATTCAACTTTTTTCTAATGTTGTAAAATGCAGACATCATGTTCAGATTAATGTTTACATTGGCATCATGCTGCATCATAATAGTATGTCCATCACGGACGACCGCAACTTTCAGCCAGCCTACCATCATTGATTTGTACTGCATAAGTGAAACTTACATGTATGTAGACATATAGGGCCCTATTTCATGGAATTATCTGCATGGAAAATCGGGACTTTGCGTGCAAAAACTGTGTGCGAAATCTGATTTGTCGAATCATGGAATCGAATGCGCAGCACTTTTTCGTACTATGCGTGAATTCGGCATGTCACTGCGAGAGGCAGAGTGCCTTTCGTGAGACACCACACATAGCATGGGCAAGTTAGGGGGCAGAACATGGAAAATTAGGAAGAGCAAAGGAAAATGTGAGCCCGCAGTCAGTCCATCGCACGTCCACTGTTGCGTGGAACGATACGTATTCATGGATCTGAGCACGCAACCTCTCACAACGAATGGCCACACAGAGCCCTCATACAATCCGCCACCCGAAGGCAGGCGTACAGACACTTGCACATAGGAATCACCACGCTGAGGTAAGATGGGGTGTCGGATTTAGGGGTGCATGCACGTAGACGGGTTTCCGATCTGATTTAGGGGTGCGCCTATGCAGTGTAGCAGGGTACTGGAACGGTTTACAGGGGTTTGCTTGTAGATTTTCAGAGTTTTACCCGAGTTGCAAATTATTGTACGCATATTTTCGGGGTGCCAGGAACAGTTACAGGGAACCCCGTGCATGGTCCCTGAGATGCAGGCCTGCTTGCGGGACACCCCATGCACTGTTTGAAAGGTGCAACTATTTGTGCACGTGGAGCGTGCAAAGGTGGCTGTTCTGGATGTTTTTGCTCTGGGTGGGCGCGTGTCGGGGCTCTATGGGGGTAATTCATGGAATCAAGCGCAGAAGTCAGTGGACCAGCATACAGCCCCCCAACAACGAAATTGCGCTAAAAACACAACTCAGCCCTCACGCGACAACCCAATCGCGTGTAAAACTCCCCGCGCACCCCTTGGATACGCGTACCCCGCTCGCGCCAGTCCTATTGCATGTAATACTTCTCGTGCACCCCCGGAATACGCGTACCCCGCTCGCACCAGTAGAATCGCATGAAAAGCGCACTCGCGTACCCCCATATTCGCCCACCCGTGCGGTGAGGAGCCACATGCAGCCCCTGCAGGCAGCCCACACCACAGGGGAACCCCCTACAGCCATGGACATGCCCCGCAGACAGCACCTCCACCCACCCCTTGCCCCACAGGCAGCCCATTCACCCTCCCCATGCCCCACAGTCAGCCCATCCACCCTGACCATGCCCCGCAGGCAGCCATCACCCCTGGACATGCCCCGCAGACAGCCCCTCCACCCTCCCCATGCCCCACAGGCAGCCCATCCACTCTCCCCATGCCCCGCAGGCAGCCCATCCACACTGACCATGCCCCACAAGCAGTCCATCACCCCTGGACATGCCCCACAGACAGCTCATCCACCCTCCCCATGCCCCACAGGCAGCCCACACCCCTGACCATGCCCCGCAGGTAGCCCATCACCCCTGGACATGGCCCGCAGACAGCCCATCGACCCTGACCATGCCCCACAGGCAGCCCACACCACATGGGACACCCCTACAAAGCCTGACCATGCCCCGCAGCCAGCCCACACCACAGGGGGGTCTTTTTCCATGCAATTTGCCTGGTGCGAGCGGGGTATGCGTATTCCGAGGGGTGTGTGGGGAGTTTTACACGCGATTGGGCTGGCGCGAGCAGTCTACGTATTCCGAGGGGTGCACAGGGAGTTTTACACACGATTGGGCTGGCGCGAGCGGGGTTTGCGTATTCCGAGGGATGCGCAGGGAGTTTTACATACGATTGGGCACATGCAAGCGGGGTACGTGTATTCCAAGGGGTGCGCTGGGAATTTTACGCATGATTGGGTTGTCGCGCGAGTACTGAGTGGCGTTTTTAGCGCAATTTTGTTGTTGGGGGGCTGTATGCTGGTCCACTGGCCTTTGCGCCATGCAGGGGATTTGTGCAGATGTTTTTGGCGCACGGGGCGGGGTTGGGAACATAACTGGTGCTGCTGCAGGGTCGCTGTGCCACGCTGCGCCATGGCTGGTTATGGATGTTTAAATCCATGAATACGCGGTGCGCTTGATTCCATAAATTACCCCCAATGAGTCAACACGAATTATTAAACACAAATTTTTGTATGTACAAAAGTAATTTTAATGTGTTTTTACCTAAAAGCTTTATTGTTTTATTTTTATGAGATCTTTTATGAATTGTGTACAAGTTTATAAAGTGTAAAAAGTCGACAGGTTCGTCCAGAAAAGCACTAAATAAATAAAATAATAATGTGTCAACACATTTGCCATAGAAAATACACCACTCTGACATTCAAAAAATACACACATTTATTATTCTTCACGTGTATCGATTTCTTTTAGCTAAATAAGTACGTAAGCACATAACGCGCTGTATAATAATGCACAGCATATTATAAAAACTTTGCTTTTAATTAAAAATACCCAGTGCCTGCACAAAAACTGTACATTGTCCCACAAGACACAGCACACTCCAATATTATATATTGGGGATCCACTGGGTCTGGAGGATAGCTCCTGGGGAGATTTGCTGCGTGTCTAGGGACTGAGAGCGAGCAGCACAGGTTCTATACCCGGTCATGCTCTTGAAGTCTGGAGTCTGCCATGAAGTGTGGTATTAAAACATTTTTTTAAATTTTACCTTGTGGTAGGGACACAACACATAAACAGAAGAGAAGGGAACCGGACATTAGAACACACAATTGTCTGGCAGGATTTCTAGGCCAATACGAACAAAGTCGCAATATTTCTAGCCCACAGTGGCACAGCATCATGGAAATGCAAATGCACACATCACCATTAATGAAGGTTCCAGCCAGAGGCACCAAAATCCACCATACACTTTAGGGACAATTACCAATCCAGTACATTTTAGGGAACAATAATGATATTAGTGCCAAAAATAGTTGCACTGTAAATAACTAGTCACAGAGGAAAAGGTGAAGTGCATGGCTTAAAAATAATACAATACAAATCACGGGCAAGTACTAAATTTGTAGTTCCTGCCCTAAAAAATTACTGGACCCAAACTGGAAACTGGAAAAATGTACTGATAAGATAAGTACCCCCAAAATGTCAAGGTGAGTAGAATTTCACATAAAAATAAGCGGCACAAAGTAAACAGGCCAGCCACGTGTAGGAGGAAAATGGTGAGTCCCAGTTGCACCCCACAGGGGTGGATTTGGCAGCAACAAACCCAGGAAGGGCCACAAGAGATCCCAATGAAGAGATCAGAGATCGGTTTGGGAACCAGAAGCCCCAGAAGAAAGTGCAGCCTCGAAGAAAAAGACCCAATGGTATCCAATGCAAAATGCAGTTAAGCCTTGGCTCAGAATAATGTCGACCGCAGGGACCCTCAGGGTGAGTATGGCAAATAAACTACCACCCCGGGACCCAGAGGTAAGTACTCACAGTGTTTGCTTCCAGAAAGTAAGTTTGTTGATGGCTGTACAACCTGCCAAGTACACTGCCTCTTTTCTAGGTGCAGTTTGCAAAATCTGGTTGCCAGGATGATGAACCTGGGCCAGTGGCGACACCGATAGCTGAAAAGAAGAATAAACAGGCTTCCATAAGGGAACCCCCGAAGCCAGAAGCAAAGGCAACAGCAAGTCAGACTCTTGGACGTCGCTAGAACCTGCCAAAGTCTCAGGATTTGGACAATGATGTGGTATACCCAGGATGGCCCCATGAGCAGAGGTTGTGGGGTGTTGGTGTCCAAGCACCCTTCTAGGTGATGGCATTGACCAGCACCAAGGCATGAGATTGTAGCAGTAAACTGAGGGAAGTGGGTATAAAACTACCTGGAGACGGTCCCAGCAAAGACGGTCCAGCTCAGCTCATGAGGGAGGGCCAGCAGGAGGGCTCAGGTCACCCGAGATGGGCGTCCAGCAGACGAAAATCCAAAGCAGTGATAAGCCCAGGACACAGCAAATATGGCCATGTGTGTTCCTAAAATTGCAGCAACCGCAGGAAATTCTCCAGCATGGAAGTAAACCTGCTCTTCAAAAAAGTTCAGCAGCAAGTTCACATCATAGGAGCAGGGTTCCCCTTTAAGTACGACCATTCACAGTTGCTGGCCAAACTCATCCCACCAATCACATTATGGGATGAGGGACAAAGGACCAGGAGACCAGATCATCTGGTTGCCCCCTGAATCTGCCACTGAACCGAGACCACCCCCACAGGATTTTATGTGGACAACCCAGGTACTAAGACTACTATAAACCATTAGATACCGATATGGAGGCTGCTATGTGGGCTCACAAATAGCACACGTGTGCAGAACAGCCATTTTAAGCCTACCTCATGGCTGTGCTGGACAAAGGAAGCCACTAAAACAAACAGGCCACAAGCAGGATTTATATATATATATATTGGTACCACAGTGGCTACCAAAATGATAGATATGGTTTGGTGAAGCCAAAACTCAATAACAGCTGCCACCAGCCTATTCCCTTAAAACAAGGTATGGTTATATAATTACCATAATACTCAAAAGGGGTGCTTTAGAAGCACTTCTGCGACCGTGAGCCTATGGGCAAACCAAGACCATATACTCATAATGAGCTTAAAGAGTTGCAATGGCAGGGGTAATCTGAAAATAAAATTATGGAAAAAGACAACACAGAGGGTCCTAGAATACCCCTAAATAGAAATGATGCCTTAGAATATGACAAATAGGACAAAGAAAATAGGTGCCGTTACCAATTGTCACTTCCTCCTTAAGGTACTTGACTCGCACCTTGACTCGGGAGGGAGCAGGAGCTCCGGTCGACTGCAGGAGCAGTGGCCCACACCCACCATCCAAGTGCAGGACAGCACTAAGGTATGGCATCCATGCTAAGCAGCAAATGCAATATGCTTTCTTAAAAGGTTATTCTGAGCGCACTAGGCGCGGTAACCAGGAGCAGCATTTCTTCGTGTTAATGCTGTAATTAGAAACGCGCTCATTTCATTTGATGCGCTTTGCAGCCCAAGCTGCATCTACCCTCCAAGCTGTGCCTCCGCCATTACAGCACACGAGTTCACGTAACTCCAAGATGGCCGCACGGGCCATTTGATTCTTCCCTAGGACCCACTTCCTCAACAGACGGGAGGCGCCTGCTGATTGGCCCTAGCAGCCTACTTCACATCCAATCCGGCGCCGGAAGGCGTGAGCCGGCCCTTCCTGGTAAGGCCCTGAGGGCAAGGCCAACAACTGTCCAGAGTCTGTCCTGAGCTGGCCAGAGCCCAGGGCCATACTCCCTGCTTGTTTGAGGCTGTGAGTAACTTAAATCTGCCTTAAACTATACGACCTGCTCTATCCTCCCAAACAGCACTCCTCATTGCCTTTCTAGCACATGTCATGTGCTGCAGCCACTGCACGGGACGTTCAGGTTGCCCAAACTGCCACATCATTGCGCCACCATAGCCTGCCTTATGTTCACCATACCCAGATGAGCACCAATACTATGCTTATTATGCCCTCTCACCCTCTGATAATTTATATTGTTGTGCTTTTTTCTTCTCTCTTTTTTTTCTCTCTTTGCTCACACACTTTGATCTTGTGTCCCACTGCATCTTAAGCTTAACCTGCTAAATTCGAAACTAGGTACCCCGGATTTATGCATTTAATTTGTGTCCCATTGCATTGTTAATGCATCGATTCATGTTGCATGATTTGATCTACACCCGTACCCACGACAACTGCCTTAGCTGTGCCCACATACTTAGACCCTAGTTTGCTAGTGGTGCTACTAATACCCAGGTGTTCATGGCCCACCTCATTGTGTTGTGCCTTATGGTCGCTAACGGACTACCTTAACTGTGTTGTGCCTTATGGTCGCTAACGGACCACTTTAACTGTGTTGTGCCTTATGGTAGCTACGGACCACACTGCCTGCGTTGTGACATATGGTCGCTAACGGACCACCTTAACTGTGTTGTGCCTTATGGTCGTTAACGGACCACTTTAACTGTGTTGTGCCTTATGGTCGCTAACGGACCACTTTAACTGTGTTATGCCTTATGGTCGCTACGGACCACACTGCCTGCGTTGTGACATATGGCCGCTAACGGACCACCTTAACTGTGTTGTGCCTTATGGTCGCTAACGGACCACTTTAACTGTGCTGTGCCTCTATGGTCGCTAATGGACCACTTTAACTGTGTTGTGCCTTATGGTCGCTAACGGACCACTTTAACTGTGTTGTGCCTTATGGTCGCTAACGGACCACTTTGCCTGCGTTGTGCCTTATGGTTGCTAACGGACCACCTTGATTGTGTTGTGCCCTATCATCATTAACAGACCATGCACTCTAGCCCATACTGTGTTTCGTGAATATCATGCCCTTTATCACTAGGCGCAGCCCCGGCTTCAACTAGCCACTTGCACTACACATTGCATCACCCTAGCTAGACATCTTAGTGAAATAAGGGAAGTAAATTGCATCAGTGGACCACACCAATTACCATGTGCGAAAACTTGACCTCCCTGACCCTCCTAGCTACAATCATGACCTTTGCTACCTTCAGTACTCGTCCCCCCACAGACAGAAACCTGAGACTTAGGGCAAGGCTACCTTGCATATATGAACCTAAAAGAAACAGTACCAACAATACTGCTAGACTCCCATCTATACAGACACACATGGATAAGCAAACGCTAGCCACGACACCTTTAACTCCAACCCCAACTCCTACTCACCTCCACCGAAAGAAACGCCGGAGTCAAAATAAGCATACAGATACACTTGCAAGTCATCCTATTCCCAATAACACCCTAACTCTTACTGGATCCCTTAGCAATGCCAGATCCATGGTAGCTCATGCAATTGAAATTGCTGACATACTAAACAACAGTAGCATTCACTTCCTTGCCGTAACAGAAACCTGGCTCCATGAGGCAGCAGGACCCTCACTGATGTTAGCCATACCTGACAACTACCAGATCCACAGAGTAGACAGGCCTAATGCTAAAGGCGGTGGCCTAGCAATCATCGCGAAAACCACTCTGCCTATCCGACTCACCACCTCACACCCCTGTGCTTCCTGCGAAGTACTCTCAGCAAAAATGCAACTCTCCAATAACCGCACGCTAGCCATTCACCTGATCTACAGGCCCCCAGGTCCCCTGGGAACCTTTGAAGACGACCTTACTACCCTCATAGCGAACAATACCCAAAATCACTCGCAAACGCTGCTGATGGGCGACTTTAACATCGGCTTCAATGAGCCAGGCAATAAAAATGCCCTCTCTATAACAGCTATCCTAAATGACCAAGGCCTTACCCAAAAAGTTCTCTCCCCCACACATGTTAAAGGCAGAACCCTTGACTGGGTTTCAGAACTCAACTGCAACATAGTCATCACTGCCATCACCCCCCAACTATGGACCGACCACTTTCTAATAAATTTCACTGCCACACTTGACCTCCCCAGCCCTAAAACTATCAAAATGATACCACCACTCCCTACCAGAAGTAAAAAAGATATTACTACAGAAAAACTCATCCCCCTCCTCCTGCCCACTATTAACGGTCTGAAGGACAACACTGACCCAGACACACTAGTAGATACCTTCAACAAAGCTATGTCTCATGCACTAGACACCATTGCACCCGCAAAACTACGTAAAGCTAAGCAAGAAGCCCACCTTAATGCCTGGTTCACCCCCCAGTTTAAGGACCTTAGAAAGCAGAAACGACAACTCCAAACCATCTGGCGCAATTCGCCCACCAACGACAACAAAGCCAAGCTAACCCAAGCTACAAAACATTACAAGTCAGAAATTATCAACACTAAAAAAAACGTATTCAATGACAGAATCACCAATGCCAAATCGAATACCAAGGAACTTTTTGCCATCCTCCGGGAAATGGAATCCCCTATCCAACCAACTGACACGATCCCAAAGGACAAGATATGGTGCACTAATATACAGAATGCCCTATCAAACAAAATCTCCACCCTCCAACTTAAAATAATGAATAAAAAAGACACCCTCTCTCTTACTGATCAACAAGCGCCTCTAGTAACTGAACATACGACTATCCCCCCTTTTAGCTTCAAACCCATCTCCATCATAGACACTGAAAAGGCTATCCTCTCACTGAAGCCCTCTAACTGTAAGGGCGACAGCTGCCCAGCTCAAATAATAAAGGACGCTGCCAGAGACTTAGCCCCTTTCATCTCAAAGCTTATCAACTCATCCTTCAAATCCAACACAGTGCCAGCCAACTTAAAAGAATCCTGGGTCCTCCCCCTTCTCAAAAAACAAACCCTCGATCCATCCATCCCGACTAACTATAGGCCTATCACCACGGTACCCTTCCTACTAAAAATTATCGACAAAGTAGCCTATCTCCAAATTCAAGAGTACCTAGAAGCTAATCATCTACTAGGCTCGCGCCAATCGGGCTTCCGCCCTCTCCATGGCACGGAAACAGCCCTGACAGATCTTAAAACTAAAATGGAGGAATTTAAGGATAATGGGAAAACAGCGCTGCTACTTTTACTGGACTTGTCAGCAGCTTTTGATCTGGTGGACCATGCAGTCTTATGCAACCACCTCAAGCTGGCTGCCAACTTCACAGGAGATGCTATAGCATGGGTCCACTCCTTTCTAGCCAACCGGACCATGAGAGTGTTCTCCTCATCCACCTGTGCCGATCCCATCCAAATCACATGTGGAGTCCCACAGGGCTCCTGTGTCTCACCCACTATGTACAATATCTTCACCAAGCCATTGTTCGACAAGTTGGACAGACTGGGCGTCACCTACACTAATTACGCAGATGACACCCAGATCCTCATTCCCCTTTCGGGCAACTACAAACTGGACTTGGCTCTGGTGAATAAAATTTACATCCTCATTCAAGCATGGATGGCCACACATGGCCTCTGCCTGAACGACGATAAAACTGAAATCCTGCTTCTCGGCTCAGACCACAACTTATCCAAACTCACCCCGGACTATCCCTCATTTAACATTGATAACAATATTATTAAGGTTATGCGTGAGGTCAAAACGCTGGGTTTTTACCTCGACTCAGCTCTCACCCTCAAAAAGCAAGTGAACTCCCTTGCCTCCTCAACCACCCATACGTGTAAACTCATCCGCGCCGCCAGACCCTTCCTGTCCAGTGCCAACTGCCTCACCTTGGCCAATGCCCTTGTCATGTCCAGACTGGACTATTGCAATGCCTTATACTCCGGTGCTAACAAGTCGGTCACTGACAAACTCCAGAGATTACAAAATAACGCTCTTAGAGCAGCTCTGAACATCCCACGCAGAGAACATATCTCCAAACACCGGACAGAAACCCATTGGCTAAAGATAAAGGACAGAATCCTACTTAAAACTATTTCCCTCACCTCTAAATGCCTCAACAATCAAGCACCCCCCTACCTAGCGGAAAGAATCAATTGGAGACCCTCTCACCGACTGACGAGATCTGCCAACACCTTCCTACTGGAAGTCCCTAGATTCAAACTTACCACAGCGGGTGGTGCGAGCTTCCCAGTTAGAGCTGCTCAATCATGGAACACACTCCCATCCGACCTTAGATGCCCTTTACCTTACACAAGTTTCAGATCCTACGCTCTCAAATGGCTGCACAGCAACGACATGCAACGATCCTCACCCTAGCGGAAACGGCACAACCTGTTAAAATGTTATTCTTATGCGCTTAACCCTTGTTATTCTATATGCATTGTATCACCTATTGTAAGTGACCACTGTTTTTCTGTAATTAGCCTGTGTCAGGCATTGCAACTAAGTTTCGAGTCCTCTTGTACTGCTGCGCCCAGATGCCCACGGGCTCGGAGCGCATTACCAAATAAATAAACAAACAAACAAACAAACAAACTAATCAAATGCAAGCATTTGTCAAGAACTCTAATATCCAGCATCTGAGACAGTCTGGTTTCAGACCACGTCACGGTACAGAGACTGCTTTGCTAGAACTACAGACGCACATACTGAATATTCCAGATATTGGCCACACTGGCATGTTGGTCCTTTTGGACTTATCAGTGACATTTAATTGCCTCGATCATGACCAACTCCTCCTTGTATTGGAGAAACAGGGCCGTTACAATCTTGATTCTATCCTATGGGTGAAATAGTTCCTTCAGAATCGCACATCCCGGGTATGTTGGGGTGGGGCTACCTCTCCCTTCTCCCCCATCTCCCCTCAGCGAGCATTTATGTACCCTTTGCTATTCAACTTCTATATACAACCCTTCTGTTATATGTTGGATGAGTTCGGAGAGAATTTCTCAAAATATGCTGATGACACCCAGCTAGTTCTTAAGCTATCTGGGGATTATGGCAAGGATGGTAGTCTTCTTCAGGCCACCTGTCTTCATATTGAGACCTGGATGAGTAAGAATTGGATGTGTCTAAATGGGGATAAAACCAAGCTGCTGGTCTTTGGTACCAAGCATGCTCGAGCACAATGACACTCTAGCGATCAATCATTCTCTATTCATTGCTGTCCAATCCCGGTCTCAAAAAGTGTTAAGATTCTGGGCTTCTACCTCGACCTGCTGCTCAGTGCAGATTCTCACATCAATCAGACAGTAAAGAATGGGTCGTACTATCTTCGGCTGCTGAGAAACTTGAGCCCTTTCCTGTCTGTGCCCAATTGCTCCTCTGTTGCCCGCACAGTGGTCTTATCGAGATTAGACTACGGCAATGCTCTGTTAGTCAGAGCCAATAGGAAGAACATTCAGACCCTGCAAACCCTTCAAAATGATGCAGTCTGCATTATTACGAAGAAATCTAGAAGAGAGCATATCTCGGATAGCCGCAGAGTTCTTCATTGGCTCCCAGTTTCCGCTCGGCTAGAATTTAATCCTGCAGCACTAACTCACAGAGCATTATATGGCACCGCTCCAATCTATATTAAGGATCTGGTCTCTTTTTACGAGCCACAAGGAAACTGCGTTCAGCCACTTGTATACAAAGGCACACGTTATGTAAGACTAACAATCATTTGTAAACTGTAGTTAATAAAGCTTTTCGACTACAAAAACAATTGTTCAAATGCATTGTTTAGGTTGCTAAAAATGTCAAAACTATGTCAACGGATGGCTGGGATCAACTGAAAAAGTTGGAAGATTCACAATTGAAAAGTTCAAAGGAAGTATGCCAGGGAAATGGATGCATGCATCATTCACAGAGCGCTACTTTTCAGACTAAACATACAGAAGTTTAAAATGAAATAGCTTATGTTTTCACTCATAAACGTAATGTATGTGAAATGGTAAATGGAGAAATTCATGAGCTTTTGCCAGGGATGTCATTTCACCAAAATGCCAGGGGTAGCATAAGTGACATCACATAGCCCTTGACCTCTGATGACACCACAGGAAGTGATGTCATTTGACCCTGCCCCCAAGTGACATCACGGGAAGTGATGGCACACGACCGTCAGATGCATCTAACACCCGTGTTTCCAGCCACTCTCATTTCAGCTAGATATAAGAACTGAGGCGCAAAAGGAGGTGAGATTTGTCCACAATCACACATTTGGAGAATGTAATTTTCCATTTATGGGCTGCTCATGTGAAAAAGGTATTTGGGTTTGGGAAAGTATTGGTTAAATTATTCAATGATTACACCTGTTTTAAGGAAGTGCTTAAGAGTGCAGCAGGGGAAAAGGTCCGGCAGGATATCTCGGCAAAATCCAGGGCCTCAGAGCAGCTGGCCGAATATCTTATAATCAAGAAACGGGTGGGTTGCTAAGAGAACTTGGATTACGTTTTCCCTTAGGTGGGAAAGGGCTCTATACCTAAAGTTCTGTATTGGAATTCAGCCAATTGCTGCATTTCGGCACAGATAGAACAATGCAGTTTCGGCATCATGTATTCTTTGTGGTGAGCCCGAAGATACTGTTTAACATTACTTATTACTCTGTCCGGCCACTAAGCCTTGAGGAAGCGCTTTTTGAAGCCCTTGTTTTTAAGTCGCACCTGCAGGTCATTAGGTGATGCCATGGCAGACACAGAGGCTGACCTTGTACCACTAGTTACTTGAGTTGGGCATGCATAATACGTATGTGAAAGGCTAACGTAGGAGAATAATGCCTTGTGGTAGAGACATTCTCTTGCATTAGCTGTCATTTGTGGTAAAGTCTTGACCCAGCTTTATTTGGCTTCTCTGATAAAATGATGAATTTGTTTTCTGATTGGAAGATGATTTATGAGCTAACCGTTTATGATGTTGTTTATTTGTGGTTTAGTCAATTGTACATTGCTTTTATGACTTTTTTTATAGAATTAAAGCTAATAATTTGTAACTATATGTAAAACATACATAATGCAGTACTTGTAACAGGGTAAACGAAATCTCTAACGCAGGCTACAGCTAGCGTATGAAACATCTATAGATCAATGGACACAGAAGTACTCCTTAGTTGCGGTATTGATGTGTTAAACAAGCCAGAAAGCACTGACCTGGGGAGGTGTGCGCTGTCTGTTCCCCAGGAGTAAAATGTTGCACGAGCAAGGCCTGAAAATTAAATTATTGAACAGGATTTAGTATGAACAAAATTCCCTGGTTATAAAAGTATCTATGAGTCAGCTACCACTATGATAAAAGAAACCTATTGTGCGGGTGTAGCCTGAGGCCACCTGTCGCCATGTGCATTCATCTTTAAGTTATGTGACAAGCAACCACATGTTGTCCCCAACAATCCAGAGCCGAACATAACACCTTAATGTCCTAGGCTTTGATACATGACTCTTCAATCTTATTTAACAGGGTGAGGTGTGGGGAGGAGGGGGACCCCACTTCCTTCAAGAGTGGGGCTCAATGCAACTACGATTTTCAGAGCTCTATGTGCAAGGTGCATTATTCAATGTCCGCCCCACCCCAGGACCGGCCCGTGAAGGAAGCTTTCACAAAGACTTTTCGAAAGAGTTTGAGTGGGGAGGAGTGGGTCACTCCATGGCTCTCTCACTTCTGAGGTTCTGTGTCCAATGCTTATTTTCTTATACAGTGTTGCACCACAGCAGGGTCCTGGTTGAATTTGTGGCTCCAGTAAACCATTCACATCACACTTGACTGTGTTCAAGGTGAGCAGATCCCAATCAGTGGCGTAGCACAACATTTGGGGGCCCCCTGCGAGCCATGCTGAGGGCCCCCCTTAAGCTCCTTAACAAAGCACAGGGCACGCCACACCACAGGCCAGCCGGGACCAGCACGTGTGCAACAATATGTCTGTGATGAATATGCTGCTGCAGGTGCATGCACTATGCCAAGTGAAAGAAGTAGATATGTTTTTAAATCAAAGCTTATATGTTTCACCTAGCATAGAAATAAGGGGGTGGCGCCTTGTCCCAAAATGTACCAGCCACCAGTGGTGGCTGGTGAGCTGTTATATTGGAGGGTGTAAATATTTGCCACAAATATGCAATTACAACAGAGAATAGCGCGGGTGCTGAACTAACAAAAACAAGTTGGGGGGGTGGGGTCAGGGGGATTCTTCCACCTCCCACAAGAAAATGTTTTGAAGAATGGGTTAAAATGGTGCAATTCCCAGCACACATTATGTGAAAATTTGGGTACAAGGCCAGACAGTTTGTAATCAGTTGTGTGAGGTGTAGGGTAACTCATGGAAAAATGTACAATAGATGCAATTCACCAAAAGTGCACAAGCACATGTCCCAAGGAATTATAATGCCAGTCGCTGCAATATATGCAAGTATAAAAAACATTTTCATACAGGCTAGGCCCATACATTTCCATGCTGGCTCCACGAACATATGCTAGTATTCCCATATAATAACATACTCATGTTCGCTTTGAGATGTTCTCTATAGTATCATTACTGGCACTAGGCACAAAGCTGGCTCGGCCAATATATGCCAGTACTCCTATGAAAGAAAATACTCCCGTTGGTTTGACCATTAAAAGGGACATCACAATAAGAAAATATGTCTAAACTGATTCCAATGTAAGCCAGTCTAGACCCATAAGAACACTTATCATCCTTGCTTCACCATGAATGCTCAGCTAATAAAATGCCATTCTACAGTAAGAAATATACAGGCCGCTACACCAAAACGTCAGTCTCGCGAGGTAATACTACTTATCATGTTTGCTTTATCAAAGATGATGAGTAATAAATGTATGCCACAGTAAGCAATGGCTAGACTGACTGCACCAAAATGCCAGTCTAGCCAGGTAATGACACACATGAACTTGGCTTTGCCCGAAAATACCAGTAAAACCTGCAAAGTCAGTAAAGGATATGTCGAAAATGTGATCCCCAGACTCCCAGGGTCTTACAAGCACACACCCAGGCATCCCCTTGCACCCACCCATACATGTCCTCTCACATTCATTCACACTGCATTCACCACAAAGGCATGCACCCACCCACTCAGAACATTCACACACACAATCACATTCATACCCATTCACCCACCAGTCACTCACCTCTATACCTTCTCTCACATACACTTACACTGGCACTCACCCACCCCAAACATTTACACACACACATGATCACATTCCTACTCACTCACCCACCATTCACTCACCCATAAACCTCTCACATACACTTGCACTGCATTCTTCACACAGGAACACGCCCACCCAGAACATGCAAACACACACTGTCACATCCTACTCTTTCACCCACCACTGACAGACCCATAAACCTTCTCTTGCGTCCACTCACACTGCGTTCTCCACACAGACACATACCCATCCGGAACATTGAAACACACTATCACATACATACTCATTCACCCACCAGTCACTCACTCATACTCCTTCTCTTACATCCACTCTCACTGCCTTATCTACACAGGAACACACTCACCCACCCAGAGCATTGAAACACACACACTAACACATTTCATCTCATTCACCCACCACTCACTGACCCATAGGACATACATACATCTGACACGCGCTTCGCACATGGAAAATACATATCCCTTTTTTTAAAAAAAATCCTTCTGACCTGTTTTTCCAGCTTCAGTCTGTCACTCCAAGCCACCCTCGGCTCCTCTGTGCTGCTCACAAACAGGAACCAAGATGCTGAGAGAGCTTCCTGGTTCCTGTACATGAGCCAGGAGGAAGCCAAAGGAGAAGGGGTTGGAGCTGAACGTGGCATGTGACACGTGCCACATGTCACGGTC
The DNA here is from genome assembly GCF_040938575.1 of Ambystoma mexicanum. Classification (NCBI taxonomy): domain Eukaryota; kingdom Metazoa; phylum Chordata; class Amphibia; order Caudata; family Ambystomatidae; genus Ambystoma; species Ambystoma mexicanum. The sequence goes on along the minus strand of NC_090923.1, from coordinate 1,416,857,195 downwards.
AGCTCCAACCCCTACTGAGTGCTTCCTTCTTGTGCTGCGAGCCCTGGCTCAGCCTTCATCTTAATGGGTGAAGACACCCCAGACCTGGTGTGGCGGGCCCCTGCTACTCCAGGAGCTTCTGTTTAAAAAATAAATAAATTAATTCACGTGCTCGTCATGGGCCCGCCTGCCCAAACTCTCTATGTTGTGTTTGGCCATGCCCCAGCCCCCACGCACTCCATGTTCACCCCCTTCCAAGCCACCCTTCTCTTTCCGCACTTGCTTGCCTCTCCTGTCCAATAAACCATATAAAGCAAAAAACCACACACGATCTTATGAATTAAAACGCAATTCAAAATCAGTACACATAAATGATTAGTCTTCCCTGATTGTTAGTTTGTGGATGCAAACACAGACGTTCAGTTTGTATCTGTCAATTCATTGGCATTTAATGGGTATATTACTTTATACAAAAACATTGGCGGCAAGCATATGATTTTATTCAGTGACATACTAAAAATCACTCCAGCAAATGAGCAACCAGTGTTCAAAACCATAACTTCACAAGACAGCATCAAACACATGGGGAGTATTGGCACTGTCCATTTGTGGGGCTACTTGACTTATGTGGAAATCCGAACATCAAAAATATGGCAACATACTTTAACAAATTAGAATAGGTCAAATAACCAACAGTGCCATCAACATATTAATTCATAGACTTGTTACAAATGCAAATGGTCTTAATACTTCGTAGCAGTTCTATATAATCAATTTACTGAAGAAGGAAAAAGAGAGTGGGGCTCATTACGAGTTTGGTGATAAATATGACAGTAATTCCGCCATGCAGAATTACAGTTACTGCCAATGTGGTTGGTGGGATTGCCTCCATATTACGAGCCCATAGCCATGGAAAAATCTAACTGGTGGTAACAGTAATTTAGCCTGGTGAAATTACCACCAAATTCCACTATCAAGTGGTAATTCTGCACATTTTTGGCAGAATTATGATTACCTCCAGGTGGATTTGGAGGAATTACGGCGGAAATAGCCTCATACCGAAAACAGGAAGCTGAAAGGCGGCCATTTTAAAAAATAGAATCCATTTGAGATCAGCTTCACTAGCAGCCATCCAAGCCCAAATGAAAGCTTAACCATGTTGGGGGACACATCCAGAGGGAAAGTCCCAGAAACAAGGCTGCGGAAGCCTACATTCACATAAGCAGAGTTTAACGTACTGAATTAAGAGGTTGTGGCACATGCAGACCAGCTGTATGGGGCGAGTAGTCTGAAGGGCAAGTGTGCCATCTGGGCAGAAGTATGCAACAAGGTGGTGGCAGTGGGGACAGTACCCAAGGACAGTGAAGACATTAAAAGCACTGGAATGACGTGAATGCTGGGTGCACAGTCTCGTGGCACACCAGTGCAGGGAGACAGCTGCCACAAGCGGAGGCTCTGTGGAGCCACTGACCATCACCCCGTGGGAGGAGATGGTCAGCACCATCCTCCACTTGGAAGGTCTGGGGGTGTCAACATGCTGTCTATTGGTCTGGAAAAATACTTGCACAATGGTGCTAATCAAAGAGCAGGGCACCTGGGGGTTCACACCATGGAACCCCTGACGTGCAGTGAGAGGAGACTCTTTAACGTACCATTAGTGTAACATAAAAGGCGCCTCTTTTATCCTGAATGGCCCACCAACTCTCCAGTCCATAGACATGCAGCATCGCCCACACACACACAGAGGCATCCACAAACAGGACAAGCAATGGGCCACTCAGGCATAGGTGGGACATATGTCATCTATCCACACACCAGCGACTACTAAAAAGGCCTGTAGAGATGGTTCAGCCATCAGCGAAGGTGGTCTCCATGACGCATTGCACCAAGCCTCTCCCCCTCTGATCACCTCCTGTGCCCACTACACAAACCCTTTAGCCCCACCGCACCTACTGAATGCAGGTAGTCAGGAAGCATTCACCAGTTGCATTGAACCAAGCTATCAAGTACCAGGAGTCCCATGTGAAATATCCACACGCCTACCGACAAAAGCTGCAAGACAATGCACAACCAACTCATATTGCACATAGTATTTAACAGCATGTCACTTTTCTCATTAGAGGTCGCCATGGTAACCAGAAAGAACACGAAGACTTCTCAACATGAAGCCCAGCGTAATCCTCCGGCGACACCTCCAGTGATGCAGGCCAGAGTGCAGGCAGTGCGAAAAAAGCAAATGCATGTCTGCATCAGTTACCCCTATGCCAGAGGCCTCCACCGCTCCATCAACCGCGGCTGTCAACACAGTAATCACCAGTGCCATCCCCACCTCCGGCAGCTGTGACACTGTGGCCACCACCTCTGCCATATGTGCCTCCACCATGGCCATCAACACCGCAGCTGCATATGTCCACGAGGCTCCGAGCACCACTCTGCAAACTGCACACTCTGGGACAAGGGTGCCTGTGGAATCCAAATACAACATCCCACACCCTCCTGTCATCACAATGGATGGGCCTTGTCAGCTGGACTCTCCTCCGCTTCTCTACCCCTCCCCTTCTCTACCCCTCCCCTCTCACCACCACGTCATTGCCCTTATCCACTGGCCAGGCTCTGCAGTGGCCTCATGATCAGGATAGTGATTCCACTGCTGATGATGATGATGACACAGCAGATGGTAGGCTTTGTGAATCTGGGGCGGGGGATAGGAAGTGCCCCATGACCCACCATCACCAGTGGCCAAAAACACACTTCACGTGATCTGACAGAGACACGGCCAGATGGAGCCGAGGAGGAGCGCATGGAGGCCATGGCACAGGAGCAATTGGGGCATGGAGGCCATGCATGATTCCTTGCAGGGGACATCGAGGAGGGTGGCCTCTGCTGTTACGAGGCAGAGCAGGAGGGTGAGAGATGCCGCTGCGGCTGTCACAGCAGTGGCCCGTACGGTGCGCCAGTTAGCAGCGTCGATATCCTCCAGAAATTAGACGGTTCGGAGGGCTATCACACTCACTCTGCAGCACAAGTGGGGGGAAGGGGGTGGACACAGTCAGTTCCAGCTCGGCAACACCCACAGAGGGATCTCTGCCCAGCACCCCAACAAGGCGCTCTAAAAGGAGATAGCCCCCCTCACCACTGGCTACTCATGGACGTGGCAAGACCCAAAGGAAGTGGGGGGGACCATGCCACAGGTACTGTCGGGATGTGGGGGGTGGGTGGTCATGCTAGTTGGGGATGTGGGAGGTGGGTGGGCATACATCTGTTTACGTTCAATACAAAGAACACTGCTGCAGCAAATGAATCCAGTAGTCATTGAGTTTACCTTAAAGAAGTAATTTTAGTGAAGTTATGTTACAGCGAAATGTGCATTTAAATGTATTTTAAAAAAGTATTGAATTAGCTCATAGCGGATGATGCGCCCTTCCCTTGTATCCTCAAATGCACCTCGACGCGGCCATTGATTGCCTGCATCATCTGAGTCAGGGTGGGCATTTTCAACTTCTGGAGGTATTGGGGGGAGGTATTGGAGCATTCCTCTGAATGCACATGTTGTATAGCATTGCGCAGACCATGACCATCTTCCCCACCTTCTCGGCGCAGTATATGAGTGCCTACCGGTCCGGTGGAGGCAGCAGAATCTTCCTTTAAGCAATACAAATGTGGGCTTTATGCACCCTGGTCCGTGCATGTGCCTCATTCTACACCACCTTCTGTGGTGTTGCAGGGCTTCTGGTATGTATCATCAGCCCTGGCAGCAGTGGATACCCTGAGTCACCTGCAATAGGTAAGAGAGGTTTGCAATGATGGAAGTGTTTGCTGTGTACACTGGCCTCATTCAACAGTGCAGCATCACGCCACCATTTTTAGCCCGTCCGCGCCATTGGAAAAGGGGTCCAGCCATATGCAAATCAGTCAGGTGCTGGCACCAATGGTAGCAGCCCAGCCTGAACTGCTAGGCCAGGTCCCCTCTGCATTGAAACACAAGCAACCTCAAACATGTTTCGGCCTTGTTGGGCCTCCTCAGTGAGGTGCAGCTTGGTTTCCCATGGCGCAGTGTGCAAGAGACCCACGTCTGGGCATACCCTCTCTCACATAGTGAGACAAACTGTAACCACAAAAGTGATGGGTGGAAGGTTTTGAATGAATCTGGACCACTGGCATTGTTCTGGGCAACCTTCCACACCACCGTTTTTTAGCCCGTCTGTGCCATTGCAAAATGGGACTAGCCACATGCAAATCAGTCAGGTACTGCCACCAATGGTAGCAGCCCAGCCCGAACTGCTAGGCCAGGTTCCCTCTGCACAGAAACAGAAGCAATCTCAAACATGTTACGGCCTTGTTGGGCTTCCTCAGTGAGGTACAGCTTAGTTTCCTAAGGCACAGTGAGCAAAAGTGATTGGTGGTAGGTTTTGAACGAATCTGAACCACTGGCATTGCTCTGGGCAACCTTCCACACCACCGTTTTTTAGCCTGTCTGCGCCATTGCAAAATGGGTCCAGCCATATGCAAATCAGTCAGGTACTGCCACCAATGTTAACAGCCCAGCCCGAACCACTAGGCCAGGTCCCCTCTAAACTGAAACACAAGCAACCTCAGACATGTTTTGGCCTTGTTGGGTCTCCTCAGTGAGGTGCAGCTTGGTTTCCTATGGCACAGTGAGCAGGGGACCCACGTCTGGGCATACCCTCTCTCACATAGTGAGACAAACTGTAACCACAAAAGGGATGTCTGGAAGGTTTTGAATGAATCTGAACCACTGGCATTGCTCTGGGCAACCTTCCACACCACCGTTTTTTAGCCCGTCTGCACCATTGCAAAAGGGGTCCAGCCGTATGCAAATCAGTCAGGTACTGCCACCAATGGTAGCACCCCAGCCCAAACTGGTAGGCCAGGTCCCCTCTGCATGGAAACACAAGCAACCTCAGACATGTTTTGGCCTTGTTGGGCCTCCTCAGTGAGGTGCAGCATGGTTTCCTATGGCGCAGCGAGCAAGGGACCCACGTCTGGGCATACCCTCTCTCACATAGTGAGACAAACTGTAACCACAAAAGGGATGTGTGGAAGGTTTTGAATGAAACTGAACCACTGGCATTGCTCTGGGCAACCTTCCACACCACCGTTTTTTAGCCCGTCTGCACCATTGCAAAAGGGATCCAGCCATATGCAATCAGTCAGGTACTGAAAATTGTTTGACCGTATTTTACATGCGTATGTCAGTACTCCTGTGGCCCTCCTCCCCCATATTTTGTCAGGTTTGGATAACACTTCCCTTAACTTCTCCTCACCTGTCTCCTTGAACACTCCTTCGTGTCTTTCCGAGTCCTTCTTCCTTCTGGGTTTCTTTTCTTCCTTAGTTTTCTTTTTTTTATGTAAGGACACGCTCCCTCGGCTGCCACCTTGATCAGGAGAAAACCCCCTGTCCAAATGACTCCCGAGGAGCACGCTCCTTAAGACAGGGAAAAAGCAAAAGACTGAAAAAACCCTCTAGTAGTGGTAAGTTGGTGTTCTTGTTATTAATGTTGAAATGATGTAGCTGAGAACGAGCTGCAGAATCCAGGTAAGGTTAAGAAGTAAAGTCCAATAAAGTCTGTAAGCCCTACAAGTAGAAGGGATGAACAATCCTTGCAGCTTCTTTAGAAGGGATCGGGATACCAGCTAGTTGGTTGCAGCTCCTCGTAATAGAATAACAGAAGAGGATCCGGAGCGGGGCTGTTTTTCTGGAGGTGAGATAGGAATCAGAGTATAAAGGCAGAGGGGAACTGTGACCGTGCCGCGAGTGGTTGAGGAGAGAGGCAGGAAGGAAAATGACAGACTTACTAAGGAGCTGAGGAAAAGGGGCATTGAGCTGAATGCCTGAAGGAAATGAGAACGAGAGAAAGATAGAAAGAAGATTAGAACAGAAGACAAAAACGTACAGAGGAAAGGGTAATAGGAAGTACAGAGATCACAAGCGATAGACACAAGAGAGTACCGTTTCAACTTAGGAAGTGAAATGCTCCGGTGTGCGAAAGAAAAGTGAAAGTAATCCATAGATTAATTACCTCAGAAGATGATCGCTCCAAGAGTGCGGGAAAACAGGAAAGTAGAGGCTAGAAATATAATTTAAATTAAGGATCGAACAGAGTAACGCTAGTCTAATTGGAATGTAGACAAGCAGCGTCAGATAGAAAGAACGATACAGCGCACCGGATGAATGTTTCTGTACCCGTTAAATGAGTTCCGGCGGCCATGTTGAAAATAAACTAGACCGTCAACACGGAACTTGCTCCTCCATGTTACGAGAATCTCCGCTTCTGACATAATTTCCAGGGTTGATGCATGACATATTTACCCAGAGGCATAGCCAGGGTCATCTAACAAGTGGGGCCTGAGCCAATGTAGTTGGGCCCACCGCAGTGGTATTATCTTCTGTAAATGCCCACACAGCGCTGCTGAGTGGGAATTTACAGATTTTGGGTGAGCCTTGCCCGCTCAGGCCCTACCCTGCCTACGCCTCTGGATTTACCCCTTTGCAATCTTCGGTCCACATGTGCATTGCATTCTCACTGTTGTTGCTTACCCAATATCCATGTATGATGGTCCCTGTGGGAGTCCATGTACACTGGCAAGATTCTGTTCCTCACGACTATGGCAACATGGGTGTAACCAGGGGAACAGGCACAGCAGTCACAGGACAGCCGCCAGATTTAGCATGGGTGGGATGGCAGTCCTGATGCTGATCTCACTCTGGACGTGTAGCTGTATGAGGGTGAGCGGCTCAGCTATGGTGTCCTTGTTGAGCCAGAAGAGTGTGCTTATCTGCTCATCCGTCATTGCCCATGATGAGTGTCTGACCCTGGGTAGGGGTGGCCTCCTCTTGGCACATCTCATCTGCCTTTGCGGAGCCAGTCTCCTTGGCAGTTGCTGCCCTGCATGTCTCTCCAGCTCAACATACATCAGCAAATTGTGGAGTCCATCATCCAAGTCTTCTGAGGCTGCATTTTGCCTCAAAGTGTGTTTGGTGAGAGCTGTTGCCCTTAAATACTCATGGATGCATCTGTGGCATTTTTTCATCATCTGCATGCATTTACCTCCATCTCTGAGGTAGGGGTTACTACACTGCTATTTGGGAGTAATTACCGCCTATTTTGAGCTGTATTTCACCTTGTAATTCCATGGAATTACTGTTGTCTTTTTTGGCAGTAATTCCGCTGGTGAAATTAGCAGTATAGGAATTACGACTGTTTTTTGTGGTGGTAATTCCTCCAGCACTCATTCTGACGGCATTATTAGCACTGACAGAATTGCCACCGATTTGGTGATCTTGTAATTTGGCAGTGCAGTAAAAGTGGCGGTAACGGAATTACTGCCACTAATTTACTACAGCTCCCAACTTGTAATGAGCAGTACGTCTACATTAGTGGACTGTCAAATACATGAATGATAAATGAAGAGAATCAGCTTTTGGTACCTATAAGAGCTG